>NC_066617.1:124605475-125252719 GCF_025201925.1 Gopherus flavomarginatus
CAGGTCCCCAGAGTTGTCTAAGTCACACTGGGGGCCTCTCCAATTTACAGGAGTGGGGGAGGCAAAGCCTCGTCATAGAAAACCTACCCCGGGTACTGCACCACATTTCCAGTTGGAATAAGGTCTGCATGCTGGAAGTGAGTTAAGTGCCCAAGGTTTCTCATCACATAATTATTTGTTAATAAAATAATTGTTTTTCTTATGAAAATAAGTTGTAAATTCACCACCTAGCCTGGTACTGTTGTTGAGAGTCTGAAAATAAAATCTGAAATCCAAGTATACACAAACCATCCACTGTCATCAGAATCTCTGAAAATGTAAACTATTTGTGAAACTAGGAAACCATTTTAAATCTCCACCTGTGAATAGTTTCCTTCCTCCCAATATATTAACAAATTGTAACAGACCTGAACTGTATTTTATCTTCACTGTAGTAAAGTTTTGTTTAGTTTAGTCTAAAGAGAACCTCATTACTGTATGCACTGAAAAAAAATGTAGTATTGAAAAAGGAGAGAACATTGCACAGATGGTTTCCTGCGAACTTCTTAAATTGATAAAATATTAATTAGCAGAAAGCATCAGTAGTTACTAGATCACTTTTAAATCTGGGCTCAAAATGTATAAGTATCTGATCCTGGTAAAATGCTCAAATGAAAGGAAAATGACTTTAAGATTTAGCATTTCTGGTCTTTGTATCCCTTCTTTCAACAGATCCGTAAGATTTGAAATCTGAGGAAGAGGATGGGTCAGGCACTGTACGTAGATGGTAGCAATAAATGACCACAAAGGACATAGCAGGGTGTGTTTTGGCTTTTGTTGACTTTTCCAGACCCTTTGACTGTACCATGGTTTTCAGCAAAAAGAAAACTAGGAACACTAGTACTCTTTTTTTTGATCTGATTTATTCATGCTTTAATGAGAGATTTTATAGTATTTTTAGTGGGTTAATGTGAGGAATACATAAAAGTATTTGTGGAATCCTAGAGGTCTGAGATGGAAAAGGCCTGCCAGGGCATCCAGTCTATATCTCTGCCAACAGAAGATTGTTACTTACATTCTCAAGTGTTTTTTGTCCAGTCTAGTTCTAAAAGTTTCCATTGTGGGGGAGGGGGGATTTTCAGTAGGACCTAAGGATGCTAACAGGGTGTTGGATGTTGAACTCCGTAAAAATTCCATTATGAAAAGACCATCTGGGATTATTCTACTAGTTTCCCTGGGATAATATTGCACAACCTGTAAACTCACTCTCAAGACGTTTTTCTGAATCATCTTACATTTTTCCCATTCTTAATTTCATTCCATTACAACTATTACCTTTTTGTGCTACTGTTAACAAAATGCCTCAGACCCAGCCCCACCCCTTGGTTCCCATGTTCAATACATGCATTCCTGGAGCAAAGCCCTGAGGGGGTGGGAAACACATCTCTCCTTTAGCCTGTTTGAGCTTTGATACATTCCTTGTCACCAGCACCAAACTCTAGTAGCCCTGGAGATATTGCAGTACTTATGCATAGGGTTCTACCAAATTCACAGCCATGAAAAACACATCATGGAGCATGAAATCTGATCTCCCACTGTGAAATCTGGTCTTTTGTGTGCTTTTATCCTATACTATACAGATTTCACAGGGGACACCAGCATTTCTCAAATTGGGGGTCCTGACCCAAAAGGGATTTGCGGCGGGGGGTGTCACAATGTTCTTTAAGGAGGGTCACGGTATTGCTACCTTTACTTCTGCACTGACTTCAGAGCTGGGCAGCCGGAGAGTGGTGGCTGCTGGTCAGGTGCTCACCAGTAGCAGCGCAGAAGTAAGGGTGGGAATACCATGCCACCCTTACTTCTGCACAGCTGTCTTCAGAGCTGGGTGGCTAGACAGTGGTGGCTGCTGTCTGAGGGCCCAGTTCTGCAAGCAGCAGCACAAAAGTAAGGACACCATACCATGCCATCTTTACTTCTGCACTGCTGCTGGTGGCTTCAGAGCTGGGCTCCTGGCCAGCAGCTGCTGCTGCTCTCTGGCTGCCCAGCTCTGAAGGTAGCGCTGCTCCGAGCAGCAGTAAGGGTAGCAGAACCGCAACCTCCTCCACAATAACTTTGCAAACCCTCCCCCGCAACTCCTTTTTGGGTCAGGACCCCTACAATTACAACACCGAGGCATTTCAGATTTAAATAGCTGAAATAATAAAATTTATGATTTTTTAAATCTTATGACCGTGACATTGACCAAAATGGACTGAATTTGGTAGGGCCTTACTTATGCATGTTTGTACAAGATCCCTTTTTTTGTGTTGTGTGTTCCAGACTTTTTTCAGTCTTCCTGGAAATAAATTATAAAATGATTTTCCAAGTAAAAGTGTGTACATTTTTATATTGCCCCCCTCCTCTTTTTCATGCCACGTTTAAAATGGTAATAGCCACTTACCAGTGCGTGATGGTTATATCTATAGCATCTGACTTGAACATTTATTTCATAGTTTGGGTTGTAATAATCTGATTCTTAGACTGCTATTGACGTCAGTTTAATGGGAAAATTCAGATTGAACTTGTATTAGATTTCCACTATTAAGTTAATACAAACTTTTTACAGATGCCTTACGTAGACAGTGCTATGAACAAAGAAATACATTAATGAAAATCAGACCTGCAGATATGCAGAGACAGGCCTTTTAAAAAAAATAATAAAAAAATTGTCCCATGTGTTGGTTAGCAAAGTAAAAGTGAGGTCCTGACCACTTGTGTAGTTATTTTAAAATCTCCTGGCTTTTCAGGGAGGGCTGTGGTTCCTCTTCAAATTTTAGTTTGGGTGACTATTCCTGCCTACTTCAAATTTCTCCCACAGTTTCAGTTGTATACAATATTTCAGAGATCCTCTCCTGAAGTGTTTAATGGCATGGCTGTGCACTGTTAAATAGGTTAGATGGAAACTCTTATTATGGAATGCCTAGAAGTACCAGCCAAGATCAAGGCCACGTTGTGCTAGTCACCGTACAAACATATAGTGATAGTCCCTATCGTGACGTGCATACAATGCAAGTATGCAAGATGGACAAAGAGTGATAGAAAGAAGGTGTTATGCTCACTTTACAGGTAGGTAGCTGAGGCACATAATTATTAAGCAACTTGCCCAAGGTCAAAGCACAGGAAGTCTATGGCAGGCTCAGGTGCTGAATACTGATATTTAGTGCCTAACCACAAGATGGTTCTTTTGCTTACTAGATAGCTGTTGTATTCTAATTTTCTACCTTGTGCTTGCAGTTCTATACCTTGGTATCTGGCTGCACTTTGATGCTTGGCAAAGTGATATATGTGTAGGGCATGAGCCTTCAGTCTTTAATAGGACACTCATGTTTCTTTCACTGAATTTCTGGGAAGCGACTCTCAGCTCCGTCAATTCATGAGGAGGAGTAAGATGATGGCAGAATGTTTTTTGTGATGACGTGGGACTCAAACTGCCCTCTAGAGCTGAACTCATGTTCTACATTTTTGTCTCAGTGGCAGAGTTAAAAGTTTGCATAATCAATTACTAAACGTAAAGCCCTTTGGCAGCCAATTACATTTATACAGCTCTGTTCTGCAAGACTTTTATAATCTTTTTTATTTGTTATTGGTACAGTAACACTTGCTGGTGTGGCTTTTTGGACTCCTTATCTTTCGCTGCTGGTGAAATGTAGGCAAGAAGTAATTCTGGGGTGCAGTGTAAATATTGTGCCAGCTGCAATGTTGTGCATTGGGGAAAAACTAGTCTTCTCAATACTTATGCGGTCTCTGCCGGAGAGATAAATCTTGTTCAGAGTTAGAGCCTCATAAAAGGCCTGGAGGGTTTGGCTAAAGCTTAAGGAGTTGAAACCACTCCAAAAAATATTCAAGTCATGGTTTATTAGTTGCACAGCCATACCATCACTGCTTTAACAAAATTAGCTATACCATCTCATTAAATAATAAATCTTTGGTAGAGAGGGTCTAGTTAAAATTAAATGACTTCATATTGGCAGGTTCATGCCACTGCAGGAATGGCAGGATTCTGCCTCCTTCCTAGTTAAATGCCCCAGGGAAGGTGGTACTCAATCTGGGTACATATTTTTGAAAAGTACCTAGCTAATGCTTCATGTAATTCAGCCATTCTGTTTGACATTTGAGGATGAAGAGGCCTTGATAGGACACACACAACAGGAAGAGGATACAGTTTTTTCTATCTTTATGTTTAAAGAAAAGTTTATATTTCATGAGATTTTTCCATTAGGAATATTCAGCCTGCATATACAACCTTGTGTCTCTCACTGAGGTTATATAAAGTTGCGCAGGTGAACCACCCTCAGTTCCTTCTCTACCACTTGGACCCGAGCTGGAGCTCTAGCGTGTCCACCTTGTGAATGTCTTAGCGTCTTGCAACAGTTTTTTTTTGTTTTTTTTTTTTAGTGTTTCTTGTTGGTATTGAAATTAGATAGTAGTGAGATTTGGTTTGTTATTCCTCCCCTCTTCCCCTGTGCACCCGGTGGGATCTTATTTGACCTGGATGAGCATTGCCAGGTTTTGCCAGTGTCTGAGGTAAGACCTCTGTGGGTCTTAGAGCATACCTTTTCTAAACAGTGTGCCTTGGTCCACACTGTCAGATCTGATGGGGCGCTTGGTTCTGCTGTACTGTCTTCAGTCTTGGACTCAATTCAGAACTTCCCTTCTCCTGAGGAGAGAGGGGAGGATACTGCTCGGGAGTCACCTGAAGTGGAATGCTCAAAGGGATATTACTCGAAGAGGAGGTAGGTTACTTAGTGCACTAACTATGGTTCTTTGAGATCTATGTCCCTAGTGGTGCTCTGCTACAGGTGGAGACGCTCTTTTCCTTCTGCTTCGGACCATTCTTTGTTGGACGTTCGGGTGAAGAAAGAATTGAGTGATTTGCCCATATATCTCTACATATCTTCAGTGTGTGGCACAAGATTGCATAGAGTACATGCATGGGCCAAAAGCATGTTGCTAATGGAAAATCTCTGATCACACGCACCTGAAGTGGAGCGCCAGTAGAGATACATATCTTGAAGAACCACAGTTCCTGCACAAGGTGAGTAACCTCTTCTTTTGCCTGTTTTAAAGCATGTGGTAGTGGGACTGCAGCATTGTGAAATGTGTAAGGTAAGATGCATTTCTTTCACTGAATTTCTGGGAAGCGACTCTCAGCTCCGTCAATTCATGAGGAGGAGTAAGATGATGGCAGAATGCTTTTTGTGATGACATGTGAATCAAACTGCCCTCTAGAGCTGAACTCTCCAGGGTGTTGAGCATTCTGATCTTGAGTCAAGAAAGTATTTGAGAACACACTTAATTTCAGGCACATGAGCAGTCCCGTTGGAGTCCCTGGGCCCACAATGCTTACCTTCCAAGATCAAATCCCCAACTAGGGCCAAACGGGAGGTATGTTAAAATTCTAAGTGAGTTTGGCAAGCAACCCTCCCACTTCAAATGTTAAGACGTCTATAACATTGGTCCCCAGAACTCTCATTCTCCACGTGTAAATGTTTAACAGAAAACTAAAATCTGTTTTTATGTAAACATTTTTTCTACTCCTGTTACTTTTTAAACTTTTCTGCCTTCTCCCAATAACCTTAACTTTGGTCTTAACCTACATATCAATTAATCTAATTTTTTGTTTGTTTCATCTGCTAAGGGCTTTAAAAAACAATATGCAGGCAAAACAAACAAACAAATTTTTTTTAAGGCATAGCCATTGCACTAGTGTAGGTCTGAGGACTAAAATAATTCTGCTGCTTTGAAAGGCAGGCATAGCTGGTATTAGCCAGATCAGTATATAAAATGCCTTGTTGTCAGATATGTCGTTGTCTTTGAGAATAGTGTTGGTCTGAGCATGTTTGTACAACGTGCCATGAAAGAGAAGATGAGGTAGAACGAAGAGTGCTTTTTGCCTTTTGAAAAGCCGGTATTTTATGAGGTGTGTTTTGGATGAGTGTAGACTTGGAGAAACACAGCTATTTTGCTTGTCTGCCTGTTAAGATGACAAGTGTTCAGTGGAAATGTTTGACAGCTTCAAGTAACTGACAGTTATTCCACATGTACAGTGTTTATCTCAGCAGTATGCTATGCAACTGCATAGAAGTGACACTGGTATTCCGTGTGAATCGGTCTGTACCTCTGATTAGCTATCATGGTAGCCTGCAGCATTTAAAAACTGTCATGTTTTTAAAATCCTAACAGAGGCTCTCTATTCTGAGTCACATTAGGTAGCTTTGTGCATTTCATTGCCCTTTTTGATTTTCCCAGGAGAATGTGTGTAAAAATACACCAGAGAAGCTGGACAAGGGTTTTTTATATTAAAAATTCAAGTCAGTTCTCTTGGCTATAGCTGCTTCCATTTATTTTATATTTTTGGGTAGTTTAATTTTTTTTGTGTGTGTGTGTGTGTGTGATGGTGATGGGACTTTTTCTAGTGATTGCAAAATGTAAAAGGACTAACAGCACTATTTAAATCTGTGGACCAATACCATGTACAATTATCTGCGTAGCTCTGCCAGTGCACCAGAGTCCTGACTGGACAACCCTCCTCCTGATTCCAAATATGGGCTCCCACACGACTTGGTTGACTTGTACGTCAACGCTGACCTGAAATTGTTTTGAGCCTTTACTAAGAACATACATACTAACTGTGCTGAATCTTGTAATTAGTTCTTTGTGCTCATATGGCTAAATAGCCTTATTTTAATGTGTGATCTGTTAGTTTTCATCTCAAGAGGTTAATCCATGTGTCACGTAAGCACTTCACTACAAATAGAAGCTGGCTACAAGCTTAGTGAGAAGCCAGTGGCTGCTCATCATGAAAATGATTATTAATTAAAATAATGTAAAGGATCACAAAGGTAGTTTGTGGGAGGCAGGAAGAAATGCTAACCGTTGCAACAAATACAATTTAAACTGAAATGTTTTAAAAATCAAAATGACTGTTCCCCTTTAAGACTGTTTGTACTGTTTTCACTTCACCTCGTCAAACTAGACTGATGTGTTTTCTGGTCAGTTTCACTTCCTATCTCATGCCTTAGCACAGTGCTTGGATTGTAAATCCTATCATGCAATACTTTAATATGCAAAAAGCTGTCTGTTTTCTCTTTAAAAAAAATTCTCTAATTTTTTAACTTATCCACTTTTTTTACACAAAGCTACAGTACATTTGACAGTATTTCCTTAATCTATAATGCAGGTTATAACACTAAGTAATGCAACAATATTCTCTCTTAATCATTCTCTCTTTTACTTGCACAGAAAAAGGAAAAAATAATGTTGCTGGAATCCCACACTAGTTTACAAGAGTTTTATTAAATGTAGCCCTTGCCTTCTAGATGGTGGAGCGCTTTTGCTAGCAAATGGGGTGTGTAGGTGTGAGTGTGTGTATGTGTTCGTCCCGGAAACAAGCTTATGAAAAGAGATTTGCAAGAAATCTATGACCCTTGGAATACTGGGACTCATATTTTGTTAGATATAGAGTTGTAGGTAAGACACAAAGCCACTAAGTCTTTTATTAGTAAGCCAGATGCCTAAGTTGACTCTGTGGATTCAGCTTTTACACTTAGCATAATAAGGCCTTTTTTTGGGGTCTGAATTGGTTCAACCTCAGCCAAGAAGCTTTGAGAGATGTTACAGCTACTTAAGTTGAGAATTCATTTCTCTTCTATCTAGCAGCTGAGATTTATTTTTCTGTTTTAACCGGCTGGATCTTTTGTTCATGAGCATCCGCATACTGGGATACTGTGTTCAATGTCTAGTAATGAATGCAAACCTATACTGTAGTGTCATGCCACAGGCTGCTGTATGGATGAATATATAATAGGGCAGCTAGTAGACAATGGCAAATTTAGGCAGCCCATAGGGGCTCAGGGATATGTGACCTGGTGTTCCTTTTCCCATTGCAAAAATAAAACTTGGGCCGCAGCCAAATGTGAGCTGGACTGTGTCATGGGCCACTGGTGCTCTGGGGCACTCCAAACTGGTCATGATGCTCTCCTGGAGTGAATACTTCAACCCCCATTGTGTGCAACAATGGACAAAAACAGACAGCTCCAGGTTTAATTTATAGGATAGATTAGGCATAATTTAAAAATTGTGGATGTTTAACCTCTACAGTTAATTTTTACTGTAGCATTTCCAATTCTATGTACAGGGAATGCTCTGGGGAGTTAAGAAAATATATATATATTTAATGGTGCATAGTCACTGTAGTGTGATGTGAACAGGAGTTGGAATTTGTGTTTTAGTGAATCCAAATGATTTATTAAAAAGCTGTGTTTGTTCTTTGAAGTAATTTGAATCAATGAAAATATAATTGTAAAGAGTATAGAAAAGTGTTGATATCCTGAGAGAGAACTGTCTTGTGTTTTAGAAGGGAGGATTGAGATTTTGGGCTGCAAGGTTCTGTTCCCAGTCCTGACATGGATTTGTTATGGTATGTTGAGTAGTTTGTTACTCCTGGAGGAATTCTGTGCCAAAAAATTCAAATTCTGCATATTTTATTTGTCAAAATAACACAATGTAATCACACCAGTTTCAATTACTTTCTTAATTTATTTAAAAATACCTGTCAGCAAGTATGTCTGTAACAATACAGACAACAAAATAGATTCAGGAAATATTTTTTGACAAATAGATTTCTTACTAGACATAATAATACTTATTATTAAGTTGTATAATGAGTAATAATTCATTTAAACTACAAAATAGAAACTTATTTCCTGCACCCCTCAGAAGCACTGCAAAGGCTTAGGAAAGTCAGGAGTAACGGAGGAGCTGAGGGAGAGGGAAGTAAATGCTAAGGAGTATGGGAGTGAAGTTGGAGGGGTGTGGGTGGGTGGGGGAAGTATGGAACAGTTGCTTTTTTATGAGGGAGGGATTGTTAGGGAGTTGGGGAGCCTTCCTCCATGCAGACCCTGGCTGACCTTTAGCCTCTCCCATTCTCTAAGCCACCCTCTCCCCCTGCCCTATGTGGCCCTGCATCCTCACTCCTATTCAGCCCCTGGTTCAATACTGTCCCTCCACTAGCTCCTGTGCCCCTGCCTAGTCTGTCCCCCTACTAGCCCTTCTTAACCCCAGTCTTTGTGAACTCCCAGCAGCCCCATGTGCTCTGCTGTCTCCCTCCCCTATTCCTCCCCCCCCCCATCTGCAGACAGGGTGCTGTGAGAAAAGCAGCTTCTCCTCCCTATCTGCAGCTGGCTGCTCCAGCCTGGGAGCCCATTGCCTTCTGTTCTGGTGCCACATCAGACACTGGTGGGCAAAAGGTGTAACTGCAGAGCCTGTACAGCAGAATCTGTTTTCTGCAGAGGAAAAAATATCTGGGAGGACATGAATTTTGCATGTGCAGTGTCTCAGAAGTCCTCCAGGAGTAACTCGTGTACGGCCTGGCTTTGCATCTCTGAAAATCAGGCCCTAAACTTATCTTCCCTGAGTTTCTCCATCTGTATAATGGGTATAATACCACCTACCTCAGCGATCTTCATGCTATTTAAGTTCTGTAAAGCACTGAGATATGTAGATGAATTGGGCAGTTAATCTCTGTGCACGTGGTAGCATTTTTAAATTTTAAGAGCCACAAAACTGAAGTTACAGTTGCTGACTCATAATTTTAGAAAAAGTTTTTCTTAATTTTCAGTGGGCTATTTTTTTCCATGCAGAAGTTTTTGGGAAGAAAGTGGTGGCTACAAGGATTAACAGTGGCTATCCCTGTACTAGGTCTCCTTGTGGTTGTTGAAAATACTGCATACTTTATTAACTGCAATATACATAAAGCCTCCGTTTCATGGCTCACCCATCCAGCTTTCTCCATGTAAGTACAATTCAGCAAAATCTAATTTAGTTTATTTTTTAGTATCCAAGAGTGCTGAAAATAGGATGGACTGCATCCTCAAGTGAAGAATTTTAGCAATCTGCCTTGGTGGCTACCTAACATTCTGATATCACTGTTTTTTTCCAAAGGTTTTGTAGTGAGCCATAGAAAGCAAAATCATCTCTGCTTTACTGTACTCCAGCTTTTTTTTCCCGTGAGAGTGGGAGGGAAAAGCATCTCTTTGGCATAGAAACAGGTACAGTTTGGCTGGTAAGTGGAACTGATTTAATTAAATCCCCTTCGTAACCTCGTAATGGCTTCATTCAAGAGAGAAATGGGGCAGGAATATGACTCTTGACTCCCTGTCCCTCCCCTCACCAATGAGGATAGAATGCCTTTGTAAACTGAATGTGTTTTGCTTGACAGTATACAACGGGAGTACATTATTTTATATGCCTTGGGTCTAATTCTGATCCTAGTTACTACCTTATTCTGGTTTTACATTAGTGTAACTGCCACGAGAGTTTAGGTATTTAGTATTAAAGATGGACTGGAGCCAAATCCCTCAAACTTTGTGTAAGTTTGCATTCAATCCCAAAGTTTATGGCTAGTGGTCCCATCTCTGTTAGGTTATGTTTTAGTTCAGTAATTTTGTCTTTTTTCATTTTTGGACCCCTAAGCATTTTGAATGGAATTATGGACCCCTGAGATATAGTCTGCTTGCTCCCAAGGGTCTGCAGACCATAGGCTGAAAAACCAGTGTTTTAATCTTTTCAGCTTTCTGCTTACTTGAGGTTGCTGTAATTGCATTGTTGAACCAACAGGAGACTGATATTGGTGTAAGCCATTGTCTTTTATGAATGTTCTCATCAAAGCTTTTGAATGTTCTCACTCGGTCTGAAACTATTGCCATCATTATATATTTAATTTTATGCTACCAAAGCATTGTGGTTTCATGAAGTTGACATGTGAAGACGATATGACAGCTGGTTAGAACATTATTGATGATATTAAATTTTGTTGAAGCTGAAATGTTTTGCAGAGACCATTAGTTTGGCAAAGTTTTTGTTGGGAAGTTTGGAAAGAGATCAACTCTCATGCTCTATAGTCTACTAGTTAGGATAATGACCTGTCATGTGGGAGATTTAGGTTCAAGCCCTACTTTGCCTGATACAGAATGATTTGGGATGAAAAATTCTGCTCTAAATCAGGTAGAAAAGGGCATTGAACCTGGATCTTCCACTGTCCCTTGCCCAGCGCACACTACTTCCCTAATCGAAAAGCTCCTGTTCCAATGTGAATTAAGCCATTTTGCTCATGCCAATGCAGAATGAAAGCAAATGTTGAAACTTTGACTGTTGCCACAAAATGGAATTGTCATCCTCAGGTAAGCGCTAGAGGACACACACAGGGTCTGATTTTGCAACACTTAATTAGTAGTCCTTATTCATACCAATAACCCTCTTGGAAGGAACTAAACACAGAAGTAATGATTACTCATGTGAGTCAGTATTACAGGATCGTGTCCTCAGCAGGGTGTGTGTGTTCAAGCTGGAAAACAGATGATGTGTCATGCAATATATCAGTTGATTTATAAACATGAATTGACTGTGACCTTCCAGATTTTGTTTGTAAGGTGTGGGGTGTATGTGGTAGTGGGGATGCCGATCATTGACAAGTCATTTGTCACCTATGATGGAACAAAAGCCATAATGGAAGATTTGAGAATATTTTTCCATTATTGAACTGGTTGCATATGCCATTTAATCAGATGAGAGGCAGGGAATGAAGTTTAAATGAATTGCTGTGGGCCAGGGTGGGACAAATCCATCTCTTTGCCAGCATGCCAAAAAGATAACTTGCCACTTAGTTTGCTGCTCCTTTGCTGTGAGAACATAAAGTGCTGTACTGCATATAGATTGTTCAGAGTTCAATGGAAAATTACACCATGTGACTTACTGTGGTCTAAACTGTACAACCCCATGGCCGTGCTATTGCTGTACTCATTTGTACGCAGCAGTTCATCCATTTACTTTATGTTCGCTCCATTCCATGTATCTTTTTTTTTTAATGCCTACATAATTGTTATTTAACTTCTTGTCTTAATATCTTTGTGCAGGAATGGATAGGTCAACAGATTTACACATCATGAAGTCGTTGTATGTACAGAAAACTGATGAGACATCCTGAGCAAAGTAGAACAGCCTATTCTCTCTAAGTTTCAGAATTGGGCTAGGGTAGCAATTTACCTACCCACCTGTGGTTTAAAATAGTTATCTTCTAATCCACTTCGTTGGCTCAGAGAGGCAGAATATGTTTCATGTTGAATGAGCGTTTGATACAGCAGTATTGAGTGCAGGAATAAAAAAGATCCTCCCAATATAAACATTTTTCTGCACTTTGTCAGCTCATTTTCTCAGAATTAAGGTGTTTCATTGTTCTCTGAACACAAAATACATTTATATCCCCTATTTTCCTTTTGTGCAATTTTATATACATTTTACTATGGAGAATGGCCTTGACTAAACAAATAATGAGAGTTCCCCCCTACCCTCCTTATGCTTAGTGAAATAATTGTGCAGGGAAGGCCTAAACTTGGCTTGACTTTAGGCCTAACTTTCACATTACTAATTCAGGATTCTTGCTAAGAAGCAACAGAATTGCTTGATTTAGTCATAAGAAATGGTGATGATATGTTAATTTTCTTTCAGATCCTTTAATGGACAGTTGAAAATTCTGCTACCTGAACCAATGCTAAATTCAGGGGATTGTTGACTTTTAGTATTTGAACTGCTCTACATGGAAGAGTAAAATATGTCCTTAAATTGATGGCTCTAGTTTTCATGTTAAGGAAGATTTCAGCAGTGATGGTAGTTTATTTAAATTCTAGCATTCTTGGAAGTGCCCTATTAAGTTTTGAGAGAAGAGGATTTTTTGGGCTACAGCAAGCTACTGATCCATCAAGTCCTGTATTCCATCTCCAACTGTGGCCAGTATGTGACGGAAAAATCTCCTACCAAGTCACTGAAAAATGGTTAGATTTATTTTTCCTTGTAGTAGCTCTGTGAGCTGGCCGGATCAAGCTTAGCCTGTAGGTGGGCTTGGAACAATTAGATTTTTATCAGTAAATGTTGGTAATGTTGTTTTTACCATACACATACAAACAGATGAAAAAATATTTCCGTCAATGATAATGTAAATTTACAGATAGACAAAGTAACAAAACTGCTGCTTGAGAACTTCTTAGGGTAAAAAATTCAGTGACTTAAATTTTTGAATTCAGCTTGTTACAAATGGACTAGCTAATAAATAGTTTAATAAAAAAGTATGATTTGATTTCAGGATATTTGTGTTGTATATTTTGACATGTGATGTTGGCAGTTTGCCTTTTAACACTTTTATAAAGCTTTAACTTCTTGAATCTCAATTTCTATCATCATTAAATAATTCTGTCCCCTAGTAACTGCCTACAACTGTGAAAATTTACATAGATAAAAATAGAAAAAATGCTAAAAAAAAAATCGATATTCTCCGTTGAAATTATAAACAAAAATCAAATTCTGCCAAGCCTACTTGTAAGACCTAATGGTAGTTCACAGCACAAGGTGAGATAGTTGCAAACAAATCTGTTCTCACTTTGTCTTCTAACATTTATACTGTTTTTAACTAGCACTGTTCTGTGTATTAATTTCCTTGTTTCATTGTATGTCTGCACTCTGCTTTGCATAGCAAGCAGCGTTGGAAGGTATTTTTAATTAACTGTATGCAATCTAAATTTCCAGTAATTGGATTTTAAGTGAAAAATTAATTTTACCACAAGCTGTTTACGCATGGCTCAGTATAATAACATGCATGCACATATGCTCCTAGTACCAACCACTTGTTGTCATTTGTCGGGCTTAGACTTAGCAACTTTACACGCCTATAGCTGGAGCATGTTAAAAATGTTGCTTTGTTTCCTTTGTGAAAATATAAACATTTCAAAGCTGAACTAAGTAAATGTCTACTACTTTCGTTAGAGTCCAGAAGAAAATGAGCTCTGACAAGGCGGTCCGCTATGTTAGTGAAGGGGGATACAACTAGCTATGTTGCTAATGCCCTGCAGGACTGTTGCAGTAATCCAGTTTCATAGACTGAAAGGCACTGCATCATCAATTTGCTACTGTACTTCTGAAGTGCGTGTTGAAAGTCAGGCCACGTCCACACTACACAGTAAAATCGAAATTAATAAAATCGATTTTATAAAACAGGTTTTATAAAATCGATTTTACGCGTCCACACTAGGGCACATTACTTCGGTGGTGTGCGTCCATGGTCCCAGGCTGCCATCGATTTCCGGAGTGGTGCACTCTGGGTAGCTCAGTAAAAGAATGGGACCAATAACTTCGATTTCCGTCCACACTAACCCTAAATCGATATAGTAATATCGATTTTAGGGTTACTCCTCTCGTTGAGCAGGAGTACAGAAATCGATTTTAAGACCCCTTAAAATCGATTTTAAGTGCCTTGTAGTGTGGACGGGTACAGTGTTAAATCAATTTAACGCTGTTTAAATCGATTTTAACGCTGTAGTGTGGACCAGGCCTCAGATAAAGCATGTGATCTAGCTAACCAGAATAGAACTGACAGCAGAAGAATCACTCGAAATCCTCATAAAATTAACCAAACAGTTTTCTTCAAGTGAATTGCAAAAGAATTCACCATATTTTATTTTTAAGTTAAGTTGCTTTCAGGTGCCCCAGGTCTCAAACAAAGGCCCAGGCTGAGCAGGAGCCTTACTCTTTGCATCCCCATGCTGCAAGGGCAGACAGGGAAACTGCAGCTGATACCCCACAGACAGAGGCTACAGGGACAGACTCAGCAGAATCGGCTGATTAGCAGCCAACTATGCATTGGTCACTTCCTATCATAAAGCTTCCTGTTCCTGCCTCACCAATTGTCTGAGCACTGCTGCAGACCAGACTCTTAAAACCAAGTTCTTGCCTCCTTGCCTTGTTCCTTGTCCTGATCCCAGTTACTGACTCCTGGCTCCGACTGTGGTGTGGCTTCTAACTGACTCCGGTTTGACTCTTGGCATTACTCCCGAGTATGATCCTGATGCCACTCTGGGTTTTGACCGCTAGGTCAGACTGTCCCCATGCGGGCCCTGACAGTTGCAAGCAATGAGTTTACACAGCCGTGTCCACAAAGAGTGAATTAGTTAAATTCTGTCCCCACTGACATGCATGCATTACTGTGGCCTTGATTGGGAGTTAGACACACATATGAGGGAAGAATTTGTCCCCATGAGTTTAGTTCTGGGGCTTCACAGACATTTATTTTGTTCATCTTTAATTTTTTCTGACAAGACTTGAGATAGCGTCTTTGGTACTCTCTTCCCCCTTGCCTACTGAATCAAGGTCTAAACCAATCTGTGGAATACTATATGCCTCTTTACAGTATAGATACAAGAAAACTCAGATATTTTATCTGCTTTTAAAGACACCCTGATGTTTGAAAGGGACAATGTCTGTCTGAACCTGACACTTAGCTGCTTTTCTTGTGTGCGTCTGTGTGTGAAAGTTTTGCAAAATGTTTTTCATGATTTTTTTTTTAAACATACCTCTTTATTGAAATTTTTCAGAGGTGTGAATGTACAAACACTGGGAAATCCTGGCCTTACTGAAATCAGTGCGACTTTGACTTCAATGGACTCACATGTCACGCCTGAACTAGAATGGTGAAAAGGAAGAAAGATCAGACCTGATTTTTCAGAGGTGCTGAGGATCTGCAGCTCCTACAAAGGCTCAACCTCTGAAAATCAGGCCACGGGTTTAAAACTTAAGCAACTTGATATATTAGTCATCTCCTAATTTATAGTTTTTCGTAGAATTATCTGTTTGAAATGTTATTACTGTATCAAAAGATGAGGTGATTCAGGTCAAGGCTTGGTCCTGCATTAGTATCTTATCTCAGACTTCCTGCATCTGTACAGAGTTCCATGAATTTCAGTGGGATTTCATGTTAGTGTTGGGGGACCCTGATGTGGAATCGGGGTGAAAGTATACTACAGAGAGAACTGTATCATAATACACCCTAATATCTACAATAATGGCTTGATCCTGTAAACACTCCCTATTAGACATAGTGCAGCATTACCAACCTCAAGCATTTGGAAATCATGAGTCAGGTCCTAAAAAATAATGAAATTAGCTTAAAAGTTGAGATTGTTGGAAAAAATAGCAATTTTGGGGTGTTTTTTTGTCTTCAGCCTTTAGGGTTTCACTTAGGTCACATTTTCAAGCTTTCCTCTACAATCATGAGGGCTAAAAACTTGTTTATTTTTAAAAACGAAGTCTGAGATTCTTGCGCAGTTCCTTGATTTCAGTAGGTGGAGCTTTAAGAAACACACCGAATATCAAGAAACTTGCAATAAAATCACAAGAGCGACACTAATGGTGCTTACTACGATGGGTAATCTCATAGAAGCACACCACCTAGTAGTGTGTGTAGGGGTCATGCCTGGAGTTGTCATTAGGCACGTGCGTGTGTACACACACTCTCCCCACCAAAAAAAAAAAAAAAAAAAAGTGTGTGGGGGAAGATGCAGAAATCAGGTAAGTGAAGCTTGCAAAACATCTTCCTCTGAGTTTCTCATATCTCTTTTCTTCTCTTCTGAGTGTTTGTTTTTTGCTTTTGCACCAGTAAAAATTGTTTTGTACCTTTTAGAGTAAAAAACAACAACAAAAAACATGTGCTGGCTTTCAGGGCTCACTGCAACACACATTCCCCCAGGAGAGCTACTGAAGAAGCCATATTGTTGGGAGTGGGGGCGATTTACCTCTGAGAAGCACCCTAGAGCATTCAGATACTCACCACCTTGTTTAATAAATCTAAAGAATAAATAAAAAAAATCTGAATAATTAGATTTTCAAGAAACAGTCTTTGGGCGTGTGTTATCTTAGACAAAGATTTGTAAAGAGGTGGACAACCATTGTGGTCCTGTCTCAAACACTGGCGCTTAATTTGTTTCTAGGGAATAACTTTCATGCAGGAAAATAGCCTAGGTTGTGCAATAGTCAATAAATGACAAGCAGAGTGATAGTCTAACTTTTGCCTCTACTTACCAGACATCAATTAGCTAAAAAGTGTTGGCCTAAGTGGCTGGATGTGAGGTGACTTGTGGCAGCAGATTGAGTTTTTGGAGTTGTGAGGTACACTTTGATTCATTAACACCTCTCTCCTCCTATAGTGCCCATCATGCAGTGTGTGTAGCCAGGCGATGGTGCATTAAATTATTCCTTTCCATTACACCTAGGCATTTTGTAGAGGATGTATTTTGTGCACAGGACAGAAGAGACCTTTTTTTCTGAGTATCAGAGAGGTAGCTGTGTTAGTCTGGATCTGTAAAAGCAGCAAAGAGTCCTGTGGCACCTTATAGACTAACAGATGTTTTGGAGCTTGAGCTTTCGTAGTCTATAAGGTGCCACAGGACTTTTTGCTGCTTTTTTTCCTGAGTCAGTAGGAGCTAGGAGTGCTTAGCATGTCTGAAAATCAGGCCATCCCAGAAAATGCTTTCTCTCTCCTGCATTGGAGAAGTAATAATTCATGAGTACTTCTGTCCATTCCCTGCTGAATGGTGGCAGAGCTTCCTCCCCGTGAACCTGAAAATGTATTCTTACTGGCATGATTGATGAACATGTCCTCTCCACTCGGTCTCTGCTTACATAGAAAGGGAGCATCTGTTTCTTCCTTTACTCTGTGGGAGATAGCCTTAGGCAATGGATTATTTTCCCTTCTGGGACATGATTTTTCCCTGTTATCTTTACCAGGAATTTGATATTTTGGAATGGAGAGTCTTGCTCCCTTAACACTTGACTTCTTATCCCCTTCTCACCAGTGCAGTAGGGCTCAGGGGCTCCCCAGAGTTCTCTGACATTGGATGGAATAATATCAGTCCTCTTGTAGGAAAACTGCAGGCCTCTGCCTGCTCATAAATATTGTTTCCCACCACAAGGTCTTATAGATCAAACTTAAAAACAAAGATCCTCTGTCACCTTTGTAGTGACACAGATGATCTCTTGGAACTTTTTGGATGCAGAAAGGTTTCTTTAGCCAAAATTCTTCCTTTCCACACCCTGTAATAGCCAAACGCTCTAACGTTAAATAAAATAAATAGAAACTGCTGAATCATCTATGGTTTGATTATTTCTGCCAATTCAAGATGTCTATATATTATAATAAAGTGCAAGAAAAAATACTATATTTTGTCGCCAGGAAATGTTACATGATTGAAGTTGATGACAATTTCCTAGGAATTGCACTGTGCATCAGAGTTAAGGGTTAATCAAATGCTGATTAGCAAATGTTGTTAACCCTCTTTTTGCTCTGGTCTCAGGAAATAAAACATTTTATGCCAGTAACAGACATATTGTGATGCTTGAAAGTTTTAATAATCTAATTGTCCATCTTGTTTGCCCAATAGCAGATGGTTGAAATCAAAATTGTGGCCAATATATATAGTGGAGGGCTGCTTGGGTCAAGTCATGTATTAACACCCTGACTCTTGCAGAATGTGTTGGGCTTCTTAACACACTGAAAATAATTGAAACTCCATTACATGCATATCCAAAGTGTGCGGGTGAAGAGAGAGAGAAAGCAGAGCTAGGACTTTTAGGAAAACACTACCATATTTAAACATCGTGTGTTGGCATGGTGTAAGTGGTGAAAGACAACAGCCAGCCTGTGACTAATGATGTCTGGCAAGGCAGCTTCATGGCCCCTTTCCTTACCTCCCTTTAGGACAGGCCCTGTTGCTCTGTGTCTTTTGCTGGCCCTTTTTCTTCCCCTGTGTCAAAGCCCTGCAAGGAAGAGTGTGTGTGTGATGCCAAATATATAAATTTTTCAGCCTGTTTGGTCTTGGAGGGATGTACTAATGGTGTGACCAACTGTGGGTTTTTTTACACAGGAATGTTTTCAGTCTTAAGGCCATATTAATTTATTTTATCTGAAAATTACAAGATTAGTTTATTTTCCTCAATTCATTGCCTTTTTAATAGCTTGCCCATTGATCTGTTGCAGCTGTTCTTCCTTCCATTATCTCCTCAGAAACCACCCCCATCTAGCTCTTAGTTCTCTGCTCACTGATGCTCTTTCTTCTGACTTTTCTCAGGTGAAGTTTCTTAATCTGTGATACTAGTCTGGTACCACAGACACTGGTCAGGTGGCTTTGCATCTCCCTCAGTCATGTGACCAGACACATTAATATTGTAAAAGACCCTGTGTAGTACAATAGACTGCTAATCTCTTTGGCGCTGTAGAGATCTATATGTGCATGTTTGTTGGTTTGTTTGTATGCTTAATTCTAGCAAGAGCTTGCAACAAACTGTTTGATTGGAGCCCAGTCCTGAAAATTGTTAAGTACCTCCTGTGAAATGCTCAGCTCCTTGCAGGATCAAATTCTTGATCTTTTACTGCTTTATGGCTGGACGCTCAGAACTGAGGCAGTGTCTGACTCCTCCGATGGCATTTCATTTCTTTTGAAAGAGTTTAGTTTTAGGAAAATTCCCTATGAACTGTCAAAGAACTTCTCTGTTACCTTAATGTCAAAGGATTTATGATAGTCTCAGCAGTATCCAGTTCCAGTGAGAACTGATTAACTTTAGTGGCTGAAGTTTATGGTTGTGCTACACTACTTCAAGCTGCTTGCATGCTCTCGTTTTCAATGGGAAATAGTAGACAAGGTTCCTCCTTTTTTAAGGAGCAAAGAAACTTTATTTCCCACCTAAGATGGCGGTCATCAATGTTAATTCCTTTTTCTATTAGAGAGAGATTTCCATTGATGGGACAACCTTCAGTATACTTGATTTCTATACAACTCTTATACTTCATAATTTTCTGACGATGTTAATTTAATGCATACTGGACTGTGTGTGCTGAAAGGTCTCCTCCCTTGCAGCCATCTCCTCTTGCTTAATTAATACTACAGTGAAGTCTGAATGTGACACAACACAATTTCCATCAGAGATAGACCTGAGCTGCAATGTTTGGATCCAGATCCAAGCTTGCTCATAGTTAATAAGGGATGGGAGGTTTGGATCTTGGGCTCTAGTTCAGGCCCCTCGGTCACTTCCACTGCAACAAACTGTGAGCTATAAAACACAGTATTTTGATAACACAGTATTTTGATATCACACTACCAGAAACAAGCTGGGTTAGGGTAAAGCACTAGTTAGAATAGTGCAAAACAGGAACCTAGGAAAACAGTGATTGATACACAGAGCAAAGAGAACTTTTGAGAGAGTCTTAAATGATCTGGAAAAAGGGGTAAACAGTGAGGTGGCAAAATTTACAGATGATACAAATTTACTCAAGACAGTTAAGTCCCAGGCAGACTGCGAAGAGCCACAAAAGGATCCCTCAAAACTGGGTGACTGGGCAACAAAATGGCAGATGAAATTCAGTATTGATAAATGCAAAGTAATGCATGTTGGAAAACATAATCCAAACTGTAAATATAAAATGATGGGGTCTAACTTAGCTGTTACCGTTCAAGAAAGAGATCTTGGAGTCATTGTGGATAGTTCTCTGAAAACATCCACCCAATGTGAAGCGGCAGTATAAAAGCAAATAGAATGTTGGGAATCATTAAGAAAGGGATAGATAATAAGACAGAAAATATCATATTGCCTCTGTATAAATCCATGGTACATCCACATCTTGAATGCTGCATGCAGATATGGTTGCCCCATCTCAAAAAAGATATATTGGAATGGGAAAGGTTCAGAAAAGGGCAACAAAAATTATTAGGGGTATGGAACAGCTTCCGTATGGGGAGATATTAAGACGACTGGAACTTTTCAGCTTGGAAAAAATTTGACTAAGCAGAGATATAATTGAGGTGTATAAAATCATGACTGGTGGGGAGAAAGTAAATAAAGTGTTATTTACTCCTTCTTATAACACAAGAACTGGGGGTCAGCAGATGACATTAATAGGCAGCAACAAAGAAAAGGAAGTATTTCTTCATGCAGTGCAAAGTCCTCTTGTGGAACTTCTTGCCAGAAGATGTTGTGAAGGCTAAGACTATAAGAGTGTTCAAAGAAGAGCTAGATAAGTTAATGGAGGATAGGTCTATCGATGGCTATTAGCCAGGATGGGCATGGATGGTGTTTCTAGCCTCTGTTTGCTAGAGTGGGTAACAGGGACAGGGCTGCCCAGAGGATTCAGGGGGAGTGGACATAAAAAAAAAAAGTCGCCACCCGCTGCGGCACTTGTAGTCACCACTGCCGGCTGAGTAGAAATTAAAAAGGCACCTCTAGCCAGGGAGGGGATTCTCAGCCAGGGCTGGTGGGGCCCCTGTGGGGCCTGGGGCAAATTTCCCCATGTGCCCCCCACCCCCGGCGGCCCTGGACAGGGGATGGATCACTTCATGACTGCTTGTTCTGTTCATTCCCTCTGGGGCACCTGGCATTGGCCACTGTCAGAAGACAGGATACTGGGCTAGATGGACCTTTGGTCTGACCCAGTATGGCCGTTCTTAAGTCTTTCTCTTTTGAAGGGAAACTGAGTTGCCTACTTGCATAAAGCCATCAAGATACTAACCTGAGGCAGTGCTTGATATCTAAGATCAGAATTGGCTTCTGCATATGTAGACTGTGGACAAATCCACATTGTGTGTCATTGAATTCCTGGCATCTGTTGTGCCAGTGATGTTCTTTGAAACCATTATTAGCACAAATGTCCAGCCAAAAACTGTAAATTAGAGCAAGCTTTCAGAGTAGTCACAAGTGATGAACAAATCTTTTTCTGCTAGATGTCCTCTTCATTGGTGCTATCCTGGTTTTATTCCAAATGTTGGCAACATTGTCAATAAGTCATAGGGAGCCTTTTTAGTCTCCATTCCAAATCTTGGTAAAGACCAGGCTATGCATACTGTATCAAATTCTTACAAGAGAACTGGAAGGTCTTTTGTAGCCGCTGACTAGTTATTGAGGTAGAGACTGCTTGCAGGGTACCTATACAGATTTCATATTGCATGTTGAGAGGACCACAATTCCTGTTTTTATTCTGTGCTTTTTAAGCTTTATCAATACAGTAGGCAAGTGGCCAAATAACAAGTGTCAGTAACTGAAAGCAGTCTGCTCATTAGGAAAGAGCTGAGGGACAGAGAATGGATGATCTAAAAGACATGTCCACTGAAGAGTGGAGATGTCCTGTTGTCATGAAATTGTGCAGGAAGGAGAGAAACAGATTGTTTTTTAATTCTTTGGAGAGTTAGCAACAGATATGATGAAATGTAGTCCAAAAAGCACACTTTTTTTTGTTTGATTATATTAGAAAATGCTGCTGCCAAAATACATCGCATTGGAGAGATAAAAACGAGTTTTCTGCTTGTGCGCATACAAAACCTTACGTATTGTTCTGCCAGTTATGTATTATGATGAGACTTCAAGTGGTACTCTTGAAGGGGAAGATTGGAGAACAAGGCCACCGAAATAAGGAAATAAAATGCTATCTCTGATCCTGCTCTTTCAGAAATCTTGCATAAAAGTTTTAGTACAGCACGTTGTGACCTTGTGTGAATTTGAGACATTTGCATAATTACCTAATTCGGTCAGTATTTACTGTGTAAAACAGGAAGGAAGCTAATGCCCACTCTATACCGAGAACAGAGTCATGTTTGAAAAAGTAACTTCAAAGATAACTTCCGTTTAAATATATTTGGTGTGCCGCAGTTTAGTTGCATGTTGTAGATGGGTTGAATCATATTATTCTCCATCAGACAACAGTTTAAAAGCAAAAGTACACAAGTTGTAAAAGGAAGGACAGACTTGTGTGGTAGGAAGAACGTTCAAATTGTTTCCATGCATTCTTGTGTAAATAAATTCTGGAACAGTGGTGATTGCCTACGCGGTGTTCGTGATCACCTTTTTCACGGATCTCGGCCATGTTACCAATGCTTGGTTCCCAGGGAGCAACTCTGCTCAAGAATTGACTCTAGATCAGGGATGGGCAAACTTTTTGGCTTGAGGGCCACATCGGGCTATGGAAATTGTATGGTGGGCAATGAATGCTCACAAAATTGCAGGTAGGGGTGCAGAAGGGGGTGGAGGGTGCGGGCTCGGGGTGGGGCTGGGGATGAGGGGTTTGGGGCGCAGGAGGGTGCTCCGAGCTGTGTGGGTTCAGAGGCAGGCTATTGGGGCACCAGGGGATGGGGTGAGGGCTTTGGGGTGGGGCCTGATATGAGGGGTTTGGGGTACAAGAGGAGGTTTCAAGGGGTTTGGAGGGCAGGAGGGGGATCAGGGCTGTGGCAGGGGATTGGGGCGGGGGGGGGGGACGGGCAGGGGTGCAGGCCATCCAGGCTGCGCTTACTGCAAACAGATCCCAGAAGCATGTCTCCCTTCAGACTCCTACGCGGAGGCCCATCTGCAGGCTGCCCCTGCCACTCCCACTGGAGCTACGTGTACTACATAGGAGATGGAGGGGGGGTCATGCTGGCTGCTTCGTGGGAACCGCACGGAGTGCGGCAAGCCCCTGCTCCCACTCCCCTGCTGGAGCGGGGCAAACCTCCAACCCTACTCCCTGGCGGGAGCTGAGGGATGGATTAAAAGGTCTGACTGGCCAGATGTGGTCCACGGGCCATAGCTTCCCACCCTCCACTCTAAGTAGAGATTAAAGCTGAGAGCAAACTTTTTTTGCTTGCCACAGCTCCCTCAAAGATTCTTCATCACAAGATTAATAACATACTTACAAGACTATCAACTTGCCTGCTTGTAAGCTTTGTGGAATAGCACCATCTGGTGACCCCCTACCAAGACATGTTGTTACCCATCTACACTGCAGAGTGGAAGTAATCCTGACTAAGGCAATGTTTGCCATGGAGACTAAAGCGATTGGTGGCCAGGTTAGAGAGAGCTTTTCTGGTGTAAAGCCACAATTTGCTTGAAAACAGGGTAAGCTATACTGATACAAATTGCAGCTTATAGCAACTTTGCCTGTGTGGTTATTACGTGGCTAGATACCAGTGGCTGAAGTCACAGTAAGTCCTCAGAGTCAACGGGGCCCAAATCAATTACTTCCTTATTTTATGACCCACTCTTTTCTCCCTTTAATATGTGGATGGTGAGTTCAAAGACTGAAGGATCCTTTGTTCAGTGTTGGTCTTCTCCAAAAGAGATGACATTGCATAGTTTAAAAAAGAAAAGGTGAGGTCAAGGTAGCACAATTGTTTCATCTCCTACATTGTGTGTGCCCTTCTGTGTAGAACATCATGCTGTATTGTGGTAATTTATACTGTGGCAGAAAGTGTTCAGAAGCCTTATTTTGGGTAAATGTTTAACTTTTGATAAATGCCATATTGTTCCAGCCAGACTGCAGTACAAACATGTCACCATTAGGAAAAAACATTTCAACTTGCACTGCTTGTTCTTCTGTGATGCTTGTGGTAGATTTGAGTGAAATGAAGGTACATTAGGTACCCTTTTGAAAGGAAAGAGAGAAGCCAAATTCAGTCCTACCAAGGCAAATTAATCCCAGGTATAATTGCGTTGTTACCAGTGGATTTGTCCTAGTAAATTCCTTTCTTGTTAGTGGAGTTAAGCCAGGGATGAATTTGGCCCATTTTAATCACTTACATGAAAGCTGGGCATTCAGGCTAGGACAGAAATTATTGCCCATGCATCTGGGACGAATCGAAGTGCTATCTGAGCAAACTATCGTGTTTCATGTCCATTGAATAAAAGCAACAAGGTAGGACTGGGGCAGCTGAGTGACCCTATGCACAGCATCGCTGAACTGACGGGAGGTGGGGGAAGGTGGCTTGAGGGGCTGAGTGGGAGTGGAATAAAGAAAGCTGAGCTGCCTCAGGAGTAAGGGAGAAGAGGTTTGAGCTGCCAGTTGGAGGAAAGGGATGGAATGAAGAGCGGTTTAAGCTCAGCACCACTTTAAGCTTTCTAGGTAGCCGCTCTAAGCTGATGGGAGAGAGCTCTTCCGTCGATTATCTGCTGCCGCTCATTGGGGGTGGATTAATTCCATCAGTGAGAGACGCTCTCCCGCCAACATAGCGCTGTCCACACTGGTGCTTGGGCCAGTGTAACTTATGTTGCATGAGGTGGCTTATGCACATCCCTGAGCAACATAGGTTATAGCGATTTCAGTGGTAGTGTAGGCACAGCCTTCCAGAGCCATAGAGCTATTTGGCTAATTGGAAGGAGAAGAGTCAGTGGTTGCTTCTAAAATAGTTTAAATCCAAAACAAATGATGGTGCACGTGCACGTTTATGTAAGTGCCAGGCATCTTACTTTTCTGGATATTTTGCTCTAGATAGAAAGATTGTTGTCCTCAAGGTAGTAAAATATGGATCTTACACAATGAACTTATTCAAATCAAGCTACAAATATGAACTCCAAAGTACCCTCCAGTTCTGGTTGCAGATATGAGTGAATAGCTTAATTATAGATGTTTCCTGATTCTATGTTTTCCTGCCCCATCAGGCTATGTATTCTCTAGTGGCTGGATGGGGAATTAGGAACAATATCTGTCTCTAGGCGCACTGTCACAGCGAGCACTCAGGAGCAGGCAACAATTACAAAAGGCTAGGCTAGTGTTGTTCTGTATGATCAGATCTTGATTGCAAGCTAGATAGACGCTATCCATAATATTATTTAGGTATTCGAATTTTTACTTGATTATGAAATAGGTCATTACATAGGTTCTATTCTGACTGGCAGTCTGAGACTGGTGGTGGAAGTGGCTTTTTGGCATATATTATAGCAAGGACAGAGTTAAACAGAAGTAAGTGGGAATCAGATGCCTTGAAAACAAGAGAATAAAAATGAGAATCCCTGTCACCGTCAGCCAAAACAGAATAAACAGAAGGTAGAGAAATGAGCATTAGACAATCACAGCAGCAAGAATATTTCATTTAATTTACTCAAGAGGGCGAGTCCAAAGCCAGAAAATTGGGAAGATCATGCGTTCTTCAAGTAATCAGAATTTTTCTTTCCTTAGCCTGGCACTTATTACACACAGCTATGATAGGCTGTTAACATTATTTTATCTTGAAGTCCTGCAAAATTCACTCATGAGGCCTTGATACCTTAAGGCAATTAGTATAGTAGAAAAAGACCATGTGTGTTTTTGTATTTGAAAATATAAATTAACCTCTGGCATAAATAGGCATACTTTGTTTAAAGTCACTAGAATAGCATCTGCTTTCAGGAGGGTACAATTTGGTCCACAATGTTGTACTGGCAACTGCATATTCGGTATAACCTCGTACAGTTCAGTTTGCATCCATCTTAGACAATTATATAAATACCCTTAGAAAATACTGCAGAATTTTGTTTTTGTAAATGGAATCCTGTTATCCGGGTACAAAATTCTAAAGCAATAGCTCTTTTATACAAGTTGAGTTACTCTGAACAAAGCATTTTTTTAACTAGCTATATAATCAGCCAGCTTGCCAAGCAAATGACCTGTTCAGAGTAATCTTATGCACTTGCACATATTTTGGCATATTTTATTTGTGGGTAAGTGTAATTTACACTCTGGAGAGGGTAGAGTCCTCCTCTGGTTAGCTTACGTCTATTTGACTGTCTAGACCTCTGAGAGAACATAAATATTGTTTTTTATAGGAAAATGAGGAACTTTACATGTGTTTTCAGTGATTTATTTCTTAAGCAAATACAATGATGGCCTGGTCCCCAAGGATAAAATAAGGGAATTGAAATAATACATTGTGTTATGCACAATTTGTATGTTAAAACTAAAACAAACACTCGGTGCTGATATATGAAAAGGGAATCACGTGGTGTTTTTGTAAAATGCAAAGCTGAGCAGCATCAAAACAGGTTAAAACAAGATTGTAGAATTTGCTGGAAGAGATTCACCTATTACTGAACTAGATGTCAAGGATGGGCAAAGCAATTTATCTCTCATAATTTACTCTGGGTCTTGTGATCTTTCAGGGTGTGTCAAGTGAATGATCTGTGTTGTTAATCGAAACACACCACCTGTGGACCACTATAAATATAACTTGAAAAAAGGCATTAGCTTTTGAAACAAGACTTTTTTTCCCTTTTGACAGATCATGAAAACAGTCTGCTGTTTTTTATTATTAAACAGTAATAATAAATGAGTAAATGGCTTCAGATTACTGATAGTACAGTGAAAAATGAAGGTTGCATTTTCAAATGGCTAAGAACATGGTCATTTCTAAAACAGTTGAGATCCACATAAGGGATGGATAAAAGGATTCAGCTAAGTTTTTTGCATGATAGTCCTTCACCAAACTGTGCCTAATATACAATGTTGGCTTTACTCTTGTGCCACGTACCCAGGCTGAATCCATTTCGCTGTTTATCTGAAATTGTCTAGTGACAGTTGAAGGCTTGATGAACTGTAAACTTTCTTTCTAGTGCACTAAGCCAGCAAGTCGCTTATGGCTCTAACAGATGGCTCTCTTTCTTACAGTATTTTTGGAAGCTTCTCACACCACCTCTTCCCTTATATAGGCAATATCTGGAAATATTGCACATTAAAATCCAGTGTGGAGATGCTTGCTTGGTGGACCCTGTGTTTATTCCTAAGAAGAACCCCCACCCCCAATATTGATATGTATCCATTTCACTGGAGGATTTTTTGTTTGTTTGTTTGTTTGTTTTTGGGGGCTGGAGGGGTGGGGTGGAGGAGAAAGTGAGTTATTTTGGCTAAGACATTCCTTAACTGCAAAGGATTCAGTTAAACCATCACTAAGGGTATGATGCCTCTGGGACAATTTATATATAAAACAGAATTTTATAATGGACATTTTCTTTTGCTAAGTAACCTATATAGCATATACATAGGCGGGCATTTTCAACAGGACCTATTAGGCAGTTAGGAACCCAACTCCCATTAAAAGTTAGTAGGGGTTAATTTCCACCTCCCATTTATGCCTTTGAAAATCCCAACTGTATTGCATAGCTGGGTTTAGCTCAAAATATATCCCTGTCCTGCATGATGTCATCTTTAAATTATTTAACTCAGAATAGTAGAAAATGTCTCCTTAGAGCCTTCTTGACAAATAGAAGAATAGTCCAAACAGCATGGAAAACTCCTAAAAGAGGTGTGTGTGTGTGTGTGTGTGTGTGTGTGTGTGTGTAATAAAATTACCCCTAAAGAAAATAAGTACTGTATATTGTAGCATAAAATATATTTGTGTGTATTGTTTACTCTAAACCTAGATGGGTCAGATTCTTAGCTGGTGTAAATTGTTGTACAGCCGTGTTTTTTCAGCTTCTCAACTTTTTGAATTTATTGATAAGCAAAAGATTTGTGTGTATATATATTATTAGTCATATGTTCCTCGTATTTTTCTACTAAGCTTCTTATGTAGTAGTATAACCAAACATTTTAATGTGCACACTTAGCTTTTATTTCATTATTAGATACCAAAGTGACTTACAATGAAGGTAAGTATCATTATCCTCATTTCACAGAAGTGGGAAACTAAGGCATAGAGAGGTGAAATGACTTGTCCAAATTGTGTCAGCCATCCAATGGCGGGGCTGGAAATAGAACTCAGGTCTGATGAGTCTCAATCCATTCCCCTACCCACTTGACCTTTAAAGGTGAGTTATGGAATGTTCCCATCAAAATTAGACAAACTCAGTCAACGATCCCTTTCACTAATAGGGAACAGGACACCTTTGCCTGTCATGTGGAGGCTTTGATCACCTTTTTGTGCTGAATACATGCAGAATAGCAGCTTTTGTTGTTGTAAAAGTCTTTATAGTATTGCTTTGTTTCCCGAAGTTTGGCGTGTGGGTCTCTGGTGGTGCACAGAGAGCTGGCTGCTTGTGTGTTGTAGGCTTTCTTCCTCTTTTCAGCTTCAAATTTCATTAAAAGCTTTCAGAAAATACCTTGGTATTTTCTGAATACTATATTTCCAGGTCAGAAATTTGTTGTAATTTATCACAAAGTTGCTATAAGATCAGGAATTAGTGGGGAGGTTATCAGCACAACTGCAATGGAAGGGTGTTAACCTTTTATTGATGGCTACTGCAATTAGAGAGTGTCCTGCACTATGATAAGATTTATGAGCACTGGCTTTATTGTGTGACTGTAATTTTAAAAATATGAGACAATCCATTGCTCTCTTCCTGCAACTGCTCTCAGAGAGTCTGGGACAAAAGAGATGTGAACTTCCTAAGGATGCAGAGCAGAGAGCTCTTAGCACATGAAGCTGTCTCTCTGCTCATCTCACTGGGGTGGCTAAACCCTGTTTGCCTGCTTGCCTCCCCTGACTACTTTCTCTCTTTTTCTCTTGACTACATGAGAGAGTCCATTTAATGGAAATTTAAGCAAGATAAAACATTTCTGCAACATCCTAAGTTGCCAGCTCAGAGAGTGGCGTAATGTAATATTGTACCCCAAGCATAGGTTTGTAATACCAAATTGCTCTAAAGAAATTTGTACTGGCTGAACATCCCATTTCACATCCTGTCTCCCAGCAGCAGAGTGAGGCTTCTGTGTGGCTGAACGAGGGTGTTTTGTTTTTTTTTAAATCCTCTGTCTCTATAAACTGTTTTTTACTGTCACAATCCGTTTACCTCAGGGCTCTCAGTGGTAGAGTTGGCCAGCCTGTGGAATCAGAGAGGCAATTTTGAGCTATTTAAAACATTTTTTTTCTTTTACAGTATATTGTCTTTGAAAGTGCTTCAGAGTTTGAACTTACGGTATGGTAAACATGTTCTTAGACAAGTAAAACAGAGCTTTTAATCACTTGCCTAGATAGAAAAGCAATAAGGAAACAAAACCCCATAGCTTCATTATATGTGATACCCTTGGTCTCCACAGTGCAGCTGCTCTACTTTTTGTCTCTGTGACGCAAATCAAAGAGCATCAATGATATTGCCTGAGGGGAAAGGCAGAGAGCTACTTGCATGCTCTCTATGCTTATAACTAAGCAGAGGGGTAACAAGAAACTGGGCCAAAGGAATGGCCAGACAAAGTTCAAAAGCAGAGCAAGGTATTTTAAATAAGAAAATATGAGAGTACCTTTTATGCAACAAAAAGAAAATAAAACCTACTGAATGCCAAAAGCAATAAACAGTCACTGAAGGAAATATATATATGTCGGATCTCAAATATATACAACACTCTGTTTATATATACAATTATATATGCATTACACAAACTATATTAAAAACATCATTAATAGTTCCCTACCAATTTCACCGTTGTGAAAAATGTGATACGGACCGAACCGTGAAATAAGCCTTCTGAAATGCGATGTCCCCTTGTTCCTAGGAGTGCCCCAGCAAAGGAGGCTCCTAGCTCTGGCTGTGCTGGGGAGGGACAGGACTTGTCCATCCCCTGCACAGCTGCTCGGCGGGGAGGGGAGGAAGACCAGACCCATTTCCAGGTGCCTCACCCTGCAGCAGGGCACTCTGGGACTGGGCAGCAGCCCCTGCAGCTGAAGGAGGCTTGTGGAATTGGGTCCGATCCACCCTGTGCTGCTGGGAGTGCCCCAGCAGGGGGATCCTAGCTGCTACTCCAGGCAGGGCTGGGACAGTACAGGACTTGCTCTTTCCTACTGGGCTGCTCTTGGGTATCTCTCCTGGCTGCAGATAGCTCCACACCCTCCAATCCTGACTCTGTCCGGCTCTGAAGGCAGCACAGAAGTGAGGGTGGAAATCCTATGACTGCCCTACAACAGGTTTGCAACCCCCACCCACAATCCCCTTTTGGGGTTGGAACTCCCACAGTTACACCACCATGAAATTTCAGATTTAAACATCTGAAAATGTGAAATTTACCAATTTTCAAATCCTATGGCCATGAAATCAACCATAATGGACCATGAATTTGGTAGGGCCCTAATCATTAAGTTAGCAAAGACAATTTCCTTTGCCACCTTGATTCTGCACTGTTGTGTGTTTGCATTATGCTAGTCTTTAATTATATTATAATATGCAGCACTCTTGTACATAGTCCTTTTTATCTGTAGATCTCAAAGTACATTATAAAAGGAGATCACAATTATCGCCATTTTACAGAGGGGGAAACTGAGGCACAGGGCAGCAAAATGACTTGCCCAGGTTCACCCTGGAGGCCAATGGCAGAGCCAGGAATAGAACTCAGGTCTCCTGAATCTGTCCAGTGTGCTATCCATTAATTTTGGCACTTCCTACCTTTAGCGTGCTTGACTTTGCAACCTTAATGTTTTTTTTTTTAATGGAACTTTTATGCATGAAATTTTCTTTTGCTTTCTTTTAAAGAAGCAAACTGAAAAAACAAATAAAACCCCAAACACAAAAATAATCAGAAATTCCATCATGGGGCATCATTTTGACACCTATATGGTTCACCAGCAAAGTTCGAACCTTTACAGCCACCATTAAGACCTCAGCCATGTGAGCCAAGGACATAACTAATAGCAGTAGTAGGTTGTCATCCCCTACGTGAAGTAGCACTAGAGAGGATGGGATGCTTTAGCAGTGGATTTGACAGGTATTTGCTGACAGCAGAGAAATGGTGAAACCCAGGAATCTTGCATTCTATTCCAGGCTCTGGAGGGAAGTGGGCTCTAGTATGCACAGATTCTTCTGACCCACTCCTTCTAAGCTGTCTCAGTCCCATCTCTGTCCCACCTGTGGCTCCTCATCCAAGCCCCATCCTCTTCATTCACCCAGTCTTTTGCCCAGCAAAGCTTGGTCTCACCCCTCCAGACTCCCAGTACCACTTTCCTTACCCAGCCTTTTCCCAGTCCTGCCCTCCTCCTGGTTCCTCTTCTGTTCTGTCTCTTCCCCCATCTTGTCCTCCAGTCACTCTCCCCCTACATGTTCTGTATTTCCACTGTTTCCCAGTCTCCCTCCAAGGCATCTTGAGTGTTCTTCGTGTCTCCTGCTCCAGCTCCTTCTCCCAGTCTCCTTATCCAGACAGTCCCATTTCTCTCCCCACCCCTTAGCTCTTCTTCAGAGCTGTCTCCCCTCCCTGCTCACCTCCTCCCTCCACCTCACCTCGCAATCAGTTTCTATCTCCAAACCTCCGCTCCCAGTCCACTCCCACCCTGCTTCTTGTCCTGACCTATTCCCCTTGCAAGTCTGGCTCTTGTCCCCTCTTCATGGAGGAGCTTCTTCCTCCATACTGCTTAGGCTGAGCAGGGTGGTCATTCAGAGCATCAGAGAGACAAGCTGCCTGTTCTCTGTTCAGGTGCTCGGACCCAGGCCTGGACTTGATGTGGCCTGTAGCTGCCCAGAGTTGCAGTTACAGAGAGAATACTGTTCAGCCCCACATGGGAGCATGTCTAGTGCAGATGGACTTTCTGGGGAATATAGCTGCTAAAATCTACAAGATCTTTACTGGGCATATGCGAATTGCAATTTTTAAAAAAAGATTATAATAACTTGGACAAATTTGGGTGAAATATCATGGGGTTGGAAAAGGCACATCCCCAGACACAAAAGCCCCTGCTTTGCCAAATTTCAAATTGCTGCTCCAGAGCATGGGGGTGCTAGAGCTGTTCAAAGAAAAAGGTGTCTAGAACTTTTTAACATGAACAAAATGTATTTTTCCTTAGCCTCGGATTCAGAAATAGCTGGACTGTTTTGACTAGAATTAAAAATAAAATAAAATTTCAACCTGAGGCGGATATCTGGCATGTAAGATTTCAGCCAAAAAAGGTTAGTTTGACAAAGTGAAATAAGCAATTCCAAATGAGTTCTTATAATGGGAAGTGTCAGACATTCTTAATAATAGTGTTACCAAACCCACCTATAATAAAGTTGTTTATGGACTAGAGCCTGATTTGTAGTAAAAACTTCAGATTTGGCACTAATATCCACTTTTGTCATGAAGGAGGAAAAAGCTTTCTATCAGTGGTTTTCAACTTTTTTTCCATTTGCAGACCCATAAAATTTTTGAATGGATGTGTGGACCTGTTTGGAAATCTTAGGCATAGTCTGCAGACCCTGAGGTGTCCGCAGGCCACAGGTTGAAAGCCACTACACTATATAATAGAAAACAAATCTTCCCCATCCTCTAGGCTAGGACTTAAGAGTGTGCTCTTTAGATCCAGGTTTATTGCTTCAATTACAGCTAAAAATAATTTTTTAAGATTGAACAGTTAGCATCAATCTTACCAGTTTACAGCATTTGGCTAAAATAAGTCAAAATGTTTTCATTTGTTTGCTACTAAGTTCTATTTGTAATAAAAAGACTTTGTTGGCTCTTCTGCTAGGAACTGAATTTGCTCCCAACTACAGTTAGAAGTTGGGGCTGGGAGAGTAGCCTTACTTGGAAGCCTTGTAATTGCACTTCATACTCAGTTCACTTCCTGTCTTAAACTGCTCTGAACGCTATTACCCTTTCCCATTAAATCCACAGTGAGAAATAGAGAGGAATCATGTATAAATATTTCAGCTTTTTTTCCTTCTTGAATAAGCTTTTTAGAAATATACAATATGTTACATTTTTCCTTTTCAACATTTGTTTCCCTTCAGTTTCCTTGTCCTTGAACCACTACAGTACTGAATACCTGTTAACCTTCCACAGCAAATCAATAACAAAACCTCTAAAGTAATGGAGAAGCTCTATTGTGAAAGTGCAGTAATTTCAGCATGAATAGCAATAATAAAATCTTACAAGACACTTGTTACCAGGGCCGGCTCCAGGCACCAGCCAAGAAAGCTTGTGCTTGGGGCGGCAGATTCTAAGGGGCAGCATTCCGTCCAATCCTAGGGCGGCACGGCCACCTTTTTTCTTTCTTTTTTGTTCACTGCTCTGGCCGTCCTGTAGGGGGCGGCGGTGCAGAGGACGGGGGAGCGCCCTGCTGGGAGCTGGCTGCATGCTCTGTATGCCCCAGCTAGTTCCAGGTCTGCAGCAAGCCCGGCAGCCCGCGTCCTTGCCTCCCTGCTGAGCCGCCCCGCAGGTTTTTGTTGTTGTTTGTTTTTGTTTTTTTCTTTGAGGGGGCAAAAAAGCCCGAGCCGGCCCTGCCTGTTACAGTTGCCTGATACTCCAAAAAGCTTTACTGAAGCAATATCTGGATGGGGTGCACACACCAATCTGATTATTAATGTTTCAGATTTCTGCTCTTGTTTATACCTGGAGAAACTAATTGGGCATTGGAGGCTTTCCAGTGAATCTGAGGGTATATCTACATTACAAGCAGTACGGCTATAGTACTGCAGCTATGCAGCTGTAGCACTGTAGTGTAGACACTTGCAATAGTGTCCGAAAAGGATTTTTTCTGTAGCAGTAGTAAATGCACCTCCTCAAGCGGTGTGGTAGCTAGGTGGATGGAATAATTCTTCCATCCACCTAGCAGTGTCTGCACTGGGGCATAGATTGACTTAAGTAGGTCTTTCAGGGGTGTGAATTTTTCACACCTCTGCATGACCTAGTTAGCTTGACCTGTGTGTGTGTGTGTGTGTGTGTGTGTGTGTCAGTGTCAGTCCTGATGCTTACTCTCCTCCTTCACTACTTCATGTTTTCAATCCCTCTTGGACAGGTTGGGGAGCACATCTGAGACACACATCGGGTATTTCGCCTAAGAAAACCTTGCTGTTGTTCGTAGGAATCTGGGAGGTTTAATGCTGCTAGATTGGGAAGGAAGCTCCTCTTCCTTCCCCCCCCCCCAGTTGTTCTTTGTGCAGTTAGCATAGCACTCTTTTATAAAATGCAGTCAAGTGTAGTGTCTTGAGAGGACACACACCGGAAGGCCCCCCTCACCTCTCCTTTCGGCCCCCCCAACGAGTACTCCGGATTGAATATTGTCTGTAATGAATTTTATATGGTCAATCAGAAATTAACTTTCTTGGCTAATGGCACCTTCCACATGCAGCTGCTTCATTCCAAATATATGTATTCTAGATGTTGAGAAATGTTTGTTGAAAGAAATTAAAGAATGAACTTGAGGACAACCTGTTAACACACCACAAAGTCTCTATTATTAATGTTCAGGTGTTAAATGGTCTTCACATTGCCACCTTTCCCCCACCCCCCCAAAAAAAAGCAAACAAAAAACCTTTTTGAGTGGGAAACATAACCCTCATATGGAACTCTGTATAATCACCACTTCAGTTCCTAACAAGCATATTTTGAAAGGTATTTAGGCACCTAAGTACTATTCATTTTACTGGGAGGTAGGGAATGAAATAATTTTTAAAATCTAGCAGTAAGTGACTTAAATACTCTTTGAAAATGGGACTTGGGCTCGTAAGTCACTTAAGTTATTTTAAAAATTCTACACCTAATAATTTCTCCTATTTCAAGATTAAATCCTGGAACGGTTCAGGATACTGATCTTGATACAGAAACATGCTTGCTCTCCCTCCAGACTGTATTATTGCGATCAGGCTCCCTAAATCAGTTATAATTTTAGTGGAGTCTTGAGATTGGGAAGGGAAATGTTGTTATACTTACATCTCTTAGCTACGGTTCAGGCTTCTTACTCAACAAATACAAAGAGGCTTTTTAATTTTATTTTGACACAGTAAAATAAGCTCAGATGTGTGATGAAATCTGTGTTGATTATTGATATTTTAAAATAGACTTTAGTGGATTAATAGTGATCTTTATCTACTCAGTGTTTCCTCAACATCCTACTGTATTCACATTATCCACAAACTGTAAATATATTAAAGCTCTTTCCTGTAACTTTCAAAGTAGCAGATGATTTCCTTGTTGGCTCATTTCATTTGTTTATTTTAACACACACCAGCTTAATTTGTACATATTACACAGTCGAATGTAAAGACAAATACTGGTAATGCTGTCTTTCAGTAATACACAGCAAAGGCATGGTCAGGCAAACAACTTAGTGATGTGACAGTCGTGTTAACATAATGATCTAACTAATGTCAAATGTAAGCTACTGTGAGATGCTCTCTTCAATTGGAGATGACGACTGCAGAGAAGAAAAAATGCTAGGGAAAATGTTATTAGAACCTATGGTTATGCTAAGGGACTAAAGTCAGGACTTTTCTTGGGTTCTTTTCCCAGTTTTGCCACTAACATCCCATATGACCTCGGGCAACTTACCAAACTTCTCTGTCCATAGTATAATTGTGCTTTGTGGTAGAGTGGGATGATAAATCACATTAGCGATCTATAGTGTTGGTAAACAATTTAAAAAAAAAATGAAAAGAAACCTGCATCTGTCAGAAGGAAGTCCTGATGCATAGATTTGAAAAATGATTTGCGCCCAATTATTAAGGGAAGCAGTTGAGATTAATGGGTCCTTCATTAGTCAAAGAAGTTTCTAGTTTCATTAATTTTAGATGTGCATTCTGGGCAATTGTATACAGTGGAGTAAATAGTGAAATTCTGGTAAATAAATCAGCATTTTGCTCTGTGTGAAAAGCATTTGTATATTCATTCTTTTTTATTTTTCCTAGCTTCCTGTATGGTAATTAAGCACAGTGCATGTTCCACATACCACTAAATAGTGCAGATTGTTTCACATTGGCGTTTCCCATCAGCGTGGCCCTGATGCTGCAAGGTGTTGAACATGACTTCAACTTCCGCTACTTTTGATGGGGAATGGAAGACTTTCTGCACCTTGCATGACTGTTCAGTTCTTCTCAACACTGTCTTTTCTCCCCGCAGTTTAGGAAGGCATTTATGCACGTGCCTAACTTTAAGGATGTAAGTGGCTTCATTGACTCCAACAACCTTTTGATGTGTCTACTTACATCAACTTAAACTGCTCAGATTTACATTCTGTAAATATGTTTGTGAACTGGGGCTCCTTTAACACCCAATATCTTTTGGCTGGCTTCAGTCTGATAACCAACGGGAGAAATCGTAGTCTGAAATGCTGTTTCCAAATTTTGTGTGTGTATGTTTTCAAAATAATTTCTCATTATTTTTCTCTCTTTTTATGTGAGCTGCAGTTAAACCCTGTTTTTCCATTACTTCCAGTGAATGGTATTTAACTATTTGCTGGTATTACTTCCTAGAATAAACTATAGGCAATAACTTACAGTTCCCCTCTTGTTTTCTCTCTTTCTTGTAACTCTTGTGAAATGGTCTTCAATCAGGGTGGTTATAATAAATACAAAACATTTCCCACTCATCGCTGAACTTTGGAATTGTTATATACCCTACTTCCTCCCACCCCCTTTTGTGGGCACTCAATAGATTTGTTATGGTAGGACTGTTCGTGAGTACTGAGCTTCTGATGTAGTGTTGTGGTTTTTGTTTTTTTTGTTTGTGGGGTTTTTTTTTGTGGGGTGGAAGAAAGAGGGGAAGAAAATAATTAAACACTGAAAATGAAGAACTGATGGAAAAAATATACAGAGGGACTTCCAGTGCTGTACTTGCATTTTTCCTAGGTCTGAAAGATAGTGAGCTTGGCTCTCCCCTGCCTTGCACTTTGTGTAGTCAGTTACACCTGTGCAAAGTGTATCTAAAGTCCTACCACATCAGAAGAGTAGCATCCTGCACCCTCTCCTTGCTCACTTCGCACAGGTGCAAGTGACTGCAGGAGATGTAAGACAGTGGAGAATCAAGGCTAATAGCTGCAGATTCAGGGATACCTTCTGTCAGTATAGGTACCAGTCATCTGTACACAGGGAAGAGGGGGCAGTTCTGCCCTCAGTTGTGCTCACACAATTCCTGGTGACTTCAGAGGGAGTTGCATGGGTGTGCCTGAGGCCTGAATTAGGCCGAGGACTTTCCCAGAGGGTTCAAAGATATTATCCCTCTCTTACACCCTCATATCAGATATTTTGTTCATGTTGCAATAAACCTGGCATTCCATTAATTCCCAGTCTCTGATCCTCTCTTCCTTCCCACCTCCTCCATTATTTGATTTCTTGTGCCCAGTGCTGATAGCCTTCCTTGCCAGTTGTGACCATCCTATATAAGGGTGTCATCAGCTGCTTGTTTAAGGACTTATGAGGTTGGCTATGTGCTATTTTACTGCATGACCTGTACTGATTCTGCGGTCAGTAATTTACTGTACTGCTTCTATTTATGTGCAGTACAAAAAAAATCAACAAGAGTGGAAATTATCCTTAAAAGATGTGGAGTACGATAAACATTAAATACAAATACTGCCTACTGAGTGACCATATCATACAACACACTGGATTATTACCACAAGCTTTTCTTGTTGCATATATTTTGTATGTAGAAACCAAAATGTTTGTCATACGCCTGAGCTCAGTGTGTGCAAAGATGGAGGCAGAGGGTGCTATTCAGTTCAGATTTTTTTTTTGCAGTAAGTATTCATTTGAATTCATTCATAAAGATGGATATGATTTATTCACAGTTCCTCATAATTGTCAGATGATCTCTGCATGTGAACAGACAATAGTAATCAGACAATCAATTATTCAATAGCCCTCCTGCTTGCATTTACATTTATTTCCATTTAGAACAGTAGGAGAGCTCTCTGAGAGGGTTTTATTTTAAAGATACAAGGATCTAATTCAGCTGTTGTCATTGCCTTGATGGAGTCTTTTTTAGTTTTGGTTTCAAACGTAGGGTAAGAGAACAACATGGTCTGCAGTTTTCTATATTAATAATTTGCATAAAATCAGAGAGCACAGAGTACAGTAAAACACCCAGGATGTAAAAAGCTTTAGCGCACATTGGCAGTTATACTAACTAGCCCTTACACTTTCAAAGTAGTGACTTGCTGGCCTCTCCTGAAATGGTCGTTAACTGAGGTGACTGAATACACATGGCTTTTTATAATACAATGATGAATTGGTGGACAGTGAGACCATGATGGTTCAGGAGTTATGTGCTCACCACCAGTGCCCGGAGGCCATTTATGTTCTGTGTCAATGGTGCATCTGAATACCATATGTCATAAAACTAATGTTCCCAGCAGTTCCTTCTAATGGGCAAGGCAGACAGCACGTTCTTGGAAATTTCCGTGCCTGTCTCTGAGATAAACAGTAACAGGGCCAGTTAATTGTGAGTGTGGTTAGCTGCAGAGCAGCTCAGTTGTAAGGATCTTTCTTTCAAATAACGAAACTTATTATTTAAAAAACATTCGTACTTGAAAGAGGCTCAAAGCTAATAAGAAGAAGGGTTATCGTTAGGCTGATTGCTCCGCTGATGCTGCTTGTCGGGGGAGTAGAGTTGGAGAAAAATTATATGCATTCCATAATCTTGTCAGTACCAGCTGAGGTTACTTTGGGCACTTGATTAGAGAGGCCAGCTCAAGAAGGCTTGAGGGAGAAAGGAGTGAAATCCCAAAGTACAGTTAGGATTGAGAATCTAAAGTGTTCAAAATGTGTAATCAAATACAACAGTTGGTATAAATCCTTACTTGGCAAGAGGCCAGATCACGACTCTTACCACACAGGATCCTGAGGTAGAACACTAAGTATAATGTTATGGAATGAGACGGTAGCATAGACAATCTTTTTTTAATATATATAATATTTTTTGCTTATGTATGTGTGCTTTTATAGTATAAGCAACAGCACTGACTTTTTGGCCTCCCTTCTGTTTTAGACCTGGGACAGAAGCAATACCCCTTACCTTGTTTTCCCTTCTCCTATAATCTCACTCACTCTCTCTCATTCCACAGAATAGAGTCAGGTTACAAAGGAACCTGCTTTACTGTAATTAATACCTACTTTTTAGCCAATTCTGATATTAATGAATTTAAAAAAAATATAGAAAAAGAGGTAGTATGTAAATTAATGGCACCTAAAGTGACTGTTTCCTCTTCTAATCATGGTTTAAGGCAGGGGTAGGCAACCTATGGCACACATGCCAAAGGCGGCACGCGAGCTGATTTTCAATGGCACTCGCACTGTGCCTGGGTCCCGGCCACCAGTCTGGGGGGCTCTGCATTTTAATTTAATTTTAAATGAAGCTTCTTAAAGATTTTAAAAACCTTATTTACTTTACATATGACAGTAGTTTAGTTATATATTATAAACTTATAGAAAGAGACCTTCTAACAACGTTAAAATGTATTACTGGCACACAAAACCTTAAATTAGAGTGAATAAATGAAGACTTGGCACAGTACTTCTGAAAGGTTGCCGACCCCTGGTTTAAGGTAACAGGGGATGTGTAATAATTACTGTCTCTCTGAGAATTTGAGAGCTCTTGGGAAATAGATTGTCATTAATTTCATATAAATATGCACTAATCCACCTTCTGTTTTTCTTGACCACAGGGCAAGAGAGAGAAACAGAAAAGGAGATGGGAGAAGAGATTGAGGAGAATTATGGAATGGTGGAAGAGAGGGCACTTGAGTGGCAGAGAGGTCCCCCCACAAATATTGCTTGAATCCCTAAAATATACAGCTAGGTCTGGGCACTAGAACTGCCATCTTGCTCCTTCTGTCAGCAGTTTGGTCCAAGAAACTGCAAATGTCACGACAGTACAGAGAATAAAAATATCATATTTTAAAAAACAATCTTGGCTTTAACTCTGAAATTATTTTAATAATTTTTCCCTGTTTGTAACATTGCTTTCCTACCTGTAAAGTTTGGTTCACAAGAGGGCTAATAATATGGTAACAACGACAACCATGACTTTCTTCTCTGACTGCTTATAGCTACCAGAATGACAGGCGGGGATAGAGAACATACACTCAATTACATTCACCACTCCCCTCAAATATGGGAGGAAGCATGGTTATAAGATGGAGGAAGATAACAGTTTGCTCTTTAAACAGAGAAGCAAAAAAATGGGGAGGCCAGGATATTATCCTAGGAAATGGAAAGAACAGATTCAAAGTGAAAGTGGCATCTTTATTTTAAAACCAGGTAAAATGTACAAAAATTCATATTACATATTCATATGTATTTTTGTCTCTGTGCTAAACCATTCAATATTTTCATGATATATTTGGCTTGTGGTGCAGAGGTTCTGTTTACTGAATACTTGAGCAAATAGTCACAAGGAATGATCCGAAATGGCAAGCAAGTATATATTAGAACAGCTAAAATTCACACACCAGTGCATATGAAATATTTTGAACCACCATGTTATAAATATATATTTATAATTATACTTGCCACTTCTGTAGCAATTTTTTCTCCCTTGGATTTAAAGTGCTACGCAGACGCTAATGAATTCAACTTTACAACATCCCAGTAGTGCAGGTATATTCTGTTGAGAATTCAGTCAGTTACTTCTACAGCCTGGTGAGTTACTAGTTCTAACTTATTCTGAAAGGTAAAATGTTTTATTAGATACTGAGTGATGAGCTACCTTGCTTTTATGCTTTGTACTTTATACTATTATATAGTGTAAAATTAGTGGCTTACAAGCAGTTCAGAGCATATTACCAGTCTTAATTATACCTTTTCAGACCTCAGAAGAGGGAGATATTCTCCCCATTTTACAACTGAGTAAAGTGAGGCACAGAGGTTAAATGACTTGCTCCGGCCATGCACTGAGTCTTTGTTAGAGCTGTGAATAGAATAAAGAATACTTCCTGGCCGTCTCTTCTAACCACTAGATAATATTTCCCTTCAAGAATGTTGTCATGTTAAAGCAAGTATTACACAAAGATCAGCTAAATGTTTCTAAAAGCCAGCATTGCTAGTATTGCTAATTATTATTTTAGCACCTGGGGGGGTATTCCACGGCTAGGGCTCCTATTATGCTAATAGTAATCCATTAGACCTTCACTTGGGAAATTGGGGAGCAGAGAGGTTATGTAACTTGCCCAAAGTCACTCAGTCAGCCAGGAGCATAGAATCATAGAACTGGAAGGGATCGCAAGAGGTCATCTAGTCCAGTCCCCTGCACTCAAGGCAGATCTAAGTATTATTACTGCAGATAAAAGCCTCTAGTCTTGACTGCCAGTCCCCTCTAATTGTTGGGAAAGAAAAAGTTTGCAGAGTGTGTTGGACGTGGGACAGAAGCCGTGCAGTGGGGGCTGATACTGCATCTACTGTGGAAAGCACATTCCTGTCTCTTCTGAGTAGGCTGTCAATTTATATCAAATATTATCCAGTTTGATCAATGAAGATTGCTAAACTGTAATCACTGAACTGATCTCAACAATTCATGCCTCATGATACTTCAGGTTGAAATTATTATTGTCTGAAATATTATAGTGCCTACTTGTAATGACATTTTTTTAGAGCAAGTTAATTTTGTTTCCTTGATTCATTCTAATCTTGCTTCCTGTGATAAATGGCTTTTCATGTAATGGGTGCACTGATTACTTCATGGTACACATCTGCTAAAGGATGCATTTGAAAGTCAGGCTAATTTGTTGAATAAGTGGCAGATTTCTGATTGCAATCTCCTTTCAGTACAGTAAAGTTTAACTTGAGCTGTTTTATCCTGCTTGTGTTTCTCCATCTCTCCCCCGCACCCCATTTTCTTATCTTTCCTGTACCCCAGCCACACTATGGTTTATAACTGTTTTTAAACAATCATCAAACGTGATTACTGCCTTGCATGCTTGTCACACAGTTTGCATGCACATGTAACACAATTATAAACTTAACGAAGCTGTCCTATATGTACCAAGGGGTTTCTGTGGTATGGTTTGAGCTAGTCATGTCTCTAAACAAACACAAATTCTTCAACATGGAAAATGGTGGTCAATGAAATTTTTAGCTGATCTTTAAATTATTACTAGCACAGTTCATGCACATGGATGGATGTGTCGCTGTCAAGCATATGGACCTGGGGAAAACATTCTCTCTCTCTCTGACATTACTAGGATACTCTAATGAATGTGGTTCTGGGTTCATCTCCAGATTACTTCATGCATTGGAGTAACCAAGGCATCTTTTATACGAATAATTAACTCATAAGCCAGATCTACACTTAAAACTTTTGCAGTATAATAATGTCAGTCCAGGGTGTGATTTTTTTCCCCCTCCCACCTCCAACATTTCTGTAGAAAGCTCTATTGTAGACATAATTATATATACAGTACAACTGCTTTTTGTGGTACAGCTCATTTCCTTTTGGGAACTAGTATAAGTTACACTGGTCTAAGCTACATCTACTTAGAAGGGTTTGCCAGCTATCGGCAAACGTGTATTGGTGTTAACCTGGCCTTATATAGCATTTTTCATGGACAGACCTCTAAATGCTTTATAAAGAAGGGTAAGCAGCATGATTTCCATTGTATAGATGGGGAAACTGAGCCCCAGAGAGAAGAAGGGATTTACTCCAGGTCACACAACAGATCAGTCTGAAAGCTGGGAATGGTACCTAGGTCTCCTGATTCCCAGCCCAGTGCACTATTTACGAGACCACACAGCCACCCTTTTCTTATAGGTTATAGCTGTTCATATAAGGACTTGCTTGACCAAGCGAACCTGTTGCAGCTTGTAGTAAAAGAGGAATTATAGGATTTATAATAAAATGAGAAGAATGGGAAAAAAAAAGATATGAACGGCCTTGTTTTTGCCATTCTGCAGTGTTTGTGTCAACACTTGCAACCTCTTTGGTCTGATTCGGTAAGTGCTCTGCATGTGGAAAACCAGTTGATTTCCAAAGGAACTGTATGCAGAGATGATTTGAGTGGTCATGCTCTCTATTTCTAGGGCTGTATAATATAGTTAAAAATAATTTTGGGGGCTGACATGTGGCATCCTGGGGAAAGACAATTCTGTCTCTGAAATAGGAGCAAAGCATGGTTAGCTTTTTTTATTTTGCTTAATAGAGCAACTACGGTTGGGGAAAATATTGATCGGTTCAGCGGTTTCTACTTTCTGTCATCTAACAATACCAAAAATGGGCTCATTATTTAGACAAAGTTTGTCCACTACGTGAATTGGTGCCTTCTAAAAATAATTTTAATGCTTTGCTTCCTTTGCTATGAAGAGTGTCTGTGGAGAATGAGGTAGCGAAGTTAATGACTGTCTCATCTGACTTTCTAAAATAGTGCAATGCACTGAGTCACTTCATGCCACTAATAAGTTGCGTCATTTTGCCAGGATCAGAATGTTCCCGTCTCAAAGCAAATACTTTTTAACAGTGAAAACCAGTTGTTACCATGTAAACATCCTCTAAGGTGTCTCTCTGTCCTACGTCAGTGCTCCTTGTTACTGCTTGGGGGTGGGCTGGGGGGGAAAGTAACTCGTGGTCAGAGCACAGGGTGGTCAACTGCTCCTACTACCCCGCATGATCTGAAGTTTATTTTTTTGCACCAAAGGAAACATAAAGCGGACATGTTAAAACTATGATCCTCTAGTGCAAAGGTTCTCAAACTGTGGTTCGCAGGCTCTATACAGGTGATCCATGGATAGTTCCCTCTAAGGTGTGCCCCTGGGTGGCTGCACATGAGAGAATGAAGGGTGACCCACCTAATTAGTGGAACTGCACAGGCATGGCTCCACTAATTATGTGCCTGGACCCTAGAGAAGACGCATATGTAGCGTGAGGTGGTGGCCTTGTGGGGAATAAGGGATAGGTGCGAGGGGGCAGTATTGTAAGAAGAGAGGGTGGGGCGAGTTTGGTACATGCAGGGATGTGGCGGCCAGAGAAAGAGATGACCTTTCCCAGCCCCAGGGCTGCGGTTTCTGGGGAGAGACCCAGCTCGAGGGCTGCCATGGCAGGGGAGAGAGGGCACATCCATGGCATTAGAAAGGTAAGTTAAAATAAGAGTTGTGTGCTTTTATTTGTAGAACAAAAAATGTAAATTATTATTACGGTTTTTTTATATAGCACTTTTATCCAAAGCACTTTACAATAGTTGGCTAACGGTACAAACAGCATTTGGAAAGATCATTAGGTGGTCCGCTGAGACCCACCGCAATTTTCAAGTGGTCCGTGGAAAAAAAAAGTTTGAGAAGCATTGCTTTAGTGATACTGCAATTTATCAGTATGAATGGAGGAAAATGCTGAGAACTTCGATACTTTTTATTTTTTAAAAGAGGAAAAACCTAGAGCACAGGTTGTGGCACTCGCTTAATTTTTTTCTTTCCAGTTATTGGATGGATCTTCCTCTTTTGTATCCATAAATCTGGTGAATGAAATTGTCTGTCTGTCAAAATTTTGTAATGGGATTCACAAACTTAGAGCCGAATCCTACAAACAGCACCGTATGTGTGGCCTCTTTACTTAACATTTGTGGTTATGTGCAAAAATGTTTGCAGTCTTTGATATGTTGTTTTTACGACTTCCGTCAAAGGGAAAGAAACAAAGAGGAAGAGAAATGTTTTTGAAAATTGAGGTAGCTTTATATAGTATGTATCTGTCAGATTCCCTTTGGTCTCCCAGCAGACCTGGTCAAGTTTATCAGGATTTTTCACCAGGCTGCAGGCGCGTTGTACATTTTTCCTCTTTTTGTATGTGAACTTAATGTTTGATGACCCTGTAGACTAAAATATTCTCTTTACGGAAAAGGCAGAATATGGCAAGTAGCAATACTAGCTTCTCCTGGGCCTGAGATCCGTACTTGAGGAATCCTCTCTAGAGTTTAAGGGCTCTGTAGCTCATTACACTGAGGCACTGATAACCCAGAAATACTTTTCTCCAAAGCTTTTGCAGTGCTGATATCAGCCTTATTGTATATTTAATTGGCTCAGTATGGAGCAGAATTGATACAGGGAAATGGGCCTGTGTGCTTAATGGGAAAGATAGTGAGTGCGGCACTGGATGGCACAGGTGATTGGTGGAAAATCACAGTTGCCAGTTCAAATCCATTTTATCAGCTGTTTGGGTAATGTGTATTTTGACATGGGATTTGGTTGTTATTGGTTTAACAGGAAGGACTTAAATAGTTGTTATCATATCAATGTGTCTGATTTGAGAGGTGACTGAGGTAAAACTAATGGGACAGAGGTTATGGGGCACAGAGATGGTGAGTTCTGAGGGCAGTTATTAGTCCAGAGTGCACCGATTTTACATATATTATGGTTACTGAAAGCCACATAATGCTGAGACAATTCCATTTCTAGCACTGACAAACTCAGCAGCTGTCACTGTACGTTTAGTACTTACAGATGTTCATTTAGAGAATTGGCAGCTGACCTGTACAGGAGGATCCTGGTATTGTGGTTGAAAGCTGGTTTCCTGTAGAAGCCCTATATAAATGCTGGGTCTCAAAGCTGCCTAGTGTGGCTGAATATAGTGGTAACTAGCACAGAGATTTACATTGAAAAGAGAGAGACAGACTCAATTTTTTCGTTGGCAATGCCTAAAATGAAAATAGAGATTTTCTAGTTAAATATCCCTCTGTTTAGACGACAAGTTTAATTTGTAATGTAATTCCATAGCCACATGAATGGGTATGTGAACCAAAGTATGAATCAAGTGATAATGTGTATTGACAACACAAATTAATGTTGTCGCACTCCCCTCTCCTCATTTACAGTTTGGCACTTGAACTATGTGCCTCTGCAGAGACACATGAAACCTCAGTCCATGCTGGACTATATAATTTGGGTGTAGTGTCCAGGCAAGCAGGAGTAACGCGTGTACTTTCTTCCACTGTGCTGACCAGTGTGGCTGAGCTGGCAGGGAGAGGGTGGTAATTTTGCTTCTGACATAGGCCAGCAGAAAAATGCTGCATCTCTGGAGCAAGATTGGGAGTGGAGAAACAATTTGGGTCTCTGAGGCACAAGGCCTCCTGAGTAGAGCTGGGTGGAAATTTTTGGTTAAACCTTTTTTGGAGGCAAAAAATGCAATTTCACCAACACTGAAAAGAAGAAAAATTCTGAAAGTCTAAGCATTTCATTTTGATATTTTAGAAACAAAATGTTTTGAGTTTTGTTTGGTTGGAAATGACTTTTGTTTAAATCTGAAGGAAATTTCTGTACTTTAAAAAAAAAAAAAAAAAAAAAAAAAGTAAACCTCTTGAAATCTATATGGAATATTTCCCATTGTGTTTGACACAACATTTTGTTCGGAAGGGGACTCGTAGGTTGAATTGCCAGCAAGCCAAACATTCCATTAGTCACACAGTTGTACTCCTGAGACTACTCCTGGTTTGTTGGCGCTTATGCATTTGACCTTCTTGCTTAGGGCTTTGCCTAAAGGCACCATAAATCCCTTAAGTAGTAAGAAAAGATCTTGAGGAAAATAAAATAAAGTTGTCACTGATTGGTAGTATGAAAAACCTTCAAAGATTTGGTGCACAGAATCAGTTCAGATACGCATGTATACTTTTTCATGGTTATCTGAGGCATAGCCCAACCTCTTAAGTCTGCAAAATGGTTCTACAGAACTCAAAATAATAGGTTTCTTCATTTTTCCCAGTAGATTTATTTTCCAGTTCTAGTCTGAAATATCATGACTTACACCTGGTGTTCACTGAATCAGCATTGCCATCCCCCACATGTTCAAAACTCATGAGTCATACCCCCCAAAGTCATGAGATGAGATGATTTTTTTTTTTTTTTAAAGGCAGGGTTCTTTTTATTTTATTTTCCTACTGGTTTTTGAGCCATTAGAGTTCATTTTTTAAGCTTTTCTCTCTACACTACAAGGACTGTAAACTTTTTCTTTTAAAATGAATGTTCTCACACAGCGTACACAAGTCTGCACTGCAGCTGGGATGTATAATTTCTCACTTGGGTAGACTTGCATGCGCTAGCTCTGCTTGATGCTAGCACACTAAAAATGTAGTCATGGCAGCAGGGTAGCAGCTCAGGCTAGTCTCTTGCATGCTTACCTAGGATCTTGGACAGGGTTCTGCTCAAGTGGCTAGCCCATCCATCAAGTGGCCACGCTATTATTTTTAGCATGTTAGCTTGAGCAAATGTAGCGTGTGTATGTCTACTCGACCTGGGAATTATACCTCCCAGCTGCTGTGTAGATGTAGTCTTAATTACCTCACTCCAAGAGCTGGAGCTTTAAGAAAAACAGAAAATATTGTGAAACGTGCAAGGGATAGTATCAGACGGGTAGCCGTGTTAGTCTGGATCTGTAAAAGCAGCAGTTAGTCTGGATCTGTGGCACCTTATAGACTAACAGACGTTTTGAAGCATGAGCTTTCGTGGGTGAATACCCACTTCGTCGGATGCATCCCACCCACGAAAGCTCATGCTCCAATATGTCTGTTAGTCTATAAGGTGCCACAGGACTCTTTGCTACTTGTACAAGGGATAGTTGGCAGTGCTACCAGTGGTTGCAGCAAAAAATTAGAAGCAAAAAAGGTGCTTCTCTGAATACTTTGGGAGTCTCAGAAAAGATCTAAAAATAGGAATTCAAGGATGACCTGTTTTGTGAGCCTTATTTGTCTTGAATATTTTAGCCATTCTTACATTTGGTAAGGTACTATACTTTACAGTAACCTTTCCAGGGCAGGCATCTTTTTATGTCCATTTACAGTGCTATATGAATTTATTGACTGATGTGACAAAGTTCCTCCTCTGCCTTGGTGGGTCCTGCACTTATAGGCGGATTTGCTCGCCTCAAAGGTTCACGGCAGCCCTCAGTTTGGCTGCTTCTGATAGAGGCTCAAATCTGCCGTCGGCTCAGCTAATCTCATCACTGGCCAGCGTGGGGGAAATGGAAAACAATCCCCAAAGTCTCTATGTCCTACCTAGTGGGTCGGGGACAGGCCAGATCCCTTTCCAAATTAGACCTTCCCCTCTAGTGTGTCTCACAGACCAGGTCGCCTTCTCCTGTCTCCCATCGGGAGATGGGGGGAACCCAGGCCCACCCTCTATACCGAGTTCCAGCCCAGGGCCCTGTGGATAGCAGCTGTCTATGATGTCCTCTGTATCAGCTGCGTGACAGCTACAACTCCCTGGGCTATTTCCCCATGGCCTTCCCCAGCACCTTCTTTACCCTCACTGCAGGATCTTCCTCCTGAAGCCTGATCACGCTTGTACTAATCAGTCCTCCAGCAGCACCCCTTCTCACTCCCTACTGCTTGCGTGCCCCCTCGCTAACTGATGGGAGGTCCTTTTTAAACCAGGTGTCCTGATTAGCCTGCCTGCCATAATTGATTCTAGTAAGTCTTAATTGACTCTAGGTGCCTTAGTTGCTTGCCTATCTTGCTCTAGGTTCCTGATTGCTCTAGGGTGCCCCTGCTCTGGTCACTCAGGGAATAGAACACTATTCATCCAGTGGCCAGTATATTTGCCTTCTACCAGACTCCTGTACACCACTGGTCTGGGTCTGTCACACTAACAATATTAAACAGTCACATCTGTTTGGTGTTCCATGCTTTCTTATGTCCTGCATGTGAAAACTGGTCGCCATCTGCCTATTTGGTGCAGCATTTTAATTTAATAGTGATGGAGGGAGCTGCTGCTTCTGTATTTATGAAGAAAATGGTTGAAATTGCATGTGCTGAAACTGTATAATTTAGTAATAATGGAGGTAGAAAACTGGGGCCTTATCTTGAAACAGATTCACACACACAGGCTCTAGAGTTCCATTGAAATCCACTGTGGTGGTTATTGAACCAACAGGAAGCTCTCATGTTGTGGTCATTTATCATAACCAGAAGTGAATTTTGTATATCCTTTAAAAAACTTCTAATATAGGCCAAAAATCTCTCTTGTTTTCAGCATATATCCTTGCAACATTTGTCACAAAATACAGGAAGTTAGTTAGTTATTGTACAGCTGTTTTAATGTAAAACATTTAGAGGATAATGGGACAACTCTTTCCCTTCACTTTCTTTGCTTTCCACCTTCCATCCAAGAGGTGCATTTTCCATCACTGAGTTACAGTTTGAACATCAGGATGTTGTGTAAGCCTCACTGGAAGAAATGGTGAACAAGCAGCAAATGGCCCACACCTGTCCGGAAAGACTATCTGTTGCAGCAGCACATAGTGTTACTGATGAGAAACACTAGAAAGTAGTCTGTGAAGTGTGTTTAATTAGATGGCATATGGGTCTGGAGTGAGATCTAGGTTCTAATCCTGGTTTTGTGAGTGGCTATCTGTGTGACCTTGGACAAGCAATAACCGCGCCCTCCATTTCTGCATCTGTAAAACAGGGCTAATAATGCTTGCTTACTCACTTCAATAAAGCACTGGGTCTGTGCGCCTATGGATGATGAAGTGCTATAGATATGCAATGTAGTAATATTTATTTCTGCTTTGTGTGTGAATGAATGTAATGTTTTATATTATTAAATGATCATTAAGAGAATCAAAATGTTTTTAAGGCTAACCTATTGGGCAGCTCTGCAAATTACAAAATTGACATGTTTCGTGTGTGAGTTATAGTCACTATCTTATATCAAGCATCACCCTAGACACTAGGGGAAAAAAAAAATCTTGCAAGCTTGCATAACTGCTGCTTAGGTCCTGCGCCTGCATTCCTGCACACACAATTTCCATTGACGACAGCTGGAGTTTTGAGTGCTTAATAAATGCAGGAACTTGATCCCCTATCCTGCAATCACTTAAGTCCCCGCTTAACTTGAAGTCAGTGAGATTACTCATTCGAATCAAGTTAAGCGTGTACGTGTTTGTAGGGTTGAGGCTTAGGTTTGTGAAGTATTTTTATGAATTCTTATTCTGGTTATACATTGCATTCATTTCTCCCTCTGTTGATATGCAGCCACCTGAGTGAGTTTGTACATGCCAGTGGTCACCAACCAGTAGATTGCGATCAGCTGGTCGATCCTAGAGAATCTCCCAGTTGATAGCGATCTCCGGCAGCACAGTGTGGCTGCTGCTAAGACAGACTCCCTGCCTACCCCAGCCGCATGCTGCTCCCAGAAGTGGCCAGCGCAGCCCTGCGGCCCTGGGAGTGGAGGTGCAGAGGTTTCCCTCTGCGCGGTGCTCCTGCCTACAGGCACTGTCCCCACAACTCCCATTGTCCAGGAGTGCTGCAGGGCGATGTTTGCAGAGAGGGGCAGCGCGTGAAGCCACATGCCCCCAGCTCTCCCCCTCCACAGGTGCGCATTGGCCCCTTCCGGGAGTGGTGTTGGGCCGAGGTAGGCAGGGAGCCTACCTTAGTCTCATTGCGCCCACTGCCAACTGGGACCCACCGGAAGTAAGTGCTGCCTGGCAGGAGGCCACATCCCAACCCTCATTTCTGACCCCTTTCCCAGAGCCAGCACCCTGTACCCCTCCTGCGCCCCAACACTCTCTCCCAGACCGGAGCCCCCTCCTGCACCTAATCTTCCTCCTAGCACCTTGCACCCCTCACCCCGTCCTGCAGCCCAACCCCCTGTCCCATGCTCAGTCCAGAGCCCCCTCCCACACTCTCAACCCCTCGGCCCCAGCCCAGAGCCTGCATTTCCTCCTGAACCGCAGCCCCTGCCCCAGTCCGGTGAAAATGAGTGAGGGGGGGTGGAGAGTGAGCGATTCAGGGGGGTGGATGGAGTGACTGGTCAGGGTTTTGGGGAAGAGGTGCGGCCTCAGGGAAGGGGTAGGGTAGATCCTGGGTTGCCTTTAAATTCAAAAAGTGATCTTGTGCGCAAAAAGGTTGGAGACCATTGGTCTACAGAGTGTGGCAATGTGCACTAGAGGGAGTGTCAACTGTAGAGAACTCTCAAGTGTTGCACTCTAGCTGCCCTATGTAGGCCCTGCTTATGCGCTCGAAAAGGTACCTAGTTCATGTTGATGTAGTCTTGTTTGAAACAAAACTATGATAATACACTCTAGGAACCCTTTAGAGCACATCAGCAGGGTCTACGTGGGGCAGCTAGAGCGCAACACTTGAGAGCACGTTTCAATTTACACCCCTCACGTAGTCATTGTGGTGCTGTTGACCAGCTGTTGTTTACCACACAGCAGTACTACAGCCATTTAGGATAGGACTGAAGAACGCTGCCTCACTCTGAAGCTGCAGAGGGATTTCAGGAGGTAGAATGCATTTACCTGAGTTTGAGTTTGCCCAGGTCACTGCGGTTGTCAGCCCTACTCTTACAAAAAAAGGGCATTGAATCTTTAATGACCACAGATGGTCAGTTTTACCTCTTCCTCCCATAATAGTGGATGGTAGCTTAAAGCAAAGAATCAGCCCAGGGTGTATGTGTTTTCCTATTAACCCATCATAAATATGGGTTAGCTGTGTGTTTTAGTGGTGGCGCATTGTTCTAACAAGAGTGTAGTAGGGAAAGGGCATTGCAGTTTAAGTATAGTAGAATCTGATCCTTGACCAGCAGGAACTGTCGTCATTGTGGTAAACAGGAGAGAACGGCTTTGCTTTCATTGGTACTCACTGTCTTCCTCATTCTTGCCTGTTGGGATAGCAGAGGAGGAATCTATTTGTCCACTGCATCCTTTATAACCTTAAAAAAAAACGAAAAAAAAAAAAACCACAACAACCCACAGAGGTGATTAAGCTCTGCTTGAGAGGCTCATTTGCTTTCAAGTGTAAATGAAGGACAGCTGTTGCCAATAAGCTCTTGCGCTTACCCAACACTTAAAAGGCATGATTTTACATCGTGGTGCAAGTCAGTGCAGACAGTGAAATATCAACAGACACTTCATTTATTTTTTGTCTAAGGTCAGGAGGGACTACAGTGTTTTGACATCAGTGTCTGTTTGGAGTCTTATTTTATCTTGGCCACTGAAGAATGCCAATTGACACATTGTGGGAGATTGCATCTTCCTTTTTGAAAGGCAGGCAGATGAAATAGGACTGTGACTAAATATCCCTCCTTGAGTGGGAGAGAGCCGTGATCTGGTAATGTACAGTTTATGAGCAGTAACAATACTGAGACAGTCAGATTTGCTGAACAAATCTGTCCCTGAACTCTGCTATTGATAAGTCTTATCTGAAAAATCACCTTCCTGCTTTATAGCAGAGTTAAAATCAGCTAGGACTCTCTCGCTTCAATCCTTGTCCCAAGGGTTGAACTTCATGGAATTTGCTCAGTGGGTTACCCTCCTGCCTTTATCAGAGGGTAGCTGTTTTAATCAGGATCTGTAAAATCAGCAGAGAGTCCTGTGGCACCTTATAGACTAACACGTTTTGGAGCATGAGCTTTCGTGGGTGAATACCCACTTCATCGGATGCATGTAGTAGAAATTTCCGGGGCAGGTGTATACATATGTAAGCAAGAAGCAGGCTGGAGATAACGAGGTTAGTTCAATCAGGGAGGATGAGGCCCTCTTCTAGCAGTTGAGGTGTGAAAACCAAGGGAGGAGAAACTGCTTTTGTAGTTGGCAAGCCATTCACAGTCTTTGTTTAATCCTGAGCTGATGTCGTCAAATTTGCAGATGAACTGAAGCTCAGCAGTTTCTCTTTGAAGTCTGGTCCTGAAGTTTTTTTGCTGCAGGATGGCCACCTTAAGGTCTGCTGTAGTGTGTCCAGGGAGATTGAAGTGTTCTCCTACAGGTTTTTGTATATTGCCATTCCTAATATCTGATTTGTGTCCATTTATCCTTTTCCGTAGGATACTTGCTGGCTGCTCCCTCTAGTGGTACGTGAGAATCTGGGGTTGATGGACTTGAGTGCACAGTTTAAAATTCTTATTTGGTTAGGCTTTAGCCAGCATCACAAGGGCAATCTGGCAGTGGTAACTTCCTTAGCTGTGGCTGTGTTTAGTAATACCACTTTTTTGTGGTTCGGTCTATGCTCAGATTTTCAAAAGTGACAAGTCTTTAAGTGCCTCAGTTTTTAGGTGCTCAACTTGAGACATCTAATCTTGAGACATCTGATATTTCAGAGTGCCCAATCTTTCATAATTCGGCATCTTTAAGTAATTTTTGTAACTAGTGGCTCATGTTAATGCTGTATGTGTTTTAAAGTAAGTTAAATAACAATAAAATGTCTGCTAGTGTATATTTTTTCAAACTTCTAAAATGCAGCTCTCGGTTTCCATTTATTGATCTGGATGCCTGTCCAATACATTAAAAATTATAATACAAGCTAAAGAGACCATTGCTATTCAGAGAGAGATGCTTTCTGTATTTTTTTGTCCAGACTTTGAAAAACAGAAATTCTGAGGTAAATTGAATTATTTTAATTTGTCATGCATGAAATCCACTTTTTCCAGTTCAGTTTTTTTCAAAAATCAAGTCAGGCCTCCAAAAATCATGAGATTATCTGTCTTTAAAATCATGTGATGATGATAATTATATTTGCTTTCAATTTAAAAAGAAACTTTAGTGTTCCTGTTTTTCAAGCTTTTCTCCACAATAGTGAGGGCAAGAAACTTAATTTTCCCCCAGATGAAAGCAGAGATTTTCACATAATTATATGACTCCAGATGCTGGGTATTTTTAAGAAAAACCCAAAATATTTTGAAACTTGTGATGGAATCACAAGAGTTGTCAATATCTTGAAAATCCAAGAAAAAGGGGGTGTCTTTCACTTTACCTGCAAATGTCCCCTAAGGCTGACAAGATCAGCAGCAGCACAGTAGGAAGGGTAGCATGGTATTGGGAGGGGTCATAACTTTTCCGGGTGGGAGGTGTCATCATGGGCTTTTCATATTTATATTTTACTGTTTTTAAATACCTATTCATACTCTTATAACACCACAACATTTATTAAATTCAAGATTTTTAAGATGTGATGGCTGTGAAATTTACGAAAATAAACCATGGATTTGGTCGGGCTATAGATTTAAGGTGCAGGCTACTTGTCTTCAGTTGAGATGAAGATAGAAAACTTTGTATTCAACCTGGAAAATTTAGATAAACATGCAAAATGTATGCTGTGGGGTAACAATTCAGAGACAAAACGTCTGCTGAAAACATTTAAGTATAAGCTTTTAAAAATAAAAGCTTGAAGTTAGACTCCAAAATCTCTCTATTTAGGTACCAAACAGATTTTCAAAAGTGCAGACCGCCCAGTCCCTCCTGTTTTGATCAATGGAAGTTGGTGGGTGCTTACAGTTCTGAAAAATATGTAGTGATTAGCTATCAGAGCACTCATTTTTCCCATTGCCCTATCTGTTCCAATTTAAGTAGTTACTGGAAATAATAGGATTGAATCTATACATTTTAGGTCTTGATTTGTAGTGGGAAACATCCAAGATTCTGTCCATATTGCAAATTTAACAGCATTATGTCCCTTGTTTCCCCAGTCTTTATGTTCTCTACTGATTTTTGTTAGAGGTAAACAATATCTCTGCTTATTGTAAATTGGGTCTGATGAGATTCAAATGTTTTGCATCAGGCCACAAATAAAAAGTTTTGGATTTAAATGTTGCCAACTCTCATGATTTTATCTCAAGTTTCACAATATTTAGTGGTATTCTTAAAGCTTCAGATCCCGGAGGCATGGGATTTAGATGAGAATCATAGCTTTGGGGTGTGTGTGTGTGTGTGTGTGTGTACGTGGTTAATAATGTAAGTTTCTAGCCCTCCGAGAAGTGGAGAAAGGCTTCAAAACATGATGCAAGTGCACCCTGGAAACTGATGGAAGAGAAGGCAAATAAAAAAATACATTGAATTTATTCTAAAAAAAAAAAATAAAATTGTTTTTAAGCCATTTGTTTTTCTTTTTGTTTTGGAAGCTTAGCTCTTGATTTCTGAATGCCTAGCATTGTCAAATACCATAACAAAAAGTATGCTTAATGGCAGTCTGATCACTTTGTATTGCTCCCCCTTTGTTGATTTCAATTATAAAGATCTTCAGGACAGACAATGTCTTCATTTGTGTCTTTGAAGCCCCCAGCAGACACCCAGTACACTTTTGGGTATTTTAAGATAGTATTTTATAGATTGGAGAAAAGACTAACTGGGCATAAAGCTTGTGTGCGTGCACATAGGTGGATTAGGATTGGAGGGAGGAAAGTGTCACAGGCGAATACTTTAACATTTCAGTGAGGACCCTTTTTATGGGCACAGTGAAGTAAGGCACTGAACACTCTGGCCCTGAACTGGAAAAGCTCTCAAGTAGATACTTTAACTATGTGAGTAACTGTGTGAGTAATTCCATTGATTTTCAAATGAAATCTGTTACAAATTATTAGAGTGGGTTTACTCATATGCTTAAAGTTAAATCTGCTTAAGTGCCTGTTGGGATCAGAGTTAGAATGCTCAGCACCTTACATTTTCCTCCCTCCAATCCTCCCCCTGCCTATTAGGGTTTTCGGGCACCTGGTTTTTGACTGGAATGTCCGGTTGATGGCGCAGCAAGGTAAGACAGGCTCCCTGCTTGCCCTGGCTCCCTGCGGCTTCTAGAAGCGGTGGTATGTCCCCTCGCCAGCTCCTAGGTCCCAGGACAGCCAGGTGGTTCCGCGCGCTGCCCCTGCCCCGAGCATCACCTCTGCAATTCCCATTGGCTGGGAACTGTGGCACAGTCCGCTGAAAAGGAGCAAGTGAGTGAGGGTGGGGGAGAGTGAGGAGCAGAGGGAGAGGGGATGGAGTGAGTGGGAGGGTGGGGTCTCAGAGAGGAGTGGGGCCGTGGGGAAGGGGGCAAGGTAAGGGTGTTCAGTTTTCTACCGTCAGACAGTTGGCAACCCTACCACCTGTGTGTGTGCCCACAAAATTCACACGCATTTAGACTTTCAAATCTGTAATTAGAACACCTAAAAGCATGCTGAGTGTGTGCCGTGTGCTTCAGACATAAAAAAATATGTACTTTTTCCCTCAAAGAACTTACAATCTAAGTAGACAAAGGAGAGTAATAGAAAGTGATCCGATTACCAATGGGCATACTTTTTATTACACTCATTCTCAACCCCGACTGTTCAAAAACCATAAGTCAGGCTCCAAAAAATCATTAATTGGCTTTAGTGGGCTTTAGGGTTTTTTAAATAAATAAATTGGGGTACTCTTATACTTTTTTGGAGCCAGGAAAGGTAAATTGCAAAGTCTTGCTAGAGCTCAGGCACAGCTTCTGTATTACGATCTATCTTTGTGGTACTGGGCCTTTCTCTGGTCCTTCTCTCCCAAATGACCTTTGTGGTTTGCCCTAGTTTTGCTAGTTCAAAGAAAGCAGCTGGAAGCAGCAGAATAGTTTGATTTCATAGACAGGATTCATCCTCGATATAACTAGGTTATCTTCAGTGGAGTCACACAAAGGAATGAATTTGGCCCTTCTTGTTTTGAAAACCACACTTCTCACAGTGCAGGGGTTGTTCCTGTGTGTTCAGTGTGTACCAAGGTTATGCATTCCCTACTGATTCCCTAATAGCAGCTCTAGTTGTGGTGATTTCACAAACTACCAATGTATTTAATTTCTGGAATTATAAACAGTATTGCCAGCGGACTTTACCTTTCATCACTGAGCCTTAAAGAATAAGTTATTCTGCTATAGCACATGCTAGTTGGACCATTAAATGGGGACTGCTCACATTTTAATAGTATATTATAGGAGACTGTCACTTCTAGCATGTTGAAAAGAAATAGCTAAGATTTCTTATTCTAAGAATGGGTGGATCTGGAAATTTCTAGGATTTGAAATGTAATGGAAAAGTCAAAGAAACGAAGAATACAGCAGGTTAGGTTGGAAAATGGCATTCAAGTGAAGGGTGGGGCTACTTTAGTATTTTTAAATAAACTGAAGTTCAGTTTGGATGGATCCCACTACTTCTATGGAAACAAGAAATTGTTAGATTGTAACTTTTGGCCCTTATAAATTACTACATGGCACTTTATCAGTTTCCTGAGAATCTCCCATTTTCTCTATGGAGACTTTCTGTAGTGTAACTGACAAGCTTGCCATATTCTGATCTGTTAATTTCATAACATGTTTTCATTGTAATCTTACTTTTCTTGTTAGCAGATTGATTTATTCCTTTCAAGAGCTGATGTATGGAGAAAACAGTTCAGGAAATGAGCCTTGTTAGTTTTGTTGGTGGATTAAAGCAGACCTTTCATAAACAGAGTACAATGTGGCTCCTGAGAATTTTTGTTACCTCTCTTTGGCTTGGATACTTGAACTTGAAGGAATGAACTGTGGACTTGTAAAGTGATTTAGTTTTGCTCACAGTTACTGGATTGGTTGAGTTATGGGTAGCATGGGGAAAACACAAAATGTCCCAATTCTAAAACAGCATTTTCCATGAGAACGTAAAGGTATTAAATAAATAATGCGGAGAGTGAGAATTTGAGAGAAGGATGAACTATTTAGTGAAGAACTGATGACTTATCTAAGATTTCTGCTCAATATCCATTTGAAATCTTCTATAAACTTGAGTTGGCACTCTTCTGACTATATCAAATGTTTTTCAGCATACTCGGACCAACATATGTGTGTTGACATGATTCATTGCATCAGGCAAGGCATTCCCTAGTTGGGATTCTGTTTTAGACTGGTTTGGCATGAAATGCAAACAACCGTTTCCATTGAAAAGTGTGACTTCTCAATTCAGTTTTGAGGTAAGAATACGATGTGAAGAACTTTTTCACTGATATTGAAAGCATTGGAAGTTGGGTGTTATCTAAGCAACCTGCTCTCTCCTGCTGTCAGTTTTGTGTTAGTTTATGCAGTTGTCTGAAATGATTGATATTTCATGTCATTATCTCAACTGTTGTCAAATATGTCAATTATGTGGCTGGATTTTTGAAACAGAACTATCATCTACTACTGTATAGAATCTTTGCTCTTTTTAAAATGCCTGACCCCCCCCCCTTTCTATCTGAAGATAGAAAAGCATTTAACAGACATTAATTAAGTCTCAACACCCTTGTGAAATAGGTAAGTGTTATTTCTTTATATCGGCAAGCTGAGGTGCACAGAAGTCACAGGACTTGCTGCAGGTCGCATAATGACTATCAGTGATAGAACCAGAAAGAGAACTCTACAACTGAGGGACCTGACTCCCAATTCTTTGCTTTAATCGCTAAACTTATAGCTCTGTGTCCATATTGCACCTGGATTATGTCCACTCCACCTGGCATGGCTGTATTTCAACAGACACTGAAGGGTCTGTTTTCTCTAGTGCATATACTTAATACTGTGCTTATCAATATTAATAGCAGTTGCAGTAGTGCATTGAGAGAATGCATTCCTGTCATACAGAAGCAGAAGTAGGAGAAGGCAATGTGGTATATTTCTAGGTAAAGTCACACTAATGTGTGAAATACATGGAAGCTTACCTATTTATGACAATGCAGGAAAATTCTTTAGAAGAAGAAAATATTTTGAGGACTAGCCTGCAGTTTTGCTACTGCTGCCAGTCAGTAGCAAATACAAAAGGAAGAAATACAGAATACAAAAAGATAAGAAAGCTCTAGCTAAACAAAGCAGGCAAAAGGTTTCTGATGACAGCGGATATAGAAAACAAGCTTTTTGGTTGTTTCCATGACTGAATACTGTCTCTTAGGGCTGTTGTGAAAATAGACACAATATGAGAGAATCTGCAAAGTACATCTGTTGGATCCAGGGGCTCTGAAAGGCGATGCTCATAACTGGTTTTGCATGTGCTTTATTTTTATTGGAAAGTGGGGCTGAAATAGCTCCCTTAGCTCCTTGTATGTAGGTTAAATGTGTTTGAGTGAGTCCCTTGGCTCTTTTGTACTTGCCAGTGCTCTTGCAGAACATTATGAAAGCAGAGAGGCAACTGTGTGAAATAAAGCTTAAATGAATAACTGTGATTAAGAGAAAAATCTTGTTTTCGTAGCAATTACTTCTTAAGAACTGACTAGCATTGTCAAGCATTACACTGTGGGTTTTTCTCATTGAGTAATTTTTATGTTGGGGGAAGATTGAGTTTCCTTTTCATTAGAAGGGCCAAATTCAGCAGTGATGTGAACTACCTGTCAGTGAGTTGATGTAAGTACTTGTAAATTGGTGTCATTTACGTGCTGAATAGGCAGGAGCTGTAGCAGGAAAAACAAGCCTCGATTGTAAGAAGGTGTAAAATGAAACAGGAAGAGCTCCAATTTACACTCTCTCTTTGGCGACTTTTCTTCCTACATCTCCATCCTTCCACTCAACATCTACTTACTTACTTAAGACCAGTTGTGTGTATCCTACCTCACAGTTGACATCTCCCCTGAATTTGACTCTAAATTGGTACTATTAAGCATATAAAAAAATAGCCGCTTTGCATGCATAAGCCTACGGTCATGTTGGATAGCTGTTAGTATATGATATATTTAACTTCTGTGATACGACTGGGACATTTTGATTAGTTCTCAGTACATAAGTACTCATATCATGAAAAGAGCTTCCTAAATTTTAAATTGGCACTGAAGTGCCATTAGTATTGGCAGACTAAGCAGAGATTGGATTAAATGTACTTGGAGAGTAATCTGGAGGCTGTAGTTCAGCCATAAGTATCTAAGCTTGATTTTGTTTATGGATGTAGTAGGAAAGACTAGTTCCTTCCACTGCAGGAATTATTGGGTGAAATCTATGGCTTGTGTGATGCAGAAGGTCAGACTAGATGATCATGGTGGTCTCTTTTGGCCAAAAAAACAAAACAAAAAACAAAAATCTCTGAACCGGCTAGAGCTTTCAACCCAACACACGTTACAAGCATGTATTCTCATATTTACACACCATGGGAAAAGAATTAATGTGCTCGTATTAGAAAAGATAAACAATTAATTATTTTAAAATGTCCACTTATTAGACATGATGGTGCTAAACAAAACTTCTAAATGTACTTGTGGAGAACAAGGGGGGCAAGTGTAATTTATTATAAATATCATATCCTCCTCAGGTTATCTGTTTGATTCTAACCTACCTGACTACAAGGTGTTAAATCAAAGGAGGGTGTAAAGGGAGAAAAAACGTAAACAAAACAATGACAGTGATAAGGCCTCTGGAGGAAGCAATGCTGGGAAGGTATGAGTTAGGGAATACCCCCAGACTGGCTCCATCCAGACTGGAGAGGTTTATTTTTCCTAAGGCTGAGCTTAGGATCAAAGGGGATTCTAAACCTCAAAGATGCTAGAAAAAGGAGGAGGGGTGGAGCGAGTGGCCAGAGGCTACCTAGGATGCGTCAGAGAAAGCTGACAAACTGAGACACAGAGCCTGCTACAGCAGGGCAGTCTGCTTCTCCCTGCCAGAGACGGGTTAGCTGGGCTGAGGGAAATTTATAATAGCTGGCAAGGAAAGTCAAAGGTGTAAGTAGGACCCATGCGTGTAGGCCTTTTGTTGTTAGTACCCTTTGCACTTTGTACCTTTTGAGGAATAAATAAGTAATGCTTTGTTTTGAAGACACTGTTTTTGTGTGTCACTGCAAACCTATAATGTCACAAGCTTCCAAAGGGAAACTATTACAGGTGCCAAAACCAAATTGGGCTGGTATCATTAACATGGTTGGGAACCAGGAGGGTTGCAGCCTGGAGATCCAGTGTAAGGGCTATTTGTTATGTTTCCAGGATAGTTTATTCAAGATAAAGAAACTGAGTAATGAATATACAGATTAATGTTTTGCTTTCACTAAATTTTGCTCAATGTAAGAGCGGTTGAACCATGTGGTCCCACGCAGACTAAAAGAAAGCCTGGCCTGTCTCCTAAGGGGTACACTCGAGAGATTAATGGGGTCTAAGGTGCAGTTCACCTAGACATGACAGTACTTGACAGTATTATGTAAACCATTGAAATAATTTACTTAGGGTCATAGTGGGGTCTCCATCATTGACAATTTTTATATCAACATTGGATGCTTTTCTAAAAGATCTGCTCTAGGAATTATTTTGAAGAAGTTCTATGGCCTGTGTTGTACAGGAGGTCAGATGAGATGATCACAGCAGTCCCTTCTGGCCTTGAAATCTGTGGGGAAAAAAAGGATCTATGAGAATTATGAAACTCCAGTGGAAATCCCAGTTGACATTTTTCATTTGCTTCCAATTGTCCAGCTAGGTTTTGGAACAGAGAAGCAGGTGTATTGATTCTTGGGGCTTCTTGTTCTCCAGCTGAAACCACTGAGTCCAGCAGAAATGATCTGAATCCCAATAGAGCCGTTGGAATTTCCACTAGGAATGGACTAAAACAATGTGAGACTAGAGTACTTTCTTACAAAATAGTTTCAATATAAGTGGCTTCACGTGTACAACACATTGAGAGCTGATGTATCCTTTCTGTAGACAGATTGATGATGCACGTGCAGTGTAAGTGCATGCCACGTGTTGCTTCTTATTTGAGTGCCAGGCATTATTCATGGCTATAGAAACATATAACAGTCTATACTCCAAGAAGCTTACGTTGACATTCAAATTCCTAGGTCAGATCTTCCACTGTTGTGAATAGGATTAATGTCTGTAAAGAAACTGGGAGATTGAGGTAGTAGTGGGACTTTGCAGGAATCATAACACTGTTTATTCTCAGAATATGCATGCCATCACTTAAAATGTTTTAGGATGAAAGTTAGGGCATAAGTCACAAACATTTTCTTTTATGCTACACTTCTCTTTTTGTGACGTAATTGAGTAGGAAATTACTCATGCTTTTATAAGTATAAAAAAGTACCGCTACATACCATCCTCTGTTTTCTCTCAAAAGCCACTTTCATTTACTTGCTGTCCTCTCTTTTTTTTTTTTTTTTTTTTTAAGTAGCTGGATTTTTTTCCCCCATCCAAGCTGCAGGAGAAAGTAATTAAATTTAATTGTGGCTTCTAAACAGATGTATTCTGCTTTTATTTATTTATTTATTCATTCAGAGTGGTCAGAAGTAACAGATCAAAAGGCAGCTGTGCTTCTACTTTGTATGTATGTTTGTATTTAAAGATAACATCATTCCTGCCCCTTCCTCTCCCCCCGCCCAAAAAAAAATGGTTAGCTGGATACTTCACCAGACCTTTTTTTCCATGTGAACCACTTTCAACATTCAATTAAACAAAACAAAACGAGAGCTTTGGTGTCTTAATGTTACTGTTTTAGTGCATATTAATGCAAGTTAACATTGGGCCAGATAAGAGGGACGCTGTTCTGAAAGTAGGGTCTCAGCATACAAAAGTGATGGCGATGTAGAAAGTGCCTCCTCTGCATATTCTCCACCTTCTTCCCGCCTGATTCTGGATGCTAAAACACTACCTACCGTGGGCACCATTAAAATGACAGCAATTGCCGCACAGAGCGCTCATCCTGCGAAGACCTCTGCATGGATCATGCACCCATAAAGAGCTCTGTTTACTGAAGTTCTACCTATGGGGAGCTCATAGCAGGATCAGGGCTCAAGGACTTATTTTATGATAATTGAAGTCAATACCACAGCTCCCATTTATTTAATAGTGCGGGATCATAATCTAAGAGCATAATTTTAGCCTTTCTCCTTATACTTAAAAAAAGGGAAATCCGTGTGGTAATGTGTTGGCAAATACTAACTTCATGGCAATCAGTGAAGGATTTGCATGATTTGTGCCAACCTGCAGAATCCCACAAGCCAGCCTATCCTATGCAGCTGTCATTATTCTGATACCAATTGCTGATGACTCACGTCTGTTTCAGCTTTTACTGCTTCTCCCCAGCCATCTCTTGCATGCAAGCTGGGAGCAACTACTAGTCCACTGTTTCTGCAGCTATCTCTTGGTCTCTCAGTACTTTATCCAGTTCCAGCCATCCACACTTCTGGATCCAAAGATGAAATCTGATTCTTCTCTATGAATGTAGTGACTGAATTGCCATACTGGGGGTAACTCAGGAAATTATCGAACAGTACAGATCACTTTTTTGTTTTGGTGCAAACCTGCTGGCTTACATTTTTATTTAAGAAATACTAAATGTTTGATCAGTATTTTTGAGGGCATGCACAATAGTGATAAAATGCTGTTAGATCGGGGTGGGCAAACTTTTTTTGGCCTGAGGGCCACATCGGGCTTCCAAAATGGTATGGACGGCCAGGTAGGGAAGGCTGTGCCTCCCCAAACAGCCTGGCCCCCACCCCCTATCCACCCCTTCCCACTTTCTGACCCCTGACTGCCCTGACCCCTCTCCACACTCCTGCCCCCGACAGGTCCCCCAGGACTCCCACATCTATCCAACAGCCTCCTGTCCTCTGACTGTCCCCTGGAACCCTCTGCCCTTTATCCCTCATGCTCCACACCCCCTTACCATGCTGTTCGGATCACCTGGGCTGGCAGCTGTGCTGCCTGGCCGGAGCCAGCCATGCCACCGTGCTGCCTGGCAGGAGCTCGCAGCCCCGCTGCCCAAAGTGCTGGCAGCAAAGAGAGTTGAGGCTGTGGGTGATGGGGGACAGCAGAGGAGGGCCGGGGCTAGCCTCCCGGGCTGAGAGCTCAAGGGCCAGGCAGGATGGTCTCACATCCCGGATGTCGCCCGCAGGCCATAGTTTGCCCACCTTTGTTACACCCACTTCTTTCTTGTCCAAATGAGTATTTATTGCATAGAGACAGACAGTGGATATTACCGTCTATAGTAGGATGTTTTCCAAACATTTTTACTGGACTGGGATGATCAACAACTTGAGAAGTGTGTTCATGAAATAAGCATTTGATGCTTCATTGTGTTGTTTGGATGCCATTCTTAGGAGCTTGTATATACGGATGACTCAAGCCACAATATGATCGTGGCCACACATTTTCGTTAAGTTTATTTTGAATCACAAGAATTGTAACACCGATTAGCTTCAGCTGATCCTTCAATCTTAATTCTTTGCAATAAGTACAATAACTAGATGCAGGTAGACCTAGCAGAGTGGGACTTTTAAAAATGGTTTGTAACGTGATCATATGTTTGTTTTTCCTCTGAAGCACTAGTCAGTGTCAGTATATAATAGGTTTTATTTATTACTTTTATTTTAACTTTCTGCTGTCAGTAGCAACTTTTTTCACATGCCGATTTTTTTTTCTACAGAGAAATCCTTTTTATGGAGATTAAGAAAATATGCTAGCCTATCAGTATGTGGCAATCTTGAGAAGTATGGTGCAGTGGGGTTTTTTGCTTTGTTTAGTGTGGGGTTGTTTTATGGGGGGCTTCCTGAAGTAAAGTTGGAGGAAGGATTATTTGTTAAATGTTTTGTTCATCCATGTTGAGTTGTTATGTAGGCAAAATAAATAAATAAATCCTAGTCTTTGCCTCATTTGGAAATCCTTTGGCTGTCTATTTATTTGTCTCTCCCAACAGAGATCTTTGTATTTAGCACACTGGATTTCACAATCCTAGGCTCCATGTTCCAGATGTTCATGTGCATGCAGTAAAGACAGTCCACTTTATTTCACTCTTTTATACCCACTTTTCTGATGTATTGGAAAAAAAGAAACTAGATAATCCAAGGCGCCCAATATTAAATGGCTTCTGTTTTTGTATGAATAAACTAGAGCACCCTGATGGCATTAGAAATGGATAGACAAATACATGTTTTTGTTTTAATTAAACATAATCACATTCTTCTGTCTCCTCCCCAAAACGATGAAGCTGTTAACGTTTTGGGAATCTTCTCTATCATCAGTACAACACTCATATGCAGTTTGAAGAACATAGTTGTAATGATTTTTTACATGAGCTGAGGTGAATCTTATTAAACTGTATTATCAGCTGTGACAAATAGTGCAACTGATAACTTATTTGTTACATGGTTTCAATTCTGGATTTTTTTTTTCTTGTTTGACTAAAGAAAGTTTGCACTGTTTGGTGAAAAAGGAAAAAGTATACAATTCTTCTAGGATTCTTAAGTAGAATATTAATGTCATGTTGCAGGGGAGAAGGAAATATTTTTTGCAGCACATCTTGCACTTAATCTGAAACGAGGGCATGTTGTTTCCTGAAACTAGAGAGAGAGGATTCTGCCCCCCCCATCCCACCCCACAAATAGTGGGACTATGAATTTGTTCTCCATTGTCCCAATAGTTTTCTTAGTTCTAAAGAGAGGAAACCGCTTTGCACAGTCTTCCTATACAAAAGGCTGGTCGGTAGAGTATTCAGACATGAAGGTAAACAAGACGGAGACAATGTTGTGAGCAATATGGGAACATATGATTTGACTTATTGGATCAGCTCATTTATGCATCATCTGATATCCTTCCTTTTTTGCTGTTTTCTGTGCATTGCCGAAACCTGATGTTTTACAGGTGGATAGGGGTGGGGGAGATCCCATAATGAACCTAGCCAATATAGCTTTTGTTGAAGAAATTGAACATGACCAACTTTTTGTGTGTGAGGTGCTAAGGTGGTCAGTTTTAACTTTGGTAATGGATTAAGGATAATATCTGTAACACATAGAATATGGGTATCTTTTTTCTGTCTGTGTCTTATGAAAACTTAAATTAAACTTGTAGCAGTGCAATAAATAAACCATGTATTTGAACCTTGTATGGAAGACATTGGATAACTACCAAGTATTGTTGTTTTATTTCAGGGATTGTGGTGTTAGTTTTTTCATTTCTTGTTTCTAGCATGTACGTGTTTTATGTACGTACTTTTACTATGGCATAGAAAAATGTTGACTAAACTTGGACTTTTTTTTATTGCCGAGGTTTATGATGAAAGTCAATTCCTAATCAGCAGTGAATGTTTTTATTTTTTGCTAGAGAATTATAGTTTAGCACTTTATATGGCAGTCAAGAGCATATGCTAAGAGAGAACACGTACTGAGCAGGTCAAGAAGAGATGATGCCTTTCCTCGTTTAGTGCACTATAGAGAGTGCTTGAGAAATGATTTATTAAACTGGCAAAGTCACGAGTCAGTTACTCCATTGGAATGTGGCTCAGTGTGCAGGAAGTTCTGTTTTTGTGCTGTTTGCTTCTATTTTAGCAAGACCTAGTGCTTTTTCTTGATCTCACCACTGTGTTTTAAGGATGGTGGCCAATAGAAAATGAGTTTTGTTTGTCTGATTACTAATAGTACAGGATATTTATAGCATTGCATAAAAGGTGGGAACCTCTATTTCTGCTGTAGCCAAGGTGACCCTTCCCAGGGAATGTCAACCTAAACAGGGCTTTGGGGCAGATTCTTGTACTCCCAGCAGGCAGTCTGGTGAGATCCTTGCCAAGTCAAGAGTAAGTGGAAGCAGCTGTGCTCATCAGATGGACCCTCATTCTACCAATCACAACTGCCTATCACTCCGCAGCTACAAGCAGTAAGCCTCTCACCTCAGACCTTGAGTGCAGTGGGGAATGCAAAACAGACGAGAATAATCCCTTCTTTACACTCACTGCTGTAGATGGGCCCCAACATCTGTGAATGGAGTCCCACTGGAAGAAATGAGTTAGTTCTCATCCTCCCTGAGAAAGCAAGTGGACTTTGTAACAATTCCTACCTCTTCCCTTCAACAGGCCATCATTCGTCCTCTTTTGTGTACTCTTCCATTGGTTTACCTTTCTGTGGGAAGAAATATTTGCTGCGACTTTCCAGCTGGCGCCTTCAAAAGATTAGTATTTCCACCCTAAATCCTTATCAGCTGTTATCCCTTGAAATTCTTATTTAAATATAAGCCTTGGATCCTGACTCCTAGAGAGAGACTACAATAAAGTTGGATGTATCCTTAAGTGACCCCAAAGAGAGAAATGGAAATGTTAATGCTCATTAAAAGAATCTCATCATTGACTTGGGTCAAGATTGAATTCCTGCAATGATCAAAACAAAAACAAACAGACAAACAAGTCCTGCTGCTCAACTTTTATCCACACAAAAATTGTGAATTGTGAAATTCATCCTCTGGAGGCCCCCAAAACCATGATTTAGTGTTTATAAACACTGAGTATTCAGCAAGGCCCTACAGCACATATGCAAATACACAAAAAGTAAGACAAAAAAGAAAACCTGATCCTTTGAGCTCAAAGAATTGTGAATTTTGCTTTCTTCATTAGTTAATTCCAGGCTCATCGCCCTACACATGGAAGCTGTGTCCTACCCACATGAGCCAATAAACCTTTCATGTTTTTGAGGCTTTCACTTAAGCACCTGCGTTAAGTGACCATATAAACCTCAAACAAATAAGTAAGACTGGAGCCTGCACAACTTACAAAGAAATTTGGTGGTCTAGTTCTGGACATCTTGCCTCACTGTTTTTGTAAGACTGGGCATCAGCTGCTGTAGTTCATTTCCCTATCTCACCTTGGACCAAAGAGCTCCTTTTATTCATTGGTTCCTCTGCCATTCAGAGAGAGAAACATCAATAATTTTAAGGCTTCTCAGCCCAGATATAAGACCTTGGTTCTCAGTGTTCAGTAACCGTATCTGCATCCTATTTCTGGTCAGCCAATCGTCTTTCTAACTCATGGCCTCATTCTTCTGCCACACCTCAGGAAACTCTGTTTAGCCATTCAGATGCTTCAGGGAAACAGCTACAGAAAAAGGTGTGTGTCACAAACATAAGTTGATGTTCATTTAAAAGTTCAACGGTGGTGCAGTTAGAAAAAAAACAAAGACAAATCCTTAAGATTATCCACAAGCTGGTCATCCTCCAAGATGGTTTGTCCTTGAGGCTCAAGATATGTACCTAAGAATATTTGTGGCCAATTCACCATATTGGTTAGTGTTCTAGGGGTGAATTAGTCCCACCTGTGTTTCCTTTTGTCCTCACTTTAAGTGATCTCATAGAGAAGCAGCCTTTTTAAATTCTCAAGAAGAGACAGTTCCAGCCTGAATGCTTAATTTGGTTTTAGCTGTTTTGACAAAGTCATGGCTTCGCTCCATATCACTGTACTTCCAAAACACCACTTCACTCCGTGTCACTGTACTTCTAAAACACGGAGGTTACCTTCCTTGTGGTAATCATTATGCCTTGAGATTCTTCTAGCAATAGGTTGCCAATGGGGTACCATCCACATGGATACATTTTCTCTTAGTTTGAACCTCATGTTCCTATGTATCAAAAATGCACTAACTGATCACGAGAGACGGTCCTTCCCTCATTGTGACTGAACTACTAGGAAAAAATGGCACAACCGTGTCATTAAGAAAATGTAAAATTAGTCATCTTTTTTTTTTCTGTTTTTGTTTATCTTCTGATAGTTTAAGGGAAAAGGTATCCAAATCTTGATTAAATTATGCCAAAACCTACATATTTCTGGGGCATTCAAGGAAAAAGACTAATTACAGTCTATTCCATCCAGTTCCATGTCTTGCTTCGAAGAATCATATGAATTTCTGTATAAAGCATTGTGTAACATAACCATCTAATTATCAGAACATAAGGACTCTACGAAGTCAAACATGCAGTCTTAAGTTGATGATGCTTTTGACGGAAGTGTAGTGCACAATGCCATATCTTAGTAGCTGAGTTTTTTAAATTTAAAAAAGATAATTCACTGTATATAAAGTTCATAGTGAATATCATTTGTGGAACCTCTCCTGTGGTTTCACTATTGTAAATCTTTCTTTCTATCTTCAAACTCAATGAACAATTTCATAATATGGAGAATTTTGTGTTTCTTAATTTTCTATTTTCTGAATAACCAGATCCATTATGAAGTTTCAAGTGGCATTTTCTTTCAAGTTCAAGCAGTCTTAAGACTTATTTTCTATTATGCTCTGTACGACACAGTTTTAAAAAAACCCAATCCTTCTTAATTCTCTAGCTATATGTTCACATTTTCATAGACACCAATAGTGTGCTCAGGTTAGTAGTATAGCTCTGGAAGCATTCTGCTAGTCAGTTCTCCTTCCCACAAAGGGAATAGGGTAAGCTTCTAGCTTGCAGCTGAGCTCCATCTGGAGCTCCAATAAAATGCAAAACCAGGGTTGGCTAATGTGGCTATTTAAAAGAAAAGAAATGAACAAGTGAGAGCAAATATTTCTTTCTCAGTATGACATAGTCCCCTCTTCTCTTGTATTAGGGAAAGATATGCCTAAGAGCTATTAGTTACTTGATGTCTAAAGAGATGAAATATCATTGCTGAACACAAATGTTAGACTTGACTGGCAGAGCTAGGAATTGTTACAGTCACCTGCCGTGGATAGTTGGAACTAATTAGCCTCCAAGTCTGTTACTTTATGCATTTCTAAGATGATGGAACTGGAATGATCTAAATGTATATGTGAAAATGAGAAGAAAATATCTGGGAAAGAGAAACAAACTTGAAAAGTTGCAATTCATTCTTAACTGAGAAAATTCTCATGACTATGAACTACTGGAATTTGAACGCCTTCATTCGTATTTTATGCAGCGTATTTTGTTTAATAGCTGTAATAAAATCAGGAAAAGTGCACAATAAAACACAATTAAGCTCAGCTTGGCTTGGGGTAGATTAGACATTTACTACCTTTTCCTTAGTGTAGCCAGGTTTTGGATCACAATGTCTGCCTATTGTTTTTAGCTTACAGCTAATAGGGGCTTTGCAACTATTTTGAGCTGTAGCTTCATTGGTGACTTTTTGTTTGCTTCAAACAAAGGAAAAGCATCCTCAAAATTCCTCTATGCAATGTAACATGAGCTGGGATAGAATTTTGTTCTTCATGATTATTATTCCTGACTAAGTATTGGCAAACACACAGAAATCAATCAAAATGTGTTCTTCTATTGGTATGTTTTGCAATATCAGATTTTAACGTCATATCCCTGATTGCTACCTTTTTTTTTCTTTTTCTGTAATGTTTGCCATCTTGAGAAATACAAAACATCCCCAGTTTACTTGAAAATTGGTTTGTTATTTCAAGTATTATATGGAAATCAAAATGGGATAACATTTGATGAATGTGCTAGGGAAGGGCCTAGAGTTATATCCAATTCAGTATCATGCATGTGTTTACAGGTTACACATCTTAAAAACACAGCTCTTTATGAGAGCTTAGTGTTGGAATGTAGTTCATGTGTCCAAAGAGTGTCATAAGAGTGCAGTTTAAGTAGATGCACCCTCGGTGTTGGAAGATATCAAAAGGGCTAACCCAACTTGTTTGAGGTATAAGTTGGATCATCTTCATTCTATCTACTTCTCAGTTGTTGGACTGGTTAAAATATAATGTGTGAAATGGCCAAATATGCTATGTGTCATTTTCTGGCTTTGTCATAAACAATGCAACTTCTCCTAAACCAATTCCCAATAAGTGAATAAATCTGTCAAGGAAATAAGTTACCATAGAGGAAAACTGCATACGTAGAAACATTTAGAAACTGCTTTGTTTAGAGAGACGAATTTGGGTAGATTTCTAGAACTACATTTTAATGTTTTTCCTTACTGCCCCCATTGATTCTCATGGCATAACAGTACTGTCCTTTTATTGGTATTTCAACATCAGGTTGGCAACCTTCCTCTGCTAATATGTAATTTTTGATAAATACATGAATTTAGTTTTTTGTTTGAGGGTTTTTAAGTTTTTTTTTCTTCCTCTACTTGCAGTTGCTTGGATCTTTTCATATATTGACAAAATGTGTTGTCTTTTTCTTAAAGTATATATTATTTTTTTCATTTTGGTTCTAGTGACCCTCTTAATAAGCTTGTCCTTCAAGGCTTTACCCCAAGTTTCTTAAGTAAATTGACTGAAGGATGACTAAATTTTGCTACATTGTTGATGCATATTCTTATATCATATGAGGGGATTGTGTTTATATATGTATGTGTATCATATATAACATTACAGTTAAATGTGTGTGAAAACATATGTAACTGTGGGCAGGCTTTTTTTCAAAAGGTGCTTATAAACATTATTATAAAATAGATATACTATTGTATTAGAGATTCCAGAGACTGAGGCAAAGCCAAAATCCAAATCACATGAAGATTAATACTAACTGTTGGCTGCAGATGAGATTAGAAGCTCATCTATTTAAAAAACAAAACAAGAAATTTTAAATAGCAGGAAGGGTGTGTCTGTCTAATTGTTTTCACATTGTACAGTTACTCCATTTATCACTTCTGTCAGTGGACAAGTCAGTTTAGTACCGTCACTGATTTTTAGTGTGTTTTGGATAAGTTTAGTTTGTGTTCGTTAAAACATACGTATACATATATATTTTAGGGCTTGATCCTGCTTCATTAACATCAGTAGTTTTTCCATGGACTGGAATGAAATCAGAAACAAACCCAGAATCTGTTGATTGTATATTGAGAAATCACTTATAATCCACTCCATCTCCAAAGGAAACATTGTCTGAGTCATATACCATGTGGGTCTGTAATGACACCAAAGGAGCCGTGGACCAGTTATTGGCTCTGCTGGATTGCGGTAGTGCTACAGACCCTTTGTTATCTTCTTGGTGCTGCTATTTACACATGATAAATTTGTTATAGACTGCTTCGTGTGGTGTTCTTCCATTTTCTATAACTATATATGCCTTGGAGATAGAATGAGGATTGAACTCTCATCTTGACAGTAGAGGGAATTCCTCTGGGCTACCATTGATGCCTGTTGGCAAGGGAGCTTTTTACAAGCTTACGTTAAAATCTCAGAGAGAATTAGAGTATTGGTTTTGGGGTTTTTTTTTGAGCAGATGCACTAAATGAAACTGAGGACTCAGCCGAAGTGATTAACCACAAGGTAAAGACCTGAATCAATGTTAAGATTCTCATTTAAATCCACCAAACCTGTGCTTAGGTGAACTGGAAGTGGGAGCAGGCCATGCAGAATCTTATTTCCATTTCTGGAGAGTTAAACTCAAGTAACTTAAAGTGCAACCCAGTTATGGATACTGATAACTTAAGGGTGAAGGAGGACAGTACTTTTTATTGCTGCTATCTTTGTCAGTTTTTTGTGTGTTTCTTTGAGTACTTCCTCTGCATCTTAGTAATTGAAGTCAAGATTTGAGTTTTAACTTTAAGGCTAGAAACCAACCAGCCCTACACGTCATTGTACACTGGAATTGGGGCTATTGGCCTCAAGTTCATAGAGGCAGAATAGTGCTTTCTGTATATGTGCCTCTGTAGTCCAGTAACTGTGGAATACACTCTCCATCTGATCACAGAATTAGTCAGGTTTTTTTTTTTTAATAAAAATCTTTAAAATCCTTTGGCATAGCACAAAGGCATAGGCCTTTGGCATAGCACATTGACTTTATTTGTGATTTTGCACTGGCTTTAAATGTTGTGGTGGTTTTTTGTTTTTTGTTTTTTTTATTGCTGTGGTTCTAGTCATCCATCTTATATTAGTTCTGTTGAAAAGTGAGTACAAGGCTTCAGAGGGAAAGGTACAATATATAGGATACCTTAATGTTTTCTCTTTTTTGCTAAATCAGTGAACAATACTATCTGCTTTTTTGTTCTCCTCCTTTAATCCTGCAATCCCTTATGTCTTCGACCCCTCTAACTTAAAATGTTTGAAGTGTGTAGCTTTCCAATTTTTTTTATTTCAACTGTATTTATAATTTTCAGTTACCATCAATAAATCCTTACTGATTTAACAATAAATAGTAAACACAAAATTCAAAGGAAATATTTTTAAAACAACAAGTGTATGACTTCAGATCACTTTGAACCCTACAACAGAAAAGGTATCAAATAAAATAATAAGATAATATAAGAATTACTGTAGAGGAAGGCTAGGAGATGCATTCATATTATATAATGAAATACCAGAGCATATCAAAACAGAATCTACTGAAAATAGAAATGATAGTCTCTGCCATCAAATTGTCTTCAGCTCTCAAATGTAGGCTATAGAATTCCATTGCTCCTTGTTGTTATGGGAAATGTCTGAACTGTTTTGAACCTCTCTGCAGATTTGCAAACTTTTTTCTTATTGACTGTGACATTTTAGATCCCAGTCTTGCAAAGATTTACACATGTACTTAAACCTTCTTGCTCTGTGTAGTCTCATTGAAGTCAATAGGAAATCAACATGTGTATCTGTTTCTCTGCATCACCCTTTGAATGAACAATGGCCAGGTAAATACATGTTTGCTGTACTAAATTATGTCAGAAAGTAGTAATTTTCATAAATGTGATTTCTTATTTTGTAAGTGGAGATGTCCAGAAAGGAATATATCTAGGCTGAGCCAGTTATCTGTTACTTAGAATAGGGATCTGGGAATTGGGATTCCTGAGTGCCGTTCCTAATTTTGCCACTGATTCATTGTGTAATTGTGGGTAAGTCACTTAACCTGTCTTGTGCCTTAGAAGTAACATAGATAAATAACACCTGACTCGCAGGGCTGTTTTGAGATTGGTTATTTGTTCCTGACTTCAGCTATATGAACGTAGTTTTCAAAATATCTAAGCAGGACAAGGGGAGAAAATTGTAGAATTGCTTAGAAGGGATATGTTCAAAGCAGACATTGCACAATGTACTCTAGTTACTTATTTGAATGGAAATATTTCAGCAATAAGAGACCTCAGCATTGCATACCAGTAATGATATATTGCACTAATGTAGTGATTTTTAACAAAGGATCTCCAGAGCACTTTACAATCAGTAATTTGCTAGGACCAGCAACCTTCCTGTGTGGCATTACCCTCCCCAGATTGGTACCGGGAGGCACAGAGAAATAGCACTCTAATCAGAGATTTTTACTTACTGTTGTTACCAAATATTATTTAAGGAGACTGTAAGTGAATGGAATTAAAGAAAAAACATGATTTTTTTTTTTCAATTTCTGTCAGACATTTGACTTGCCGGTAATTTGGGGGCAAATCGTGCCCACTCTTGCCTCAGTGACACAGAGGGCACAGGTCACTTCCCTAGCAAGGCAGAAGGGGATTCCTGTGTTGTTGAGGGAATTCCAGGGTGCTGTCATGCTCCGCACCAGTCTCTCTGCTCATCCCTCGCCACCCCAGTGCAGGCCTAAGGGCATTCTTGGTTGGGCCCCAGGGTATAGGCTGAGGCGGGGGAGAATAGTTTTTGTGCCACGTGATCCCTGCCTGGCAGAGTGATGGCCAGGGCAGGCAGAACTTAGAAATGTTGACTTAAGTTACCCTGGGGACTTGATCAGCTTTGGTCAGGGCTAGGATCAGGAGAGCAAAAGGTGGTTCAGAAGCCATCTTTCCTCATCAACCTTGGAGTCCTATGCTATGCACATCTTGGCCAGACCTGTAGATCTGTGTGTCTCTATATAGCAGAGTTGGTTGAAAAATGGGATTTTTAGGGGAAGGGAAGGGAGAGGCAGGAAATGCAAGGAAAACTTTGCTTTTGTAGTAGAAATTTGAATACCAAAAAGTTTTGGCTGAAATCTGAAATATTTCAACTTGGAAATGTTGCCGTGGTGCCTTCTGGGACTTGTAGTTCAGGTGCTTCATACTCCCATCTTCCCTAGAGGCTGGACTCTGTGGTTAGACTACGTCCTGCAGGATGTACCAGTCTCCCTCTTGGAGAGGGGAAGTCGTGCATCAAAGGAATTACTGGCCATGATGAATCATGAGGGATGTAGTCTGGCTGGGGAGTGCAGATCTAAAGAGGAGAACAAGAGCATGAAGCAACCAAACTACAGTTGACATGAGGCACTGCAGCAGCATTTCCAAATCAAAAATACTTCAGTTTGGGGGCTTCTAAGAAAATTTATGAAAAGTTTACAATTTTTGCAGAACGCGGACCCTTTTTGTGAAAATGTCATTTTACTGGAAAACAAACATGTCTGTCAAAACCATTTAGATGGAAAATTTTCAGCCAGCCCTAGTGTATAGTCACTTTCAATATTTTCTGCAGTGTAGTCAGTGAATGTCTTTCTTTGTGCTGGTCTTTCACACAGCAGCAGAGGGAGAGAGACAGACATGCACATATATTTAAAAAAAAGAAATTGTGACTAAAATCTGGTGGAACTTTTGTCCAATTGCCGGCAGACTTGCCCATGATCTGGCAAAAAGAACAGAATAGAGACTCTCTTAAACCACCTCATGGTGGGTTCTTTTGCTTTCTTGTGCTATTACTCCAAAACAATGCATTGAGGAAATTGAAAGCAAGGCATTTGCAGAGCTAAATCTCTCCTGCACCTCATTATGTAGCTCCACATTCAAAGAGCAGTGTGTCCCTTGAACTGCTTAGTTTTAGAATAAACACTGTGCATGTCAGGATATGGAAGTGCAAAAGATCATCATAGGTCCCAGAGGCTGGTTTGCTGACAAGTTCTCTTCTCTCTCCAACAGTTGCACAATTTTAAAATAAACAATGTTGTTTCTGGTTTACGAAAACCATGAAACATAGGTGCAGCCACTGGAGGGAAAGAGGGAACTGTAAACTCCTTCTCCTCTCAACAGCTATCCAGCTGTTGTATCACTCCTCTGGCTGCAGGTCTCATGTCTACTTCCTCTGCAAATTTTATGAAGCTTAATATTGTATAATTAACAAAAGTGCATGGGTCTCTCTGAATGTCACAGGGGCTACACCACAAACATTAAAAATATTAATACTGTGTAGCAACAAGCAAAACCAATGAAGTTCTCATTTTCCTCTCTTCACTGAAATTTTTTATCATCCTTTATGGGATATGTCTAATGGAATGTTCCAGTTGAGGAGCCAGTGCAATAAATACTGCAAATTAATATGCCAAACTGATTCCTTCGTTTCTCAGAAGAGCCCCCTTCTCTTTATCTGAGCCCTCAGATAAAACAAGGGATTCTGATTTAAACTGAGTAAAAGTGTTGTTCCTGGGGGTACTAAAGGAGGAGTCAGTGGATTAAGTCAGCAGGTTAAAACTTCTCTTTCTTTCTTCCCATTTTTATTTTCCTCTTTCTTCTCTAAAGCTTTTTTCAAAGTATGTTTTCTCGAATTCTGTCCAAACAACCCCTGTGAGCTCCCAGTCCCACCCTTTTGTCCAGTACTGGGCCCTATGTAGTTATGCAACACATATTGTGCAAATTGCTTGCATTCCATTTCCTGACAGCCATCCTCCTAGAAGTGAAAAACTCAAGGAAATCTTACTTCCACATTGTTGTTGTTTGTATTTCACAGATTACAAGCAAATTCCTTGAAAATTGCCTGTTGCGTTGGGGTACGAAGGGGGTTTTGTCAGGAAGCAGTAAGGCTTTCCCTCCTCGAATAGCTGGGAAGCGCAATGATAGGCTTTAATAACAAACACCATTCTTTCAATAGTCTAATACCAAATAGACATGTTTATCTGAGCCCACTCACCCCCTCTTTTTTTATTAATAAAAAGTAAAGTAGCTCTTAGTGTGTAACTAGCTCAGTGCACTGGCAAATGAATCTATCACACCTGAATCAGATTAACTGAATATGGTGTAAGTACCTTTCTGCATATGAATGTAAATCAGATGGCATTAACATAGCTCATATTTGGATCTGCAGTAGCAAGACTTTGAAACCACAAGTTAAAATCTAAGCAGGGTCGATGCAGCCTTTCAGCTAGCCACGGTAGAAATATTTACTTCCCTGTAATTTTATTCAGTGTGTGAGCAGGGGCGTGTCTTTTGGATGAGACTTTAAGAAATAACTGAGAGAGCCTTAAAGATTCCCTGGTATGAGGGTTAGCTCTCATTCCCCTTGCCACCATTTCCTGTCCCACTCACTGTTATGCACTGATTGGCTGCTGCCTTCTTCCCTAGAGGTGTCCAAATTTTAGTGGTGTTACCTGGGTCTAGTTTGTAAAATACTGAAGACCTTTCGCGTGAAAGGTGCCGTGAAATATGTAAAATATTATTCTCTTGCGTGGTAATATTAATTTCTTTTAGCATCTTTTGTACAAATTCTGTCCTGGATTATTGTGTAACTGTCTCATTTAATAGCAGAGGGAGACAGAAAGTTAGTGTGGGCAAGGGCAAAAGAGATATTTCAGATGAGCCTTGAAAAGAGGTTGAGATTTAGCAAAGTAGAGAGAGATGCAGGGAGGCTGTTCAAACTCTTCTATTAATATTCCGTATGATGTAATATGGGTTCAAATTTTGAAGCTAGTTTATGCACCAATAACAAGGAGGAGCTGCCTGAGTCCATTTTAAAGTGTTTTCCTCCCATCTTGTTGAATTTGGAATAATATTTGTGAATTCCTTCCCTGCCCCTTTATATCTGTCTTTCTGGACTGCAATAGGGTTTTTGATTTTCAGGTCATTCTGAAACATCAATTTTATTTATTTATGTATATGTTCATTTTGCTGTGTTGAGGGAGGAAGAAAAGAATGTGCAAAATGCTAGATGGCAGTCAGATGATCCACCCAGGAATACAAGTATAAGAGGGGTAGCCGTGTTAGTCTGGATCTGTAAAAGCAGCAGAGAATCCTGTGGCACCTTATAGACTAACAGACGTTTTGGAGCATGAGCTTTCGTGGGTGAATACCCACTTCTTAAGATGCATGTGGTGGAAATTTCCAGGGGCAGGTATATATACGCTAGCAAGCAAGCTAGAGATAACGAGGTCAGTTCAATCAGGGAGGATGAGGCCCTGTTCTAGCAGTTGAGGTGTGAAAACCAAGAGAGGAGAAACTGGTTCTGTAGTTGGCAAGCCATTCCACAGTCTTTGTTCAATCCTGAGCTGATGGTGTCAAATTTGCAGATGAACTGAAGCTCAGCAGTTTCTCTTTGAAGTCTGGTCCTGAAGGACATTAACCCAAGCCAGCAGAAAATTATGTTATAAAATAGTATTTATTAAATTAGTGACATGCAGTAGTCACCACTTTAAAAAAAAATCAGCATTCAGAGGTTAATCAAGCTCCAATTGACATGAATTTTGCTGTGGACTACAAGGGAGGCCTAGATCAGGCCTGAATCTGGGCTGGGGGCTAGTGACCTGGTGGATTTGTGAGACCTGGATTCTCTTCCTGACTCTCTCTTTAAGACTTCAAATATGAACTGGGCAATTCATTTAGCTCCTATGTGCCTCTCTTTCCCTGGCCATAATGTGGAAGTAATAATTCCTAGCTGTTGTTTTTCTTCTCACCTTTTCCCTCTCCTTCCTTACCTGGCCTGTCTGTCAAGAGCCAGAAGAACTGAATTAGTCTGCATTGGAAACCAGCTGGATTTTCCATGAACAGGCCAAATTCTACAAGTTGGGAGCAGTTTGGTGCGGTAACCTCAGGGAAGTACTGTAGCAAGGATGGAGGGAGTCGCTCTACTATGAAGATGTGTAGGAGCCTTTGGGCTTGGTTTAAGCACCTGAGAAGCACTCTCATTTGATAAGAAATTTATTTCTTTTAAAGCTTTCCTCCTTCCTCCCTTGTAGGTTTTTTGTTTAGTGTTTAGGAATGAGCTGGTGGGTGGAATTCATGGAATATTTTGGTTTCTTAACCAGAAAAACAGGAAAGTGTTTAACAGTCAGGAGTTCAATGGCAGTTGGAGAAGGTTGTTGGACGAGGGACAGTGCCCTTGAAGTAACTTTTTCTCTGCCCAGTCATTCAGATGTGGGAGACTGCATGAGCAGGCTATAGCTGAACTGCAGAAGCTGTTTGATGGATACAAAAGGGTGTCTTTTGAGTCAGCTTTTTTTCCTTCTACAGGTCTGAAGATGTTCTCCTTTTAAACATCTTGGGTCCAACTTCAGGAGCCCATATTTTGGCTTTAGGGGTTACTTTACCCTGGGAGAAATATTTAGATTGTGATTTGCAGAGAAGTAAATATTCACTGCAATAAGGTTGGACTGCTGATGACTGTGATGTTTCTCGGGGCACCCAGAACCCTTCGTCACTTTGTTATCTCCTCCCTCTTTCAAGAGGGAGTCTGGCCTGTGCTGATTGAGCGATAGCTCTTTACCACCACCAGCAGCCTTTTAGCCAATCGAACATTTTCCTCTGGGTGATGCAGGTTATCAAGAGGTCTGCTTAGTCCCTGAGTGTCTTTGAAGAATTCCCCTGTGATATTCAGCCCCTGACATTGGCTATTGACAGAAATCCCAGATCCCTCTCCCTCAAAGGGAGAATACCACAGTTTACTAGTTTTACCTTAAACCAACACTACTGTATAATACACAGCACAGGTAATAAAACAAAAGAAGGTTTATTTAAGAAAGGATAGAGGTTGTCCTAGACACAAGAGAGTGATGGAAACAAATAGCTGCAATACAAAACAAAATCACAAAACGCAAACTAGGGCCAACATTTATTGAGTTACTTTTCCTTTCTACTAAAGGAGGTTTTCCCCCCAAGTTCAGTCTGTTGCAGAGCTGATTGGCTTCACAAGAACAAGAACTCCCATCACAAAAACATTATCCCCTGGTGAGTGATGCAGCTGCACCGCTGTAAGATCGCTCATGTAGCTGTTCTCCCCTTGTCATAATAAAATTACCTCCGTGAGAGATGGTAGCTATATCATAGCGCTGTCCACACCAGCGCTTCTGTTGGTATAACGTATGTCGCTTTCTGGGGTTGGGGGCTGGTTGTACAAAAGGGTACTGACAAAACTGGTAATATAGACATGGCTTACTTTTTACATCCAAGACCATAAAGCATACTTTCAACATAGTCACATTCTTTCTTAAGTATTACCCATACACACAACTAGCAATGATTGTAACTTATCAAGACTCAAACATTTTGTAGATAACTAACGTGTTACCCTTTATGGATAAATACGCTGAAAGATGTGTGTGATAGTTTGCCATGTCTCAGACAAGAGTTGTTTGCAAAGAACAGGGGGACCCTTTGCCAAGGGACCTCTGTGTCATGATGACCTATATATTTATTTATTTATTTATTTATTTTACAGTTATCTTTGACTGACCAGGTTGTTTTCAGTTGCACTGGGTAGCCACGTAGGAAACCTGAGAGCTAAGGAAAAAAAAATGCTTCTGCTTCTCGTATCCCAGGCCTGACCAACTCGTAAAGCGGTGAGGGCCATATTACTTTAAACAAAACAGCTGAGGGCCGAACCCCCCCACCCCAGCACCGCCGAAATATCCCCCCAGTCACCCCCGAAACACAACACACACCCCAGTGCCGCCTGCCTTGTAGAAACAAACCCTTCTTTCCCAACGCCGCCCCACCGAAACAGCTGTGGGCTGAAAAGGAAGGTTTGGGGTGTGGGAGGGGCTCAGGGTTGGGGAGTGGGGGGTGAGTGCTCTGGCTGGGACTGGGGATAAGGTGTTTGAGGTGTTTGAGAGGCTCAGGGCTAGGGTTGAGGGTACGGTGGGGTTGTGAAAGCTGTGGCTGGGGTTGTGAGCAATGGGGTGGGACAGGGCTGGGGATGAGTTTAGGGTGCAGGCAGGCTGCTCCGGGACAGAGGCCAGAGAGGACCCCTCCCCCAGCCCTTTCCCTGACTGCAGCAGCGAGCTCTGGGGGAGGAGCCCTTTCCTGCCCCCCCCTGCCCCCAGCAGCACACTCACCCCCACCACTGTCACTGCATGTGCTCCTAGGGCCCCTGTCAGGTCCAGGAATCTCCCTTACCTCCCCCATGGTGGGTGCCGGAGGGTGCTGTGTGTGCCTCCTCCCCTGCTGTTGCCCCTGATCACCCGGGTTATAGATATCTACCTGCCAGCAGCTATTTATTTTTTTCCTCCGCCGCTTTCTGCGCCCCTCCCCCTTGTTACGGCACTGCCCCCCCATCACTACAGAGGCCGCCCTGGAAGCCCAGCGCAGGAGCCGCCCCTAACCGAAAGGGGGGTTTGGGAGGGTCTCGGCCCAGTTTTCCCCTTGCCCATGAGCTGCGGCTTGAGCCCAAGCTGGGCGCCCCTCCCCTTGCTTGGCACTTACCCACTCTGCCTCGTGCCCAGCGCTTCCCGCATCAGCAGGCTCCAGAAGTTACGCACCCACTGCACGTCAGGCGGGGGGAGCAGGAGATGGAGACACGTGCGGTTCTGGCCAAACCCGGCAGCCCCAATGCGCCACTTGCCCGCGGGCCGCACAGTGAGCCCACGTGGGCTGCATGTTGTGCAGGCCTGCCATATCTCATATTTCCCAGCCAGAATCTTAAAGAAAGTGAATTCTGAGTTCTCAACAGCAGATGAGATGTAACTGAAATATGCTTTTGAGATTCTGGCTACTCTTTTCCGCCCACCTCCCCTCCGTGCATTTATAAAGCACCAATTTCTATATCTAGATGCCATGCATGCAAAATAGGAGCTTCAATTAATATGTCTTAAAGTTCAACATAGAAGGGTAGTGTTGAGGCTAAGGCACTTTAATGTAACTTGTGACACTTAGGTTCCATTCCTGCATTTATAATATACAGAGATATACTTATCTCACAGAACTGGAGGGGACCTTGACAGGTCATCAAGTCCAGCCCCCTGCCTTCACTAGCAGGACCAAGTACCAACCCTGACAGACTACCAGTGTGCCACAGACTACCAGTGTGATTTTGGGAAAGTTATTTACTTACCTTGGGGCCTCAGCACCACATCTTAAAAATGGATATGCAAATGCATTCTTTCTCTCACCTTTTGTCTGTCTGGTCTGTTGTCTGTGTGGGCTATTTAGATTCTAAGATCCTTGGGATGGGAACCGTCCCTTATTATGTTTATATAGCACTTACCATGAGAGAGCTTAGATCTCAGTGGAAGTCTCTAGACACAAATGAAATACAAATTATAATAATAAAGCCCAAATTCTACTACCCCGTCAGCATCGTTTATGCAGTATTCCTGAGGGGAATTGTTATATTTGTTTCCTGGAATGACAGTCATTATTATTATTATTATTTATTATTTATTTGTATTGCTTAGGAACCCCAGTCATGGACCAGGACCCCATTGTGCTAGTTTCTGTACACAAACAGAACAAAAAGACAATCCCTGCCCCAGATAGCTTACAATCTAAATATAAGACAAGAGACAACAGATGGATACTGACAGATGGGGGAGCATAAGGAAACAGTGATTGAGGTAATGCTTGTCATAAAGAGATGCATATCATTCTGGCAGATTGAAAAACATAAAGGTTATCTTTTTAAATTGCAAAGAAAGTAGGTATGAATGAGTGGATGAATCACAGTTGTATCCAGATGCAGGAAAGTTACTTCTGGGTACAGTATAAGTTAGGAATTAATTAAAGAAAGATCAAGTGAATTACCAGTTAGTGAAATTTGAATTGATGATGGCCTTTGGCTACCGAGAACAAAAGTAATAACAGCAGGAGACACCTCTATGATCCGTAGAGTTGTTGTGGAGTGTTTTTTAAAAATATAGTAATTATATGGAGCACCGTGGAATTCTTCAATGCATAATGAATTATACATGGGCCTTTCATTTCTGGGATTTTGATTTGAAGTGCGTAAGTGAAGTACATTTTAGTGTCTCAGATCCATCCTTAGTAGTTCACAACATAAAATCATTATGTATAATTTAGCACATGAATTGAGTGTCTCTGGCTCGTGATGATTTGCCTCACACTCTACTCTGGAGACACTGAGTTTCCTCCATGTCAAGACTGAAGTAATTGGGAGAGTCACATCAGGGTTGCTTCCAATGGAATTTGATATTTTTTATTTGTTTTTAATGACCTTTTCAAATGACCTTTACAAAAACAGCAGAGCCAGAGTATTCTCTCTCACTCTTGCTCCTTTCAAGTGACAGCTCTTTAATTTTCTAGAATAAAAATATTTTATATTAAAAATAACTCCCTGCACACACTTGTGTGCACACACACAGTCACCCCACCACCTTGGCTTTTCCTGAAAGCTTTTCAGCTTCAGCACATTCATGTTGCTTGAATTTCAGTGGTTCAAGCACAGGACTGGAACTCAGGAGATCTGGTTCAGTTTCCAGAACCTCAGTCTGAGCTTGGGCAAGTCATTTAGTCTCTCCATGACTAAATTTAGTTCCCCCACCCACCCAATGCTTGTCTACCTCCTAGAGGTGCTGTGAGGCTTATTATGTTTCTAAGGCACTTTCAGATGCTTGGATGAAAGGATCTGTATAAGGACTAAGTATTGTTATTATTGATTTAATTATTATTTTTAACTCTGTACATTTTTTTCCTTGAAGCCTCCCTCTACTTTGAAATAGTGATTTTAACCCTTAATATTCTCTAGCTCTTCTAGTCATTTAACGCTTCTCTGCACCCACTAGGAACTCCACCTCCCTCTCTCTTTTTCTACCGAGGCCCCACCCACTTCCCTAATCCCCCTTGCCAAATGCCTAAGGAAGCCTTTCTCATCCAAGCTTGGATAAAGCTTCATGTTGCCTGCCGTCATGCTTTCACTGCTCCCATGCTTACCCTCCCTGCTGCTGATCATGGGCAGCAGTTATAAATAGGCCACGAGAGGCTAAGTCTCCCCAAACCCAGGCTGAGCTCCATCCCATCCAGCTCTACTGATCAGTGTTTTCTCCTCGCTCCCCTTCTTCCCCGTAGATGGCGGGGGCTTGGCTGGCTGGCTAGCTGGCTGCTTGGACTGGCCAGCAGCCAGGGCCGGGGAGTCCCTTTCTGGGGTGAGAGAGGAAGAATTGTGCTGGTGGAAGGAAAAAAAAAAAAAACAACGTGGTTCTTCATCCCATCCTGTATTCTTTCAGAAGTTAGAGTCTGAGACTAGTCAGTTTAAAAAAAAAAAAAAAAAAAAAAAAAAAAAAGGCAAATCTTTAGATATTTTAAAGCACTTCTGAATCTATTAAAAACAATGCTGTAGTTTGACTGACAATCTTTATTTTTTTATTGGACCAACTTCTGTTGGTGAAAGAGGCATTCACAGAACTCTTCTTTAGGTCTGAAAACAATCTTTATTTTGTAATTTAGAACACATAGCTCCACTTCTACCCGACCTATGAAATGTTTACAACCACAACCTCCGAGTTCGGTGCTGAATTCAAAACACTGTTGATTTGTTGTTTCTCAAAAAAATCACTTAGCATGGTAAAGTTACCTGAAGCTTTGGGAACATAAAGTGAGACCCTTTTCTTGCCCAAGGGGACTTAACTCCATCTGACTGAAAGCACACCGAAATTTTGTGTTTGGGGGAGAAATGGAAGTGGGAACAAGAAGTGGACAAATAGCAGCTGAAAACTATAGGTGACGTAGGTTGCTGTGACATCCTCATGTTATCTACAGAGTTACTTTTTTCTCTTTTCCAAAAAAAATCAACAACAACAAACACAGCTTATTCAGAGACTCGCAAACCATTTTACAAACATTAATTAGGCCTCCCAATACCATTTTGACAGAGGCATTATATTGTTTACAGATGGGTCACCTGAAATATAGACTAAATGACTTGCCCAAGGTCACACGGTGAAGCAGAGCCTGAATCTAGGAATCTTGATTTCCAGTCCTATGCTTTGAACAACTGAATGCTTTCTCTCTCTCTCATCTTACCCCTCCCTTTCCTATCATAAACAGGCAACCAACCATACAACAAATCATGGCATATGTATGTGGATTGAATTCACATCTGGTTAACTTTGACTTCGTATACTGCTCATAGAGATCCATTTTTTGTTGGTTGGGAACTTTTCAATGAATCTCTTTTTTTCTGATACAGTGCAGGATGTGATAATTTTTTGTGTGACGAGAAAACTATTTCCCATCCAGCTCTACTGATCAGTGTTTTCTCCTTCTGAAAGTTGCTGCCCATTTTGGACAAACCTTTAGTGAAAGCTATTCCTCCTGAATGCTACTTTGCTCAAGTGGCTGATATTTAGTAATAGTGAAATAATGTTTTTATTTACTCTAGTAGAAAGCTTTAGATAATGGCAAGTGTTTAATTCGGTAGTGCGTAAGTGAGTGATAGAGCACTTAAAGTCTCTTATATGGCTTGCTTTCCAGTTTTGCAGGAGTGGACTTATTACTAGTCATTATTTATCATTTATCTCTAAATTGCTGTATACACTTGCTGATTTTTGATCTGCTTGATTTAATTAGAACACTGGAATGTTTGCTCAATAGATCAGAACATTTCTAGGGGCTGTTTAAATTAATGGACACGCTACTTATTGTAACTGTCTTGTTTTTTCCCTCTTCTCAAACATCTAACGGTAATGTACAGGTCTCAAATAATTGCTTCATGCGCAGCTGAATAAAGCATGTGGCCAAACTTTAAGCCATCTCATCTTGTCTGTTTTGAAGGTTTTTTTTTAAATATTCTTAATTAAAAACATTTTTGGTTGTAGCTATTTTCTTTCCATTTGAAAGATAGTTTTCATTGTATACATATTTTAAATAGTTGTCTATAACTATCCCCACTCCCTGCTGCTTGCTTCTCCTCTTCTCTCTTGTTACCAATGCCCAGAGTGACACCTGATGGTGATAACATATCGATGCCATATTTAGCGCTAGCCAATTTGATTAGCTTGTGCTTACACCCCTTCACTGGTCCAGACTGGTTGGAGAGATCCCGATCCAGTAGGGTGCAGAGTGCTTTCAACTCTCTGGAAGCTGATAAATAATCTTGACTTATACTTTTTTCCCCCTGATCTCACCAGTAGACAGCTTCTGGCATGCCAGACTTCAGAGAATTGCCGCACTATAGTAATTGTTGTGGTGTTCCTGACTCATCTAATGTGTGAGGAATTAAAGAAGTGTGTTGGAATTGCATGCACTCCACAATGAGTCAGCTGTTGTGTTGCATTGGCAAGTCTGTGTTTGGACTTTGAGAGATTTGTTTAATAACTGAGAGGGTAATGCATATGCTGTTGCTGCTAATCAGCACAATAGTCTGTCTGAAGCCTTTTAAAAGCTCATATTAACTTCCACCAACTTCTCTTTGATATTGTGTTGCATCTTCTCTACTTTACTTTTCCTTCTCTGTTCCTTTTTGGCATTACATCCTGTTAGGTTCCATGCTCAAATGTTATCTCAGCCATTGAGAATCATCCCTTTCATGGCTCCAGTGTGGAACAGCCTTCCTCAGCAACTGTTTGTTTTTTCAGATCTACTCTGAACACATTTGTCTCTCTTCTTTTATGACCTTTTCTGTTAATTTTTACTTTAACTCATTATATTTTAATTTTGAAACTTTTTATTTAAGCTTGTAAAACATTTTGGGGTACAGTTGTTGAAGGAGATGTTTGTCTCATCCAGGGTATGTGTGATGAAATGACTACTGTAGTCAAAGCCAAATGGGGCTACAGCAGAAAATTTCCAGTAAGTGTTGATTTGATCAGCATTGAGTCTTTTTTTTCATTTGCGGTTGTCATGGATGTGATAAGTGAGAACATACAAAGGGAGACACCTTGGAATATGCTCTTCACTGATAACTTAGTGATATGCACAGAAGGTTGTGAGACTCTGCAAACCAGCTCTGAACTGTGGCAGCACATTTTTGAGCAGGCAGGACTTAGTATGAACGTTGGTAAGACTGTCGCTTTGATAACTGAGGGAGGAGGGCCCTTCATTACAGGCAGAGAGCTTAGAAGAGTGAAAGAATGTAAATATCTTGAGTCAGTCACTGCAACAATGATACTCTCCTGAGTGATGCTCAGCATTGTACCAAAGCTGCTTGGTGGAAATAGCAGGAGCTGATGACAGTTTTTTTGTGATTTAAAAAACACGCCAATAAAAGTTAAAGGTAGAGTGTCTAAAACTGTAATTTGACCCATCCTAATGTACAGAGCTGAGACTTGGCCAGCCACAAATCTCCACTATGGAAATGAAAATGAGATGGTCAAATGGTTGGAGACTTCATGGTAGGAAACAAAATGAGGTTGTGATGGGCCTAATTCAAGTTGCCCCAATTGAAGACAAGTTGAGGGACCCTAGACTATGTTAGTATGGCCACACTCGGCAGAGATCCAAGAGTTACATTGGTAGGATGGCCCTTACAATGACTGTGATGTGGAAGACTTGGGGGAGTCCAAAGACTTAGTACATCGGCCAGATATCAGCAGACCCTAGAGATACCAATTTGCATGACAGCCAGATGTACAGTCATGAGTTTTGGAAGAAGGCTATAAAAGTCTTATATAAAAGTATATGAATAGGGAATTGGGTGAGAGAGATTATCATTTTGGGTTCAGTTGACATGAAATACTCCTTATGCACAATGGATGATAGGAAGCTGTGCTGAGACGAGCTGTGCAGAGAAAGGTAAGTCCATTTTATGGAGGATTTCAGTATTTTGAAATTTGGTTTAGTTACCATTTGGAATGAAAACCAAAAATTTCAAAATTCTCTGTGAAAGGGAATGGAGCCCTGGCTCTGGAGCAGTCCACTTGGAAGGCTGTTCTGGAGCCATGGAATCCTGGGCTTCCTGCTTGAGCCAGGAGTCTCTGAGCTTTGAAGCCATAGCTTTCAGGTTCCTGGCTCCCCTTTAGGCTATCTGGTGGTCTCACAGGGATCCAGGTGCCTGGAAGCCCTGGGAGCTCCATTCTGCAGCAGTGTGCCAAGTGAGCTCTGGATGAGCTGAAGAACCTGGGAGCTTAAGAGCTTGGAATCCATGGCTCCCAGGGCATTCAGGTTCTTGGCTCCTCATCAGTTCAGCAGGCAGGCTGCTAAAGAGCCAGGATCTTGGAAGCCTAGGTTTCCCCAGTAGCCCACCAGCCAGGCTGTAACAGAGCTAGATGAGTGAACTGGTAGGAAACTAGGCAAGCTTCTATTGGAACCCTGCGTTGAGTTCTGTTGCAACTTTGTCAAAATAGAGCAGTCTCTGTGAAATGTTTAGATTTCAGTGAATTAGTATTCTTGGACAGAAAAACGTTTGGTCAGAGAATTTCTGAATAGTTCTAGGTGAGATCACTACCTATCGTGCTGGCCCATATAGTCTCATTATTTCCTGTCTGTTGTCTCGTCGTATACCTACATTGTAGTCTCTTTGAGGGGATTATCTTTTTGTTCTGAATTTGTACAGCACCTAGCACAATGGGTCCTGGTTCATGATTGGGATTCCTAGGTCCTGCCATATATATAATATAATGTGATAAAGATTTATTTTTGGGGTTCCAGAAAGCTGCGTCCTGGGCAATAAGTAGTGTGTACTTTTCATTCAAAAAACACATGCAAATTTCTACATGAGACAACATGAAGTGAGAATGTACAGCCACTAAACCATAATATCCTAAGCCAGTAATTACTTCTGAATGTCCCTAAAGAGTGAATTGTGTATAGGGTCAAATACACCCTTTATCAGAACTCCAAAACTTTTGAAGGATGCTAGCCTTTGGCGGGGGGAGAGAATTTTCAGACTTGTTAGCCACCTAATTCCAATTGAAAGTCAATGAAAGTTAGGCACTTTACTGTCATTTGTTCCTTTTGAATACCTCTCCCAATGGCAAATTTCATGATATTAATCATCTCCTCCTACCCATAATTTTCTAGTGCTATGCATGGTGTGGAACATCATGAACATGTGGTTAGGTCTGTCCATATTCTCATTTTATGGTGAGCTAATTCTCCCTGTTACCACTCCCTTTACTTGCCTTCTGAATACTCATGTCTTTTTTCAAACAAGTAAAACTATCGTAGGTAGCAGGGCCAGATCAAGTTTTTTTGCTGCCCCAAGCAAAAAAAAAAAATTACCCCTCCCCCCCTTTTTTTTTGGCTTTTACATGTTTGCATTTTGCAATGTATTTTTTTGTGTGACTGTTTAAAATAAAAAAATGAAAACAGAGAATTTGTAGTTAGTGAAATAAAACAATTGCCTGCTAGTGTACTAATTTAATTTAAACAAAATCACAATTACAGACAATTTGGGTTCAACTATACACTGTAATGAAAAACGTTAATGTCTTCCGGTGCACCCAATTTCTCATAAATTTAAAGAATTTATATGAACTGAATTTTTCTGGTTTTTATACTTGCATTAATTTCAATTGAAAGTACCACTGCAAAAAATGTAGATTTCACTGAATTATTAAGACTACGCAAGTCCTGACAAACAATTTTGAGACATGGTGGACCTCAAATAATTTTTTAGTAATTTCAGTTTTGAGAAACTGCGCTCAGCTGAAGAAGTAAATCTTTGGATGGATAGCGATTGTTCGTCTTTATCAGTTAGCAAAGATAATCTTTGGTCAGATTGTTTATCAACTGATAAAGATGATCTTTAGTTCAATTGATCTTCATCAATTGATGAATAATCACTTTCAATGCATTGCTTAGAGCTTTCTCCTTGATTGTTGACGCTTTTATTTGAAGTACGATAGTTTTTTTTTTTTTTTTTTAGTTCTTTTTGCCATTTCTCTCTTTGCTGTCGTTTTCATTTTTGTCCCGGCATTTTAGCCCCATAACCACTGGCACTGACGTGACATGGAAATTGGTGCGAATGGCACCAATAGAGTGGCACAGTACACATAAGTAATCATGATTCCTGATTTAATTAATCAATAACCGTTAATATTTACATATTTACCACGTTCATATTATGAGTGACTATGCTGTTGCTGGACATGTGACACACACAGATCCAACCAGCATGAAATCTCAGTTACAGTATTTCTCTTTTATGAATAGTTCCTGTGGCATCCACTTGGCATACACAAAATAGTACACAGTTCTACAAGATGTTACATGTTATCTTAACATGGTTTCTTATTAAATTAGTTGCCTTTTTAAAAATAAAAATATGAAAACAGAAGCTTCACTCTTCTGGACTTCAAAGCTCTCAAAAATTAGCATTGTTATGTGTCAATTATGTAATCTGGGAACTGTTTAGCTAGGCATGACTAAACCATACTTCTTGCTAGGAGAACTGCTGTGCTTTTGCTGTCTCTGGCCATGGCTACACTGGCGCTTTACAGCTCTGCAACTTTCTTGCTCAGGGGTGTGAAAAAACACCCCCCTGAGCGCTGCAAGATACAGCGCTGTAAAGTCTCAGTGTAAACAGTGCCACAGCGCTGGGAGCACAGCTCCCAGCGCTGCAGTCTACACCCATAGAGGATGTGGAGTACGTGCAGCGCTGGGAGAGTTCTCTCCCAGTGCTGGCACTGCGACCACACTCAAAACTTCAAAGCGCTGCTGGGGCAGTGCTTTGAAGTGCAAGTGTAGCCATACCCTCTGAATTTAAGTGACTTAATTTTTCTGCAGTAATGTGTGTCAAAACTGCACAAAGGTTAGACGGTGTCATTTAAGTTAATACTCATGGTAATTAGATTGTATAGTGACAGAAGCAGCATGGTCCAGAGAACAGGGCACTGGACTTGAGGGGTCAGCAGAGCTGGGAAGATCCCAGCTCCTCCCACTCACCTTCCTTGTTACCATGAACAAATCACATCACCCCTCTCTGCCTCTATTTCCCTTCCCATTTTTTTTCTGCTTTAGCCCCTGTTTACAACCTTAATGGCATCTTATACCATGTGTGTACATTGCCTTCATCTTTGGTTGTGGCTTCTAAGATCTATTGTAATACAAATAAATAACAATAATTGTTCACCATAATAATGGGCAGGCCTACTACAAGGCTTCGGCTTACAGAGAATGACAACAATTGAGTGTATTTGATTACCTTGACCTAGTTCTGAATGATTTAATGGTAGATGTTCCTCTAATCCAATGTCTTTTATGTGGGTTTATAATGAAGTGGCTCGAGTCCTACATAGCTATTTATCAGTGTGATACAGTGGACTTATTGACATAATGGTTTTGGTGGGCTTGCTCCTGTATTTTCCCCTGAGGGCCCCTTGCTTCCATTCCTGGCACACAAGCGTAGGGAACAGAATTGAATTGCATTCACAGATAATCGCAAATCTTTTGGTTTGCTTCCAGAGCTCAGGCGTTCTTGGTTTCTTAAAGTACAGTTAATTCGTACATACTCTCTCCCCTCTCCCTTTCCCCCAGAGGTAAGTAGGTGTGTGTGTGAGTGTGTGAGAGAGAGAGAGAGAGAGACACACACACACACACACACACACACACACGGGCCCCAGTGGTAGTCCTGAGGAATGAGTTCCAGTTAGCGTAACAAACATCTGCACCAGGTAGTAGTGAAAGCATTCCATGCTCTCTACCCTGCCATTGTGCCTCTGCCTTGACCAAAGGAACTATTTATTACTAAGGGTCAGATTGTAGAATACACTCCTCTCCATAACCCATTTAACCCTTGGTCTCTTTGCTGAGATGGCTAACAAAATTTTCAAGGAGCACAGACTATGGTGGTTTGGAGTGGAGGGCGAAGGGATATGTAATGTGACAAATCTATTGCTTACCAAATAGAGCAGGAAGGCTCTGTGGTTCCATATCAGTTGTCATCAAGTAGCTTCTTATTACGTTCAGAACACTGTTGATATTTCAAGTAATGCATCTATCTCACTGAAGTTTTTGCCAGACTTTCTGGATGGGGAATGCCTGCCTTGTCATCTTGTTTGCAATGTCTGAGAATTAACACAGCATAAAGCACTGCTGTGAGGCATCTGGCAAGGCTGTCTTCCAGCTGCCTCACTTCTCAGTCTTCTGCCCATTCTGACTCTCACGTGCATTCACTCTTTTATCCCTGTATTTTTCTATTCAAACACCTTTTTTTTCCCTTTTAAAGAACAGTTATGTACCTTGTGTACTACAACTTCATGCTTGTAGTGGCCTTATTTTCATAAGAGTCTTCTGCATAAACCTTATTCCCAAATCACTTCACAAGATGAGATAATACCATCATGAAGTTGTATAACAAGAGAGGAGAAGAGGAAGATTGAACAACTGTAGAGATACAGGGAGGTTATTCCAGATGACAGGAACTGCAGATGTAGTTATCTGGAACATAGAGAAGGAAGCCAGCACTAGGTGAGTGGAGATTAGAATAAGAGGAATAGAGAGAGAGCAGGCCATGAAGTGTGCTTGGTCATGAGAGCTTTATAATCAGGAAGGATGTTACTTATGCAAGGTGAAGTTTCTTTCCTCACAGATGTTACATTTGCTGTTCTATTTTCATTGTCTTGGACCTTTTCAGTCTGATTAATGCTGTACACATTCAATTCTTATATTTTTCTGTCATACACAAATGTTGAGTACAAAATTTTTTTGGGGGAAAGGGAATGTTTCCATTGACTACTCATTTTTCAATATCAAAAAGCCAAAGCCTGGCTTACTGTACTAAATTTTTAAAAGCAGTAAAAATGTACTTAAAAATAATAGTGTCAGTTTATTACTGGGGAGTGAACATGCTTTTTTGTTGCAAAACGAAGGTGCTTATGCCTCTTGCCATTCCAAGGACAGAACCTTACAAAGTAAAGTGGTTATTACATTCTATGATGGAAATTAAGTCATCTTGGAATGTCTGCTGATATTTGCCATCAAATAGCAGCCTTTAACCATGAGGTTGATCTCACTCCTTCCATGGCCACATTTTCTCTTGAACACAAGTTGATTAATTCCATGCTAACATAGCATGGGTCTGTTTCAGCCATCAAGTGTGAAGCAGAATTACACTGCTGTGTTACTGCTTTCTTTTGAATCCACTGATTGCTCACTTCTGTTCACTGTGTTCAGTGTTTGTGTTTCTTTCTCTCTCTCTGGCCTGGTCTACACTACGCGTTTAAACTGAATTTATCAGCATTAACCAATTTAACCCTGCACCCGTCCACACAACGAGTCCTTTATATCGATAGAAAGGGCTCTTTAAACTGGTTTCTGTACTCCTCCCTGACGAGAGGAGTAGCACTGAAATCGGTATTGCCATGTCGGATTAGGGTTAGTGTGGCCGCAAATCGATGGTATTGGCCTCCGGGCGGTATCCCACAGTGCACCATTGTGACCGCTCTGGAAAGCAGTCTGAACTCGGATGCACTGGCCAGGTAGACAGGAAAAGCCCCGCGAACTTTTGAATTTCATTTCCTGTTTGCTCAGCGTGAAGCTCTAATGAGCACAGGTGACAGTGCAGTCCCAAATCCAAAAAGAGCTCCAGCACGGACAATACTGGATCTGATCGCTGTATGGGGAGACAAATCTGTTCTATCAGAGCTCCGTTCCAGAAGACAAAATGACAAAGCATTTGAAAAAATCTCCAGGCTATGATAGACAGAGGCCACAGCACAGTGCTGTGTGACAAGCATAACGGAAAGCCAAAGAATCAAATGGACGCTCATGGAGGGAGGGAGGGGGGACTGAGGACTCCAGCTATTCTGCAGTCTTCGAAAAGCATTTGCATTATTGGCTGAGCTCCGAATGCCTGTAGGGTCAAACACATTGTCCGGGGTGGTTCAGGGTATATCTTGTCAATTTACCCCCCGTTCCCCCCCATGAAAGAAAAGGGGAAAAATAATTTATTGACTTTTTTCAATGTCACCATATGTCTACTGCATGCTGTTAGTAGATGTGGTGCTGCGGCACTGAACAGCAGCATCCTCTCCTCTCCCCTCCCCAGTGGCAGACGGTACAATATGACTGCTATCCATTGTCATCATCAGCCCGTGAGTGCTCTTGGCTGGCCTCCGTGAGGTTGGCCGGGGGTGCCTGGGTAAAAATAGGAATGACTCCCGGTCATTCCCGGCAGATGGTACAGAACGGCTGGTAACCGTCTTCATCATAGCAACTGGAGGCTGAGCTCCATCAGCCCCTGCCCCTTTCATGTCTAAAGAAAAGATTCTGTACTGCCTGGACTATCATAACAGCTGGATGCTTCCTCCCCATCATTTTGTCTCACTAACAAGTCAGTGTTTCTTATTCCTGCATTCTTTATTACTTCATCACACAAATGGGGGACACTGCCATGGTAGCCCAGGAGGGTTGGGGGAGGAGGGAGACAACGAGTGGGGTTGTTGCAGAGGCACTCCCTAGAATGGCATGCAGCTCATCATTTCTGCGAGATCTCTGGGGCTCTGACACGGAGCGGCTGTGCTCTCTGGTTCTCTAGTACACTTGCCCCATATTCTAAGCAGGACTGACTCTATTTTTAGACAAAACATAAGAGAATGACCTGGGGAGTCATTCCCATTTTTGTCCATGCGCCCCCGGCTGACCTCAGCGAGGCCAGCCAGGAGCACCCATGACAGCAGCAGACGGTACAGAACGACTGATAACTGTCATCTCATCGCCAATTTACAATGGCATGGCAGACAGTGCAATAGGGATGGTAACCATCTCTGCTACCTTGCAAAGGCAAATGAATACGATGACAGTGACAAAAGGCAAAATGGGCTCCATGGTTGCCATGCTATGGCGTCTGCCAGGGCAATCCAGGGAAAAAGGGCGCGAAATGATTGTCTGCCGTTGCTTTCACGGAGGAAGGATTGAGTGACGACATTTACCCAGAATCACCCGCAACACTGTTTTTGCACCATCGTGCATTGGGATCTCAACCCAGCATTCCAATGGGCGGGGGAGACTGCGGGAACTATGGGATAGCCACCCACAGTGCAACGCTCCAGAAATCGACGCTAGCCTCGGTACATGGACGCACACCGCTGAATTATTGTGCTTTGTGTGTCCGCGTGCACTCGACTTTATACAATCTGTTTTACAAAACCGGTTTATGTAAAATCGGAAAAATCCTGTAGTGTAGACATACCATCTGTGTCTCTCCTTTTTCCTTCCCTCAGGCAAGTTAGTTGGGAAGCAGTTTTCTGTTGCTGTGTGATATTTAGATGACATCTGTTTGGTGCCATAATCAAAATTGGCTTAGCTTGATAGGCCAGAGGAGTTGCAAGCATATGCTGATGTCCGCAGGGAATCAAACCAAAGCCTTGAGGTTTTGGCACAGAGTCTTTCCACGAGAGCAAAGATCTGTCAACAAAATTATAGCCTATACTAAATTCCTGCAAATCTGTGGGCAGAAAGTGCCAGTAGTTATTAAACTATATATTGAAAATCATTGAGCATATAATTTCTGTGAGTCTTCCATTCATAGTTGCCACTAGCAATGAATTAGCTCTTAGGGTTTTGTTTTTGAATTTTCAGGAAAGTGTAAACCCAGAACCATGTGATAATTAATAAAGGGCTAGAATAAATTAATTCTCCCGCTGCCATCGTTCCCTTTCCTATTTTGTTTTCCAGAATATCCACCTTTCATTGCTGCTGGATTTGTGCTATGTAGTACTGTATAGCAGGATTACTATATAGAATTATATTAAGAAATACATGTATTTAAAAAACATTTCAGGGTTAAATCCTGCAAATGGATTTGCCCAGGCACATCCAGATGCGGAATCTAGCTGTATGGGTGCACAGGAAAGCACTCAAAAGTCAAGAAATGCCAACATTCTGTTCAGTGTCAAGTTTACTGTCCTCTTGTGTATATATATGTTTTGCTAGTCTTTCATTACATGATTACGTACTATTTCTCAAATAATATAATAGCATATCACATAATTTCTTTTGCAGCCTTATAAATGTATGTGAAATATTTTGTAACGTCAGATTTTAAAACTTACACTATTTTCCTTGTGTGTCTTACTCTTTCTATTTCTTTATCCTAGCTGGCTACAAAATGGTTATTTCCCCCCAGGGAAAATACTGACTCGATGATGAAAAATTAAGGACTGAATTATTTCAGTAGAGGACTGAAATATTTTGATTCTGAAATGCTGCCTGTGTCTTGTGGAGATGTAGTTGAGGTGCATCATGCTCCCATTCTTTTCTATAGCCTAGGATCCCTGGTTGGACTATGTCTGCCATGATGCACTATGTTTACTCTCTTAGTGAGGGCGAATGGTGTGTAAAGGGATCCTCACGGCCACAGTGCATCATGGGAGATATTTCAGTTTTCAGCTGAAAGCAGAGAACTTTTCAGGTTTGAGACATTTGTTTTTTCAACAACAAATTTAAAATTTCAGCAGAAAGTAGCAATGTTTTAATGATTTTTTGTGTGTCAAAAACTTGACGTTCTGTCAAGAAACAATCTGAATGGAAAATGATCCATCATCTCTACTCTCTAATCTATAGTCTTTATCGCCATAATGCCTGAGCACCTCACAATCTTTAATGTATTTGTCCTTACAATGCTCCTGAAAGAGTAAAGGAAGTATTATCTCTATTTTACAGATGGGAACTGAGGTACAGAGACACTAAGTGACTTGCCCAAGGTCACGCATAGATTTTTTTTAAAATATAAATTGTATGTCTTCATTAACATAGACTTTTTTTAAGATAAATTATTTTTATCTCTTTAGTCATCCACTGGATCCCTTGCCTGTTTTGTTTTGTTTTTTTTTAAAAAGAGTGCATGTATGATAGGCCATTTTGCACCTTTGGTTCCCTTTTTGGTTGACAGCCAAGTTAGTCATGCACATGTATGAGCATCATGAATGGTAGTGTCCCTATGTGTGCTCCACTTTAGTTGTGCTTGCATCCCTGTGCTGCTGATCAGAGAACTTCGGTAGCAATGTTGGTTAGGCCCGCAATGCCCTCTTTCTCCAGGAGGCTAGTCAGCAAACTTCCCTCAGTTCCTTCTCAACTGCCTCTGGCTAGGGACAGAGCTATTCACAGTCCATTAGGATCATTGTCTCCGTTTGCATTTCTGTAGTCAGCTAGCCTCTTACTATAGTGTAGTTTATAGGTTTTTTTACCCGTTTTTCTCTTTAAAAAAAATGGAAAACTTTATTTTCCCCTCTTTGTCTTCCTCATTGGGGACCCTTCCAGCAGCAGGGTAAGAAGTGCCCCACTTGCAAGGAAGCAATCCCTATTGCAGACAAGCACTCCCAAAGCATTTGTTGCTGCAGAAACATGGTCTTTGCCAGCAACTCCAGCCACAATCACGTAAGGACAGAGCTCCAACAGAAAATTATCTTCATGGAGGTGGTTCTCAGACCCTCACAGGACCTGTGCCCAGAGTCACCTGGCAGACATGAGTCACCCTCATAACCCTCTACATCTGAAGACTATGGATTGAAGAAATGAGCTGCTGAGACCTGTCACAGGTCATTTAAGAAGAGAGTGGGAAGTTCCCATAGTGAGCTCTGGGATAGCCATAAGCGATCTCCATCTCACTCGGTATCTTCAGCATTATTGGCACCAAGAGCATCCCAGTCTGGAACCCATGGCTTACAGAAACTGACAGCGACCGGTACCATTGATATGCCCACGGACCTGATGGGCATGGTCACTGAGTCATTGGCACTGAGGGACAGGAGTGAGCACTCTACTACAAAGGTGATCTTGGTATGAAAGTCTACATCGGCAGCGTCATCAATGCCTCATCCAGCACCAGAGCAAGCGGTACTGGCAAGATCCCCATCTCCCCCCAGCACTACCATCAGCATTGAGCCAGTCAGTACCAGTGGAATCCCACCACTCCAGGGACCTCCGCATATTGGACATACCAGAGTCTCCATTTCTCAGTCCTGGGACCTTAACACCAAGCCTCCACTTAGCATGGGAATCATCCCTGCTGCTGTGTCACAATCCCCTGCTCTCTAGTGAGGGTGCAGCCAGCGAATCAGAACAGGTAGTGTCACAGTACTCCTCTCAGGCTCCATATTGTGCTCATTATCAACAAGGCCCTAAAGTATATCCTTAGACGGTGCCCATTGGTGGCCATACCAGGATGGCGATGATGGGACCACCGCCAGGCTATATGCCACCACCATTCCAGTGGCCTTATTGGGACCCTCAAGTGGCATATCGCCAACATGCCTCTCAGGCTTTGAGCTTTGCCCAAGCATCCTGGAGATACACCCCCTCTACAGCATCTAGAGCTTTGGAGCCTCCAGAAGACATCATGGAGGAACATGAGGGCGGTGTCGAGGAAGGAGTAACCCCAAGGACCATCTCCTCCTCCTCCTCCTCTCCTTCCTGGATGAAGCCATGATGCCTTCCTCACCATCTCTGACAAACTACTTTAGTCTCTTCCAGAATTTGGCAAAGAGAGTTGGTGACACTCTCCAAATACCATTGGAAGAAGCCAGGGACACTCACAATCACCTTCTTGACATCCTCAGTTCATCCTCTTCATCTAAGATCACCCTCCCTGTTAGCGAGGGTATCTTAGACCCAGCAAGAACTGTCTGGCAAACCCCTGCATCGGTAGTGCCTACCTGCAAGTAGGCGGACAAAAATACTACATCGTTACTCCCACTCTCCACTCAACTCTGTATTGTGGTGGATGCCATCAACTCCCCTGGCTAGCAACATGAGATGCGGGTCACTCCCTGTGATAGGGACTGGAAGCACCTGGATCTTTCTGGAAGAAAAGTGTACTCCTCGGCCACACTTCAATTCCGTATCGCCAACTACCAGGCCCTCACGACAAAATATGATTATATAAATTATTTAAAACTGAATAATTTTATTGAACAGCTGCTGGAGTCATATTGTAAGGCCATTGTCCATGAGGGCCAGTTAGTGGCAAAGATATCATTGCAATTTGCGCACAACTCAGCTGACACAGAAGCTAAACTCATCTTCACAGTGGTGGTGATGTGACAAGTGTCGTGTCTCCATCTGTCGCGATTCCTGAAGGAGATACAGTCAGCTGTTGAAGACACAAAGCTGTGTTTGAGGGCACAAAGCTCTTCACAGAGAAGACTGATGCCTCTGTTCACACCCTGAAGGACTCCAGGGTTACTCTCCGGTCACTGGGAATCCACATGCCAGGACAAAAAAGAAGGTTCAGTCCCCAATCCCAGCATAGACCATGCACATCTCAGTATTGGCTCAATGCCACTATGAACCGCAGAGAAAGAAAGGTAAATTTCCTAGTTGCAAACCATCTGCCCTGCAATCTTCTTCGTCCCAGTTTAAACATCCATTTGAATGGGCTGGTCAAGGCACCAATAGACTACTCCCCCCAACTACTACAGCTGATGAATGCTATACATTCATTTGGCCTCCAATTGGCAGTGTTCAGCAGTGCCTGGGAACGCATAACATCGGATCGAGGGTCCTAGAGATCATTCGAACTGGGTACTCCATCTATTTTACCTCCTTTCTCGTGCACAACACCTTTCCCTGGACCTCTTAAGGGACTCTTCTCTTATGAGGTAGATCATCTATAAAAGAGGTAGATCACCTCCTCCAGCTAGGAGTCATAGAACCAGTATTTCAGCATCTACAAGGCAAAGGGTTCTACTCTTGTTATTTCCTAATTCCCAAAAGGAAAGGAGGTTGGAAACCAATATTAGACCTCAGAGCTCTCAAGTTTGTCAAGGCTCAAAAATTCAGGATGACTACCTTATCAATGATCGTTCCAGTGTTGGAACAAAGAGACTGATTTTCAGCCTTTGACCTTCAGGTGCCTATTTTTATATCTCAGTCCTGCTTACGATTTCTCAGATTCACTCTGGGACAAGACCACTGCCAATACAGGGTGCTCCCCTTTGGGCTATCATAGGCCGTGAGAGTATTTTCTAAGGTTATCTCAGCGGTGGGCTCCCTTACACTTACAAGGGATCATGGTTTACTCTTATCTGCCTCCTCAGAGCCTGGTCTGTCCGAGAGGCTCACCAACGCACTAAAGCTGTGATGCACTTGTTTACAGAACTGGGCCTACAGATAAATGCCCAGAAATCAACCCTCACTTCAGCACCTGGAATTCATATGTGCCAACCTCTTCTTGCTATAGGCCAAAGCTCTTCTACCTCAGCATGGACTCCTTTCTCTGGCTACACTGACAGAGACCATTCAAAACAACCCACAAATATCAGCCAGACACTGCCTACAACTCTTGAGGCACATGGCAACAGGCACAGTAGTAATACCACAAGCCAGGCTTCATATGTGGTGCCTTCAGATGTGGTTCAGAATGGTTTACAGACCAAAGAGGGACAGACCAACAAACCCCTGTCACTACCCACCTGGATCAAGAACTTAGACTAGTGGAAAGACCCAGCCAACATTTCCAAAGGGATCCCTTTCTTGTACTCTCTGTCCCCGTCGTTGCTTCTCAACACCAACACATTGCTTATAGAGTGGGAGGCACCTCAAAACGACCTTACAACACATGGCAAATGGTCACTTGTGGAGATCTCTCTTCTCATCAACCTCCTTGAGCTAAGGGCAGTCAGGAATGCCTGCACCCACTTCCTCTCATTGATGAAAGGATCACATGAGAGTCCTAACAGACCACATAGCCTGCATGTTCTACATCAATTTACAAGGGGCAGCTCAGTCACCCTCTGCACGGAAGTGTTGAGGCTGTGGAACTAGTGCATCTTCCATGATGTCACACTCTCAGCAGCCTACCTCCCAGGTACACCCAACTCAATAGTAGACAGTCTCAGTCGCAAATTCCCACATGACCACCAGTGGGAGTTAGACCCAGTAGCACTTCACAATCTATTCATGCTGTTAGGGATGCCGATCACAGACTTGTTTGCCGCTTATCTGAACAAGAAATGTCCACTCTACTTCTCCAGAGCAGAGATAGGACACCACTCCCTGTGCGATGCTCTCCTTGTCACCTGGGGCAGGGACCTTTTTTATGCCTTTCCTCCTTTTCCTCTACTGTCAAGTCCTATAGAAACTAAAAAGGGAAGGAGCACAAATCATACTGATTGCTTCCACTTGGCAGAGACAGACCTGGTACCCTTACGTGTCACAGCTCGCAACATGACTACCAGTCCAGTCTGTACCTCTCCTCACAGAACAAAGGATGGACCCTACATCCCAACCTGGTGATTTTTTTCCCTCAAGGTGTGGCTCCTTCATGGTTCTAACACTAGAGAACTGTTCGAAGAAGGTACAAGACACTACACAGTGGAAAATCCTCAACATGCTGCACTTACCTCCAAAAGTGGTCCAGGATCCATATTTGGTGTACCTCCGAACAGATCTCTCTGACATCTGAGAGTCTGTCACAGATCTTAGATTATGTACTGACCCTAAAAAGATCAGGACTACCTCTCAGCTCTCTGAGTCCACCTGGTGGCTATAATAGCCTTCCACCAGCTAGAAGAGGGATACCCAGTGCTATCACATCCAACCACTAAAAGAGGTGTATAGTAAATCTTTTCCCACAACCCCAATTCCCTGTCCCTAACCCTAGCCTTTAACTGGACAGGATGAAGGTCTTTAGAAGTCTCCTAGTCTTTTCCTCTCCGTTGCAGATAGATTCAAGGGCTCAGCAATATCAGCCCAAAGACTTTCTAAGTGGGTCTCGAACTGTATCAGACAATGTTACCAAGTTCGCAGTGTGACCCCTCCAGATACTATTCAGATACACTTCACATGACTGATCTCATCTGTTGCCTTCTTCAGGAATGTCCCCATCTCAGAGATCTGTGAATCAGTCTACACTTCAACAGAACATTGTGATAATTAGGGACTCTGCCTCTGATGCCATCTTCGGCTCCACAGTACTGTCATCTGTAACTGATCCGATTCCAAAGTCTCAGCCTTCTGCAGGGATACTGCTCAGGAGCCAACTACAGTGGAGCATCCATAGGGACACTGCTTGAAGAAGTTACGCACCTTGTGCAGTAACAATGGTCTTTTGAGGTGTGTGTTCCTATGGTACCCTACTATCTGACCTCCTTCCCTCCTCCTCTTGTCAATGGCTCTGTGTAGAGAAGCAGCTGAGGGGAGTTAGCTCATGCACAAGGACAGACAGCGCATGTGCGGTCTGTTGGATGCTGCTACCGTAGTTCTCCGATCAGCAGCGCAGGGACACAAACACACCTACAGTGAAGCACCCAGAGGGACACATATCTCGAAGAACCATCGTTACTGCACAAGGTAAGTAATTACTTCTTCACGGATAGTATAATCTCTTAACTATTAAGGGATTAGGATGAGATTTTAATAGAGGGCAGATTATCCCACATCTGCCTACTAAGGGGTCTCTTACACCATCCTCTCAAATATCTGATTTTGGCCACTATTGCAGAGAGGATTTAGAGGATTTACCCGGTATGGCCGTTCCTATGTAACCCCACTCAGAATGTACTGCATGTGCCCAAGTGTGATTTTTTTCAGAGGCTCATAACTCAGGGCTTGTTTGCACAAACATATCGTTTGTGGCAAGATGAGATGTCAATCTATCCACACGAGCCTGCTATGCTCTAACTGTCCCTGTCCCTGCTGACACACACATTAACAGTTCATTAATGTGCTTTGATATGGTCCTCTTTGAAATGGGACTAAATCAAAGATTATTAACAAACTAAGCTTCAGCAGGCTCCACAGGCGGGCTGACGCAGGGTACATTCACACCTCAGCTTGCTGTGTAATAAATGTTCTGGTAGACAAGCCCTCAGTGTAACTAAAACCAGTTTTCACTAGAACATGTAATGTGGAGAATGTTTCCTAAGTATATGCAGGCCCTGATTCAGCTGGGTACTTTTAAGCATGTGACTACTCATTTGCTTAAAGTTCATCACATGCTCAAGTGTGTTGCTGAATAGAGTTCAAAGAACTCAGCACCTTCCTGGATTGAGGCCTAACACTGTGAATGTCGATCGCTGCCATCCTTAAAGGGGAGACTGAAGAACAGTTTCCTTTGTCAATTTGTGTTTTGTGGATTTGTAAATTGTGTTTGTTTAGGATGGGCTCAAGCCAAAAAATGTACCAGAGTTTTGAAGCATCTTTACTCCATTCCTGCTAGGAGTTTGGGGATGTTCATCTCCAGGTCCTGACTCATCTCTAGACTTCCTTGATTCTTTGTAAAGGGAGATAATGTGGTTCGCTGAGTAGAGATTGGACTGGTGGAGGGAGGTATGGCTCTTCAGTTGACTCACTACATGAACTTGGGTAAGCCCCTTCGGCCCAGATTTGTAAAGCTACACAATGCAGGTAGTTTCAACGTCTTACAAACTTCCATAAAAAGGACGGAGGAATATGGAATCTGAATCACTTATGAATAGCCTCTAAATTATATTCAAATAAGTTGTGTGAGACAGAGTTATCTAGGAGCTAAAACACTCAGACATTAGTGACTTGTGATCTGTTTCAGACTCTACCATGAATTTCTTGTGTGACTTTTGGGAAGTCACTGTTTGTTTCTCTTTTTGTCACTATCCCTCTCTGAAAAATGCAGCTATTTCCCCACTTCTGTGTATGTGTCTGCAAACACACAAAAGTATCAGATATTAAGGACATTAAAAATTTAGATTTAAAATCTGCATGTTAGCCTTTGTGTGCCTCGGTTTTCCACTTTGTAAAACAGAGATGGTCATGGTTATTCTCCTTTTTAAATCAACTAATGAAAAGTACTGTACAAGAGCTATATAGCATTATTATTTATACTGTTTCAGTTTAATTATAGGGCCATGTTGCCTTCTGAAATCTTCTTTCTTTAGTTTCCTTGTGCAGCACTCTGCTGCCTGCGGATTACGGCACTTAAGAAAGAAAAAGTATTATTTATTTTGGAACAGAAGACAACCTGTCTTTCATTCACTTCTTCTTGTTTGGACACCAGCCTCATATGTAGTGTCAGCACAGTTCTGGAAATGCAATTTGTTAGAAACTCATGCCATCTAAGTTGGTTTCATAGAGCTAGGCGTGAGTAAGTATTAATTCAAACCTAGCCCCTGTGATCCATTTGATTTGAACTGTTCCACAATTGTGCTGGCCAAAATAACAAATAACTAAGAGCTTATTAAATCCACCTCTTACTCAAGAGATCCATTTCTATTATATTATAACCCTAACATATGCTACAGCACGGCTAACCACCAAAAATGGCCTATTAGTTGCTATGCAATCTACTAAATATAAATGTAAACTTAGAAGTTCTAAATATGTACTTAAGCCATATAATCAGGGCACTTCAGAACACTAAACAGATCAGTCATTCATAAAAATATCCTTCTACTCTACCAACAAATTGCCCTTTCAGAACTTCTAGACCTCTGACATACCTTAATGTATCCTGGGATGGTATTCCATTTGAAATCTTTACTGTGCATTTAATAAAATGTATATTGTTCTTTTTATTGAATGGAACTTGGGTTGGTGGAGTGGCTTGCAGTGGTTGAGAGGACTGTAAGTAGCTAGTTGGATCAGTTAGCTTTTCATTTTTAGCCATTCTAACATCTAGGTTTTTGAAGAGGTGTTGAATTTTTTAAAGAGAGTTTAATATTGTTTTTGGGTATTACCTGAACTTCACAGAAACCCACTTTTTCACCTTAGCTCTACTTTACAAAAGTTTTTTTTTGTCTGTGAAGATAGTTAATTCTTTGACCAGAAGTAGTCATTTCATCAGGCTATGTGCTAAATTCCACTAATTTGTTTTATGCCAACATAAATTACTAGGGTTGTTTGTGTCTGTTGTTATTTCTGAGTAATTCCTTTTTTTTAAAAAATGCCTGTTTTATGTTTATTCCATTCCGAGTCCAGTGGAAAGAATGTCTTAGAGAAAAGGGGAGAACATGTCAAATAGCAGGAATAATGGATATAATTCTGTGAGCTGGTGACAATGGTGGTCTTAAACATCACGCATACTGTTTTTAATTTGGTAAAAACAGTAAAAAAAAAAAAAAATCAATCCCATTTTTAAAAGGCCATTTTGAAAAATGGAGGTTGACTGGATTGTCCTTCTAGTCCTTAGACAGGCCTCTGTGCTCACAATGAAAGTGCTTCTCTCTCCAGCTAAGTCTCTGGAAGACTTTATCAAAGGGTTGAGCCTCTGCCAGACTTCTCGGAGTCTCTGGAGCGTGCTAGCCCGGAAGAATTAATTTCAACAAAAACAAAACAAACAAATTAATGAAGAGAGCCTGAAAATCTTCCCTAAAAGTTTTCAAAAGGCTCACATCCTGGTCCAAACACGCTGTCAACATGATTCTGGATTGTAACGACTGCTTGAAAAATATATGAATTGGAGAAAGAATACTCAAGTTAAAGGTTCACAGCATTTACACTTCGCTAGAGATGATTGTTCCTGACTAGAATTAAGATGTAGAAATTTTAATAGACTTTTTTATCTTTTTTTTAATGTAGCAGAAAGAGGGCCCTTGAAAGAGTATTGTGCCTCAAAGTTCATGTACAAAGACTAAAAATCACATGTAATCTGCTGATTACAACAATAGCTTGATACCACTGTCTAACCAGGCAACTAAGTAGGACTGAACGTATTAGCTCTTTGGAGAATGTGGACACAGTATGCAGATCTTTTCTTCTACATTTTGTTTTATCTGTTTAGATTGTGAGCATTTTGGAGGCAAGGACGGTCTCTTAGGGTGTCTCTCCAGAGTCCCTAGCCAATGGACTTCAGTCTCAATTGGGCACTACTGGTACTATTACTAATACATTTACCATCCTAAACATTCCTTTTGCAGCAGTATGTGGAGGGCCGGTATTTTGTGGGGTAATTCAATTTAACTGAAGTAACTTGGGGTTTCTGTTAATCCAAGGACAATCTACGAACGCCTTTGAAGAATTATCCCCAAAAGCAGTCCTTTCTGTCCATTTGTGCTATTTGTATGAATTCAACTAGCATACTTTCTTTGCCTATCTTGTTGTTTTTACACAGTTAGACTTTTAGAGGTTTGCAAAAGGTAACTTAATTGCAGTGGGGCTGTGTGTTTGAAAGATTGTCCTTGTTCCAATGGTATTCGGTCTATATGGATAACTCTGTCAGATGCAGTATTATCTTTCAAACCAGTGACCATTTTTATTGGCAGCTGCTGTAGGTATAGTTTTTCAGGGCCTTTGGGATACTTGAGGATGAATGGTGCTGTATAAGTGTAAAATATTATTTTCCCATTAATTTATTATGACACTTGTGTCATTACAATGTGCTTTCTAAAATGAGGAAGAGGGACTAGGGGAACCCACTGCTGAGCTCTGTAGAGAAAGATTTGGGGGCTTGTTGAATCAGGTATATCCTCTTCCCACAATCCAAAATAGACCCATGTGAAATGAATGGCCCTGAGCGGTGATACTCAGTGGGTGAAGGAGGGAGGGCGTGCATAAACCCATTCAGTACTAAAGGGTGTGGGTACTACTGTGCTTGAATCAGTCCTTCCCCTGCCTGGTACCTTTGCCCATGGATCTTCTAAAGTCAGCTACTGCTCCTTTTGTGTGCAAATGCAGTAGCTTATTTTACCCAGCGATATGTGCCTCCTACATATTAGAGAACAACGCTGAGCTCAGACTTGGAATTTAGCCCTGATATAGTCACTTGTTCATTTTTTCCCTCCGCCTCTCTCTCCTCCAGACGCATTACCCATTTGTGAGGAAGCAGGGGGACAGGAGAGGGGGTATTCTGCTTTACTCTGTTACTGCTTGATTACTTGCTGTTTTGTGCATTATGTGCCTCTTTCCATGATCCTGGGTGAAATATTAAAAGAAATCCTTCTGCTCTGATGTTTATCTGAAGTTTTGGGGAAAAGGGGTTATATTTAAGAAGCATATTTACTGCTGCTGATCATGATGTCTAAATAATAATTTCTAGTCCTTTGAATTTGTGTCCAAATGTGAGCACATCTTGTATTTATTTTTGGCTAGCAGGGCAAAGAATGTGGTTGGAAAGTGATTCAAATTACACAGAGGCCGCTTGGACCAGTGGCTTCAGCAGATGGAACTGCTTAACAGATACTCACCACTGCTCTGTTCCCTCCTTAAAAAGCTTCTTACATATTAATGACAAGCATTAGATATCAATATCCTAAATCACTTGTGTAATATTTAGAAAGAATAGAACAGATACTGTGTAAACTCCCCTTCCAAATGATAATGCTGATTATAAATCCAAAAGCTATTCATTGATGAAAATCTTTCTCAGGCAGGGTTCAGTTATCCATTTCCTGAGCCATCTATAGCACTAGAGAATAGTGGGTTTTTTGTTGTTTTTTCTTCTCTCAGGAACAATTTCTTCTTTTGGTTATCTGTGTCCTATTCTCCATATGTTGTCACTGGATGATCTCCAGGAAAAAAACCCAAAATAACACTACTACTCCAGAATCTGTCCTTAGATCCATACACAGCTCCCACTGACTTCAAAGAGAACCCCATGCACATGCATCTAATTCTGCAGTCCTTAAGCAAAGCTCCCATTGACCTCAGTGGGTTGAAAGGGAGTCTTGCTTGACAAAGGACCACAGACTTGGTCCAGGCTTTCACCATATATTCATAACTTACAAACTTGAAATGGACAAGATAAGTGAGGTAATATTTTTTTATTGGACCAACTTCTGTTGGTGAAAGGTACAAGCTTGCAAGCTGCACAGAGCTCTTCTGCAGGTATCGGGAAGGAAGCAAAGTGTCTGAAATACATCTTTTAGGACTGAACAATATCTCTTCAATCAACTATGAAATTTATTTGAACAAAATTATTTTTTTAACAGAATTAACAATAACTCGCTTTGGCTTCCATTCTTCCTTTCTTACAATGATTGCAAAGCACTTTCCAATCATTAAAAAAGACTCAGTTAAGTACACTTATCAGTGTACTTGTAAAGGACCTACTCTGAAGAAACAGGCTCTAATACATTTCTGGCACAGTTTAAATCTTTGCATAGCTTTATGCAAAGCTGGTATTCATGGAGCTGGATTTCACAGAGCTCCTCTGTACAATATGATAGTCAACTTGGAACCTGAGAGAGAGAGAGAGAGAGGGGCTGGAGAAATGACTCCAAGTTCAGAAACATCAGAGGACTCTGAGAAACTGCATATCTCACAAACAAGCAATCAAGAGAAAAAATGAAAACTCTTGTTTGCAAAATCCAGATGCTCATATTAAAATTGTCCTATGAAACAATGTTGTGTTAGGCCCTGATTCTACAAGGTGAGATCAGTGGGGCTCCTTGTGGGCATAAGGGATTCAGCCCATGAGGAACACCTTGCATTTTGTAAGCATTTGGAGCAGGGACTGTGCTTTGCTGTGTATGTGATCAGTGCTTAGGACATTTATAAATGCTACCAGGATAAAAGCAATAATAAATCTGACAAAAGCAGCTGCTCAGGGAGGTCTTGACAGTCACAAGAATGAGTAACTGTGCGTGGGGAAGATGATTTTAGGTCTGGAGCAAAACACTGGGAATTTGAGGAGGAGCCCTTAGAGTCATTAATAAATATTAATTTAGTAAGATTTGTCACTTCGGTTTCTGAAAGTTTTGTGGTTTGATGAAGAGAATGTTCTTTTATTTCTTGAACAGCTGCTCTTTTAAATGGTTGCAGCTGTAGCAAAGAGTTCATTGGCACCAATGGCTTAATGCGTTAGTGTATTGGTTCTAGTGTACGAAGTGTGGTCGACCAAGAAGAATGCTTTTCATTGGACAGCGAGGAAGATCTATGAAGCAGAAAATTTAGCCTTGTTTATCATTTTTTAACATTCACAGCTACGGGATGTCAGCAGCGCTTCCATTGTATACAGTGCTCTGGAGTAGTATATAGATTGGCCATAGAGGTTCTCTTAGCCAAAAGGCTGGAGCTATGTCAATTTACCCTGGCTGAGGATATGGCCCATTGCACGTAAAGTTTCAGCCTGGAAGCAATTGAAAAGTTTTTCCATCAGTTATGATTGAAGAAGCTTTCTTGTCAGTAGCCCCTGTTTTCAGATTTTATAGCTGAGGCAATTGTTGTTCTGGCTGAAATTCCACTTTATTCTCACAGCAAATTCTCATTTGTTTGGAAAGCTTAGTGGAATGTTGTTTGGCCACTTTTTTGGAGTGAGGTCGGGGAGAGATGAGAGAGAATTTATAACCATTCCATCATAATTATGAATTTCCTAAATTCACAAGATTGAGTGCAAGGAGGTTCTAATCCTGGTTTTGCAAGTGATTTGCTGCATGTTCTTCAGAAAGTCACTTCATCTTTCAGTTGTGAGGATAAATTATGTAACATCTGTATTGTGCTTTAAACATAAATGCCAAGTGCTACATAAACGCTAATTATCCGTGTCTGTGGGATATTGGTTGTTAAGGTGCCCTAACATAATTTTGAGGTTTAACACTTGCCTATTTAAAAATTCTGGTTAAGAGATCAATTTTAAGAACTCTTTTGGAAGAGTGAAGTATAGCAGGGCATTGCTGCTGCTCAGCCTTTTGGTAAAAATCAGTTTAATATCTTATACAGCCTCCTGTAGAGGACAATCACCTGCAGTTGCAGGAAGATCACTAACTTCTCTAATCCTATTTATAGTGCTGTGTGGAAATCATTTTATGCACTTTTAAAACAACATATTTGCTCAGTAAACCACAAATGTTAAGTTGCATCACTTCAAATAAATCCGTGCTATTACACCATCTTCCACGGTTCTTGTTGGAAAAGACAGAGCTTCAGGATGCCCAGATCTTTCTTAGTGAATTCACAAAGCTTATATTCCAACACTTTTTAGAACTAGAAGTGAACTGGAAAACTGTTTTGGCTTCTGGCCTGCTGATGAGCACACCCTGTAATACGTCATACTTCAGAACTTCTGTGCCTCAGAATGTTACAACCCATAGCTGGGAATTCTGAAGCAGAATGGAACACTCGGTCGTGGGGTGAGGAATTTGCATTATTCAAGTGAGTTCAGGACAGGCTGCAAGTCCTGTGTGTCCAAATAGTTCTCTTGGTTATTTTTTGGTCCCAGACATATCCTGAAAGTTGTTGTTGTTTTCTCTGCCTGTGAGTATGTGTGATGCAATCTATTTATTGAACTAAACCATAAACCACATTATAGCCTTTCTTTACCTCCTTCTTTCTCAGTTAATTTTCTCCATTCAGAAATATTTTTAACTCTTCCAGTCCTACCTTTGTTAACTTTTGTTAGTCAGTCAGTCAGATAGTATCACTTACAATTACTTTACTGGGGCCTTGAGAGAGGCTTTTGAGATCTCACTGCATAGCTGCCACCAGAGACCTAACTCACCAATGCTTTCAATAGCTGACCAGTCATCTTGAATCTGATTGCATTTCCTAACGCTAATTAATGGATTTTAGAGCTGGGAAAACCTAATCAAAACATTTATAGAGCTTCAGGATTGTTCCCTCCTTTTTCTAATGGTTTGCTCATTAAATCATCCACCACTTCTCTTAGGCCAACTATACCTCAGTTTGGGAAAGTTTTTTCCTGATATTCAGCCTATAGGCTCTTCATATCATTTGATTCCTGTTTGAGAGAGATTTAGTAAAGCTTTTTCCACTAATACCAGAACATGAGTAGCATGGTTAGTGATCAGCTATGGGCTAGCTGATCACTGAGTGATTAATATGGATATTGGATAGAAATTCATCCCTGGTTTAAGCATTGACTTCAAGGGGAATTGTGCTTGCTTATGCCAGGGCTGATTTTGGGTCTTAGAGCTCCGATGGTAAGAAAACCAAAACAATCATCATCCTAAAAACAGAGGGCTTCTGCTTTCAGCAATTCCTCCTTGACTTAAGCAGTTGTGTTAAATGGATGCCGTGGAACCAAAATTACTCTGTGTGCTGGTTTGATTCTATTATTATGCTGAACCTTATCAGACCTAGCAGTTGGAGATTTTCAGGACTAGATTTGTCTGTCATCCACTTCCAGAAAAGGAGGGGAAAAAATTGTGTGAATATTTTGTGTCATTCAGCTATTAACATAATTCAGTATACACTGGACTTGGTGTAATAAATGATTTGTTGCATTTGCTGTATAATGCCATTCATAAAATAGTAATAATAATAATATATAGTAGAGAAATGTTTCAATTTCTTCATCCACAACACTTACACCTTCTATTCTGTGTGGTCCCACTGCTCTCCAAGGACCAGATGGAATTTTTGAAAAATTCTAAATTTTGACAAAATTGTTGATATTTTTAATTACAAAAAATGTTCAACATTTTTGACCAATTCTGTATTTTATGTATACGTTTTAATGAATTAAAATGTCATTACAGTGCCTCAGACATTGAGGGGCTGACATGCAGCATCAAGAACCCAATGCTTGCTTTTTCAATACTTGATGTTTATAGTCCTAAAATTTATGTGTCTGTTAACATATCCATGAACATCACTGTATGACACTGGTGGTGGTGATTTTAATTCTTTCATTGGCTCATTTTTCTAAAGTTATCTCAGCAAGAACTTATGGATACGGTGCATCTGTACATGTCAGACTTGGTATAGAGTATAAATGACACACAGTACTACTGTAAAGTCCTGAGATCTAAAGGGTGTGTGTGTGTGTGTAATATTTTTCAGTAATGTGAATGACCATTATTTATGCTGTATTTTCTGCAATAGCCTTAAAGTACAAAGAGATGTAGATTCAAATTATATGTATTTAATGGTCCTCGTATTACTAGAAATTTTAAATCAGTGTTTCCCAAGAGTATGTTTTACATGCCTTTTGTTTGTGGTATTTCTGAAATCTTGTCAACTCTCTTGAGTCTGATTTAACCTCATAATTGCTTTAGCATAATGGTGGTGAAGATATTTCAGCCAGGGTGCCAAATCTAAGCAGGTGGTTGCTGCCAGGACTTCCAAGTAATCTACTTTTTAATTTGGACAAGACGATAATCCAGTTTGTGTTAATATGCAGGAGTTCCTTGCTCCCTGTCCTGTGTTTCTGCTGTTCCGTGAACTAGATCAGCATTTCAAAGCCACTCCATCTAGACCTCGATCTTCTCTTAGCCCATTTTCTTGCTTTGGAACAGTAGGCATCATTTGGCCCCAGCAGATTTGATCCTTTGCAGCTTGTTGGGGTTTTTTTTGCAGGCAGTGTGGTTTTTTGTTCTTCCACGTTTCTCTTAATCGTAATTTTGGTCTTCTGAATATTTATCATGACTATTCATTTTTCTTTGTCCTGGTGTTTCAAGTCCACATTGGGTTTCTTTAGCGGCAACAATATCTGAAAATTGTTCATAGTTGATAATGATGATACATTTTAAGATGTTTCTATGTAGGTTTTTCACTTCATATGTCAAGCTGTGGCATACAGCATTCAGCACAGGCTATGTCCTTTAAGAGAGCATTGATTTTGCTCATTGACAGTGTAGATGTAACCTCTTTAAAGCTCTTACTTGTGGGTTGTATCAGTCTTTATCATTGAAAGATAGATACATAGAAGTACTTTTCTGTGTTAACAGGTAAAGTTTATGCACATGAGGAAAGTGTCCAGCTTGTTATATTTAAAATTCTTTTTGTCAGTCTCTGGTATCTAATGTTGAGCTAGCTTATGTACTTTGTGGTGCAGCTGGATGCCACTTGTTTCTTCTGTTCTTGGATCTATTTCAGTACATTATGTTTCCCAGTGTGTGACAAGTTGTGCTGTGTTATCCTTCAAGGAAAATTAGGAAGGCTCCAAAGTTTTCAGGTATGGCATATTAAAAGACATTTTCTCTTTGCTGTCAAGTCAGGCCAAAGTCATAAATATAAAGTATATCTCATACTCAAAAAAAAATAATTTAAAAAAAAATTACAAAATTTTCATTTTATTCTATACTGCAACAATAATTTAAAGTATCCCTAATGTTTAATTCACTGAGCAGGGTGCAGATCATGTCAATTGCTGGTAAGCTTGCTGATTATGCTATGTATCTCATATTACCTTTTCTGGTAAAGGTCACTTAATTGTGTGCATTAAAAACGTATGCTGCTTCCAGATTTGGCTATAGATACATATGCTTTTATAATTAATTTTATTTTAGTCAAAAAGCTATATAAAGAATTTTACAATTTAGAGGGGGAAGTTAGTCAGAGAATCAAGGAAGCACAGCTGTGCCAATTGTGTGTTGTTGTTTTTTTAAGTTAAGAGATTATACCCCCATGTATCTGTTTATTTCTAATGGCTCTTTTAAATGACAGCTTCATAAACTGAAGTATCCCAAACAAGGGCCATAAAGTTTACTTTGGCCATCTCTAGTAAATTTCCCCTAATCTAAACATCATCATTGCCTCTCATAAATCACTCCAATGACGTCACCTTTCCAATTAACAAAGTTGATATGTGCGCTCTGTCTTAAAGAGCTTTTTGACCTGTTTAATGTCTGAAAGCTTCATATTGTCCCAGAGTTTATACCAACTAGTTTCAAGTAGGGCTGCCGGCAGGAAGACATTTATGTATGTGACAATATGAAGATCAGGTAGCAGACAACAGTTACCTGTAGTCTTTAATTTATTTTTGTTTACTACTTAAAAATATTCTCTCTAGTTTTTAATGTCCTTAATATCTTGTACATTTGTGTATTTGCGGACACACACACACAGAAGTGGGGAAATATCTGCATTTTTCAGAGGGGGATAGTGACAAAAAGAAAAACCATGATTTCCCAAAAGTCACACAAGAAATTCATAGTAGAGTCTGAAACGGATCACAAGTCACTAGTGTCTGAGTGCTTTAGCTCCTAGATAGCTCTGTCTCGCACAACTTATTTGAATTTAATTTAGAGACTATTTGTAAGTGATTCAGATTCCATATTCCTCCCTCCTTTTTATGGAAGTTTGTAAGACGTTGAAACTATCTGCATTGTGTATGTTTGAGAATATTTAGATTATGAAATGTCTTGATAACTAGCTGAGAGCATTTGTATTGCATCCCTCAAAAACAAACATGAATCCATTTTGACAAAGGTTTCACAAAGGACACTTTTTGCAAAGAAATAGACAAAAAAAGCAAAGCAATATTTTTCTCCCTTACACACATATCTGCCTTTCCCTATGTGGAAATAACATTAAGTGCCGATGTCAGCTGAGAAAAGCCAGGAAATTCAGAATTGAGATTTAAACCCTGTCCTTAAGTCACCTAGCAATGTTCTTAGGCATTGCAACACAGATTCTGCACTGTTTCTCCAGCTGTTTGGAGACCCTTGCAATTCTGGAGTTTCAGCCATGACTCTGAATTCCCTGAAAGGAGAACAAAAATACTCCTTAACAAACAGTTTTATGTGACAAACAGAGATCCCAAATTATCAACTGGCAACATGCTGACTTTAAAATTTTGAAAATATTAAAAAACAAAACAAAACTGTTAAGTCACGTTCTCTTTCATTGTCTTGGGAGAAGACGACCTGAGTTTAATATTTTAATATTTTTATTAATGATCTTGGCACAAAAAATAAGTGTGCACTAATGAAATTTGGTGATAAAGTTGGGAGGTATTGTCAATATAGAGAAGGATCAGAATATTATACCAGCAGAGCTGGATGACATTGAAGACTGGAATATCAGAAATGGATGAAATTCAGTAGTACAAAGTGCGTGGTCATGCACCAAGGCTCCAATAAGAATTTCTTCTACAATCTGGGAGAAGTGCCAGAGGAGGAGAGGGACCTTGATGTGTTGGTTGCTCACAGGATGACTATAAGCCACCAATGTGATGCAGCTATGAAAATTACAATACAATCCTATGTTGCGATTTAGGCAAGGCATTTCCAGTAGAGAGAGACAAGTAGGAATACCACTGTACAAGGCATTGGTAGGACCTCACTTGGAATACTGTGTATCGTTCTGGTCACCCATGTTTAAGAAATATGAATTTAAACTGGAACAGGTGCCGCAAAGAGCTACTGGGATGATCAGGTGAATGGACGGCTTATTTTATAAGTGGAGACTGGAAGAGTGTGGGTTGTTTAGCCTTACTAAAAGGAGGTCACGAAGGGATATGATTGCACTCTATAAATGCATTCGGGAGGTGAAGAGCTAGTTAAGCTAACAAGAACAAATGGATATAAACTAGCCATGAACAAATTTAGGATGGAAATTAGAAAAAGGTTTCTAACTCTCAGAGGGGGAAGGTTGTGGAAATGGAAAGTCTCCCAATAGGATTAGTGAGGGTCAAACAATTTAATTATTTTAAAGAGTGAAATGGACAAATTGACAAGTGCAATTGTATGATGGGTGTGCTCGTGTTGGTGGGGGACAGGGTTCAACTGAAACGGGCTCACTTCTGGTCTAGGTCTTCATGTTCCGAAAGCTCATGTTTCAGTGTGTCAGCTGGCCACCAGCAGTATTCTGAAAGGTTCTTTTATCTCCTTCTTTTGAAGCATTGGGAATGGCCATGGCTGGAGATAGGACATGGGAAGGATGGCAGGGCTGTGAGATGGCACCGAGTGTTCTTTCTCTCAGGTGCATATGCTCAGGGTCTAACTGATCACCCTATGTGGGATTAGAAAGTAATTTCCCCCCAGGCCAGATTGGCAGTGACTTCAGGTTTTTTTCACCTTCCTCTACAGCATATGGGTGACTTGCCACGATTATTTAAGTATATATCATTTAATCATTTCTCTGCTATTGCAGGGGCTTCAAGCACTGGTGTACCCCAGTACCCCTCCCCCCACAATCTCTGCCTGTGGCACATAATAGTCTAGTCTCCTGGGGGTTTCATTTACTTTTGACTCATTTCCATTGTTGGGTTTAGTATGTGAGGTGGGGTGGTACTGGTGGTCTGTGATATACAGGACCTCAAACTAGGTGATCTAGTGGTCCCTTCTGGCCTTAAACTCTGTCAATTTTTTTTAAGCTCTCTATATTCTTTTTCCTTTCCTAGACTTTGTATACACTAAAGTCCTTCAGCAGAATTTTTCCACCATTGTGAACACCAATACAGATCAGGCCAGTGGTAGGAATGATGGGATCTCTGATGTAATGAAAACTCTTTTGGCCATAGGCTGGTTTGTTTTGGACTTGTTCCAAGCAGGGTTAGGTGATACGATGTTAATGCCATTGGTTGCAGGAGACTTGCGTATTCTAGGGCTCCCACTAATAGAGCTGCAACCATGGGAGCTTTTTTTTTCAAAAAAGGCTAGCATAGACACAGTCCTAGAGTTGATAAGCACCTAGATCTGAGATTTCAGGCTTCTATTTCAATACCAGATTCTCTGAGACATGAAGGTTCTTGGATACTCTTAGTTCTCACTCATTGGTATGACTTGCTTATTTAAGGACTAGACTATGACTTGGGCCTCGAGCCTGCACAAGGGTTGAAGAACTTCCCCTCTACACCAATACGGGGATTTCTTGGCTCCAGGCCCATAAGAATAAAATGGACTACTCACCTGCGTATTCCCTCCCCAAAGCAAATGGGCAAGAAATAAGTGGAGCCTTGGCTCTATCTCCCTTACTTGCTGGCCAAAGCAACTGAGCCAGTATTGGGTGCATAGTAATTTATATAGTAAATAGTATTGTCTCCGACATTATTCAAATGACCTACCATATACTGAATCTCGCAAGTTTGTTTATGCAGATGACATATGCCTTGGCACTAAGTCACACTCCTTTGACATACTTGAGTGTTCTGAACACAGATATGGTGGTTGTGGCTGATTATTGTTGTCTGCTGAGCCTGATACCAAGAGGAAGTAAGACTGCGTCAAGTGTCTTCCACTTACATCACACACAAGTGAGCACGGAGCTAAACATGGTTTTCAATGGTCAGCGAATAAAGCATGATTCACACCTGGTCTTTCTAGGCGTCACGTTGGACAGAACTCTCACATATTTTGACCATCTTCCAAAGACAGTGACTAAGGTCAAAACCTGCTTGGAAAACTGGCCAGAATGACATGGGGAACCCACACCCAAAGGTTACGCACTTTAGCCTTGGCACTCTGTTTCTCAGAGGCAGAGTATTGTGCTCCAGTATGGACTCGCTCATCTCACACAAAATTGATCAATGTATAGCTTAATTCCACAATGCGTATTATTTCAGGCACACTTAAATTTTACTCCTCTACCTTCTCTGCAATATTGCTCTGTCCAGTATGGAGATAAGAAAGCATAGCAAAGATCTTTGAAATTGCGTGATATGCCATATCTGCTGCTAATTAATCCACCACATAATTGTGTGCCCTGACGTCGCTTGGTGTGGATAGGTTTTTTACGGTAGAGGATATGTGGCATTCCTCTTGGTCTGCAGAGAAAGTGACAAATAATTATCTTGTCCCTTAACCTCAGCCCAGGTTTGATTTACTGTGAAGCCAGTGGAGCCTTCTGAACTGGTTCAGTACCAGGCATGGAATTTGCGCTGCAGTGCAATTTCGATGGCATTTTAGAGGCAGTCCTCTGTCTGTATGGGCAGCCATAAACCATGACACACATTGTCATGAGGACTGCAAAAGGATTCAACTTCCGGGAGGTCTTTGTGCCTTGAACATCGTTGACAATGCACCAAATAAATAAATAGTCATTTACTCAGATGTAGCTAATGGAGGGAAATATGCAGAAAAACTGTGTCCCACACTCATGTCTCTTAATTTCATTGTCTCCCAGTACTACTCTGGGGTTAGAGTAACATAACTCATGCTCAGGGTTGTGCCTAAAGTCACAATCTAGCTCTAAGTGTTCATCTAGTTTAATTTGTTTTATCACCATTGTTAAGTGAGGGTTATTTGCATTATGCCTTGTTCTTGTTTTGGGAAGGGATGAAGTTTGAAGACATGTCTGGTTTTGTATCCTTCCTTGGTTCAACATGCAAACAAATCAAACCTTTTTTTATGACTAGATGGTCAGCGGAGAACTATGAAAATTCGACTACAGTTCAACCCAGGTTGATACTAATGGCCATCCCAGCAAATATTTTATATCTCAAGGGACCAAGATTTATATCTTGGAATTTTAACATTATCAGTGGTCCCACTGAGACACAAGGAAGAAACTAGTACTTTAACTTAGTGAAAGCCTCCTTTAGATCTTTAGTAAGTTTTAGGTCAGTGTCATCTTGGTGAAGAGTGTTCATATTAAGCACAGTTGGGTTATGTTTATTCAGCCAAATTTTTGAAAGGGATTGTATATAGAGCTGGTTGAAACTCTTAATTTCCATTTTTCTGGAAGTTCTGAAATTTGTTTTGGTTCCAATTTAGAATGAAAACTAATATTTCCAAAATTTTCCTGTGAACTGGAATTTCAAAAAAATTCTGGTTATGGTACATTTTCATTTTGGTACATTGAAATTTCACTTGGATTTTATTTCATGGGGTTATTTATTTTTATGCCTTTATTTTTTTATATTATTTCATATTATGCACTACTACTGCAGTAATTAAGGGCATTGCTTAGGCCTGGTCTACACTGAGGCATGGTACAAGCTAAGTCGGTCTATGTTACGCAACTTCAGCTATGAAAATAGCACAGCTGAAGTTGATATACTTAGGCCATGTCTACATCTAAAATTTTGCAGCGCTGGTTGTTACAGCTGTATTAGTACAGCTGTATAGGGCCAGCGCTGCAGAGTGGCCACACTTACAGCAACCAGCGCTGCAAGTGGTGTTAGATGTGGCCACACTGCAGCGCTGTTGGGCGGCTTCAAGGGGGGTTCGTGGAACGCGAGAGCAAACCGGGAAAGGAGACCAGCTTCGCCGCGGTTTGCTCTGGTGTTCCCAGAACCACCCTGCAAACCGCAGGGAAGAAGACCTGCTTGCTCGGGGGTTCGGGGAACGAGAGAGCAAACCGCGGCGAAGCTGGTCTCCTTTCCCGGTTTGCTCTCGCGTTCCCAGAACCACCCTGCAAACCGCAGGGAAGGAGACCTGCTTGCTCGGGGGTTCGGGGAACGAGAGAGCAAACCGCGGCGAAGCTGGTCTCCTTTCCCGGTTTGCTCTCGCGTTCCCAGAACCACCCTGCAAACCGCAGGGAAGGAGACCTGCTTGCTCGGGGGTTCGGGGAACGAGAGAGCAAACCGCGGCGAAGCTGGTCTCCTTTCCCGGTTTGCTCTCGCGTTCCCCGAACCACCCTGCAAACCGCAGGGAAGGAGACCTGCTTGCTCGGGGGTTCGGGGAACGAGAGAGCAAACCGGGAAAGGAGACCAGCTTCGCCGCGGTTTGCTCTCGCGTTCCCCGAACCACCCTGCAAACCGCAGGGAAGGAGACCTGCTTGCTCGGGGTTCGGGGAACGCGAGAGCAAGCCGGGGAAGGAGACCAGCTTGATTACCAGAGGCTTCCTCAGGTATGCTGGGATACCTGCTTATTCCACGGAGGTCAAGAAAAGCGCTGGTAAGTGTCTATACTTGATTACCAGCGCTGGATCACCAGCGCTGGATCCTCTACACCCGAGACAAAACGGGAGTACGGCCAGCGCTGCAAACAGGGAGTTGCAGCGCTGGTGGTGCCCTGCAGATGTGTACACCTCCTAAGTTGCAGCGCTGTAACTCCCTCACCAGCGCTGCAACTTTCTGATGTAGACAAGCCCTTAGAGCTACTTACTGTGGTGTCTTCACTGCAGTAGGTCGACTGCTGACGCTCCCCCGTCAACTCCGCCTAAGCTTCTCGATCCGGTGGAGTACTGGAGTTGACAGGAGAGCGCTTGGCAGTCAATTTATCACGTCTTCACTAGATGTGATAGATCAGTCGCTCCAGAGGTAAGTGTAGACATGCCCTTAGTGTTGATCGAAATATCAGTAAGTAGCAGCTTAGTTTAATTATTTTAAAATAAGATAGTCTATTTCAACTATTACATTGTCATATTATGACATGTCAGTAGTAGTGGACATTCTGTGAGAATTTTCATTGAAATTGACACATTTTGCAAAATAATGGCCTTGTTCATCAAAAAAGTTTCAACAAATATATTTTGAGCAATTGTATACTAATTGTGTACTGTATGTAGAGGACATCTTGAGAACAGAAGTGGTGTTTGCAGAACTGGATATTGATGACAAGTGAGTCTGTCAAGGACAATAGCCATGGAGACATTCATTGTTAATATTTATGCTCCACTAAAGAAGAACCTCAATTTCTTCCATGTGATTGCTCAAAATTACATGGCTATAGAGACATTAAAGTTGTCCTGGGTGAAGGCCAGTGATGGAGCATCTGCCAACAATCTAATATTAGTAATTCAGTGCCCAAAGTCCATTAGGTATTCCAGCAATTGGAAAGAGATACAGATTGAGTGACATCTGGAGTTTGATACATCCCAGTGAATAGAGTCTGTATATTTTACTTAGGAGGCTAAAAGCATCTTCAAGGCTGTATCTGTTTATTACTCATTAAGTGCTATAGATGTAGTTGGTGAATCAGTCACTGGTATTGTGGTATCTGTCTGACCATGGCCTGATCTCTACAGTTCCATAATTGGGTGGGGGAGGGGAATACCTTAAATCTTATAGACTAGGATTTATTCCTTTTTTGGCATATCTAAACAGAGTTTTATTATCTCATTTTGGTCTCTGTGTGCTCAAAGACTACCACTTGGGAAAATAGAAGAGCAAATAAGGTTTGCTTCATACAAGAAAGTTTTCTTGGATTTTTTTTCTCAAGATTAGGGCATGCCAAGGAACATCTCTTAGGGCAAGATTAGGGCAATGCCCAGATTAGGGTATTACAAGGGAAATCTCTACAAGATAAATCATAGAATTTTGAAGTGTGGATAAAAAAAATTCAGGCTTAAGAAGCTGATAACATGGAATTAGCTTTGAAATTTGCTGAAGCAAAATTATGAGAGTCATGGTCAAAGTGGATGACTCACCAGCATACAGGTGAAACAAACAGGTTGAAACAATCACATTCCAACAAAATAGGAAAAGTTGGCCTTCAGCTTGTAAAAACAAAACTAAGTGAGCTTTTCACGTTGTTCTCTGGGTCTTTCCTCACTTGTGCTGGACAATGGAAAATTCTTGCTATTTGGACATGGTGCTGCTCTCCTACTGTTATGGAGGATGCACTGGATCTAGTTACTCTCATTATTTTAAAGGATATAAAACGTGCTACCACCTGTTGCGGAAACCTAGACTCATAGGGATTTCCATTTAGATTCTATAAACTCCTGCCAGATCTTACCACTGTGATCTTGAGATGAAGCCAAGCAAAGAGGTAGCTTACTGGAGATTGTGGGTCTGATTCTGAAGCCTTTATCCATGTATTCTGTTGAAGGCTGCAGCATTAAAATGTGCTGTAAGAACAAGCAAGGTCTGCAGGATAGAGCCTTTGGAGAACAATCTTGATAATTTTACTGCACAAAGCAGTCAGTCCATTCATATGTATGTTGGGATGGCACGGAAGAGGATGATCCATAAAGGTACAACAGCTGTGGTAGTTAGTGTGTAGTAACATGCTCAGAGAATATAATGAGAATGACACTCATCTTTTTCTCTGCTTTGTATGAGCCTCCCTGGCTCAGAAGTTATTAATTGAACAGAGCCAGGAAGCTGACGGAGAAGGAAGAGGGTGAGTTTCCCTTCCTTTATTACTAGGCCGTTTTATAAACTTAATTAAATATGGATTTTTGAACAATGTAATTTTACCAGTTCTTATCATGTAAACACCCTTGGTCAAATAAACTCTGATGTAACTACTGATTTCAAGCAGTTGCTCCAGGGATGAATTTGATTTTGTGAGTGTCTGCTCACTTTGTAAATCTTAAAAAAGCTAGAGTTTTCTAAATGTTCTAAGCATTCTTGTGGCGTATCAATTTTATTTATCATTTTAAAGTCTTGAAGTCAGACTTACAGCACTGCTGATGTCATGAACCATCTCCAGAGATCAAGGTGCTGATGCAGCAAAATACTTGAGTGTGCTTAACATTAAGCATGGGAGTACTCCCTGTTACTGTTGCAAGGTTAGCTGTCCTCTTAACCTCTCTCTGAGGATATGTCTACACTGCAGTTAAAACATCTGCTGCTGGCCTGTGCCAGCTGAATTGGACTCTCAGGGCTTCGGCTGTGGGGTTGTTTCACTGCAGTGTAGACTTCCCGACTTGGGCTAGAGCCTGGGCTCTGCGACCCTCCCACATTTCAGGGACCTAGACTGTGGGCTCTAGCCTGAGTCTGGAAGCCTGCACTGCAGTGAAACAGCCCCTCAGCCCAAAGCCTGACAGCCTGAATCAGCTGGCATGGAACAGCTGCGGGTGTCTAATTGCAGTCAGGTGCGGCTCTGTTTTTTGTCATCCCAAGCACGGCAGGCAGGAGGCTTTCGGTGGTGCGCCTGCGGGCAGTCCGCTGGTCATGTGGATTCGGCGGTGCACCTGCGGGTGATCTGCCAGTGCCACGCCATCAGCATCCCCGCCGCCAAAGCCGCAGGACCGGCGCCGAAAGCTGCCTGCCTCACAGCGATTGGCAGACCGCCCCCCACGGCTTGCTGCCCCAGGCACGCGCTTGCTGCGCTGGTGCCTGGAGCCGCCCCTGATTGCAGTGTAGACACACTCTGTTCCCTGAGGTGTCTTTACCCTGAATGCATCCTCACTCCTGCCTTTTTCTTTCAATGCAATTCTCACTCTCTTAGACCTGGGCTGCAGTACCCTGTGTGTCAGTCATGCTTACCCAGCAGGTCTGACTGGGTACAGTTCCTTTGGTATTTCATTAAAATGATACATTGAGAAGTTGCATCACTGGAAGTTTGGGTATGGCGTTTCAGAGGCTCTGTCCTGCAAATTGCAGTATATATGAATTAGATATATAGCCTCCATGATAAATGAATTATTATAAGAAGATGCTTGCTACAATGTATGTATGGTCATTATAACTCAAAAGAAAAATGATTTCTCCTTATTCATCTCCTTTCTCCCCTTCAGAGCAGAGAATATAGCAGTCTATTATCAGTGAAGATGTTTTGTTGTGGGAGGCAAATATTGAATTACGTAAAGAGCTAATCATTCCAAAGTGCTCTCTATCTAAAATGATAAATGCTGTCAACTTACTCATGCAGCAATATAAGTAGCTATATCAATACCATTTTGAGTTTACTGCATTATACTGATATTTTTCCGTTCTTCGATTTAAATAAATCATTCAGCCCTGTTTAGGTTACCTTGACATTCAGATGACTGGAATCTCCTGTTTCCATTGGGAATAGTGTAGTCAATATATCAGTTTTACCAATACCAGTAGCAATATATGGTGGGGAGGGAGGCATAGCTCAGTGGTTTGAGCATTGGCCTGCTAAACCAAGGGTTTTGAGTTCAGTCCTTGAGTGGGCCACTTAGGCATCTGGGGCAAAAATTGGTCCTGCTAGTGAAGGCAGGGGGCTGGACTCAATGACCTTTCAAGGTCCCTTCCACTTCTAGAGATTGGTAGATCTCCAGTTATTATTATTATTAGTAATAGTAGTAGTTCAGTCAGGATTCTAAACTTTTTCTCTCATCAGATACATGTGCATAATTTTTAAGAGAAGAGTAGGGCCCTATAGGTTCAGGAGGCACCTATAAAACAAATGGAGCTACTTCTGGTGAAAAACACAACCAATTTAAAATTATGCTTAAAGTGTTACATATATTTAGGTCAAGAAGAGAAGAATAATGAATCCATTTGAAATTATAGCAATGAGCAAAAATGCCTTCATCAAATTGTAGATGGCATAAAATACCTGTGCTCTTGTGGAAAAACTCTGGGATCTTTAATGATCAGAAAAGATAAGTATCCCAAAGGATATGTCTCCCAAAAGGACAGCACATGCAGCAGCACAAAGCCCCAGACCATAGTGTAGGTTTAGTGCTAACCTAGAGACAAGACTTTTACCTGCTTCATTTGTTAGATCTCATATGGTTGCAGTATGCGGTCACAGTATGCTGTGGGCTGGAAGTGAGCCCCAATTTGTGCTCATACATGAAAATGTGCAAATGATCTTTTTGTGTCCACAAATGGGTCAGAAGCAGCATTGTGCACACAAGGGCCAATTTGCATAATACATTTAATTATTTTTCTTGATTTAAGAAAAATATAGTCGCATTGGCACATAAATAGATACAAGAGTTTTCTCTTATGTGGTTGAGGATATGTATTTAATTCTCTTTATTCATGCTACTGTTGCATGGAAATCCTCTCAAATCTCCTGATAGTTAGCTAGCCAACTCATTATTCATTCTATATGTCAGCTGTTCAAAGGATATCACATCCATGCATATAAACCAGTCTTTAAGTGTGGGAGGAAGCAGAGTTTTGCCCAACTTCATTGTAAATATTCTTACATATGAATGCTGCCTTTCCTGTCCTTTTTATCACCGTGATTTACCATCAGGAAGATTACATTTGTAATGTATCAGTATAGAGAAAAGGTGGGGCCATCGTATTGCTGTAAAGCTTTTATCTCAGATAAATCCTTGTATGGTTACGGTTCCAATGAGCAAACTGGGCAGCAGGCCATATCCATCAATAGTTTTTTACACCTTTGTACCCATGCCTTTTTCCTTACTCTCTGCTTTCTGACCCACCTTGAATCTGCCTTTCCACAGAATCAGAAACTTTAGAAACTTCACCATGGACAGAATTTTCTCTCTGTCAGTGCAGAAACCTGGGAAGCAGTTTAGGTATCCGATACCTTTTAAGCATGCTATATCTCTAGAGTAGCATTTTGTAGTCCTGGGATATTCATAGTCCAAATTTTGTTTTCGCCCATTTCAAAGATAAGGGCATTTGCAAAATGCATATCTGGATATGTATTTCATGACACAACTATAGTTCAGTTACATTGGGATCCTGGGTTTTGTTTTGGATGCTTCCATGATTAACTGTTTACTGTTCCTTCTGCTGAACAATTTGACCAGTACTGGTCAGATATCATACAGCACATTGAAACATTACAGGGCTACACATTCCCTGAAATCTAGGAATCCAGGTCTCCTAGGGCATATTTCTGAGGTAAGCAGCTTTTACCTTCTGGCAATACCATATTTAATCATAATAATTAAAGTGCATGTCCTCTGCCCTTGGCACAGAACGATAATTGTATGGACATTTAGTGAAAGCAGCAGCCCAAAATGGCCATCAATGAAATCCCCCAACTCATTAAAACGAACTTGCTTACCTCTCCTCTTTCCTAACTTCTAACCATGTTCAATCCACATTCTCTGGGAAAACAAACATACCTTACAGCCTGGCCTGAAGAGCTTGACTCTGGAGGGTCAAGGAGAGGAGGTGCATTCCTCACTCAGAACATACTGGCAGCAGGTCTCTCTTTTTTTTAAACCACGGCACCATAAACTCAAGTGCCTAGCCTGCAGCTTTTTTGATATTGCATTTTGGGATAGTATATTAGGTGGTCAAAATCTGTCATCTGGGACATTACCCAGGATGTCCTCATCCTTTTTCATACATTAAAGGCCTTTATTTGTAAGAGAAGTTGTAGGCTATTCTACAGTTTTTGCATGAGACTTTCTGAGCTGCGTTCCATGCTGCTCTAAACATTTTTTCTCAAGTAATGAATGGTCCCCTCCCATGGAGATGAATTTAGAATGTATCTGGATAACTAATGATTTATTTGGGCTGGAAGCTATGGAGAAACATTAGCATTATTAAACTCAGTGATCGAGATCTCTGAAATTGCTGCAAAAAGAACTAGCATGGGCAGTAGGTCTTAATCTTGCTATGTGGGAGGGTTTTTAATTTATAATCTAATTTCTCAAGCATTCATAACAATCTGTTTATGCACAATTTGGAGGTCTGTCAGCTCTCTAAAATTACCCTATTAAATTATCACTGCTAACTTTTAGTGCAGGTCGTAATTAGTTACTATTACCAGTGGGGAATTAAAATCAAGCTGTTAGCCTGTACATCTTCCTCTAAGAACAAAAAGCTGTAGCTAATTATTTCTTCAGTGTGGGACTACAGACTGATTCATAATGCAGAAAGGGGGCCATTTGGAGCATAAACTCTTAGGAGGAAAGCTCCATGTTGCAGCCATGTTGTGAATTTAACAGCAAATGATAATGCTTTCCCAGCTTGGAATTACAAAGCTAATGATCTTTTGGGTCATGGAAACTGTATTGATATCTGTGCAGTTATTAAAAGTTGCACACTCCATTTCTAAACCAGATGAATAGCTCGGAGTAAGAAACATAAGTGATGATGCTCATTTTTTATGAATGTGCAGTATTTTCCTACGCATACAATATGGTATTGTACAGTATAATATAAACTAAATTTATAGGGAAAGAGCGGCCATGACAAATACCCAGAGAAATAGGAGTACGGACAATTTGGAAGCTTGATGCTTTCCCAGTTAAATATACTGGGCTTTACATTGGAAAGCTAATTTCTGGCTTTTCAGTTTAAAGTACTAGTTTCCCAGATCTCGGAGATGCAAATGTCAATCAGATACTAAACTGCTGTAGATAATTGGGCTTGTGCATTTGGCTTTATAATTCGGCAAACAGTGGAAGTAGAGATTGTCATTGGAGTGCACTGGAGTGTCAGAATCGCATTAGTATTTTATCCTTAGTGTCACTTTCCCCCTCTAACGTGTTCGTTCTTTCTTTCTTTGCCTCCACCTTTAGCTTATTCCATTTTTCTATCACACCATTGTCTTTATTTCCAGATCCAGGTGATGGCTTCAGTCTGCAGTCAGGTATCTCTTTTCAGTTGACAAAGTTGATCCTAAACAAATTCTGTTTATAGAAAAGATCTGATCTCTTTCTTGATAGAGCTTTCGCATGAAGAATGGGGAGGGCATCATATTTTTCGCATTAAATTATTCCAGTGATGTTTGTTTGATCAGCTGTAGCCTAGTGATTACTACCCCCCTCTGGTCCCTTGTGTTGATATCCAGGGATTTTGCAGGGCAGTCTCTGCATTTCTTTGGGGAAGGGTTCAGATATCCAAATCAAGGCTAATTCAGAAAGACATTTTCATATGCAGGAGTGGTAGGGTTGCCAACTTTCTAATTCCAGGAAACCAAACACTCCTTCCTTGCCCTTTTCCCCAAAGCCTCGCCCCTCCTCTTCCCCTTCCCGATGCTCCGCCCCCACTCACTCCATCCCTCCTCCCTACGTCGCTTGCTCTCCCCCATCTATGAGAAAATGGACTACAGTTCACATTTGTCAGTGGGGTAACATGGAAATGATAAACCAATACATATGTCTTTATTTCATAAATGCCTATATGGTAATTTTTATGTATGGAATTAGGACCACACGTTATCACAGCTGCAATGGATCCATTAAGAGCCCGCTCCTGATGCCCAAATACAAATCCATAGAGCACAACCACAGAAACGCACACCTGTCCATATACCTATATAAATAAATCTGTAGAAACTGACTCCCACACTTGCATGCAGATACACACATGTATTCATGTGTATACATCTAGCATGCACTAACACATGTACTTCCACATTATTTATTATTACAATTGTTGTTTAGTGCCTAGAGGCCCCAACTATGATCAGGGCTCAAAGGTGGAAGGTGCTGGATATACACATGAAAAAGAGAGAGTCTGGAACAAAGAGTTTATAATGTAGCTAGGCAAAGATGGGGAGAAATGTATGATACATTCGCTCTTCTGCAATTACTAGTCCACAACATTCACTTTTTAAGAAATAATAAGTTGTAGTTATGTTCCTGAAAAATGCAACTTTAAGCGAAATGATGTTAAGTGAATCCAATTTCCCCATAAGAATTAATGTCAATGAGAGGGTTAGGTTCCAGGGAATTTTTTTTTCACCTGATAAAAAACTATGTATTATATAGATATACTCACAATTTAATACTGTTCACAGCTATAATGATCATAAAGCTTGGTTGAGGTGGTGAAGTTAGAGGGTAGAAGAGGGAGGGATATTTCCCAGGGTATGTCTTGCTGCTAAATGATGAACTGGCACTCGGCTGAGCCCTCAAGGGTTAACACATTGTTAATGTAGACTCTCACACAAGGCAGCACAAACACGAGGGAGGGGAGACAGCATAGCAGACGGAGGCAGACACACACCTTGTGTGTGGAAGAGAGAGAGATGAACACTGCCCCTTTAAGTAAGCTGACCCACTCTTAAATGCATTGTCTTTTTAAGTGGATCAGGAAGTTGAGACAGCAGCTGCTGTCCCAAGCTCTCTCTGTCTCCCTCTGTCTGTGTCCCCTGCCTGCTCTATATGGAGAAGGGGTAAGCGAGGTGCAGGAGCAGGGGGGAGCAAGACACCCTGACATTAGCACCCCCAGCCCCCTACACAGCAAATAGGAGTCTCTGGGAGCCGCTCCAAAGCAGAGGGCAGGAGCAGCACATGGCAGTGCGGGGAGCCTCCAATGATAGAACAAGAAGCAATGGGCTTAAACTGCAGCAAGGGAGATTTATGTTGGACATTAGGAAAAAGTTCCTAACTGTCAGGGTAGTTAAACACTGGAATAGATTGCCTAGGGAAGTTGTGGAATCTCCATCTCTGGAGATATTTAAGAGTAGGTTAGATAAATGTCTATTAGGGATGGTCTAGACAGTATTTGGTCCTGCCATGAGGGCAGGGGACTGGACTCGATGACCTCTCGAGGTCCCTTCCAGTCCTAGAGTCTATGAGTCTATGAGGGACAGCTGAACTGCCGGCAATTTATAGCCTTCAACTGATAGCCTGCTGAGCGGCTGCAGCACAGGGAACTTAGGGGAGCTGATTGATAGAGTGGCTGCCTGTCCACTCTGCTTCCAAGCCCCCACCAGCTAGTTGCAATGGGCTGCTCTTCCTGCAAGCGGTGGACGTGCAGGCAGCTACCAAATGATATTAGAAGGGAGAATTGCACAACTTGAAACAAGCACGTTCCCTAATTGATCAGCAATGTAACAATGTTAACTGGGATGACTTTAAGTGAGGAGTTACTGTACATTTCTTTTAGAGTTCTCTTCTCTTTTAAAAACTTATGAAATGAATACACACATTTTAGGTCATCGTTTTTTTGTGCACAAGCCAATAAAAGGAATAAAAGTTAGTTAGGCTGCAAATTTTATATCACACAGGTATACATACACACATGTGGCAATACACACACCTCCTTACACAAAGAGAGAGAGTCTTACACATATACAATGTACGCGCTTGCCCACACAGAGACATTTTTTCATACTGTTCCAGGGGCTGCCTAAAATCACCCTGCCAGGAAGGGAGGAGGGAGCGCTGGAGGGGAAAAGATGAGGGGGGGAGTGGGGGTGGAGGAGAGAGGACGGAGAGGGAAAGAGGCCAAGGATGAGAGCAGGGTGGGGGTGAGAGGGGGCAGGGAAGGAGAGAGGAAGGGGGTATGTGAGGTGAATGGGGATATGGGGTAATGAGGGGGCACAGGGGAGTGTAGGGACACACTGCTACACTCCCATTATATTGAGGTGAATGGGATGCAGGGGTGAGGGACATGGGGGTGGTGTCTGGGAGGTGAAGAGGATGAGTGGGAGAGCACTGTAAGGGCTACAGGGCTAGGCTGGGTAGGTGTGGGGGTCAGGATAGGGTGGGATGGGGGAGAGATGCAGTGAGGTGTATGGGAGTGCACCTCCATTCCCAGAACTTGGAGATGGGGATATACATACCTCTAACTCCTGGGTGCTGGCTTTGGGGCAACAGACCATGATTCGCCGCAGCTCGAGCCCAGCCACATGAGAAGTGTGAGGAGAAGAGGGCTGGGCAACGGGGATAGGTGCATGCCACATGACTTCTCAACACCCACCTGCTGAGTGCTCACAAGTGGTGCTAGTTTCTCCCCTGCCCTGACCCAGCCAACGGGAGCTGCGGCGGGTGGCAGGGCAGCACGCAAACTCCCATCTGGCGGCCCTTAAGGCTAAGAGCTGGACATGCAGGCTGCTTCCTGACCTGGGAGCTACACGGTTCGCTGAACCTGCCAGCCCTGCTGCGGCACCGCGTGAACCGGACATTCAATGGCCAGTCAGCAGTGCTGACTAGATCCGCCAGGGTCCCTTTTGGACCAGGTGTTCTGGTCCAAAACTGGACACCTGTCACCCTAAGGAGTGAAACTCCTCAATTTCATGACATTCTTTTCTTCCTTTCAACATATTCTTAATACCCTATTGTGAGTGACTCATCATTTGACCATTTTAGTTTGCTTTAGGATGAAATTTGCCACAAAAGTTCACTTAAGCAGTATGTTTGTTTTCTTGCTTTCCAAGCCTTAAATCAGATTAATACTTTTCATTTTAATTAGAGCACAGAGCAGGGAAACATCCTTTTTGCCATGAAGAGAAAAGGGAAAAAATAGTGGTGAAATTTTGAGAGAGAGGCTGTTACTGAACCTTCTGGAACAATTGGAGCAAAATAGCTTAGAGCAGGAATACTCTTTTTGTATATCTAAGAGTCCTGTTGATAACCCATCAAACCTTAAGCTTTCTGTCTGACCTCTTTGAGCCATCTTTCAGTTCATGTGGTTTTATTTCTTTTACTTCATTTGCATAGCTGCATCTAACCCTTAGCCACGTGCACATTTTCATGTGAATATAAGTCTGATACTGTGAACACACAATTGGTTACTGCATTTAGTAAAAGGTCTGTCTTTGGTCCAGGGTTGTACATATGGGATTTAAGTGATAACTGGATACTTTACAAATATTAGTGTGATTCAGTTAAAAAAAACCCATAATATGTGTACAGAAATTCATTCTGTAGGAATAATAAAAGGTTCTTTAAAATTTACAGTCAAACAAAGCAATATATTTATTCTTAGCAATAGACTGTGTACACTAGTTTGACTACTACTGTGCTCATCGTTTGAACTGCTATTTACAGAACTGGCGTTTAACTCTAGCAACATATCAGAACTGAGTTTTTAAATGGCACAAATTTATGATGCTTATTACAGGTTTTCATCTTGATCTTTGTTGTTAACAAAAGTGTCACCAGTGCATAAAGTTGGCACCTGTTGTGTTTCTTTAGCAATTGAATAGATCACATTTTTCTCTTTTTCTGCTTCAGTAATTTTCACTTGATTGGGGTGGTTTAATGAAGTTTCTTTGAGAGGGTAGATCAGGTTTCCTGGGTTCCATTTCTGATTCTGCCATGGATATGTTCAGAATATAGTTTTTCTTAACACCTCTACTTTGTGCAAAATGGATATGATATCTGTCTCACGGGGGTTTTGCTTAGGGTTAAACTTTCAAAACCCATTTTCAAAAGTGACTTTGGCTTCTAAAGCATTTAGGTGGTTTTGTAAATTTTACCCTAATTAATATTTGCAAAGAGTTTTGAGATTTGTTGAAAGGTGCTGCTTACTGTCTGTATAAATTATTACTAAGTTAAGAAATTAAAATAACTAGTCTTTGCATTCTAATTATTTATTTTCCTGGGGAGTAAGTGACTTCTCCCATCCACACACTGAATGCAGAGTAAGCAGCTAAGAGTGTAAAATATCCAGCAGCTCTTTGCCAGTGCATCGTGGAACACTGACTTGTAAGGACCAGATGTCTCTCAGCTGAAAGTTTGTCATTCATTTCTTCTTTGTCTCGTTCCTGTTTACTCTGTTACAGATTTAGCCTGTGATGTATTTTAGTGTGTCCAACTAAACAAGAACAGAATGTTACATTCAATCCAGCATTATTTTTTGGTCAAATGAAGGAGGCTAGTTATTGACAAATATAATTGTAGTGATGGGTTTTAATAATGCTGGAGTTCTTTCCATTAGAAACTATACTGAGATCATTAGCTCATTTCACATAGGCCACCAACCAGCTATTGGACATAATAATGATTTATGGCCGCTATTGGCCTATGTTGGATTTGAACTGGCTTCTGAAAGTGTACAAGGTCTGTAATCCATTTCCAAAGGTTTTATTTTCTTTTGGGTACAGTATAATTTTTATGGATTATTTGATTATTGAGGCAATGTCTAGTTTCTTTACTCAGTGACGAGCCTCATGGGACTTGTAGGGTTTAAGGTTCTTGACTGGTACATTATTTCAGGGTAGCTGTTTCTTCTGGATATGTAATTTCTGGCAGATCTCCTTTTACTGAATTTAATAAGTAAAGAAAAGCAAATTGCCATTGAAATGAATACCTTAGAAATGAATTCTGTTTTAGTGGGAAAACTTCCAAATTGTCTGTGCTTGTATTCTGCTCAAAATGTGGGTCCTTTCAGATATTGTACTGTATTTGTTTTTGCATTTATTTGCAGCGGTGTCATAGAGACCAATACAGGCATCAAGACTGCTTTTCTTTGCATAAACATCTGCTGCTATTAGGACACGCTTGCGCATCAAGTCCTCTAATTATCCAGCTGTGTGTAATAAGATCAGTGAAATCCCAATGGCATATCCTTATATTCCAGACTCTCTTCCATCCTTATGTTGGTAGCTGATTTCCTGGCAGTGACCTGTAGTTGTTCAAATGAATGCAATATTTGAAGATAAGTCTTTTGCAGTTAAGCCTATATTTTATTCATCCAAGGAACCTTAGATACATAAAGTTACTGGAGCAGTAGACCAGAATTAAAATGTCATCCAGTCAGATTAAAGAAATGGGCAATTTTTGAGTTTCTGCCCATAAAAGGGCAGATTTAAAAAAATATATATATTGATCAGTTAATTTAATTTTGAGGGCTTGGTGTACTGTCTAGAAGCACAATTCTTGGAGTCAAGCATGCTGAGTCTGTATTCTCCCACCCTTAAATATGAGTGACTACCACTGTTTGTTTCAGTGTTGGCACTAGTGTGGTCGTCTTCATTATGGAATTGTTCTTTCTTTGCAAATTTCAAGTTCTACATACTTCCTCAAATAATACTTCAGTAAATTAATAGCTAGAATGTTAAGTAAACAAACCCTTGAACACAAAGCAAAAAATGTGATCTGGTGTAGAAAAGGAAATAGCATGTGTGGCACACGTGTGCCAAATGAATAGTGTTAGGAACCTACAACTCCATCACCATAAGACCCATCGCTTTTGGAGTCCCACAAGGACCAATATTCTCTCTGGTCTTATTCAACATATACATGAAGCCACTAGGTGATCTGATCAGATGATGTGGACTCAAGTGCCAGCAATATGCAAGTGACACACACCTCTGCTTATCCTTTACCACATATGACCAAGCCACTGCCGGGAAGATCACCCAGTGCTTGGATGAGATCAGCTCATGGAGAAAAAATAGCTGGTTGAAGCTAAATATGAGCAAGACATGTGATGCTGGAGAGTAGAAGAAAGCATTCTGAGTTTGCAACCGCAGCACAGTCTGGAGTTCCAAAGTCGATGGGGAGCGTGATCGGGGATCCATTTTATTGTATCTACACTAGATGCAATAAATCGACCCCCGATAGATCGATGAAGACCTGCCCTAAGTCTAGTCTTGTACCTGTTGTTTTGTTAATGGCCTGGTCAGATGTTAATTGGGAAGCAGCTCTACTTCCATAAGGCCCAGAGGGTAATCTGTTAGAAAGGCTGTTGAGTGTCGTCAGATTTTGCAAATGAAAAATTCAGGCAGGCTGTTTTTTCTTTTGAGACCCCTACGCTAAGCCATTTGGGCTCTGTAAGCATGCATTGCTAGACAGCTCAAAAGGTCACAAAGGTATTATACAGTGGAATGTTGTTATATGGATATAGCACCAGATGACATGGGGCTTGAGTGGTCCCTTTCTGTGGGAAATACTGATAATGACATGAAAAACATGAGCAAAGCTGACAATAGCCTCAAGTGTTGTATTGTTAGAGAAATTGTAGACAGCTTTCATCATGCAAGTCTCTCAGTAATATTGCCTGATAAGGAGTGGGAGAAGAGAAACACTACTTCACTTGTAACTGTACTTCATTTGCTCAGCGGTATTGCTTTTTTCTCTGTCAGAGCAAGCTTGTATTTATTTATGGGTGTGTCTTTCCTCCTCCAAGCTATCACTGTCCTTGGAAAGATTTCTTAATATTTTCCAAGAGTATGTATAATTTAGTTAAAGGTTCCCACCAGAATCGCTCAAAAGCTACCTGGAATTCAGGAGAGAGGGACTTGGGGACCTTAGAGAGTGGTATACTGCACCTTCCACTAAAGAGTGATTCTTTGTAGGGATGTTATAACCTGAGATACACTATACCCAGTAGGACACAGTCCACATTACATTTACACGGGATGCTGCTAAAAGCACTCTGGCGCCATTCTAAAGAAGGAACAGCTGTGGATACAAATGCCTTCTAGTTTATTATGCAAACTGAGGAGGTTAGGGAACAGAGGCAGGCTGATGTGGTTATGATGCTGGCAGATTGGACAATTGGCTTGTTTCTCAAATGTAATTGAATCTGCCTTTCAAATGAAAGTACTTCATGCTGATTCATGTTATGATGAATCCAGAAGTGTGATCAAGTGCAGAGTTGGAGGCTGAAGTGCTGTATACAGAGGACATACATGGTCCAGGTGTCTTGGTGGATGATTAGTTGCCAGGATTTTTGTTCTGGTTTTTGTTTGGCTTTGCAATAAAAATAAACTCTTTTTAATTGTAAAGCAAAAGGACAACTTTCATTGGGAATAAAGGGCTACAGTCCTCCATCAAGGCTGCTTGATCTCTTAAGCGATATTTTTTTTTTGTTCAGTGTGAAACTGAACTAACAGTACTGACATCATTACACCCTTGCTGCTATTTTTTATTTCTCTCATTAAACAGTGACCTAGCATTATCAGCAAAATGTCGTTTATGGTGATCTGGTTGGGAGCTGATGCTGCTTAAAATGGCATTAACTCTCACTGGGTTCCCTGAATGGTGCCGGGGGGCGTGATGGGGGAGGGAGAAGAGCAGTAGCAGCCGACATTGCTCAAGGTGTTTCTCTTTTTATTAGTCCTGTTAAAATGAAGAAGGGGCCGCATAGCAGCAGAGTGGCTCTTCCTCCCCACAGACCCTCTGCTATCACAAGAATGGACTCAATCCATTTTAATTAGGTAATAAATTGACAGGATCTGTGAGATCAGGAGGCTGCACTCACTGTCCCTCTGCACACACCACAAGTTCTCCAAGCTTCACATCTCATGTTCCTCAACCCCCTTGGCCACAGAGTAAATTCTCCTCGGGAAGGGGCAAACTAGCCCATAGAAATCTAAATACATAGTGCCTGGAGAGGAAAATATTGCATATCTTTATAATGTTTCAGGTTCAGCAATGTATCACAAGGATTTGAGAGTGGTTAATGAGCTATTGAAATATGTTAAACAGAGATTTTTGTTTGTGCACAAGGAAGGGAATTAGCCTTTCATGGGTGTGAGGCTGCTTTTTGCACCATGGGGGAGGGATCTTGTCAGGTTCCTAATGCTGTGCTTTCCTCTGCCCTTCCATTTGTTGGAATGAATTGGAGCTGTATTTCTCAAACTGTGAGGTTGGCCTCCCCCAAGAGGAGGTTCAAACACTTCCAGGAGGAGGATAAAGCATGTCAATGGAAAAATGGGGGTTTGGGGGAGATAATATTTTTCTGTCTTGCTTAATCGTTTTCACTGATGAAGTCTGCTGAAACAGAGCAGGCTAGTGCACATGCAATATGCAGGAATGGCTCTTTGCTTTCTGAGGTCATTGTGGAAATGAGCCAGATAAAAAGCTGGAAAAGTTAACATTCTGCCCACATGTTTAGAATGAACTGCTAAACTTCATCATGTACCTCCCCCCTACACACATGAGCTTTGCAGTGATTTCTCCCATCCTTGCCTTTAAAAAAAAAAATATTTACCTTGGGGCAAATAGATTTTTTTTTTCTGTACCGTAGGGGATGGGTAGCTGGGTACAGTGTTTGAATGAGAGATGATGAATTTAAACTAGGAAACACTTGATTTTCTCCTGTATTGCTGAAACCTATTGGCTCTGGAAGCCCTTAGGAAAGTCCAAAAGAAACAGCATCCCCCTCCAGAGAGGTTTAGCTTGCATCAAGCCAGGCTCCTTTGCCTGCAGAATCATATCCAGTGATGTAATGAAAAAATGCAGAAGTGGTGTTCTTCAAATCTCACTCCCGATCAAAACCAGTCCTGGACAAAGGACCTGAAGTGGTGTTTATATCCCATATTCACCACTGTGCAGATGAAAGCCAAAACCTTTAGCAGTACCCTAGTTTATTATACACGCTTGACAAATTGTCCTTCCCCTCTCTCACACTGAGGAGGAGGGGCATATTGACTTTGGAAAGTATAAACTGCTGAAATACTTCCTCTCAAACTTTTGTAAGTTGTCGTGTCTCTTGATCTTATCCCTGCAAAGTGTATTCCTGTGAGAGTTCTTGACATTTTTTCAATAACACAAGCAGTTTATTGGGGAAGGTTACCACGTTTTTTAATTATCACTCCAGCAATGCTGCATTGCAAATGTCTACAGCAACCTCTCTACTATCAAGTGCTTGTTTGACATAGGAAAACAAACTCTGTTTTTCAGCAGAGAAATTTTGTAGAAAACTTAACAGAAGACACTAGCGATTCTTCTCCTCTTGAGATTTTTCATGTTTCTCCCAAGAATTATTGGCTGTAGGGAGGTGGATCCTTATTTGCCTTATAAACAGGTCTTTTATTAGTGCCCACACTAAATACTTCAGAGTGGCCTTTCCTGGCTAAGTTAGCTGATTGTCAGGCCTTACCACAACTGGAGGTGATCCTGGTCATCAGCCTGCTCAAGACCTTCATCTAGTTGTTGTCATCTCTCTGGACTGAGCTCTGTCAGGCTCTCTGTCCTTAAGTATAGGCTCCTTTCTTCATTCCAGTCAGTCATTCCTCATCTTCTGAACCAATTTGTGGCCCAGGTGCAAATGAGCCCATGGGCCACCTGCACCATCAGTCCCTACAGTTATTATTTTTATTTTATCTGTTCCCTTTATGGAACTTTCCATTTTATCCTCCAGGTTCTGTTTGCATGGATGCCAGTCTCTTCGGACGAGTCACCCCCTGGACTCCATCTTGGCTCAGGGGTTGATCCCCTTACAAGCAGGCACAGACAAAGTATCAATTCACTTGATGCTCAGGCAGGGGTGAAAGTAACTGGGGACATTTACCGGTACAGAGGGGGTGGCTCTGACCCCCAGAAGGGGCAGGGCTGGGGGTTAGCATCCCCCAGCCAGCCCTTGGCCCATGCCGCACAGGGCTCCCATGTTGATTTAAAGGGCCCGGAGCTCCGGATGCTGCTGCTGTGGTTGCAGCAGTGGTGTCCGGAGCCTTGGGCCCTTTTAAATCGCCGGCCCCAGGGCAGCTGCTCCCTTTGCCCCTCCACCCCACCCATCAACAGCCAAGGGAACAAAAGGGGCATTAAAACACTGCAGGGTCCTTTGCCGCAGCAGCGCTTTAATGTTGCTGCGCCCCCCAGTTGGCATTGCTGCCCCTTCCCCTGACCTCCCCTCTGGTGGCCCTGCCGGTATGCACCCTACTGGCAGGGCCCCCCCGACAGGGGAGGCAAAAGGGGCAAGGACATTAAAGTGCTGGCTGGATACGGGCCAGTGTGGGTTCTTACCGGTACGGGGTACTGTCCCGTACCAGCTCACTTTCACCCTTGTGCTCAGGCCTCCTCCTTAGCCTTCCCCATGTGAGAGGCCCTGCTCTTTCAAAACTACATCTTGGGCCAGTGCAACAACCAGTCTGTGGTCACATACATCATCTGACAAAAATGAATTTACAGTCCTCTCCTTTCAGACTCTCTTTGCCTGGACAGAAATGCCACCTTCTGTGATTCTGGGCACTCTGAATTCAAGGAAAAGCAACACTATTGCAGATTTGTTCTGCTGACTCCTGGCTAATGGAACTATATTTCCCTGATATTGCAATAAATATGCTTAATCCTGCAAGCTCCGGTGATAAAATGGTTTTCTCCATAGAGACAATTTGATACTAATTCTGGTATCTGTCCAGTATTCTCATTTATTGGAAGAACACTGTACCTTTGTCAGTTATGCAGAATTGGTATCACATTGTGTTAAGAAGGTGTCTATTTTTTTCCTCCCTATGCTCTATAGTAAGATGTTCTATTGCTTCATAACAGGAAATGAAAAGTAGAAGAAAACAGGCAAGAGGTCCTTGAAGTGTTCACCAGCAGCATTAAAGGAAAGTTGTAAGAAATTTGTACTGAAAGTTGTAAGAAAATGACAGTGTATATATGAACAAAAAGCTAAACATTTTAGAGGAGAAGATCTTACTGAGTAGAGCTATTGGCTAGGCTTGGCAGCAGGTAGAAATGAGGGAATGGGTTTAGATGGTTTCATGTGTGCTTTCTGGTACAAAATTTCCTATTCATTGGACATATGCCTTTGGAGGAACAGTTAAGGCATTTACAGGAGTTCAAGAATAGCATCGTTGTTCATCCAACAAGAATAGAGAGGCCAATAAAATATGTAGCAAAAATAAAGGATGTGGGGAAAATATTCTGGTTTAATCATTGGATTGACTCAACAACCTGACTGTGTATTGAAAAAGTCTATACCTGTGAGCGTCAGGTAACTTAGCACATAGCCACTCGGGTATGATAGTGAGAATTTCAGTCCTGAATGACAAGTTTTAGAGAAGTGAATCACAATAATATTCCCATTTTAATATACTCTAACAAATAATATTTTTCAATAAGAATCAAAATACCCGTTTTTCCAAAGAACAAAGTTGGGGATATTGTATCTAAAATTAGGTGTTCACTGTATCATTAGGAAGGATTTACAGATCTGTTTTTAATGTTGGTTCCCTATTTTAAAATTGAAATGGATACTTATATTTTAAACTGGCATAGCAATACTGTATTTTAGCATTGTCTGTTAAATTAACTGATTTTGTTTTTATAATCAATGGCAAATGTTTCTGGTCTCCAGTGGTAGCAAGTGGGTTTCTTTTTCTAGCCTTAATTTAACATTTAAAAAAAAATCCCAATATTTTTTCATTTGTTCTTACACTACATTTGTAAGAATATTGTCAAATGAAAATCTATGAATTATAATTAATCTATTTGATCTCCTTAGATCTGTACTATTCTTTTTCCAGAGTCTGACCCATATTTGGGTCCTTTTATACTTTAACTTCTTTTCATGGGCATTTGTTCCTGATTTCTGTGTCAGAGATTGGAGAGGAGTGCTTACTTAAAAACATTCTGGGTGACTTCCAAACTCCAATGGGAGGGTCACACAGTACCCCGAGTGTGATAAGATGCACTTCATATGAAGTGTTTGCATAAATAAGGACATATTTGAGTAGTATAAAAATCAGGATTTTAGAACCTTGCTGAAATGCAACACTTGTAACTGTGGCAATAATAGAAGCTAGAGATGTAAAATATTAACTGGTTAACCAATAAGTATTAGTCTTACTGCTAACCATCCCTCGTTTGCCCACCTCCTTTTGGGTGGTGATTGGCTGGTAGAAGTCCTTGCTCGGAGCTGGGGCCTGTGTGTGTGTCTCAAACAGGTTCTCCTGCAGCGAAGATGCTATTTTGAGATGCTGGCAAGAGGTGACTTTGGCAACCAGGAAGGGGTGGGTACCACGAGAGGTCACTGGAACCCCAGCCCCCTCTTAAAAGGGCTGGGTCGATATTAATGCTCTAGTCCAGTAGGGTCTTCATCCCAGCAGTGAGAAGAGTACTGTACACCCCTTAGTTGGTAAAAACAGTCCCTCCAGCCCCGCTGACCTGAGGGGAAATACTTGCTCGGACCCAGTGATGATGACCCCAGTGGAAGGATACCACCCACTAGGCCAGGAATGAAGCAGAAAGAGCTTTGGAGGCTTCATGGGGGGAATCCAACTAGGCAGGGGGAACACGTGGGGGTAGAGGGCTGGCAGGGGCTGCAGGCCCTACCGCAAGTAAAGTAGTCCCCAGTCTCCCTCTGTGCCACTGGCAGGGGTTCGGCTGTGGAGGTGACCGGCACACTGGTTGGTGCTGCTGCTTCAGCTGATAATTGAAGGGAAGGGAAGGGAAGCTGCTGCTGGGGTAGCACGGAGCATTTGAGGAGGCCGCATTGGGACAAACTAGGTGCCTGGACCCCCTCTCCATTTTCCTGGGTACTGAGGATGCGAGGGAGATGCTGGGCCCCATCAACTGCCCCAGGATCTGCTGGCTAAGCCTGTTGTCACTCCCGGTAAGAACTCAGCTGCCTTTCCCCGTCTGTCCTGGGCAAGGGGGAGGGGAGACATGTCATTCTAGGCATTGTGAGGCCCGAATCAGTTAACCAATTAAATGGGTAACCAATATAATTTTAATAGTTTAAATGGGTAATTTAAAAATGATGTTTACATCCCTAATGGAAGGATCACATTCTTCCATGATAGAGGCTCAGTTCCATGAGCTAAGGTGAGGTATTTCTAAGTTAATCATAACTATTATGTAGTAGTTGTTTCCTGTAGAATGGCCTAGGCACTGTACAATCGTACAGGCAGGTGTGCCCAGAAGAGCGTGCATTCTTAATTTATCGGCAATCTCAGTAAATCCCTAGAAGGGGTCCTTCCACATAAGAATTGAGGCAGGTTGGCAGAACAGGGTGGGGAAGTTTTTCACTGCGGACATCTTGGAATAGATAAACTGACATCCTTCACCAGCACTAAATACTGAGTGAACATGATATTGCATGTAAAAATCTGTGAATGCAACATTGTGATTGAGATTTTTGAATGTACAAAAATCAAGGAGTCTATGAAACGTAACTCAGTCTTCTTGCAAATTTGTAGTATGTTAAATATTGTATATTATCATAATTAAAAACTCAGCGTGTGCTAAAATTGGGGTTTGAGCTAATACTTTCTTATACTTAAAATAGTAGAGACTTATAATAAGTTATATGCTTTCTTGGCCAATGTTGACTTTTGAATAGTGTTAGCAATCCCTGCCCCAAAGAACCTACAATCTAAATACGTACAAGTTATGGTTGTTATTACGGGACCCATAACACTATTAATTCCCTTTCATTCCATGAAACGATTACTCTTTAATCATGGCACCTGTCTCTTCCTTTCTGTATTTCCTTATAATCAACTTAGCTTATTTTTTTTTACCTAAAATTTCTTCCTCTTCTGTGTCTTTCATGAAAGAGGTTGAGTTGGTCCATAACGTTGGCATTTCTGTACATAAAATCTTGACCTTACCATTAAAATAATGTATTGATTAATTTAAACTATTTCATTCCCTTATTGCCAAGACATTTATTGCAAGATGAGATGGAAACATACAAGCATAGATATTTGTGTGCACACATATCCAAAACTCCATAACTGTTCTTTATTGAAAGGAACTTACTCTGGAAACTTGTATTTATTGCAGCATATGGTGCAAATTAAATGTATTTTCACACATATATGTAATCAGCCTTTGAAACAATGTGCAGAATACAAGACAGTTTGAACTGCACACCTCAGTACCTTATGTTGTTAAAATGAATGGAAAGTCACACCCTGGATGTGCTTGAAATACTAAGTTTATTCTTTCTAAACCAGATTTCTTCATATTTGTCAAGGCATTTGGCTGCAATAAGCATTAAGTGTGTTGTGGGGAATTTGAAGTGTCAAAATGAAGCTGTTCTAATGATTAATAATTTGAATACTTTGCGCTTTGCAGTGCATTACATCTTAGGATCTCAAAACTTTTAAACACTGAATTCAGCCTTAAAGCCCATTTTGATATAGAGAAGTATAATTAACTCCACTTCATATATGAGAAAAGTGAAGTCAAAGAAACTAGGTCACTTTTTTGAGGGGTTAAAAGAAAAAAAATCACAATTTTTAAAAAAAGAGAGAGACTTTTTTTTTTCATGCTCTTACATTTCCAAAAAGCCCAGCTAAATGTTACCATACTTAATACACACACAATCATTCTTTCTCTCTCTCCTGTGTTTAGAACAATCATCAGTAATTTTCAACCCAAAGGATATCTTAGTCAGAAGGTTAGAAATGCTGGGGGAGGGAAGGGCAGTGGTGTCTACAATGAAAGTGCCTGCTCAACCATAACTCTGTCTTCATTACAATATCATAAGTAGTGTTTTTATTTCAAGAATGAAAAGTAAATTACACAGAAGTAATAATCAAAATCACAGCACATGTCATTAAAACTTTCTAGGAGAAAATTCCTGAAAGCTGAAGTTTACAAACTATAAAGTCATTGAGAAAGATCTGAAGAATAGGTTGTTAGCATAACAATATTGCTATTAAACTAAGAAGTAGATTTAGAAGTGGTGAGGTTTACAAATTTTTAAGCCAGTTTGTGAATATAGGAGCTAGTGATGAAGGGCTAATTTCTGCCATTAGTCAAATACCTATAATTCAAGTGACTCAAGTAAGCAGGAGCAGTATTTGTGTAAGTAAAAAATAATTTGGGCAAAAAAATTGTTTTGGTATAATTTAACTAGACATGTATTCTGACCCCAGATCTCTGTGCATAACTCTTGTGGCTAAATGATGCCGGTGTCCAACTGAGACCTCTTTTTAAGGAACTAGAAGTCAAAGTAGGGTTTAACTCGCTGAAGCCATATAATACATATTAATAAATTACACACTAAAATCTGCATTAAAGTAATATTATTAAGGTTACAAAGTCAAGCACTGAAAAGTTAGGAAATTCCAGTATTAAGGTTGCCCATGCAATCTTAATTAGGTCCCCTTGTTTATATATATTATGATAGTCTTTAGTTATATGATCACATCCTGTTTTTTCCATAGGGAAATGTTGTGTTTTGAACATAGTTGTTGTGTGAATAATTTCCTAGGTTTTCAAATAAGCAAACTGGAAAAACAGAAATTGCATCATATGGCATCCTGTGAACAGCCACATGATGGGCCATCATATGGCTGGAATCTTCAGGTCTACCACAGTGATCTGTCATTTGAACTAACAGCGTAACTAACAGCAGTAGTAGGTTGTCATCCTCTGTGTGGACCAGTACTACTGGGGGATGAAAGACCTCCTTTGCTAGTGGGTTTCACAGATACTTGCTTACAGCAGAACAATGATGCTAGATGCTAGATAAACACACGGCAAAAAGACTATCCTTTGCACAGAGACTTAGCATGAAATCTGGAATTAGAACATCAGGCTTCATTTTCCTGGATGTGCTAGTGATTCATTGTGACATTGGCCAAGTAATTTAACCTCTCTGCCTCCGTTTCCCCAGTTGTAAAATGAGGGTAAGGATATTTATCTACCTTCGAAAATTATTTTCAGATTTATCGGTGAAAGCCCTAAGCATTCCTGTTAGTGAATAAAAGGCCAACTTCTTAAAGCATGGAGTTAGGATACAGTTAGAACACCAACCTGAATTTAAAAAGAGATGGCAGTCGATCTCCAATGTCTAGACTCTTTTTCCAGAACATTAAGATCTAGCCAACACTTTCCAAATTATTTTAATCGTGAACATAACTCCAGAAGGAAAATGATGGCCTTTAAGGGAAAACAAATTCTAGCTAGAACTGGCCCAACAGTGTGGAAATCATGGAGTCCCCAGTCCAAGACAGTCCACATAGCAGGGGAACCACAGACCCTGGGAACCTGGTAACTGTGAAATTGACATTCAGCTTCATCATTGCTAACAGGTGTCAGGATCATAGGTCAGAATTAAACCAAATTTCAAAATAGCAAAACCGGAAATCCCACATTTTGGCCAGTTCTTATCTTAGCCGTTGTGGTATTTAATCCAACCCTTGTTTGATGATTTTCCCAATGTTTGTGTTCTGTGTAATAAAACTCAGAACTGCAGATTCTGAACTCCTCAAAACCTATGTATGCTTCTTTCTGTGCTTCTTTCAGTTTGTTGCAGCCACAAATTATAAATGCCCTTTCCACTGAGTGATATGTAGCAGTGTATAAACTTTTGAATCATAAAACTAGGATAGTATTTGTTTTGAGCACTCTCCAATGGGGGTATTGCATACTGTGCCATACTTCTTTGGGGATACTACCTACAACGTTTGAGGCTAGTCGTCCTGTAATTTGGCTACTGTGGTTACTGCGAGAAAAAGATCTTGTGGCTGAAGCTGCAGTTGCTACATTTTAAAGGGTTCATTTAAAAGCTGTGCCTTTTAAATTGAAATATTGGCAAGGGTGTAAGAAACCTAGCTAAAGTTACAAATCTTTTGGTTCTGCAACAGAAGATATTCAGAAGACCTTCTGAATATATATGTTTTACTTGTGCACCTGAGTAGCAGGAAGGTGGAACAGGAGGACGTCAGGGACCAGTGATACCGTTAGTGCAGGACACACAACTTAATTTGATTTCGGTAACTTTATGCATTGGAAGTAATTTCTGCTGTGCATTCTGTCTTGCTATGTATTTTATATATTTGAAACTTTGTGTATGTATGTAAATCAACCAGCTGCGTGACTCCACAATTTCATATGGATATCCCCACCATATCAATGTGTGTACACAGAATGTATTTGAAGATGCATATCTGAACTGGTTCTTCTGGTTAGTTATTTAACCTTTTCACTGTAAGGGTTAAAAACTTTGAGTAAACTCTAGCATACAGTTCCCAGGGGTCTATTTTTAGTTTCTCGTATGGGAACAATGTCAAAAAATAGTCTGGCACTTGTGACTTTGGATTTAGTGCACATAATGTTTATGAGTTGGTTAACACTGCGTACATGTACCACCGTGCTTACATTAATGCATGGAATACATTTCCTTGTGCATTCATTAACCAGGTTCCAGGACAGAGCTACTGTTGTCACAGTATTCACAATACCATCTTAAGGTTCTGCTACAATCTATTTTGATTCTAATGTTGTATTTGCAGTCTTCCTTATGGCTTACTCATCTGAAAGAGGTTTTGGGTCTGTGTTTCTCCAATGAGGGACTTGATGAATGGATAAGCATATTTTAGGGCTCACCCAGCTTGGTTCCTTCCTTGACCAATAACTGGCTTTCCAGAGACCCATCTCAGAGCTCTCTAATTTTCCTTTTGGGCCAGGTCTGCAACCCAGGTCACTTTAAATCTTGACTTCTTTCTGTTGTACAGAAGAGGATAAACTTCAGCTGAATCTTGTGTGTGGTTTGGTAGAAGTTGTGAAAATGTCATGTATAGACCATGAAAAATACTTCCCCCTCCATCTAGTGTATAAAATTCACAACCATCCATTTTAATTAAATTTCCAGAAAAAACCAGTGGTTGGGAATTATGTCTGTCTCTCCTCTTTCATTTTGTTTGTGTCATTATGTCCACTGAGGGTCAGTTGTTGGTTTAAGACAATGGGTATGGTTAGTCTTTCTGATTAAATATGGTGTCTCACACTCTATCTAAAACAAAATAAATCCAACTTCTAAGATGGACAGCAAGTAACACCACTTGAGGTAGGCCAAAATTACATTGCACTCCATCTGTCCTGGCCAGCAAAACAGCCCCATGGACCATTGGAACAAATAGCCTCTGGGGTCTGCTCAGAATTTGGAAGATTAAAAAAAAAAACAAATTCAGGCTTAAGTCTGGTCATACCTCCTGCATTGTGTTACTTAGGAAGTGTAGCTCAGAAATATGGCCAAGACTTCACAGAATTCAGTTGTATACTAATATAATGACATCACTGTAATGCTCTGCTTTGCTCTGGAGAAAGTCACATGCACACTCTCTTCTCCAGGCCTTGTAATAGAGGTGTTTTACCAGTAACACAGCAGGAGAGCTCTGTTTTGGGAGCCAGACTGATGAAATCTTTGCTCCTAAATATCCATACATTGGGCAAGGGCAGAGAAACTCTGTGCAGACTAGAGATATGTGCCTTACAGTTGACAGGTTACAACATTTTATTTCTTCTTCTTTTTTCCTTCCTTCGCTCTCCCTCTCATGTTAGCTATGGTTATTGGTTGGCCTCGCCCGTTTAGGCCAGTTTTCATGGCTATACAGGCCAATGTTTAAAATTATGTGTAAACATTTATAAATTGACGTGTTGCTGGCCTGAGATGGAGAATAGTGGAATCATGAAGGGACTGGGAGACAGGGAAGCATGAGGAGACCAGGAGTCTGGGAAGGGGACATGGAGAGCACAGACAGAGGAGCAACATGCTGCTGTGTTCATTGGCCTGAGAATGGGAGGGAACCTGGGAGAGATAGGAAGGATGGGGGATAAAAAGGATTCAGAGGACCAGGCAAGGTGCTGGGGTGGAGTTTAGGAGACACGATGAGCATACAGGAGTGCAGTGCTGCCAACCCCCAGTACTCAAAAATCACGAGACAGGTTCTGAAAAACGGTGAGATTGGTTTAAAAATGAGCTTTAAAAATAATTGAGTTTGGGTTCTCTATTTGCCTTCTTGTTTTCGAGCTTGTAGGGTTTACACTTTCAAACTTTGCTCCCCAAGCTTCGAAGCTGCAAAGTTGCTTTTTTCCAAAAATGAAAACTGAGATTCTCTTGTAATTACTTGACTGCACAAGCTGGGTCTTTAAGAAAAAACACCAAATATTGAGAGACTTGTGTTAAAATTTCAGGTGACATCGCTAGAAGTGTTGCATGGGACCATGTGAGAGACAGACTGGGACAAGGAAAAGTGAAGAGTTTTTTTATTCACAGAAGAAACTTCAGATGCTCAAAACTTTCATGAGCCAAATCTCTAAGTTCTTAAGGTTTTCACTGTGGCTACTTCCTCCTTTTCCCTCCTGCCATCTTCCATTACACTGATACTAAAATTTACAACATGCAACCCTATAGACTTTCTAAGGCCAAGTCTACACTAGAGAGCTTACAGGCACAGCTGTACCAATGCAGCTGTGCCACTGTAAGATCTCTTGTGTAGCTGCTCTATGCTGACTGGAGAGAGCTCTCCAGTCGACATAATTAAACCACTCTCAACAAGTGCTGGTATCTATGTTGGCCAGAGAAGCTTTCCCACCAACATAGTGCTGTCCATGCTGATGCTTCTGTCGGTGTAACTTATGTCACTCAGGAATTTTTTTTTTCCACACCCTTGAGTGTCATAGGTTATACTGACATAAGTGATAGTGTAGACATAGCCTAAAGTCTGATGCAATTTGATGGACATTGGAGCCTATGCTCCCACATGATATGAACCTTTGGCACTCATTTAAATAAGGAAAGACCAGCTATCATCCCAACATCCTCCCCCTGGAACAAACAGACAAAAAGGCCCAATATTGTGTAAAAGAACTGGAGGTTGAAAGTTTTTCAATGGAATCCAACTAACACCACACCAAATTGCATTTCCTCTACAGGAATTCTACACTTCAGAGGGGAAAAGAAACCCTGAAACATTTACAGATTTCAAAATGAAGAGTTAAGGAATTCTGCTAGTTTCCAACCGTTATCGTCATAACCTTTCGTCACTCACTGGGACGGTACATAGTAGTTATTTCCATCTGTATTGCATGGATTCATTACAACAGCTTGCAATTTAATGTGCAGAGCTTGTAAATTAAAGATCCCTTAATTTAGTGATTGCAATTAAGTCAAAAGGATGTTCTGCAGCAGGCTTCTACCTTCTCCTCCTCCTCCCTCTCACCTCAGTCATTCTATATTTAAAAAAAAGAAATCCCAAACATTTTGCCACATGGAGGGAATGTACAGTAAGTCTATCTACAACTCCTAATGCGCTCTTATTCCTCTAAAAGACTTTTCTGTCTTGGCTGCTCTCTCACCCTTGTCCCGCAGATACCTGTACTAAAACAATATACTGTATATACTTGTTCATAAGCCGAATATTTTTGGTAAAAAAGTGACGCATCAAAGAGCGGGGGGTCGGCTTATAAATGGGTCTACACCAAAATTTGATGATTGTAAACTCTATGGAATCATTGAATTGAATATCTAATATATTGTTGTTTTGTTTTCCTGGAGCATCTGCAGACGTGGAGCCCCTCAGCTCCCTGTGGCCGCAGTTCACCATTCTCAGTCACTTAGACTCATAGACTTTAAGGTCAGAAGGGACCATTATGATCATCTAGTCTGACCTCCTGCACAATGCAGGCCACAGAATCTCACCCACCCACTCCTGTAACAAACTCTGGCAAGGAGTTCCACAGATTGACTGTGCCTTGTGTGGAAAAAATACATCCTTTTATTTGATTTCCCACAGCTCCCATTGGCTGGGAATGGTGAACCACAGCCACAGGGAGCTGAGGGGTTCCATGCCTGCAGATACTCCAAGTAAACAAAATGCCCCGACCCGCCAGCAGCTTACTGTAATGGGCCGGGAGCAAAAGTTTGCCAACCCCAGGGTTGGCTTATGAAAGGGTCATACAGTTTTTGCTATTTTTACCAAACCATCTTGTGAGGTCGGCTTGTAAACAAACAGGCTAATGAACACGTATATTTTGGAAGCCACTTTTCCCACTAATTAGTTCATTATGATCAAAATCTATAAACAGGCTAGGATGGTACATGATGAATCTGTAATCTCTGAGCCTGGGCCACTGTGCTGCTTATAGCAAAACTGTGTTTTCACTGGATCACGTGTTTCTTTTCAAAAACTCATGGAGCTGATTGTACTCTCTGTTTAATATTCTCAGTATGTATATCATTTACATTCTGTAGACACTGCCTGATTAAGATTGCCAGCTTTCTAATTGCACAAAACCGAGCACCCTTGCCCCACCTATTGCCCCACCCCTTCTCTGAGGCCCTACCCTTGCCCCACCCCTTCTCTGAAGCCCCACCCAAGCTCACTCCATCCCCCCTCCCTCCGTCATTCACTCTCCCCCACTCTCACTCACTTTCCTTGAGCTAGGGCAGGGAGCTGGGTTGTGGGCTCTGAAGTGAGGCAGAAATGTGTGGTTCAGGGTGCAGGAGGCGGGTCCAGGCTGGGGCAGGGGATTGGGATACAGGCGAGGGTTCCAGCTGGGGGTGCATTCTCTCAGGTGGGGCCAGAAATGTGTGGTTCAGGGTGCAGGAGGGGGCCCCGGGCAGGGGCAGGGGGTTGGCATGCAGGAGAGGGCTTAAGCTGGGGATGAAGGGTTTGGAGTGCAGGAAAGGGTTCAGGGCTAGGGCAGAGGGTTGGGGTGCAGGAGAGAGTGCAGGGTGCAGGCTCTGGGAGGGAGTTTGAGAGCTCAGGGCTGGGGTAGGGAGTTTGGGGAGTGGGAGGGGGTTTGGTGTGTGAGCCCTGGCTGGGCGGGGCTTACCTCAAGCGGCTCCCTGCAGCAGCTGGCATGTCTGGCTCCTAGGTGGAGAGGCCAGGGGGCTCTGCTCGTTGCCCACGCCCGCAGGCACCGACCCCGCACTTTCCATTGGCCGCAGTTCCTGGCCAGTGCGAGTTGCGGAGCTGGCACTTGGGATGGGGGCAGCACACAGGGTTTCCATGGCCACTCCTGCACCTGGGAGCCGAGAATGCTGGCCACTTCCGGGGGCCAGGGCAGTCAGGGAGCCTGCCTTTAGTCCGCTTGTGCCCCCGACCATACTTTTAACGGCCCTGTCAGTGATGCTGACCAGAGCCACCAGGGTCCCTTTTCAACTGCACATTCCGGTCGAAAACCGGATGCCTGGCAACCCCGTACCTGATGTTTTCTTGGGTAATAACAAAACAGTTATCTTGTAAAAACTAGGGAGTGACCAGATATTTTCATGGATTTATTCTGAATTATGAAGTAGAGAACAATATTCTTAGAAACAGAACACTTTCAACAGTTTTTTTCACATTAATAGCTACATTTTTTCTCTTCTTCCCCCCAACTTTAATGTGCGTGGATGCGCGCGCAACATATATACACACACACACTTCCTTAGCTTTTAGGGTTAATGGTGAGGCAAGGAAATAGCAAAGCTTTGAGTCCGATGCACTGTTTCCTTTTCTGTTCTCCCGCCCGCCACACATCCCCCTTCATCCAACCTACATTTCTTGGCTCCGTTCAGCTATTAGTCTGTTCGAGTTGTGACGTAAATGACTCACAGCAAGTGACCCCCGTGGCAAACCTGTAAAACATTATACAGCATGAATAAGAACTTTCTTATTAGATCTGCAGCTGGCTAGATGCAGACATGGCAATGAGGATGTTTTGAAAGAAAGGCACGGCTTGACAAAGAACCCAGTCTCTTGAATAAAGGTTTATCTTGGCACTTTACTGTGTTTATAATATCATAATGCCAGGGGCAGGGCTTCTTTTTTTATCATATTGTTGTTTAACTTTTTATACCTAATCAGCTCTTATATTGAGGCGACTGAGAAGAGGGAACTATTTTTTCCCCCTTGGGTTTTTCAGACTCAGGCTATCCTGCTGTAGTAAGTTCATGAGGCTTTGGAGGTCTAGACTCAAATCTCATTCATATCTAAAGGAAAGTACGTTTGTTAGGACCAGCTGTGTCTATTACAGACAGGATTTTCTTTGTATTTCAGAACATATTGCAGAACAGACCCACTGTGACTGGATTTTTGCGTGTTGATATTGGAGAGAGTTTTTTAGGTTGTTTGCTTCTTGTAACTGGACTCACAGTTGCAGACGTTGTCATAGAGAGCTAGTACATATACCGTACTTGAAAAACCTACTTTTTTCCTCCCAGCCCCATTCTACAGCATTATGTAAGCCAATGATAGTTAATCCATGATTTTCCTTTGTTCTTCTCTGGTTTGTGCCAAGGTTCTGCATGACCACAATGTGGATCATCTGCTAGGACAAAAACTATCACCGTCAGACTCTCCCTTCCTCTGACACTCAAACTGGTGGAGTAAATACATATTTGCACTGGTAGCCAGCTGAGAAGACAGAAACATTTGGCTCACAATGTAACTTTTTATTTAGTTGTTTTGAGGAACGTGTTAACTATGACTTGTTAAATAAAGTCGCATCCTGAGTGGCACTCGGCACCTTGCAGGGTCTGGTTCTCTTATCTTATGAAATGGGGTTTTGTATTCTAAATACGTTCAGTCATTTTTTGTAGTTCTCTGTAACTCCATCCAGTGACAAAGCGGCTCTTTGGTTGCTGACAGCTGAGTTGCTAGTGCTGTAAACTGCGGTCTCTGAGGGCTGTTAAACTGCTCAGGTCCAGCAGCACAGTATAGTCAGTTCAGCACAAGACTCTAGCGCTAGAGTTTTCTTGGAAACACACTTTCAGTCAGAGGGAACTGGTAAAAAAAAAAAAAAAAAAAAGTTCCGAGTAAGAGTGATGCTAGTAGAAACAAAAGCTGGCAAGAGCTGAGTAGGAATCTGAGCTAATTCTTTTGTTTTCTTTTAATGATTCAATAAAAGTGTATAAATTATCTGGAAACAAATTTGCTTCCCTGTCCCAACCCTCCTCCCTCCCCTACAGTTCAGGGTTATAATCATGACCCCATAGTTAGAGCTGCAGCCAGGCTTCCATTATGTATGCTATTTTTCCTTACACAAAATAACTCCTTTCAGGCCATAGGAGAATTTCTTTGGAAAGTTAAAGGAAAATTAATTGTCCAGTCATTTCTGACTTAATCTTTGAGTTCATCTGCCTACACTTTGACAAATGAACTGGAAAGTTGCCTAGTTGCTTTGCAACATTTTAAGGTTTCTCTGTATCTGATGATATTATTGCTGAGTTATTATTATTATTACTTACTACTAATTTTAAATCGTATTAAATCACAGGAGATCTTTTCACTGCTTACATGCAGGACACTTTTAATCCTCCTCCATTAATATTAAAGATTTGGACTCCATTAATGTAGGAAAATCCAGAGTAAAAATAGGAGTGCATTGGCTTTCAAATAACAGATTATGTTTAACATATCCTATGAGGCACACAATCTCTGCACAATGAAACCACTGAACCACTTTTAAACCAAAACTTTCCTGTATCTGACAGACTCAAAAGTTGTTATGGTTATCATGTTTGTTAGTAGTTATCAGGCCCTTGAGAGAGACATCATCTTGTGGTTTTAGCCAAAGACTAGGAACAAAGAATGAACAAATTATTTCTAGCCTTGACACTACTAGCTCTGTGGACTAAGGAAAGACTCAGTTTAGACAATGGGGCTACTATTTACTCATGTACCTCGCTGGGGCTTTGTAAGGACTTAAGCACCTAATGCCTTTGAAAATTTACCCCTTAATGTTTGTCAAGCATATGTAGTGCTGCTTCTTAACTCAGGTGGATTTTTTCATTCACTAGGTAGAGGCAGTGCCAGGCTTTTAAACAGAACAGAAATCATTCCTCTATTCAGTGAATATGCCTCCTTTCTGGCCATGTATTTAGAATACAAAACCCCATTTCATAAGATAAGAGAACCAGACCCTGCAAGGCGCCGAGTGCCACTCAGGATGCGACTTTATTTAACAAGTCATAGTTAACACATTCCTCAAAACAATTAAATAAAAAGTTACATTGTGAGCCAAATGTTTCTGTCTTCTCAGCTGGCTACCAGTGCAAATATGTATTTACTCCACCAGTTTGAGTGTCAGAGGAAGGGAGAGTCTGACGGTGATAGTTTTTGTCCTAGCAGATGATCCACATTGTGGTCATGCAGAACCTTGGCACAAACCAGAGAAGAACAAAGGAAAATCATGGATTAACTATCATTGGCTTACATAATGCTGTAGAATGGGGCTGGGAGGAAAAAAGTAGGTTTTTCAAGTACGGTATATGTACTAGCTCTCTATGACAACGTCTGCAACTGTGAGTCCAGTTACAAGAAGCAAACAACCTAAAAAACTCTCTCCAATATCAACACGCAAAAATCCAGTCACAGTGGGTCTGTTCTGCAATATGTTCTGAAATATAAAGAAAATCCTGTCTGTAATAGACACAGCTGGTCCTAACAAACGTATTGAGTTTGTATGGAACTTAAACAGCTTTTGAGTAGAAGTGGACCTCAACAACTTTTGGAGTGTTCAAAATCCAAAGCTGGCTCTGAATTTTGCAATGACTTCTTATTTTTATAATTAGCTAAACCTAGCCCCAGACCTAAATGCTTCAGAACTTTGAGGGGCTTGAAGTCTGAATCCAGTTGTAGTCCTGAAGTCCTTGAAGTCTGATTCAGTTGTAGTCCTGTCTTGGTATTGCAAGAAAGTGAGACACCTTCTTGATACTCAAAATAAATACAACACAGATACCTCATTTGTCTACCTATTCAGTTTATTGGCTTCCCTATACAAAGCTTAGTTCCAAAACCCTGAGGAGCAAGAACACCAGAATAGCTATGTCTGATTACATACAGAGGAAGCTGTCATCCGTAATGAAACTTTTGGGATACAGGTGTAACTACAGGTCCTTGTTCCTTGGTAGATGTCATTTTCTACAGTCATGGAGACTCCCACGTTTGTACTTAGATACAGCTTGAAATCTGTAAGGTGTTACTATTTCACCTGTAATCCCCAGAAATAGTTTGAGAGTCCGGGTCCTTTAATTCCAGTACCTTCTTAATAAAGGATGTGCAAAATCCAGCATGCTGTGCTCCAAATATGTTTCCTTCTCAGTGCATCTACTCCCCCTGACTCCCAAAAGCACACACATCGAGCCCAAAGACCCCAGTCTCCTTCTTATATCCAAAGAGAAATACAGTCCATTTGCCAGACAAGCCGCCGCCTCTATCTGGCAATCTTCCTGTATATTTGCCTAGTTTTGCACAATCACTGAGCCCAATCATGCAAAAAAATGTAATTTACTAAACAAGGAGGTGTTTCTTTGAGCATCATGAGTACACAGGGTCAGTCCATCTCAGCCATGTGAGCTACACAGGGCATGTTTGGCTCAAAGTCAATTACAAAAGCAATGTTAAAATGCTTTCTGCTGATAGCTGTACAAGTGAGATTCCTCCCTGGCATGAAATCCTAGACCTGACTCCCACACGCAGCAAAATAACAACAGCAGTCTGCTTGCCATGTTCTCTGTACATTTTTGGGTCCCCCCGCATCCCCTCCAAGAAAGTTGACATCCTACTCCCAATCACCTCCTCTTAGGAAATTAACTTAGATGACAATCAAAATTAAAGACCTTTTCTGGAATACCGCTTCTATGTTCTGCCTCATCCCAGCTGGGAAGGACTGAGAATGATCCTTTAGGATTTGGGTCCCATTGCAGAGGTGAATCAGTGGGCAGCAGGGAGCCTAGCACATTCCTGGCCAGCCACCTGCTGCCACGATAGAGACTCACTAGGAGGAGGAGGTATGTCCACACACTCCAACTTCTGAAGAAAGAAGGAACAGGCAGGCGTTATTCGACTCCTGTCACTGGTGCATGGCATACACTTGGAAGCTATCTGTGACTTGAAAGGTGTTTGAGTCTGGGTTCAGTACAGTTTCAATTCTCCTCCCCCGTCCAGCCTGCTTTCCAGCTTACCTTACCTCTCAGCTTAGTGAGTTTTCTTACATGAAAACAAATTTTGGAGGGTTCCAAGACACTCAGCATGTCCCAAGAGTCTAGCAAATGGTTGGTGCATGTTTCTGCAGGTATAGAGCACATTGTAATCATTGCTTTGAAAACCAGATTGCTGTTCTCATTCTGTCCACTGCTCTCCAACATTTGCACTTCCATACTGTAACCCTGATGTTAGTCATTTTGCCCTTGTGTCTCTGCAAGCCACTGTTCTGTGCAGGATAGGCCATTTTTGCTATGTATGCTAGATAACTTGCTTCCCAAACCTTAGATTGTACGGGCAATGGAAGTTCTGTTTCACAAAGGATTTTGAGATCTCTAGATTTTACCTAAGTCCAAATTTGAACAACCCCTCAAAATTTCTGAATTCTTCACAAAAGAGAATTTGGCCAGGGTGGGGGGCATTTCAGGTGAATCAAAACATTTCATTTTGACAAAACTGAAATGTTTCAATTTCACTTTTTGAAAATTTGTACTATATTTTAATATATAATATGATACAAAATAAAATTAAGTCATTTCAAAACACAAAATTGAAATAGGCTGTTTTGGCATGATTGGAATTTTTTTTCTTTTTTCCTTTTTTTTTAAAAAACAAACAAACAAAATTCTAGTGCAATTAACGCAGTTTTACAAAGCATTTTGATTTCAACAGACCTGCATGTTCCAATGGAACATGGTTCCATCAAATTTTCTCCAACCAGCTCTGCCTCATGTTTTCTGCAGGCAAAGTGTTGGCTGCTTTCACTACTTTTGCTCTTTGCACACTGGGCATGAGGGAGCAGTCTGTTTCTCTCTGAGCTGTTCTGTATTGGCCTGATAGTGTATTTGGTAAGAAGAGCACCCTAACTGCTAATCAAAATCTCATTTCATTTCTCATGGCAACCCCCCATGCTACTTGGCAACTAAAGCTAGACATAAGATTAATATATTTTCTGTGTAATACATTTTAATGCGCAAGTGCGCGCTCACTCTCTCGGTCTCTCGCTCTCTCTCTCTTTCATATACACATGAAACACACCCATTTTTGCATCATGAGGCCTGCAGTGGATTGGGAAGAATTTTCCACAGTAATCTGTACAATTACAGAAGCAGATATTTGAAAAGTGGAAAAGCTATTGGGCAAGTTACCCGTGCTTTCTGACCTTTGTGACTCTCACACTGCATGTAGTCTTCTCAAGTAGCTACTGAGATAATTTGGCCCCAGAGATAAAGAGTTTGCTAAAAATAACTCTCTCTTACTTTTGGTCTTTCGTTGTGTTGAGGAGTCTGTTTGTTTGTTTTTAGTTTTACCATACCTACCAGTCTGGTGATAAAATTCAGAACTGAGGTTATCCCATTAAATACTAGCCAGCGCGGTCTGACTTCACCCTCAAGGGATTGTCGACTCCAAGCATTCAGCAATTATAAGTCAGGCTCCCCAAAATTGTGAAATTGGTTTAAAAATTAGCTTAAAAATAATAAATTAGGGCTCTTTCTGTTTGCTGTCTGGTTTCAGAACATTTCAGATTCACGTTTTTAATTTTTTTCCCATTCCATAACGTTTAGGAACTTACTTTGACTTTTAAATGAAAGCTGAGATTTTTTTAGTCATATAGCTCCAGGACCTGGGATTTTAAGAAAAACACGTAATATTGTGAGATTTGAGATACAACTGTAAGAAACAGCAACACAACTACTACCATTTACATTCCTGAAAAATTATATGGATATTTTGGCTAATTTAACTTGAGACTTGGCAGTATTGTTGGAAGCTCTAAAAACATCTTGGAAATGCCTTTCATTTGTGTCTCTGCATAACAACTTTATTTTCATCCTGTGTTTTTGTGCTCATCTGTGAGTTACGGGTTAGTGAAAGAGGCTGACTTCACAGCCACAGAGTCTGAAGTACTCTATTTATTCACAGATCAAATACAGCATGGAGTGCAGCACTGGAGGCTTTCTTACAGTGCATTTCCAGTTACCTTTAACCTAGAGAACAGTTCAGGCTTCATGCCCATTTAATTCATGGCTTCACTGCATAGAATGGCAATAAGATGGTGGTTTACTGTCCGTTGCGAATAGTAGCTTTGGGACAAAGACATGTTCTGTAGTAACTAGGTTTGATACCATCAGACTCATTTCACATAGGTCACCAAACAGCAGTCAAGTGGTATGTTTTCTGTCATGGTTGACTTGGGTGTAATTTGAGTTGGCAGCTGATATTCTATTACCCCATAGACATCCAGACCTATAATAACTTTATTAATTTCTCTTTTAAAAAAGAATTATTTAAATGTTTCACTTCATTAAAAAAACAAGTGACAGTTCTAGAACAAATGAGATGATGACTAAGAAAAAACATATTTAATCTACAATTAAAAGATAGAGGTGAGGTGGGAATTTTCCATTTGTTCTTCCCACTGTTCTTAGTTCATAGACCAGTTGTCCCCCATGCTGCAGAGATTGATGGCAACAGATCCTCTTTTAAGGAGGCACTGCTACTACAAAGGGTATATCTACACTGCAATTAAAAACCTGCAGTGGCACGAGCCACCTGACTCAGGCTAGGGGGCTGTTTAATTGTGGTGTAGCTGTTTGGACACTCATTGACAGCTTGAATAGTCTCTTGATTTTTGTGAAAGTGGGCTGGAACCCTCTTAAGAAAAGCCTCTCTCACAGTATTTTGGCTCCTCTGCTCAGAACAAAACCCAGATAAATGACCCGTAATTGGACAGCTTAAGTTGGCTGAACTTCTTTTAAAATCTCAAAGTTTGGGGGGAGCTGTTTAGTTTTTATTTTGCCCAAACCAGTTGTCCCTCATTAAGTCCTCCTAACAGAGGAATGAGGGTGGCAGCACATCAGAATATTCACCAGCTGGGAGTGGGGGAAACTTTCAGTGTTTGTGCTGGCTGTGGAGACTCTTGAAGATTTCCACCTTGCTTGCATCATTTCCCTGCTTTCTCCCAAAGGCAGATAATTGGTGTTCAGAGCCTGTCCTTTCTCTGACATTTATTGCAGAGGAGTAGCATTTTGGGCAGAGAGATAAGGTCACCCAATAGCTGAAAAGAGAGGATATTTCTGCACCTTCAGGAATGCTCTTGAGATCCTAGGAAAAGGTTTAAATCTGTGACGAAGATTGTGGGCATAGATGTTCAGTGAACCAGGGAGAATGTCTAGATGAATAAGATTGGGTCTGAGAGCCATGATCGCCTGAGTTCTAATCTCTGGTGAAACACTGTCTCTGGGAGCTATCTGTGCCTCAGTTTCTCTGTCTGTAAAATGGAGATAATAGTTCTAAACTCTCTCACAAGGATCTTCTGAGACTTCCTAATTTTTGGACGGAGCTTTGAGACTAGAATGCTAAGTAACTGATTATTAGGATCTGTTGATTGGGCCTAGAGAAGCCAAAAGGGGCTCAAATTAATGTACCTGGAGTCATAATCATTGTAATTATCCAGGTGTCTTCAGTCTCAGGGAGAAGAACACATGTGGTGTCCAGGCACCAGAAAAAATCAGTGTGAAGAGTTTTTGACCTTTGCTTCACTGGGGCCAGGATTTCATCCATGTAGCTGTCTTGTCCCCAGCCAAGGGACCTAGTCACTAGGATTAATTGATGTGCATTAACTTCTATTGAGACAGGTCTCTTTTTATTGGAATACAGAAGTAAAATACTATCTCTAGCCAAATGCTTGTGTAAGAGGACAAAATGTACATATTTTGGAACACACAGTAACTGGGGAAAGTAGAAACTGAAATTACTTTGGCAACGGTGAGGAGGAGGTCTCAGGGGCCCATAGTGGAACTGAGTAAGGAGGAATATCCTCTTTCAGCTGGTGTTTTATATAGATTCTTTCATAAAGTAAGCCGAGAAACATTGTTTTCTTGATCGACGCTAGCCCAGTTAAGTGATATATTTGAGCAGTGTGCAACATAGATGAATATTAGATTGTGCAGGTTTTAAGATGATAAAAGTTAATCTAGGGCAGTGGTTCTCCATCTCTTCTATACTGTGACCACATGTGACAATACAAGAGTTTTGGACCCACTCCCCCTGCTATTAAAAAAAAAAAGTGGAGGGGAGGGAGTAATCCCAATCTGCTGAAACCTGTTCCCAGCCCCCAGGTTGAAAACCTGTTTCTTGGGCAATTTATATTTGTTAGATGTTGGTATGTGAAATGTATTTATCCTGGCCTTTCCTCTCCCGTTTTACCTGTACTCTAGTATGTTGTTGGACATGTATGTTTGGGACTACAGCACTTCAGAAATAAGGTACATAACATGTATTATTTGGTGCTTTATGTGTAAATAACATGATTGAACCGTGCCATTTATGTGGAAAGTTTATGGTCCTATTAGCAAAAAGGAGATTATATGAATAATACTGAGGACAACATGAGATTAAATATGGGCAAACAGATGTGCCAGGTGTAAGGTATAGGGAACACTTCCTTTTCATGATGTCCATCTGAGATAATATGCATTTGTGAATATAGCTCATTAAACATAAATCAACAAAAAATACAGTAGCTAAACCAGTGCATCCAAATTCACTGAATAACCCGGGCATCTCACACTGAGAAATTAATCGGAAATCATTTAGAAAAGATACCCACCCCTAATTTAAAAAAACAAAAACAAAACAACAAAACCTTAGAGGCCTGTCCTCTGAGTTATATTGAAAAGTAGATGGTATACAGTGAGTTCATTAAGATACTGTAGAAACTGGAACAAAATGACAATTGACTGCTGTCCTGCTTCCGTTGAAAGTTATTAAAAAAAAAATTGTACTATTTAAAACAAAAAGGAAAGGAAGGGAAAGTGGTCAATAGGCAGTTCGTAGAAGGCATGACACTTCCTGGATTTACAAGATGTGTGAAAAGTTTATAAACCCCTATCTGCAGTGAAAAAAAGAAAGGTATGGTCTCAACACAGGACTGGGAGCCAAGAATCATGACTTCTAATTCTCCATCTGACACTGGTTCCATCTGTGGCTTTGAGGTACAAATTTTCTAAACTGTGCCCTTAGTTTTTTCATGCCCAATTTCAGATACCTTGGGCCTCAGCAATCACAACGCAGTTGTGGGCAAAAAACATTTCTGAAACTTGGGCCCAAAATATCTCAGTTTAGGCATCCAAAAACAGTCAATCAAAACTTGTGGTCGCTTTTTAAATTGTTTTCCCTAACCTCTCTATTCAGGCAACATGAAATCCTTTCCAGGCTGCCAATGTCCTCCTTCCATTATATCATTCATCTTGCTTTGATTAGATTGTGTAGTGTAGCGTAGAGTGAGAAGGCACCGGAAATTGCAGTGATCTGCCCTTGTGCTTGAGGGCTGACTACATTTGTAGTCCTTGTGCCCACCTGATCACAAGAACTATATGAGGGTAAGCAGCACTAGCCACACCAGAGTAAGTGGAACCATGGTCCCCTCCACATCAGACAGGGGCTATGACAAGCAGGAGAAAGAGTGACCACGCTGGGTAGCTTTGGGAAGCATATTGCTTGCCTCCTAGAGATTGTACTGAGGTGGTTCAGTTTTTCACTGCAGGGAATTCCTATAATCCAAAATCTGCCCCCTTATCTTTAGAGACTTTTTGTTTGTAGATTTTAGAACCTATGAAATAATCCTGAAAACAACGTTTTAAAAATCCATAATAGTTCGAATGGCAGAGTTTTAAATTGTGTTAGTACTTCAGCCCATGTTTAAAAAGAATTTATTTTTAATTTGACCTGTAGATATCTCCATTTAACCCTTTCCTATTTAGAGGAGGACACTGATCACCAGGTTTTGGTGTTTTGTTTTGGGTTTTTTTCCCACATAATTTGAGCCCTGTATTCATGCCCCTGACTTTGCCTGTTTATATCCAGCATCTCTACATTCCAGATGGAGTGAAGCACATGTGACAGGAATATGTATGTATTTTGGAGCAGAGTTGGGTGTGAATGAGAAACAGTTGTCTGTTTAGACACCTACTTAGAGATTACTCAGAATCCTGCCTCTTTGCATTACTGTTTGTTGTTCTTTAGGTTTATCTCAAAGGCTGGTAACACTAAAATTTGACCTATCTTGGCAGTGATCCCATATGGACAGCTACGCTTTCGGTACCTTTCACTGCCAATACAAGTTAGTGATGTCTGTTCCCTTTACTGAGTCATTGACCACTTTTAAAATGTTCCTGTAGGAAGAAAAGGGGGAATGAGAGAAACTTCCCAAGGGCAAAGCAATTGGACGCAATGACCTTTGTGTTTTTTGTTGTGTAAATGGGCCTGCCATTTCCATCTCCTTATCCTATTGGAACATTTGTTTTCTTTTCTGTTGCTGTTGTGAGTTTTTGTGTAGCATGTAGTGCAGGCTGTTGAAAAGTGAAATCTGCTGAAAAGCTGGGGCTTTGTACGAGGTTCTGCAGGAAATCTGGGAAGTTTGAGTTTACAAGACTTGCCATGGTTCCTTGCACAAAAGGCATCTCTTGTGGGTTGCTTGAGGAATCTCTTTTCAGGGACCACTGTACAATGGGGATTTTTATATTAGAATTTATTTCTGGTAGACAAATCATATTTTTGTTAAATTCGGAGCATTACATTGTATTTATCATAACTAATTGCTAATAAGACCCTGATGATGATTTTGTTTGTTTACTATTCTAGTTTTCTCTTCATACTCTGTCAGGTTGAGTTGCTGATGCAGAATAACTGTAATTTTCGAGATTGTCACTGCATAAGCCTGCAATTTGTTCCATTTTCCACACTGAACTTCACAGTTGTGAACAGGAAAAGAATCTGGGAGGTTTGGCTCCTACAACATGACCTAAAGCAACAGTCTCTGTTACCTTTAGTAATGTGCAGGTTTACAGCCCATGTAAACGAAGGGAAAAGTGATCTCACGCACAGTTAAGCAGGTCTGTCGCTTCATGTTGTACAGTGATGTACATCTACATGTGGGTCCCAATCCTACTCAGCCTGAAGGAGTGTGATAATCCCACCAAAATGAATGGAATTAAACATGTTCATGACTCGTTGCAGGAAGCGGGGTTATAGCCATTGCACATTTTGTGCCAGCAATACCTGGCTGCTGTTGGTGATACAAAGGTCAAAATTAACCCTCCATTCCCCTGAAAACCACCATCCCCATTGATACCCATGTTGACAGACTCAACCCATACACCTGGACTGAATTGATGTAAAGTGAGCACTACACTTTCACCCCTAGATGTATAGTTGCACCAGATCAGGGTTGAGGTATGAGAGTGGAGTAGTATGGGAGAAACAGTGAGCTGCTGTTGCTGTCTGGGCTGGGCTTGTTTATTGGCTAAATAAAGGACTTAAATCTCCAAGCCGGCCTAAAACCTTTGACGAGCATAAATTCACCTACATTTAAAACCTAAATTCACATAGAGGGGGAAATCCCAGTGCTGTCCAGCTGTGTACATTTCGACAGGAAACCAACAAGGTGGTTTTGTCAGTTGTTTTTCTGTGCCATGTAAGGATAAATATGAAGTGGATCTAGATTGCTGTTCGGTACACATCCTTGTGATTACCCAAAAGTGCTTTGCCCAGGATAGTTGGTGGAGGTGGAGGCTTAGAGAGGAGAGGGTGTCTGTGAAACGTGTCACACTGGAGGAAGATCACTGAACTGATTTAATTAGTTCTGTTTCAGCAGCTTCATTTTTGCTCGGGTCACTGCTACATTCATCCACTTGCATTTTTCCCCCCCTCAGCAATAGACAAATGTATAGTGATAATTAATGTGGCAGGTTGATCGAGATTGGGTGGCAGAGAGGCAAGTTTTCCCGGATGAATGACGAAGCATTGCTGGTTGAACTTAAAAGTGCATAGATTGAAATAGAAAGTAGTTAGTATAAAATCCCCCACTCCCTCAAGGGTGTGTTTAAACAAAATGTACTTTGAGTTTTGACATTGAACTTTCATAGTAAACTACTGGATGATACAGTGTCATTCTAGGACTTTCAGTAGCTGGGATCTATCACCTGAAACTTAAGGCCAGCTTTATGTATATTGTGAAGATGCAAGATCTGAGGCGGTGGGGTGCTAATGACAGAGCTTCTTTTTTTAATTCTTTCTGTGTCCGGGTGGAATGATCGCTGACATGGTGAGACTGCTTCCCCCTTGAAGCCAACCTTAGAAGATCATTTAATTTTTAGAAGTTTGGGCCTCACTGCCCTGATTTCTCTTTTTGGAAATGGAGCATGACCTACTAGTGAATATGCAGTGGATTAGCTTTATCCTTTAGTGCTGAGAGTCCTTAGATGCATCAGAGTTTGCTACTAGTTCAGCCACCCCTGTCTGATAAAACAGGTCACTGGGACCTATGTGCTCTTTTTCATTCTGTTTTGTTGCTCCCATCCTTCTCCTCGCCACCTACAATTTCCTACTGGGGTGGTATGCTCAGACTATCCAACACCCCAAGTTACTTGGCAATTTTGTTTAATAGGCTCATTTTAAAGATACAAGTAAATCCTCCACACTGGAAGCCCAGAGCTAAATGTACAGTACATAACTGAATAGTGTGATAGAGAGTCTAGGTTCTTCTGTGTTAAATTTTGCTTCATTAAATCACAAACATTCCTTTGGGTGCTGACATTTAACATAATACAGCACAGGAAGGCACAGTTGTGTCCATTGAACCGATGAGAAGTTATGCTTCTGTTTTGGACTCGCCATTGTATTGCTCCGCTTTATTTCAACTCCACTTCTGAAAGCCGAGGGAAACATTAATTCTGAAGCTAGCTGTTCCCATAATCCAAGGGTTTTTACATATCACATCAATCAGACATCACATTGCCCTTTTAAAAATGTCTAGGTAGTTTTTTCTTTTTATTTATTTTACTTTTTCATTTGATCACTTCCCGACAAGTGCACACAGTACTGGAAAATACCTGCTCTGTTAAACACCCTGAAATTTGTTTATTATGAAACTTGCCTTTTATATGGGGTTAGCCTACTGGTATGTGTTGGAAAGACTTGAAAATTGCAGTACAGCATGTTTGATTTTTCTGAATAAATTTTTGTTTTCTTCACCACCACCACCACCTAAGGAAATGTTAGAGCCAGTGAAAATTGCTGGATTGACAGCCCTGGACAATAATGTCCTGTGTTTATGCACAGAGGAAGTACAACACAGACGAAGGCAGGGGACACTCTCCTTTGCTATCCTGCCAATGTGGCTCAGTTTGTTCCTAGAGGAACCACTTCTAAAGGTTAAAAGGAAAGTGTAACCACCAGACCCATTCAGTCCTAAACTTTTCGTCTAGGTCAAATTCTGGAATATTTTAAATTGTCCTTAATGTGAGCTTTCATTTTCTGGGTTAGTAGTGCAGGTGGGTTAGCCAAATTACTTGGGTCTGGACCCAAAGTCCATTGAAAGTCTTTTCATAGACTTGAGTGGGCTTCAGATCAGGCTGTCCATTATTATCCAGTAAGGCAATATTTGGTTTTCAAAATTGCTGGTTTATATAAGACATATAAACTCTTCCCTGTGACACTGGAAAAAAACAAGCATCTTAAGAGAACATTGTTGTTTGGGATCAGTGTTAAATAATGGACTGCAAAATACTGTGTTCCAAGAGGGGATCACTTCCATGCTGGAGAGAGAACCATTATGGCAGTTGCAGTATTTGCAGCACAAAAAGCAGAACAGATTTCTTGTAGGAGAAGAGTGTTTAGATTCACTGCTACATTAAATGGCTGAATATTCTTGTGTACAGTATGTTGTGATTTGCTGTCTACTGTAGCAGACTGCTAATTGGTCAGTTCAGTACTAAGACTGCGGTGCTGTTAGTATGTAGTTAATGATTCCTCATGGAAAAGCAAACAGATATAAATGAGCTTATATGATTCTCGTCTCTTTCTAGGAAGCTAATTGTACAAAAATGGACTTGAATGTGTACATTTGAACTGCAGTGACTGAATAGTTTTGAAATACAGTAGACGCTTGTTTGCAGCCTCACCTTATCAGAGCAACTGCTGCTTACGAGCAACATTTCCCCAGGAATACTTTCCCTACCATGAACTGTCTACTCGGTAACAGCAACATAGCAAGAGTGTAAGAGCAACATCTGGGGTGGAGATTGGGGAGGGCCATGTAGGGGCGCTGCCCTCCCAAACAGCATCTTTCCACAACTTTCCCAACCCTGGCCCTTGAGCGCAGCTCCAGGGCACACAGCCCTGTTCCATTTGCCTGGCCTGACAGAGCCTGCAGGCAGAGCATGTGTAGGGGGGAGTTTGGTGGGAGGGTCTTGAAGAGGGTTGGGGGAGTAGCAGAGGCACAGCTGGAAGACTTCCTTCTCCCATCCTCATCGTCTGGCTTGCAGCGACTGGGGGGTGGGTGTTTTTGCTATTTTGCAGTGGGGAGTATCACACCCTCCTCTCCCATGCACTGAGCTTCCCCTCTGTCTCGGTTGCCAGCGGGAGGGTGTGGGTGTGCTGTTTTGCAGTGCGGGGGGGAACAGGGGACCCCTTTCCCCATGGCACCGATCTGTCCCCTTCCCCCCTCCCATCTCCGCTGTCCATGGTAGGAGCCACTCCACCTTCCATTGCAGTTCTGTGCACTGTGGCCTCCCCAGCCATCCATCCCTTGCCAGGGTGGACCATGACAATGCCAGTGGGAGCATCCTCAGCCTGTCCCTAACAGCTGGGCTCTCTCAGCTGTTTTGCTGACTGGGGGTTCCCCTGCCATACCCAGGGTTCCCCTGCCTCGTTCCCCACAATTCCCGCCCCAAGATTGAAACACCCTTAATTCTTCATACACCTTTGGTCAGATGATGCTCCAATAATTGCAACAGTCACTTAGAAGCAACATAGCAAAAGGGCTACCAACGAGCAGCTACTCTAGTATTTTTTTTCCTCTCTTCTGTTCTACTTTTGCATCTTTACCAGCTCATTATCATGCATCCTCTCCTTCAGTTCTGAGCTATTATATGCTTTCACTGCTATCGTCTTCCCCTACAGATGAGCCTTCCCAGTGTCAGTTACCCTCAGTGCACTACTCTCCCAGCGCAAGTATTGTCATATCAGGAAAACTTGCTCTCAATCCCTTCATCTTGGCTTGGCCAACATGGACTTTTTTCCCTATCTTGTGGTCTCAACATCCATGCATAGCATGGAATGGTGAAGAGTGCAATCTTTAGCTGAATGCTTTGATTAAAAAAAATGTTGAAAACCTATCCACTGGAAATCAGTTTAAGGGATTTGGAAACCATCTAGCAATGCCTTACTACATATTCCACATCTGCAAATGTCTTTGACTCTACATCCTTGGGATCACTAAGAATTAAGTGTTGCTTTCAAAAATATAATTTATAGTGGTTGTAGTACAGAATATTTTTCCAGGGGTCTTCCGCCAAAAACTTGAGTGTTCAGAAGTAACATCTGACATATAAACCAATTTACTTGGAGAAATGAGAAATTCTGTGGCATTACTGTTAGCAATTTAATTTGTTTAGTAATATTATCAACATAGAACAAAGAGTTTGTGGCGGAATATAACTCATCCTGGTAAGGGGATGAGGGTAGGTGGATGCTTCACCAAAAATTAATGCCCTTCATTTTTTCTAATGCAACCTATTTACTGTGGAAAGTTAAACATTCTTGTTTCCAGTCAATGTATTGATCAATGGGTGCATAATTGTTCCTGCATAAACTGCACTGCTGTCAGTTCCAATTTACCTCACTATATATCCAGGTTCCTTTTGTCCCCATGCAGTGAAGCCAGGATCTCTACAGAAGTTTGTCTGGAAATATTATCAAACGTCATATGCTACCATGAGAGAAGTCCTCAAAAACGTAATCTTTTTTTGCTTCCTCTTCCAGAACCAGATATAATCTCGTTCCTATTATTCCTTTGGAATGGAGTCTGTGGATTGTGTCCTTAAGACCGCTTCTTCACCATTTTGTTATTTCCTTTTATGTTGTTCTCATGTGCTGCAGCACCAACCAGTATCTCTTTTTTATTATTTTACTTGTTGAGAGTTTTACTTTCCATGTTCCCTGCTGCCTGGTATCCTGTTAGCTGACTGCTTTAAGACTTCTTATGTTTAGCTCTACTTTGCACGCTGTCTTGTGTTAATATGATTAGTTGCTTGACTATGGCATAGCCACAATCCAGACCATGACACTCAGCTAACGACCCCATAGAATCTGACTGAGTAGCTTCCAGTTTCATTATGATACCAGCTTCATAGTGCTCATTTAGCATTTGCTCTACAAGGAAAAAGCTCAGGCTGATCCCACTGCCTTACAGACCCTGCCAATTAAACCTTAAACATGGGATAGTGCTGTGTTTCTCGGACTAACTCAAACCATTTCAAGCCTCTTTCCATTTTAAAAATTGCCTCCACCCCCAGCTGTCATCCAGCAAGCCTTGAACTTTTGAATAATCCTTTTTGGACCAAGAAGCGGCTAAAAGGCATCTCTTCTTGCAGGTCTCAAAACAGAAGCTGACCTTTGTGATTTGTAGGACTCCAAGCTGTTGGGCGAGAGTGGTTGCAAAAGTTGTAGCCCCCATTGTCCCACTGCCAAAGGGCTAAATCAGGCAAGCACGTGAGATGCAAGTCTGTACAAAGCCCCAAATAGTTGCTTGTCTTTTCTTGTCCTTTAAAGCTAGCCATGCTTAGAACCTGGGGGGTTGAGTGGTTGTTTGCAAAGGTTTGTTTTCCATATTTTGGAGCATTCCATTGAGAAGGGATTTTTCTTTACAATAAAGAAACTGTGATATAAACAACAGCAGACATAATACTCTGTTAGTAAAATGATTATCTATATCCAATGAATACATACCATAGTGGGTAGCACTCATTGTGCACTTTATTATGTTGTATACAAATACTTTTTATATCTCCATATCTTCTGAGCGAAAGCCGGTGGAAAGTGTTGTTGTTGTTCTACAGATGGAGAAACACAAATACCTTAAGGCTTTTGGTTGGTCAAGATCAAATCATGGGGTTTCTTCCCATGTGTAGTGGTTACATCCCTATATCCAGACATGTTTGCAGCTACTACCCAAATTAGAAAGAGCTCAAATTGTGAGCTACACCTACAACCACCAGCCGTTTGTCAGCCAAAAATCATAAGAATTTTGTAGTTGCTCGTTGTTGCTAGATGCTCCATTACTTTTTTCTGGGTTTCAAAAAAAAAAAAAAAGCACTTCCAACCATTCCCAAATCACATATACAGATTCTCAAAGGTTCAGGACATATTATCCACAGGGGGAAATAATCTACCAGAGAAACACAGAAGGCAGGAGAGTAATTGAGCATTTGGCTCACATTTACAGAATACTCTGAGAGGCTCTTCTGCAGCTTTTCAACTTTTCATTTATTTGTTAGGGGACAACAAGAATCTGATTTATGCCTAATGTGGTGAGAACATAAGAGTCCAATTTTGATCTATGTCCTCTTATCCAAAGGAAGAAAATGATGTACTTTCTATATCGGCGAAGCACTTGTATTAAGATTATATCATATCTCTCTCTGCCTCCTGACCTTGATCCTAAGCCCACCAAATAGACAGACACTTATTTAGTTCAGTGGGCTTTGGATTATGTTACCATTCTTCTCTTCTGTGCATGTTTTATGTGTAATTTTGGCTATCCATCCACACTCATAATATACTAAATAAAAAGGCCAGAATAATAGATCCCTGTGGGCTTGACTTAGAACCTATGAAAAGAACCTACCTGTTAAAAAGAGAGGTTTCTAGGCACTAAAATCCAATCTTTTAGCCTCCTTTTTTTTTTTAGTCATTTAGAATCCTCCTTCCATGCTATAGATTGATATACAGTCTTGTATGAAACACTAAACTTCACTACTCTTTATTGGTGCTCAGAAGTACTTAAAGCAACTCCTCATTTCCTCTGATAAAGCTCCATCAGGATGTAAGATTTGCTGCTTAAATAAACCAGCTTGCACTTTCAAAATGCTGCATTATACCATTTCCTAAAAAACCTAAGTGAAATAACCACCTTTTTGCACGCGCACGCACACACACACGCACACAGTACCCATGTTACACAGATCTTTCATGCTTTGGTCAACAGTGACATAGTCAACAATATTCCCAGTATTACCTGTCTCAAGTGGTCAAAAATCATCAGTCAAGCCTAAAAAAATCATGACATTTGTATAAAACTAGCTTTGGTCACCTTTACAAGCTTTTCTCTACCCTCACAAGAACCAGAAATGTGGATTGTGTGTTTTAATAAAAGTTGCGATTCTCACCTAATCATATCTCTCAGGAAACTAGGGATTTGAGAAAAACACCAAATCTTCCCAGACTCTCACTAACATTGTGAGAGTTGGTAATGCTGTATTCACATTTAAATGTTCATTATGCTTCAGTGTTAACAGCCTTCCAGATGAATAGAGGCAATTGATGCTGTTCTGTCGGGATTTTTGCAGACTTTGACAAGCAGTACTACATCAGTTTACATCTGGTCAACATTTTGAACATTTTCTTCACAACCAAGAGGACTAGAGGCTTAATTCATTTTAACAATGAAAGCTCAGATTCTAGAGAACAAGATAGCAACAGTCTTTATAAAAGACTTCATAAAAGAAGTACCAGCCTAAAGTCTCACTATGGCTGGCCCACTTTTGCCTATGCTTCTGCATTTCTCTCTCTCCTTTTAATTTTGTACCTTTTAGTTTGGTAAAGAGTTTTGCCCACCTTATGATATTAAAGTTAATAAACGTGCATCTTGCCACTTAAAATCCATACTCATGTCTGTCTTCTTTCTCATGCATGTCCTGGTCCAATAAAACTGTGCTTCCTTCACTCCTTATAATTTCAAAAGATTGAGAATAGACTCATCTAGACTTTGTGTCTTTCTGACTATGATATTTTAAAAACAGTTTAATTTTCTTCATCTCCTGATTTTTGTTAAACTTGTAGAAATAGCGAATTTGGAGTAGCGTTAGTCTGACATAACTGGTGTTCTCTATGGTGTTTTCCAGCACTCACTGATTACCCATTGAAAGGAAATCTTTTCAAACTTCACAACTTACCTAACAAAGTGTGGCATGCAGAGGTAAACAATGCAGTAGCTAGTAAACTGGACCATTATAGAAAAACGTGTTGTGCTTGCAAAGGTTATGTGGAAGATTGTGTTACAGCTACTGTATTTGTGTGTGCTTATAAAACCCAAAGCTCTGGAACAAGAGTGATTTCCACCCCCCTCTCTTCCCCCCCCCCCATATGCTATGGGCCACTGCAGATGTGAACAAGAATGTTATAGCTTGACAGGAAAAAAAGTTGTTGTTCTGTATTTTGATGAACTAAAGTTTAATGCAAACCAGATTGCTGTAGGTTATAAAAGAAGCAATGTTGATTCTGTAGGCACGACTTCTAAGAATATAAGTTTATTGCTGTGTTTGAAAACATCCTGGAATTGTAGAAGTCTCTCCTTGTCCTGGAATTCTTATTTCATGTCAGCAGGTTACACCACAGTGTTAATTTAGTAGAATGTGCTAATATAATACATGCTCGGAGTGCAGTGCGAGAACAATGTTTGCTAAGTTTGCCTTGCATTAGGGAGCCTATCGTGGCAGCAGCAAAAAAACAAACATGCCAGATTTTATGAAGACACATTTGTTGAGAAATGAAATGAAAAGCTTATGGGTTCTGTAGTTTGCTACTAGGCGCTATGGAAGTTTGCTAATAAAATTGGAGCCAAACCATTTCTGGCATAAGCAGGAGTAATTCCAATGTTTTCAGCAAACTCATGGCTACTTACTCCATCAGTGAATTTGGCCCCCTTTCAGTAAACAACTTTAATAGTTATATTGTGAGAGAGTAAAAAAAACAAAACACCCTATTGTAATAAACCATCTGGGTCCTTACTCGCCACAGTGTAAACCTCAGTGTAATCTCCAACTAGCAAAGGACTCTCTGATCCCTCCAGCACATGAAAAGGAATATCATCAGAGATTTTGGGAGACTTGGCTGAGTAGGAAGCGGGAGGCTTCCTATGAGCAAGAGTAGTAAGCCAAAGTACCGGCTGTGGAAATAAGGCAAAAAGTTTAGTAGCTGGGACTGAAGTGCTGAGAGTTAGATCAGTGGTTCTTGGCAAGGGAGCCAGTGGTAGCAATGGCTGATGGATAGTCAGAAGTGGCTGTATGGAAAAGGTGCTGGACAAAACAACTGGACTCAGGGCAAGAGTTCTGCAGACCAGTGCATGATTGCCTACGGGAGAGGAGTGGCCTGGACTAAGTATCCCTGGCACTAGGCTGGAAGAGCGCCACTTTTGTATTCTGGCATTGAGCTGTCCATAGAGTGTGGATAGGAACTGCTGTGTGTTGTTTCCCTCTTTTAATTTGGAAATGTTAAAAGCAGTTCATTTTTGACAGCCCTAGTAAAGCAATCCTTTAGTTATTCATCAGGCTCTGAATATTTGTGGGAACCCACCTGGGACTAGAGGCTGAAGGGCCTAACTCTGGGAGTGCCTATGGCAGGTGCCTCTGAACTATGGTACGCTCCTCATGCTCCTGAACATCTAGGGAACTAGTGTACCATAGCACTTCTTTGCCACACCCTGTATTTGGATCAGTTACACTGTTTTTTCGTTATACATTGGAAATATTTATTTTTCTTTTAAAGATTGTTGATAGGGGGTGGCAAATAAAGGAACCTCTCATCATATTTGTGGCAACAAATGCCAGACCTCCTGTCATAAACAGATGGTTAAGGGTTAATGTCTCTTTTACCTGTAAAGGATTAAGAAGCTCAGTGAACTTGGCTAACACCTGACCAGAGGACCAGTGGGGGACAAGATACTTTCAAATCTTGGTGGAGGGAAGTCTTTGTTTGTGCTTTTTTATTTTGTTCATTGTTCGCTCTTGGGGCTAAGAGGGACCAGACGTGCACCCAGACTTTCCCAATCTTTCTGAATCAGTTTTTCATATTTCAAAATAGTAAGTATAGCCAGGCAAGGAGGATTAGTCTTGTGTTTGCTTTCTTAACTTGTAAATGTGTCTGTTTGCTGGAAGGGTTTTCACCTCGGTTTGCTGTAACTTTGAATCTCAGGCTGGGGGGCAAGGGAGTCCCTCTAGTCTATATGAATCTGAGTACCCTGTAAAGCATTTTCCATCCTGATTTTACAAAGATAATTTTTACCTTTTCTTTCTTTAATTAAAAGCTTTCTTTTTAAGAAGCTGATTGATTTTTTCCTTGTTTTAGAATCCAAGGGCTTGAGTCTAAACTCACCAGGGATTGGTGGGGGGAAATGAAGGGGGAGGGTTAATTCCTCTTTGTTTTAAGATCCAAGGAGTTTGGATCTGTGTAGCCTCTCAGGGCAACCCAGGAAGGGGAGAGTCTGGCGGGGGAAAAGAGGGAGATGGTTAATTTCTCCTTGTTTTAAGACCCAAGGGGTTTGGGTCTTGGGTTCCACAGGGAAGGTTTTGGGGGAACAGAAGTGTGCCAGACACAGACTTCTGGCTGGTGGCGGCGTACCAAATTTAAGCTGGTAATTAAGCTTAAAAGCGATCATGCAGATCCCCACTTTTTGGACGCTAAAGTTCAAAGTGGGGGAAGAAACCTTGACACCTCCACTCTGTTTCCAGTTGCATCAGCCACATAAACTTTTTGAAGCCCCAGTACTGCAAAGACTTACGCACCTGTTTAACTTTAGGCACTAGAAGTGCAACTCATTTGTTTTCAGTGAGACTATACACAGTGTCTAAAGTTAAGGATTTGCAGAATTGAGACACTAAATATTTTAAAGCATTTAAAATAAGCAACAAAAAGGGAGAAAACTTTCAAGTGTCAAAAAGGTATGGTTTCAGATGAGATTTAATAATAGATGAACCATGGAGGAGGAGGAGAGACTCAGGAAGGCTGTTCTAGATGCAAGGAGCTGTAGTGAAGATGGTTCTTGCACCACCAGCTGCAAAATTATGAGATGGGACAAAGAAGAAACCAGGAAGAAAGAGGCCAATGTGAGGAAAGTAGAGGGAACAGGAGGGAGGTGTGGAGAGAAAAGGTTCTATGCAGTACAAACATTTAAAACAAGTCGAAACAAAAAGGGCAGTTTCCTAGAGGAACACGAAAAAAATGAGGAGCCATTGGAAATATTTGAGGACAAGGATAAGTGGACAAATTTCTTGTCCATTTCAGAAAGCAAGTAGCTTCTTTCCATAAGTGCTAGAGTCTGGGGAGTTGACTCAAGGCAGTAGAGTAGGGAATTCAAGGTACAGTAGCTCCTCACTTACCGTTGTAGTTATGTTCCTGGAAAATGTGACTTTAAGTGAAACAGTGTTAAGCGAATCCAATTTCTTCATAAGAATTAATGTAAATAGGGAGGGTTAGGTTCCAGGGAAATTTTTTTCACCAAACAAAAAACTATATATTATATAGATATACACATAGTATAAGTTTTAAACAAACAATTTAATACTGTTCATAGCTATGATGATTGTGAAGCTTGGCTGAAGTGGTGAAGTCAGAGGGTGGAGGAGGGAGGGATATTTCCCAGGGAATGCCTTGCTGCTAAATGATGAACTAGCACTCGGCTGAGCCCTCAAGGGTTAACACGTTGTTAATATAGCCTCTCACACAAGGGGAGACAGCACAGCAGACAGAGACAGACACACATCTTGTGTGTGGGAGAGAGAGAGAAGTGCACACTGCCCCTTTAAGTAAGCTGACCCACTCTTAAGTGCATTGTCTTGGATCTGGAAGATGAAACACCAGCTGCTGCCCCAGTGTCTCTGTCTGTGTCCCCACTCTGCTCTATATGGAGGAGAAGGGGTAAACTGGGTGTAGAAGCAAGCAGGAGGGGGACACCCTGACATTAGCCTCCCTTCCTTCCCCCCTGCACAGCAAGCAGGAGTCTCTGGGAGCAGCTCCACGGCAGAGGGCAGGAGCAGCACATGGCAGTGAGGAGAGGGACAGCTGCAATTGCTAGCCTGCTGGGCAGCTGCAGCACAAGGAACTTAGGGGAGCGGCGAGCTGATGGGGGGCTGCTGGTCCACCGTGTTTACAAGCCCCCACCAGTTAGCTGCAACAGGCTGCTCTTCCTGCAAGTGGTGGATCAAGCAGGCGGCTGCCAAAGGATGTTAGATGGGAGCATTGCGCAACTTTGAATGAGCATGTTCCCAAATTGATCAGCAATGTAACAACAAAACAACTTTAACTGGGGCGACTTTAAGTGAGGAGTTACTGTATAGATGAAGCAGGCTTGAGGAACAAATGCTTAGGTAGATGACCTCTTTGCAGCTTTTAAAATATCAGTTATCCATTGAGATATCAACATGCAGGCTCTGTTTAATACAGTAATAAGTGTAGCAATAATAAGCAACAAATTGTGAAAACTGGCACAGCAAGCATTTTCAGTAACAAAGTAAGTGGAACAGAAGAGTATTTTCAATAAAACTACAGAGTCAGCAGAAAGGCTATCAGTTCTAATTTCCCTCTCTTTCTCTCACTGTGCAAGTAGGTGTTGTCTGAATTGCAGCGCAGTGACCAGTGAGAGTTTGTCACTGTTGTCCTGTAACCCTGATTCCCTTAAAATGCTCTGTTGCTGTAGCTCCCTGTCTGAACACTCCCAGCCAGCACAGAAGCATGCACTGTTCTTCTTCAAGTGCTTGCTCCCATCAGTCCCAATTAGGTTTGTGCGCGCTGTGTGCACAGTTCGCTAGAAGGTTTTTCCCCTAGCAGCACCTGTTGGGTCGGCTCTGGAGCCCCCTGGAGTCATGCCTTCATGGCGCTGCATATAGGGCCCTGCCAACTCGCACTGACAACTCTGCATCCCCTGGCCACGGTGTCACGGCAGCGGTCCTGAGGCCCCAAACGATTCAGAGGCCACCAGTGTAGTCCAGTGGCAAGCCAGCTATGATTTGGTAATGATGTACATCTCCTCAGCACTGATCCCCAGCACCAACGGGCATGACGCCATCGTGATCCCTGTGCATGGACTCATTGGAGTCTGCATCGGACACTGAGTCATGTGTGTCCCAGAGAAGCCAACACCGTAGCTGCCGGCACTCCCAGACACCAGGGACGACCTAAACTTTTCCCTGGTACTGTGGCCACCACAATGGCAGGTACTGGCTCAGATGCCGAACCAGTGGTCCTTCTGGACTTACCACCAGTCCCAGGGGTCTGCCTTGGCATGCTCCTTTTCAGTTGTGTCTGAGAGAAGAACTGCATCTAGGGCAGGGGTTGGCAACGTATGGCACACGTGCCAAAGACGACACGCATGCCGATTTTTAATGGCACGCTGCTGCCTGCTGGTGGCCAGGACCCTGGCAGGCAGCAGCATGCCATTCAAAATCCTGCCTGGCCCAGCCCGCTCTTCTTCGCCCCTCCTGTCGGCATTTGCACATGCTTTCCTGACCTCCGTCACTTCTGGCGGGAGGTTGTGTTTCCAGGTTAGCGTGGCCATACCACGACTTGGTGTCCACAGAGTCTGAGCAGCCCTGCCGGTGGGGGCAGGAAGAGGGACCCAGTCCCTCAAGAGTTGCAGTGCCCGTGAGGCCTGTAAGTGAGGAAGGGTCCTGGGTCCCAGCTGCGCTGTGTGCCCGCCCCAAGCATGGCCTGCCCCGCTCCCTGGACTTGCAAGCTGTCCCGGGGGTTGGAGCCCTGGTACCGGGATGAGCTTGGCTTTGTACTGGGGCAGGCCACGTCCCACAGCCCGAACCTGAGTCTGGGGACCGTGGCTCGCCGCCTGCTGGACCCTAGGAACATCTGGGTCCCGCCTCTTTCCCCACCCCAGGTCGCTGGACCCTGCTCCCCTCCGACATTGAGGGCAGAACCCAGGAATCTGGAGCCCTAGTCTCCATCTTCCCCCCAACCCCCTCGAGCAACTAGAGCCCAGCTGGAAACCTAGGAATCCAGAGTTCTCGCTCCTAGCACTCCTCCCCTGAGTGTCAGACACCAGCTCCTTCTTGGAGCCCGGGTTCTCAAGTCTCTTCACTGGTGGCTTGACCCTCACTTGATGTGTGCTGAGGTCATGTTTTCCAAACCCCGTCCATCGCTATATCTGACTACTGACGCCTCAGCCATGAGATCGGGGGCACAGAACTCAGGGCCTCTGGTCTCAGGAGGAGCTGATGCTTAACATCAATGTAAGGGAGCTCAGAGTGGTCCGGCTGGCATGTCAGGCCTTTTGGCCTCTCCTGGAGGGCAGGTGCATATCTGTCCTGACAGACAATACAATAACGATGTTTTATATCAACAGACAAGGGGGAGCATGCTTCTCTCCCCTGTGTCAGGAAGCCCTCATGCTCTGGGAGTTCTGCATAGCACACTCCATGCTTTTGGAAACATCTTATCTTCCAGGGTCGCAGAACGAACTAGCAGACCACCTCAGCAGGTCTTTTCACAATCACGAGTGGTCTCTCCGCCCAGATGTAATAAACAATATTTTCCAGCAGTGGGGAATTCCCCAGATCAAATCTGTTCGCCACAAGGGCTAACAGGAAGTGCCTAATTCTGCTCCTTCCTGAACCACAGCCTGGATTCATTGGCGGACATGCTTCTGCTTCCATGGAAGGACTGCCTGTTCTACGCATTCCCACCTATACCACTGATTCACAAGATCCTCCTCAAATCTGGAGCGACGGAACCTTGGTGATCCTGGTGGCACCAGCATGGCTATGTACACTAGACTACTGGAGCTATCGGTAGATACTCCAATCACTCTACTGCTCGTCACTCAGCATCACGGAAGGTTTCAACACCCCAATCTCGAGTCTCTCCACCTCATGGCTTGGAAACTGTGTGGTTGAATCCACTAGAGTTCACATGCTTAGACCCCGTTAGGGAGGTTCTTCTGGGTAGCAAAAAACCTTCAACGAGAGAAACTTACCTAGCCAAGTGGAAGAGATTAGCAATTTGGTGCTTGCAGAGTGGTATCCCTCCAACACAATCGTCGGTCCCCTTTATATTGGACTACTTCTGAAAGTTGAAACAGCAGAGCTTGTCTCGCTCCTCGATAATGGTTCACCTGGCTGCCATCTCAGCTTTTCACCCAGGAGAGCATGGACGCACCATCTTCACTAATGAAATATTGCGGCAATTCTTCAAGGGGTTGAACGGATTATATCCTCATATTCGTCAGCCCACCCCCACTTAGGACCTTAATTTGGTACTTTATAGGCTGATGGGGGCCCCCATTCGAGCTCCTATCAACATGCTCACTTCTCGGTCTTTCCTATAAGATGGCCTTTTTGGTTGCAATAGCATCAGCCAGAAGGGTATCTGAGCTCAAGGCTCTCACATCCAACCTTCCGTATACCATTTTCTACAAAGGTAAGGTGCAACTGCGACCCCACCCAGCATTCTTCCCAAAGGTGGTCTCAAATTTCCATGCCAATCAAGACCTGTTTCTTATGGTCTTTTTCTCGAAACCTTGTGCCAATAGCCATGAGCAGAGAATCCATTCCCTGGATGTGTGGCAAGCCGTTCTGTAAGTCGAACCAACTGTGTGTTGCTGTGGCAGACAGTATGAAAGGCCTCTCAGTGGCCACGCAAAGAATATCATCAGGGATCACATCCTGTATCAGGGTTTGTTACAACTTCATTAACTTCCCTGCCCTTGCTCTGACTGCATGCTCCACAGGAGCTCAGGCATCTTCAGTGGCCTTCCTGGCCCAGGTAGATATGTAGGTTGGCTACATGGTCATCCTCACTTCACATTATGCCATCACCCAGCACCCCAGGGACGATGTAGTGTTCGGCAGGGTGGTGCTTCAATCAGTGATTCCATAAACTCCAACCCTACCTCCTAGATAAGGCTTGGGAGTCGCCTAATTGGAATTGATATGAGCAAGCACTCGAAGAAAAAAAAATGGTTACTCACTGTGATGAGTTGGATCACAGAAATCCCCTTTGGGACTGCCACCTGATGTGCCTAGACTATCTCTGAGCCCGTTTTCCCTGCCAGCTTGGGACTTCAGTACCTTGCCTTGTTTGAGCCAGACACGCTTGCCTGCTGCAAACTCAGATCCAAGTCTAAACCACATCCCCTACAAGCTGCAAGCTTAACTGAAAACAACTTAAGAAGTGCTATTGTCTCTAGCACTCAGATACCCAACTCCCAATGGGGTTCAAACCCCAAATAAATCTGTTTTATGTGGTATAAAGCTTATACAGGGTAAACTCATAAATTGTTCACCCTCTATAACACTGATAGAGAGGTATGCACAGCTATTTGCCCTCCCCCAGGCATTAATAAATACTCTGTGTTAATTAATAAGTAAAACGTGATTGTATTAAATACAAAAAGTAGGATTTAAGTGATTCCAAGTAATAACAGACTGAACAAAATGAATTACCAAACAAAAGAAAACAAAACACATAAGTCTAAGCCTAAGCCACAGTAAGAAAGTGATTACAGATGAAGTCTCACGCTCAGAGATGTTCCAATGAGCTTCTTTTACAGACTAGCCTCCTTCTAGTCTGGGTCCAGCAATCACTCACATCCCCGTAGTTACAGTCCTTTGTTCCTTTCAGGTATCCTTTTGGGGGTGGAGAGGCTGCCCCTTTAGCCAGCTGAAGTCAAAATGGAGGAGTATCTAGGGGTTTATATAGTTTCTCTCTTGTGGATGGAAACTGCCCTCTCCCCCTGTGTAGAATCACAGCTCAACATGGAGTTTGAGTCACATGGGCAAGTCACATGTCCATGCATGACTCAGTTGTCTACACGCCAACCCAAAAGCTCAGATGTGGATTGGCGTCTCTCGAGGTCCATTGTTAACCAAGTACTTCCATTTACTTGAATAACCCCTTCACGCTGCGTTGACCAAATTTGCTTTAAGTGCTTTCTACAGCAAACACTTTAAATACAAGCATAGAGCCAGTGCTCATAACTTCGGATATAAAAATGATACATGCATACGAATAGGATGAATACGTTCAGAAGAACATGGCCTTTGCACAAATGTGTTACATGGCATATGTAGCATAACACATATTCCAGTTATGTCATGTTTACATTCATAATCATATTTCCATAAAGCATTATGGGGTGCAGCATCACACTCACCATCTCGTAATTGTTGTTCTTCAAGATGTGTTGTTCATATCCATTCCAAACCCACCCACCTTCCCCTCTGTCAAAATATCTGGCAAGAAGGAACTGGAGAGGCGGTAGGAAGGCAAGGCCCTATATACAGTGCCATGAAGGCATGACTCCAGGGGGCTCCACAGCCGATCAGACGGGTGCTACTAGGGGAAAAACCTCCTTGTGAACTGCGCACACACCTAATTGGAATTGATATGATCAACACATCTTAAAGAACAACAGTTACGAGAAGGTGAGTAACCATTTTATTGTCTGTGTGATAAGGCGCCCTGGTTCAGCAACTCGGACTCCAGCAGCCTACTTGTTTACACCATAGTCACACTCTGATCTCCACCAGCCTTGGTTACTAGTACCCAAGTGACCCCTAATGCACCCCAAAATTTCCACAGAACAGTCTTCCCTGAGATGTCCGGCCCTCTGCGGGAACATTCCAAGGAGTAATAATGTTAATTGCTCCTTTAAAGAGAGACAAACCAGCAGCTTGTTGCTTTAACTAGCATTAATAATCACTTCAAGTCAAACACAGCACTGGGCTGATATAGAATAAAAGTAAAACAAGTTTATTTAATCGAGAGGTTTTAAGTATAAGCAATAAAGTCAGAAATGGTTATCAACACATAAAAGTGGAAAATGTTTTCTAGTGACTAAAACTTAACAAAACTACAGTCTTGTTCAAGGTAAGATTCTTACCACATCTCCTTCCAGCAAGATGGCTGACCACCTCCTTGGTTAGGATTTCTTACAAAATGCCAAGTGAAAGGTAACTTTGAGGTTTGTCCCTCTCTTTTATAGTTCACTGAGCTTTTTAAATGTATTCTTCTCAAAGTTCCATGCTCCTACTGTGAGAAAAGGACCCATGGAGTCTGATGGAGAAGGTTCCATGCTGTTTCTTTCCCTGACCTGGTACTTTTTACAATACAAATTGAACTGTCCCTGCAGCCTCAGATATGCTAATCAATGACTGAGGTTGCTAATTCCGTTCTACTCCATGCAGATATGGCCTCAACTGGACTACTATGTTCAGTTCTGGGCACCACATTTCAGGAAAGATGTGGACAACAAAAATGATTGAAGGTCTAGAAAACATGACCTATGCAGTAAGAGTGAGAAAATTTGGATTTGTTTAATCTGGAGAAGAGAAAACTGAGAGGAGACATAACAGTTTTCAAGTACATAAAAGTTTGTTACAAGGAGGAGGGAGAAAAAATGTCCTTATCATCTGAGGACAAGACAAGAAGCTGTGGGCTTAAATTGCAGCAACAGCAGTTTAGGTTGGGCATTAGGAAAAACTTCCTGTCGGGGTGATAAAGCACTGGAATAAATTGCTTAGGAAGGTTGTGGAATCTCCATCATTGGAGATTTTTAAGAGCAGGTTAGACAAACACCTGTCCAGGATGGTCTAGATAATACTTAGTCCTGCCATGAGAGCAGGGAAATGGACTAGATGACCTTTTGAAGTCACTCCTAGTCCTACGATTTTGTGATTGAACCTGGGTGGGGCATTGACCTTTCCTTTGACTGGGGAAAAAAAAAGCCTCTTTTTCCACTCCCCAGACTTTTCTGCGTCAAGCACGTTAGTAATCTCCTACGGAGGGAATTCGTAACTTCAGATATAAAGTTAACATGTATTTTACAATGATATTAATAACCAGTGTGGTGTTAGCTTTCCTATGATACCTCAAGACCTATATTGTACATATGTTACTGCAAAAGTGTGTTAGGTGTGAATACAGGGGTGCCTAGGGTCACAGAGTTCGTACTTTTCTACATTTTCTTGACCTATATATGCTACTTATCATTTATTAGATGTCTGTTCAAAATACTAGGTGTACAATTAGAGAGGAAGCCAGAAGAGATAAAGGCTAAAATGATATAAATAGAGGAGGGGAAGGGGATGCAACCTACAAACAGAATGATCTTTTTTTACATGTATATTCTGTTTTCTTCCTGTTTTTTATTTCCTCCCCAATTGCCATTAGACTTAGTCATTGCTAGTTGTTTTTTATGTATTTTTATCAAGATTTTATGTATTCCATATATACACTGCCCTTCTTAGCTACCTAGCCTGCATGTCTACCCAGCAACTATGGAACTCTTGCTATACTCCCGAACTCCAGGGGAATGCCTTCAAAGAACGCTTTCTTTGCCCCAGTCATCACCATTGAGTAACTAGATTCTAGTTTTAATGAAAAGGGTCAAGATGGGTCAGACCTTGCAGTTTGCATTGTTTCTGATTATGGAGCAGTCATCTGTATGAATGTTTTATCTCAAACTGTGAGGGGAAAGAACTACATATGATGGGGGGCCCATGAAGGAAGCGACAGGAAGGAACAATTGAAACAGATGAGAATTTTTGTATATGTGTATGTGTGGCTTTTCCTTCTTCTAAAGAGCAGCTTTAATGCTTTTTATCTTGTGATCAGCGTTTCCAGAGCACATATAGCAAGAAGCATGAACTGTAAAATTTAGTTGTCTTAGTGCTGAACCAAGTATGTGCATTCTGGTTGTACCATCCTTTCCTATGGGAAGGCACATGGAGAGAGGGAGAAATTGTGAAGTGAAGACGAGCAAGGAAAAGAATTTGGGATAATTAGTAATGAGTTCACTCATTTTATATTCATCCTCATATGTTCACGTTGTTGTTTGTATATTTGAATAAAGTTATGTTTGTATGAGTAGCAAAGACTAATTGCTCTTGTTTTCTTGATCTTTGCCCATTTGCTACCTTAGGGATGCTCATACAACCCCACAGAACTCAATGCAATCCCATATCTGGTGGCTGCACCTACATCAGTGCAATCTCATGAAGAGTAACTTGCATGTATGTACCTGAGAGTAGAATTTGGCCCACAGAAAATAAGTTAAGCATGAACAATGTTCCTTTAGCAGTTGTATACTGTCAGAAATCTTAGTTTCAATGAGAGAGATGTTTAGAAAACATTGAGCTCATCTCATCTGTTTCACAAATGACTTTGCTTTTTTTTCCCAACATAGTGGAGTGATTTTAACTTATTTCCTCTCAGAGGATGTACCCTTTACACCTGATGTAAGATGTACATTGACATGTCATCAACAGTCAACTCTTCTTGATAACCCAGTGTTAATATGTACTAATGTCCCTCTTGCCAAGGCCATATTGTCCACCTGGCCAAATCTTTATCAATGTGAGTGGGAATTTTACCTTCACAAGCACAATCTGTTTTGCTTGTATAGGAGCGGATGTGATCTGACCCTAACAATTTTACACATGCAAAATTAAAGTAATAAGCATAGATAATAAGCAAAAATGTATATTTAATTAAACAGGAAAAATAAGCAAACATGTTTTGAAAGAAAAACTATATAGAACACCAAAGAACACGACTCTTCCATTTATAGCAAATCAGCATAACCTATCGCTTACCATAAACTTTGTTTTTTCTCCCTTTTTTAGCTCATGGGGCATTCTGAATGGGACCACAAACGAGGGTCCAGAGGATCACAGGTCAGTTACAGCTGGATTTTTCACTTGCTGTTCTCTTGTAATTTGGGGTTGGATGCTTGTTTTTCTGGAATTTGTTACTTTGTCTGCTGAGCTTGTGCTGCTAATGGTGGAATTTAAGAAAATCAGCAACAATATATGCTACTGTTGAGTATTGAAAGGGTAAATTAAGGGATGACTCTTGCAAACATGCATATTCGAATAGGTTTATTCAAGCGAGTGGGACTATTCACATAAGTAAATTTAATCACATGCATGTTTGCAGGAGAGGGCCAAAAAGAGTGTTAAATGGTGACAACTTTGATTTAATAGCGGTCATTTTCAAACTGAAATAGTCAGAGAACATTGTTGCATTGGCAGGAGGATGGATTAGAAATGTTGGCCTCTTTTCTAACGCCATTGTTTTTCTAAATCAGTATATTAAGTTTGTAACTCTGCATTTTCCAATATTGTAGATAATTATATTTTTTCTGTTTGCATATGAAATACCATTATAAAGCTCTGTTGTATTCCCCTACAGTACAAGGAAAAACAGAATTGATGGTGACATAGAATTTTATGGGAATTGTTCGTAGCTACTTTTTACCTTAACTCATCCTAAAGTCAAAGAAATAACAGCAGTTTTGATAATAGTATCATGCTGATAGATAAAAATTCATCTATAGAAACCAAGTCATAGGGTTGGTTGTGCTTCAGAGGAGACTGGTGTCTGATGATCAAGAGATTTTCTGTAGGGGCACAGAACTCCAGTGTTGAAATTATTTGAGTCAATAACTAAACCCACCACACTTTAGATCTTCTTTTCATCATTCTGTTATATCAAAGATCATTATACAAGTACTAAGATCTAAGCCTAAACCCACTTCACAGAAGTTTCTGCCCCTAAGAAAGTACCTGCTACTTCTTTTCTTTACTGGGTTGCGGCAATTGGTGTAGTGAACAGGGTTGCCAAACCTTCTGTCCCTCCTCCAAAAATTGCAGAAACATCAGCCTTTTAAATGAGAACTAGATGCTTCTGTATGGACATATATATCAGTTTTTACAGAGTTCACTACTTCCAATTTGGAAAATAATGTGCATTTTGTCATTATTTCTGTTGGTTGTGCATTTAAAAAAATCTAAAAACTTTACCTACAAATTCCAGTTAAACTCAATCCTCATAGAAAAACAACAGAATTTAAAATTCATTCCAAAATCTGTTTTGCATTGCTGTGCTAGGCCTATGAATATGTAGTATTTTATAAAACTCTGCTCAAATGCGGATCGGGATTTTAATTACCTGCTCTGCCTAATTTAGCAGAAAATTGGTGTTTAGATCCACTGAGTGAATCAAGCAGGCAAATCTTATTCTAACGTAGTAACCCAAAGAAACATAAGCCAAGACAGTCAAAGTTATGACTCACTGATATTCTGGCCTAAGCCAGCACTATGGCCTACATTTTCAAAAGTGTCTAGTGATTTATGGTGTTTCAATATTTCAGTCCCAAACATGAGACACTTTAAATGGGCATGATGGTCAGGAAACAGGGTTCTGTGTTTTTTTGAAAACCAGTCTACTTTAAAGATGTTTCAAGTTTGGAAACCAAAACTTGGCATACTTAAAATCACTAGACTCTCTTGAAAATTTAGGGATATACATTTGTAATGTCAAGTGCTTCAATCCCAGTAGAAAAGGCCATTGCTTAAGGCAGCAAAATTTTTAGTGTCTTTTTAATGAATATCTGCAGGATTGGGTGCAGATTAAAAGTCTGCATTTGCCAGTGCACTGAAGGCTAAATGGATTTCAAAAAGGAGAGGCAGAGGACAGACTGAGCAGAAATAGATGTCTTGTTGCAGAAAATCAGTAATTATTCTAGTATCTAGAGCTCTTGGAGTTTTGGTTTTTTTTTAAAATAGTGTTCTTTCAGCATAGAGAAGGGGTGAAATATTGTCCCTTTATAAGTCAATGGGAGTTTTGCCATTGACTTCAATAAGACACGATTTCCCCAAGCAGAAGGGTTGAGAAAGGACTTACTAAGTCAGCTAGCTTTTCCACGTTGCTTCTTCCTGTGGATGGGATGGTTTCCACAGCTCGGCCTAATTTCAGATAGAGAGGACTCCTGGGTGTTCAGTCAGGTTCAAGAAATATCCATTATATGGAGACCAGGTGACAACTTTCCATTGAGTACTCTTAGCAAATATTGCCCAGGGTGAAACTGTTGCTGAAAAGATTTTGACAAAGTTGTTCAGATTGCATAATGAAGAAGCAGGGAGGTATTTGTGAGCAGTTATGAGTCATAGGTGAGAAGTTATAAGGTTTTACCACCTCACTGAACTCAGTACTGGACCTTATTCTGTGTAGGATTCTAACTGGAGCAACACTTGCTTTTTCATCTTGAATGACGTTTCAGACAGGCTTCCTTTTTAAAAAGAAAAGTTCTTCAGTGTTCTGTGATACCAAAACCCTGTAGCTTATAATAATGGTGCTGCAGTGGTTTTGCCTAGTATTGTAGAACACTGAATATTTTAAAATAAAGGTTTATTCCAGGAGTCCTTGTTTCAGGAACTCACTGATATAGAATATAGAAAACTCTTGTCCATTATTTAATTCCTAATACAAAAGAGTCTATTTTAAGATTTCTGTTTATTTGGATCAGAGTAATTGTAATAACTTGAATCCTAGCTGGTCAACATGTAGCTCAGTACAGTGGGCTTTAAAACAGAGAGATCCCAAAACCTATGCCCGTAGAAGAGTTTCCCATTGTCTGTTAATTCTCCTGGAATAAAGAACAGAAAGCACTGAACTGGATTTTAGAGCCTCCTTTCTTCAATGAGCATTTGCAAAGTGCCTCGCTGGAGAAAGAAGTGGAACAATTTGCTTGCTATAAAATAAAACTTCAAACTCTCTCCTTTAACCAGTATGTTTCTTCTGTTATGAATAAGCAGGTTGTCTCTGGTTTGTGTCTGAAACCTGCAGAAACTATCCAGTAGTGCACTGTACATTTTCTAATCACACACTGGGAAAATGTGTTCATTTTGTGCTTTCTGATTGGGGTAGGGGGGAGGTGTTTAAACAAAGAGTGAAGGCCTAACTTGAAGTAGTGCAGGATGTCACAAAAATGCCTCTATGCTTCTGGGAATTCCTAACTATGAAAAAAGTTTTATCTCCTTACGTGCCGCTGTGGTTCACTGGAATTGAAATGTATCAAGTACAAGGCTAAACTTCTATGTCACTTAACCTGCTGCTAACTTCCATAGCAATATCTCATTCCTTTTTCTATTTATTTAATGTATTTATTTATTTTAAGACTCCTTCATCCTTTTGATTTGTGATACTGACAAGCTTTACCAATCCCCCAGTTTTTTCTAGTCCCCATTATTGAAATCTGTACCTCCAGCACTAGAGCACATGGGGATCATCTAGTTAAAATGGATTGTAATTTGCTTCACAGAGAGCAGACAGGTTGCTATCACAAGAATCATTTGATTTTGATCTTTGAAGGTAACACCTAATGTTAGAAATATTTATTGTAAAACACTTATTAAATCAAAGACGGTGATGCACAAGAAGTGTATTTTTCCCATCCTGTGGTGGTGGTTTGCAAACACCAGGAAATATCGTAAAGTTTTATTTCTTAAATACTGAGTGCAAAAAAATTCAATACAACTTTAGAGATCTTACATATATGCATGCATGCACACAAAATTGAGAAATTCCAAGTTACTCTTCCATGTTATAGAAATTCCTAGTTATGTATCCTGCATTTTCTGTACTGGTCACAAATATTAAGGTACGTCCTGTCTGTCACGTCTTCCACTGGATCATTCAGTCTCATTCATATCTTATATAAGATCCTCCTGAGGGCATTTTGCACCAAATGTATATATTCTGCTCCAAAAAAAATAAAAATTCTGCACACAATATTTTAAAATTCTGCAAAATTCTGCCAATTTTATTTGTCAAATAAATGTGGAATCTCCAGCATGGCATTGGGGAGCACAGGCCACTGGCTGCACAGAGGTGGGAAATCACTGTGCAGCTCTCCCCCACCCCCGGACACAGACTCAGCAGTGAGGCTGTACCAAACCCTGACACAGCGCAAGGACTGGGCTGCCACAGAAACACCTCAGAGTTCTGCCCCTCCATACCAGGTGCACCAGGTATGGGCAGGCAGGCTCAGCGAGGCAGGATCTAAGTCTGAATGGCTTTAGTGTGGGGGGTTTCAGGTGTAGGGTTCTGTGTTGGGCAATCTGGGTGCGGCCAGCTCAATGGGAGATCCAAGTGTTGGGGGTATCTGGATGCAACAGTTATAGGAGTCTGTAGGGGGGTCCAGGTGAAGGTGGTTGGGGCTCAGCAGGGGTGTCTGGATATGGAGGGATCAGTGAGGGGGGGTCCAGATGCTGTGATAGTCTGGATGGATGGGGGTTGGGCGGATGGGGGAGAAGCTCTCTGTGCAATGATTTCCTCCTCCCTCCGCAGCTGAGCATTGGTGGGTGCAGGAAGCGTGGGAGGTGAGGGAGTTTGCAGAGCTTCCTACAGCCAGGGGAGATATCCAGATGCCATGGGGAAAGAGGAAGTTCTGTTATCCCCAGCCCAGCCGGGACTAGTAGTTGAGCCTGGTGCAGGGTAGAAGCCACTAGCCGGGTCTTCACCAGTCCTGCCTGCTGCCCCACAGTGGTTTACCTTTCTGCCGGCTGCCCTGGGCATCCAAAACTTACTGCTGGGGAGGGTCACATGACCGCTCTTGTGGCTTCCCTTTGCTTCCCCATCAGAAAGTCATTTTTCTGAGTTGAAGCAAAGAAATCAGCAGGGGACGTAAATTCTGCACATGTGCAGTGACACATAATTGCCCTAGGATAATAAGAGACTGTATGTAATATGAGCCACTGTGGACTAATGGAATTAATCTTTGTCATTATCTCCCTCTAATCCCTTTAGAAGTGTCAAGCACTTTATATACATACATCATTTTAAGGCCATCACGTGGATGAGAATTATTTGTTGCTGTCATCAAGCCAAGTTTGGATTGTTTAATGGGAGGGCATAATCTCAGGACTCTGTGGAACCAAGTGGTCTTTCCTTTCTTAATCTTGTTAAATGATGATAATATAGAGAAAAACACACAAGTCCAGTGTTTTTAATTTACTTTAAATGTAAAAGCTCTCAATTATATATAGCTGAGGTGCTGCGTTTTACCCTTCCAGTTCCTAAGCAACAGCTATTTTCAGATTGAGTGCGTCTGGTGTTGTCTACCTACTTCATGCTTCTGTGAGGTAATTCGTCAGTGGATGCTGGGCTTTCTCGCTCTCTCTCCCTATTCTCTCTGTCATGGGAGTGTAAGGAGAGAGAGAGCTTATAAAACGGGAAATAGCTTGGGCAAAACCAGTATCAACCTTGCAGCTTGCAAAATTGTATACCTCTAGGAGCTCTACAGTCTACAGCAATGAAACAAAAGAATCAGAAATAAGGTTCTTGCCATTGGTTTCAAATTCTTAAGAGGGAAGCCTCTAAAGCACACTCAAAATCATGAGCCGGAAATCCTTGTTCTTACTGAAGCGTAGATGGGAGTCCATTCCCGTTACTGATCAGGTACCGTGTACTGGTGCATCTGTTGTGTAATTGTGTCCGCTGGCAATATCACTGTTGATTTGATTATAATGAAGTAACTGTAACTGATATTTCTTCCTAAACAATGAAATCCAGTTGTCCATTGCCTGTAGTTTCCATAACGATTAGTGCATCCTAGCATAAGCATAAGCTGATTTTACAAGAGCATGTGCTTCTGAATGTATAGATAAGATTGCAGTATGATCATACTTATTGTATTATGAAGGACAATTTTAAGGAATCAACAGAAATCAGTTGTCTAGCAAAGCTGAGTCTTTAACTACAGATCTAATGGCAATGTATGTATTAGAAAGACTGGGGATACTGTGAACTAGTCATTGATGAAAAAATTGTCTATTGCAGGTGGGGTCTTTAGTGCATGTGTTATATTATTTTATATGCTGTATCTACTGATTACACATAGACTTAGTGAGTTAGCAAAAATTTGGTTTTGTTCAGGAACATCTTGCTTGATGTATTATTTCAAAGATGTTCAAAGGAAGAAAAGTATCTGTCTCTCTTAAAATATATAGAAATAGTAGGATGCACTCTAGTGCTTGCATCACCATAGATCAGGACTGAATATGGAAGTAATGCAAGTCTGTTTCCCCACTTCCTGCTCCTGATATTCAGTGGTTCTGTAATATTTTTTTAATACTCTTATTTGAGATGTAAGGACATTAAAAAGAAAGGCCTTAGAAATAATGGTGAAGGCAGGAGTGGTGGCAATAGACTTACCCTATGCCCCTTTGCAGGCTTAGTAATAGTGGTGCTGACAGCAAAGTACATTGTGGGGCATCTCTTGCAATGAGAAACCAGTACTTCAGGGAAAATTCCTGCTTTTTGGGCCTAAGGAACAATGTAATAACTAAATACTGTAGTGCAAGTGTTCTGAAATGCCCCTTTACCCTGTATGCTTGGGTATTCTACAGCTGAATATTTGAACTGGTGTAATAGTTGAACTACAGTGAACTTGAATAGTTTGGGTTTTGATCTGATCCTAGATTATTTTCCTCCTTGGCAGCTGTAACCCACAATGGCATCACTGCATAGAGATGCATTTGAAACACTATTATAGATGTGTAAGCTGGAGTCTATGAGGTGCTTAGCATTTCTTGTAAGATGTTTGAGTATCCTCTGCTCCCTTAACTTCAACTGTAAGATTGGGCCCTAAACCACTGGGGAGACCTTAATTTAAAATGACTGGATTTAGGATCAGGCAGAATCTTCACGCTTCAGTCCACAATGTAAAATTTTTATGGGATCATCCCTCGTTGTTGGCTGTGAATTTAAAAGCAGGAACTGATTTTATACGGTACCATAAAAGCTAAATAAACCAATAATTGATATAGATGTTTATATAGCTATAAACAGTTCAAAGTGATGTACTGCAGAGGAAAGTAAAGTAATCAATAATATTTCCTTAGCTAGAAATGTTCTTTTGTAGCAATATAAACAGCAGTAATACCTTCTGTGATGTTAAATCACTAACTGAAAGTTTGATAGGTTTATGTCAATGTAGCTAGTGAGGCTTCTCTCTTACCAGCAAGGATTTAGTGTACAGACACACTAATGGCAGCATGCACGTGAAGTTCAGTTCCCAATTCGTTATACATGATCTAGCAGATATAAGCAGTTCCCACAGCTTGACACTCATGCAACACCCCCATCCCAAGTGTTTTGACATTTTTTAAAGATTGTGAATATATCCCCTCACTTGCATCTCTTGACAAAGCATGTCAGTCATAGGCAATTTTTTTCAAACATAAAGCTGGTGTTTATTTCACTGTTAATTTCTATTCGTTATTAATTTAAGAAATACTGTCTCATAGTTATAAAAATCTGTATACTTCTGAAGAGATGTGGCTGGAACAAGGGAATGAGTCAGGATTCCTGGTTTCTGTTTCTGTCTTTAATGTTGGCTTGGTGCAACCATGAGCAGTTCGCTTTGACTTCTCTTCCTTTGTGCCTTCTTTTTCTCGTTTTTGTAAAAGGAGGAAAATATCTCATTCTTAAACTCATTAAATTAACATTAGTTGAAGCAGTTGAACTCCCTGGTGGAAAGGGGCTATGGCAAAGTATTATTTGGTCTGATCTTCCAGCCGTAACTCACACAAATCTTTGTTCTTGTCAGTAGTACCATTAACTTAAATTTTGGTTTTGTTAGAAATTGCCATGTGAGGAGAGGGACTATTCATGTAAGGGCTCTGGGATTGGGCTCACCGTTGTTAAAGTAGTATCTGGTTCTTTCCCTGCACTTTTAAAAAAAAATTAACATACCTTTTTAGGACCAGATAATCCTATTAAAATCAATAGGAGGATTACCATTGTCTTCAATGAGCTCTGGATCAGGCCTTTGTTGAATGTTTACTATAGAACAGGAAAAGAGGGCAAACAAACTACGGAGTTCACAGTGAGTAACATTATGACATACTGTTTCTTCCTTGTGATGTAGGTGACATTGATGGTGAAACAACATTTAGCTCATAAACAGAAAAATAAATATCATAAAATTTTAAACAAATAAATGTAACAGTCTTTCCCATGTATGAGAGAAATAATTTTCCACCAGTTCCCCATCTCACACTTCTCCAATAACACACAATTTTCACATTACAATTTATTCTGGGACTTCATCGTATGTTTGGGCCTTTGTAGGTCAAAAGGTAAATGGTAGAAAACAACCTCTGCCACAGTTATAGCCCGACGCAACATACAGCGTGGGTAATGGCAAGGCCAGGGCCGTCCTTACCCATACTCACAGTACGCAGCTGTGTAGGGCACCAGGAAACTTGGGGCACCAAATTGCCTGATGCCCTGCACAGCTGCGTGATGCTCCAGCCCCTGCCCTACCTCTTCCCCAGGCCCTCCACCTTTGCTCTGCCCCCACCCCGCCTCTTCCCACTCCTGAGCCGCCCTAGCCTCGCCCCCACTCCGTCCCAGCCCTGCCTCTTCCCACTCCTGAGGAGAGTAGCAGAGCAGGGCCTGCACTCACCGGCGACGGGAAGTGCAGCAGCCCGGCCCCAGCCATGCCGCCGGTGAGTGCTGGGGGGCAGTTTGCCCCTGGCCCCCAAGCCAACCCTGCCCCCCCTCATGGAGGCCTGGGGCCAGCCCTCCTGCACCCCTGTGGAGGCTGCCCCCCAACACACACACCGTGAGGGGGCTGCATAGGGCCTCAGAATAGCTAGGGACAGCCCTGAGCAAGGCTGACAGAAATCACAATGGAGAATGCTCAGAGATTTTTATTTTATTTTATTTTATTTTATTTTATTACACATTATAACAAGCTGTGGACTTTCTGAAGCTGATTGACAACAAGTTGTTACTAAGCAGAGAATGATCTTCCTTGGTGCCATATTGGTTTCTGTACTCTGTAATTAAGAGGGAAACTATTCTAGTTTCAGTATAGTTGCAGCAGAATATGGAATCTCTCTATATCATTTCACTTCATAACATTTTGATAAAATCATCTTTAATGTCAAAGGATCCTAAATCTCTAACGTCAAGCTACTGCAAGAGTGAAGGATGACAATCTAAATACAGTATATAAGTGGGAGATTGACATTTGTAACCAAACACTTGGGACAAATCCTTCCTCTTATTAAAAAGCACCATAAGATCTTTTATTTTCATATAGTGCAGCGGGCTGTGGTTTTAAAGTTCATTTTAAAAACTACCACAAAAAGAATAATGTGGCTCTGCTTTTTGAAAGATTAAGGGCTAAGGATTTTCTATTTAGGGGCCTAAATAATTGCCTGATATTTCAAAAGTGCTGAATGCCTATCATCTTGTGAAATAAGTGCACTTTGGAGAGAGAGTTGTAGGAGGTCAGAGTAGAAGCATGTCAGGAAGAGAGTGCCAGGTGTACTGCAGTCGCTGAGTGAGAGAACCACCAGAGACAAAAATGGGGTAAAAAAATGATGAAGGGATAGTTACTTTGTGGCTTAGACCTGGGACACAAGTAGAAGAGTGGGAGGAGGCAGGGATAAGCAGCATGGCAGGGGGCAGGGGGGGTTGGATAAGGACCAGGAAGGTCAGGGGACAGGGAGGGGGCAGAGGTTCTGGGGGTGGTGGTCAGGGGACGGGAAATGGAGGGTTGGATTATGGGTATTCCAGGGAGTCTGTCAGGACTTGGTGCGGGGACGTGGATAGGGGTCAGGGCAGTCAGAGGACAGGGAACAGTGGGGTTGGTGGGCGGTGGGGTGGTTGGGGAGTTTTGGGGGGCGTTGAGGGGACAAGGTGCAGGATGGGTTGGGGATTCTGAGGGGGGCAGTCGAGGGGCTGGAAGTGGATGGGGATCAGATAGGAGGCAGGGGCAGGCTGTTTGGGGAGGCACAGCCTTCCCTACCCTAAAGCTCATTCAGCAGTTTGAAGCTTGCAAACAGCTATTTAACACAAAGAGCCAAGCTGCTATTTGTTCCATGGGGGAGGGATCACGTGAGAAAAGCAATATCCTACACCAACTACCTCCTTCCCAGTCCTACCAAGGGAGACCCTCTCCCCTGCATTCCCCAAGAATCCAGAGGGGTTGATTCAGTGGTTCTCAAATTTTTGTACTGCTGACCCCTTTCACATAGCAAACCTCTGAGTGCGACACCCCCCCCATTTAAATTAAAAACACTCTTTAATATATTTAACACTATTATAAATGCTGGAGGCAAAGCGGGGTTTGAGGTGGAGCCTGACAGCTCACAACCCCCAGTAATAACCTCGTGACCCCCAGTTTGAGACCCCCCAGGTTAATGTAATTTTAGCACACTGTGTCCATTCACATGCATGTGCTATTTTGAGCATTTCAGTTCTCACAACATAGGCTCATCGCAGATTCTGGAACAAGTTCAAATGCTCAGTTCATGGAGTATGTACATAAGCTATACTAAAGACAAACCCACAGTAACTATCTCCAGTTTGTGAGGGACCCCACGGAGCCAGTCTCTAGGAAACAGATAAATTCATGGAGGTTAAGTCCATTAATTGCTATTAGCCAGGATGGGTAAGGAATGGTGTCCCTAGCCTCTGTTTGTCAGAGGGTGGAGATGGATGGCAGGAGAGAGATCACTTGATCACTACGTGCTAGGTTCACTTCCTCTGGGGCACTTGGCATTGGCCACTGTCGGTAGACAGGATACTGGGCTGGCTGGGCCTTTGATTTGACCCAGTATGGCCATTCTTATTTTCTAAGCTAAATTAACCCAAAGTTATGGAGACAGATATGAGTCAAGGAAGGTAGCAGAGTATCAGAAACCGGGAAGAATCTCTGACTGGATGGGCTCTGGCATTTGGTCACAAGCTGAGGTGGTTCAAAAGTTTTGGATTTTTTTTAAGCAGAATTTTTTTTATTGTTTCTTTAAACAAACACTGCAAGCAGCAAATATTTGGCCACACACTTGTAAAACCCCAAACCATGTTCAGGTTTTGGCAGACTAATTTCAGCTTTTCAATTAAAAAAACCACAACAAATTTTGAAGGAAAGCAGACATTGTCCGTGATTTTTTTTTCTGCTTTTTAAAAACCCCTAGTTTTCGATCCAAAAGAAGTTTTGATGGAAAATATTTGTCCAACTCTTTTGATACCTTGTAAAAGTGATTTGAAAAGAAGGTTTTTTTTTATGGAAGGGGCCCCTGAGGTTGCTTTGAACAAGGCCCCCTGAATCCTCTGGGTGGCCCTGATTGCTGGAGATGGGATATTGGACAGGGTGGATCAGGGCCAAGATGGCATTGAGCATTTTCTCTGTCACATCCTTAGCTGACTGGTTCTTGCTCGCATACTCTGGGTCTAACTGGTTGCCCTATGTGGAGTCAGGAAGAAATTTTCCCTGAGATTAGATTGCCAATGACATTGGGTGGGGGTGGGTGGTTTCGCCTTCCAGTGCAGCATGGGACACTTACTGCAGTTACCTGGGTATATCTCAAACACTTTCCTGCCATTGCAAGGGCCTTGGACGTTAGTTCACCTCAATCCCTCCTATTCTCTGTCTGTGGCACATAATAGTTTAGTGTCCTGTGGGTTGTAATGCTCTGGTCTAATTTTAATTGTTTAGTTTAATGTGAGGGTAGTGTTAGTTGCCTGTGATATACAGGAGGTCAGACTAGATAATCTGAGGGTACCTTCTGGCTTTGACTCTATAATCTGATATGGCTTATGACTCTGACCTGGAAGAGCTGCTGTTGCCAGAGAAGTCCTGCTCAGACATAGGCTTGAGCATGCTTGTACAGATGGAATCTTCAGAGAATTTAGCTACTAAATTCTCTGAAGACTCAATTGAGCATGTGCAGATTGCAGGTTTTTAAAGGCATACAACTTGGCCAGATTTCTACTAGGGTAGCAAAAAACACATTCCTGACAGAAAGCCCTCCAGTTCCAAATATTACGTTCCTCTTCTAAAGCATGGTGGCACTGCAGTGTCTCAAACAAGGTTGCCAGAATTTTTTGTAACACAAACAAAACAAAATATTTTCTCTAGACTTGTTCTCAAAAATGGTTGAACAGTTTCAGCTGAAATTTTCCAAAAAATAAAAATCAGGTGTGCACATTCAGCAAGGGAAATTTCAGACCAAATTGTTAAAATCTGGCAGTTATAAGTCACTGAAAACAGGGACTTCTAATGGGAAGTGTTGGGCAACCTTAATATTAGGTAGTGCCACCAGCCCTATCTGTAATAAAATTCTGCAATATAAAATTATTTACAGGTTCGGCTTTTCGGATTTTGAAAAGTCAGATTTCAACTTCTCCCTTGTTAGATTTAAGAGTTGAGGGTTATGCCACATGCTATCTTTTACATTTTTAGTAACAGCTTGTATTTGACTTATTTCCTCAATGTCTTAAATGTATTAATAGACTTCCTTGAGGTAATATTCAGCCAGACACATGAAAGTTGTGAATTTGCTAGAATGCTGTTTACAAAGATGAACTCAGCAAAACTCAATTAAGTTCTTTAATTTTAACTTAATAGCCAGTAGATCAATTCCTCACTTGGGAAGCTCCACTTATGTGTTAATAATAATGCAGCTAACGGATGTAACCTCCATGGCAGAGTTCATTGCAGAGTCTCTGTAATATAACAGTCACATAGCTGTAGGAAGATATCTTCAATAAACAAGGTTTTAAAATCACAGTAAACTGCTTGATTTCACTCTGAAATGAAATGCTTTTAACTCAAGTTTCCATTAATTTTTTTTTCCATTTCTTATGTCCATACTGTGGAAGACGTTTCTGCCATAATTGCTGCTTGCTGGGATAGTTTTAAAATAAATATGTGAAAGTATTTCCCATTGTTCCCTCCTCATGGGAACACAGGCTGAAGTCTCTAGTAGCTCATTTTACGAGTTCCCCAGTGGAAAAGCTCACAGCTGATCAGCTCTGTTCTCAGCACCAGATGTTCTCTTTCTACTTTACTTTAGAAGTGAGCCATAATTTGTTTTTCTGAGCCTGATGGATGAGTGTTCAAAATTTCTAAATAAATTATTGGAACAGGCTCATGGACATTTTTGAGTAAGCGAGTGTTGGAGTAAATCTTAAAGTAAAGCCATAAAACAGAATTTCATGGTGGGTTGGGTTTTCCAGATCAAAGGTTCATTGTGTAATAGGCTTGCATTGCTCAATTTCTAATTCTTGAACAACCTTGCGCGTTACAGAAGCAGAGTCAGTTCCTGTAGTCTGTACAGAAAATCTAGAGATTATCAGACCCAAATTTAGAGTACTTATTCACTGAATTGTTGGGCCTTAAAGGCTTGAAAAATCCACTTGCTAGTAGTGAATGAGTGGAAAATTCTCCAGAGGTAGGATGGAGGTATCAGCCACCAAATTCTGCACAATGTAAGCATTCATTTAACAACAACAAAAATTGTATCCCTGATTGTGATGGTAATTTTTCATGATGCAGTGTTGTCTTCCTGGGTCTTCAGGAAGCTTTCAGTTCCAGTGCTTTTGTTGCTGCTCAGAGCTTTGCCAAAGAGCTGCAGTGCTGCTTTTTGAGAAAGCCACAGGAATAACAGCAGAGACATTAGATTTATTCATTGCAGCATCCAGAAGGCTGGGGAAGGGATACACTAGTAGAGTTCCTACCTCCCCTCCCAGCAACCTGATAGTTCTAGACAAGGAGTACAATAGTGGAGACTGCCATCTCCCCTTCGATTCCTATCAAGCCGCCAGGACACCCTGGGGAGGTGGTGGAATAGCAAATATTTCGTTTCTCCCTTCTAGCCCTCTTGAGGAGCAAATAGAAGGCTGTCAAGGAAGAAGTGGAGACAGAAAGTCTCTTCCCCTTTGTAATCATTAGTGTGGAGCTTCACATTTATCAGAAACCAACCACACGATAACTGAAAAGATGGAAGCCCTATGAAGGATCCAGGGAGTTGTGTATATCTAATAGAAATCCCTGAAATCTCCCCCATCCCAGCAGCTTTGCTTCTGGAATTTGTGGGTGAGCCCCTTCTGCCAAACTTATCTTTCATATATACCACTGGCTGCTAGGTTTAGTCCTCCATCTAGGAGCCGATTGGTAAATATTCCAAATATTGCCTTGGAATAAAGTGCCATGGATCAAATACTGCCTGCAGAGCCATGCATATAGTGGCTGCCATTGACTGTAATGCAAGCAACAATCATGTCCATACATCTTAATTTTCCAACCTGCGACTGTGTGGCCTTAGCCATCAACATTGTGAGACGCAAGATGTGGAACATCTGTAGGTGCACATCCTGCCAGGATTGACCAATTGTAATGTTTTAAATTAATAATTGACAGATTCTAATGACTTTCAGTGGGCTTTTTTTAAATCAGTTTGCTGAGTTTTCATCTCCGTTAGATGTTCAGTGGGAAAAAGTGAACAGTTCAGGGGGAAAATGTTTTATAACAAGTTGTTTATTAAAATAGAAGGGAGGGATAGGAGATGAGGTGTGGTTTTTTTTTTTTTTTTTTTTTTTTTAGGAAGCTGCCCTCTGTGTGCTGTATTTTCTATACCTCTCGCGGAATTGAGGATGCTCAGCATCCCGAGGAGTAGCTCAGCATCTTGCAGGACCAAGTATTTTGTGAGGAAAACTCAAAATAGTTTAGGAAGGAGACTGCAGCTGGGTTTTTGCTGTGGATCTGTTCTCCTTTAATGAACCAAGACCCGAAGCAGTTCAGGCCATATTATTTGACATATCTTTGCCTGACTAGGAAGCAATAAAAGCTTCAGATTTTATAAGTGTACTTCTCTTTTTAGTGTCCTTTTCCTGCTTCATAGAAAGTCACTGCTCTTTCTTACTGGAACTGTTACTAATATATTTATCTATGTAGCGTAGCACCTCTCTGAAACAGTATCCTGAGTTCTTCTTCGAGTGCTTGCTCATATCGATTCCAATTAGGTGTGCGCACGCTGCATGCACGTTTACCGGAAGATTTTTACCCTAGCAACACTCAGTGGATTGGCTGGGTCGCCCCCTGGAGGGGCGTCGCTATGGCGGTGAATATATACCCCTGCCAACCCAATGGCCCTTCAGTTCCTTCTTACCGCCCGTGTCAGTCATTGGAACAGTGGAGTGCAGCTTAACTGATCTCCACTTCCCTAGCTACTCATAGTTCCTTATTAATAGTTGTGTATATAGTTATAATCTCTATAGTTGTAGTTAATTTTAGTCATTTCTATAATATATTTAGCGTATATAATTGCGAAGGGATCGGGGATTAGCCCCTTCCCCCCACCCGGTACCGGGGCTCATGCCCGGGTCATCGGGCTTCAAACCGTGCTCGGGCTGCCTTAAGCCGATGCCTATGGGAGATCCCCACAACTCCTGCCTTAAGCGCCTTGTGGAATCCCATCTCTCAGATAAGTGCTGGATCTGTAACGCCTTTAAGACGAGGAAGAAGAAAGAGCTGGACTTTCGCTTCAAACAGCTCCTGATGGAGGCAGCTCTTAGTCCAACGCCTTCTGCACCGAGCGCTGAACAATCTGTATCAGGGAGAAGCGCTCTTTCAGCTCCGGATTGCCCCGGTACCGCTAAGGCCCCTCGGCACCGACCATCGCCGGCACCGATGTCGGCTCAGCACCGTTCCCGGTCACCATGGGTCAAGAAGCATCATAAGACTCCCGCTGCTTCAGTGCCACCTGCATCACAGTCGGAGCACCTTCCTAAGTCGGACCGCCCGGCACCGACACTTGCTGCGGCACCGTCAGCTTCGGCACCATCGATTCCGGTCCTGCAAGGACTGTTGAGTCCAGTGCCTGAAAGCTCCCCGGCGCATGCTGTGATCGAGCTCACTATCCCGTCTACGCCTGAGACCTTTTCCACGGCGAGGGATTTGATTGCACTGAGGGAGTCTGCACTGCCTCAACCCCTGGCACCGCCAGTGTGGGTCATTCAGTCTATTGGCAAGCCTGCCCTGCTGATGCCACCCTCCGTTGGCACCGCTGAGAGGCACCAATCAAGATCTCAGTCCCACTGGCGTTCTTGGTCCCGTCGCCGATCCCTGTCCCGATGCCGTTCGCAGTCCCGGCACCGCTTTCCATCACGGTACCGGTCGCACTCGCAGCACTGCTTAGCGTCCCTTTCACCGGTCCGGCAGTCCCGGTACCAATCTAGCTCCCGGCACCGTTCCCGGCACCGCGCCTCTCACAGACGCTCCAGGCGATGAGCCTCAAGATCCCGGTCAACCACCTGGCACTGGTACGGTCGAGGTCCCAGTCTAGTTCATGGTACCATTATGGCACCCGGTACAGGTCCCCAGTGCCGCACCGAGAGAGATTGTCTAGAGACGTGGCCCCTTCTCATGGTTTCTCAGCTCCTCCTTGGCCGTCTAGACACACCTCAGTGTCATCTCACGCGGACAGTGCTTCCTATGCACAGGACTGTGACTCAGCCATGCCCAGCCGAGTCTTCCAGGAAACCCAAAGTCAAGAACAAGGGCCTCATCAGTGGTTGTTTTAGACACCTTGGGTGTATCACCAAGCCCAAGGTGCGCACCCAGAAGCACCACGCTCCATGCCATCTGAACACCGCGTGCCAGAGGCGACTGTAAGCCACCCCCCTCCTATGGGTACGGATGAAGCGTCCATTCTGCCGACAGACTCTCAGATCCCACCTGAACCTGACACCGCCCAAGAACAAGAGCCCACGCAGGACCCTCTTGTACCTGGTCTCTCCTCTTCCTCCTCTCCAGATGAGGCTGTGGCCAGGACATCCTTCTCCGGCCCTCCTCCAATTGACCTGAGGGCCCATCAGGATCTTCTGAGGTGGGTGGCCCAGAATATGGATCTTCAGGTGGAGGAGGTCCCGGAGATAGAAGACCCTGTGGTGGATATTTTATCAGCTGACACCCCCACAAGAGTAGCCTTGCCTTTTATTCATACGATTCAAGCAAATGCCAATACCATCTGGCAATCTCCAGCCTCTACTCTGCCCACGGCCAGGGGAGTTGAGTGGAAGTACATGGTACCCTCGAAAGGGAACGAGTATCTGTACATGCTCCCTCCTCCCTGCTCCCTGGTCATGCAATCGGTTAACGAGAGGGAGCACCATGGCCAGCAAGCTCCTGCTCCAAAATCCAAGGAGGCTAGGTGCATGGACTTATTGGTCCGCAAGGAATACTCTGCTGGAGGCCTCCAACTCAGGGTGGCGAACCAGCAAGCCCTACTTAGCCGATACAACTACAACACCTGGACGGCGGTCGGCAAATTCACAGAGCTACTTCCCCACGACTCCCGCCAGGAGTTTGCAGCCCTCTTGGAGGAAGGAAAGAAGGTGGCAAGAACCTCTCTCCAAGCCTCACTGGACGCGGCTGACTCAGCAGCCAGAACTCTGGCCTCAGAAGTAGCCATGAGGAGAATATCATGGCTTCAGGTGTCAGGCCTCCCACCTGAGTTACAACAGACTATACAAGACTTGCCCTTTGAGGGCCAAGGCCTATTTTCTGAAAAGACCGACCCTAGGCTGCAGAGCCTAAAAGACAACAGGGTGATCATGTGCTCACTGGGAATGCACACCCTGGTGACTCAGCGCAGGTCCTTCGGTCCTCAGCCTCAGCGTGCTTACCACTCGCCTAGGCCGCGACAGTACTTTGGCAGAAGTTGCAGCTGGGGGAATCGCAGAAGGAAGTCTGGGCCCCAAGAGGGTCAAAATCAAGGCCTCTCCAAACCACCCGCGGGACCCAAACCGAACTTTTGAAGGGACCCCCAAGGACGGCATACCAGTTCTTTCCCAGGATTCTTTTCTGTCTTTTTACAACCGCCTCTCCCATTTCCTCCCTGCGTGGGCCCAACTCACATCGGATCGTTGGGTCCTCCGCACAGTAGAATTGGGATACCACCTCCAATTTATTTCGCCCCGCGCCCATCTGCGTCCGTCTCAGCAACCTCTCTCATGAGCAATTCCTCTTGCAAGAGATAGGGACGCTCCTAACCATGGAAGCTATAGAGGAGATACAGAAAGATTCAAGGGGCAAACGGTTTTATTCCCGCTATATCCTAATCTCCAAAGCAAAGGGAGGTCTGAGACCTATCCTAGACCTGCGAGGATTCAACAAATTCATGATAAAGTTGAAGTTTCGCATGGTATTCCTGGGGACCATCATCCCGTCCTTGGATCCCAGAGACTGGTATGCCACCCTCAATATGAAGGACGCGTATTTTCACATCATTATTTACCCACCACACAGACGGTACCTCTGTTTTGTGGTCAACCATCAACATTTTCAATTTACGGTCCTTCCGTTTGGCTTTTCTGCGGCCCCTCGAGTATTCACAAAATGCATGGCTGTAGTCGCCGCCTCCCTCCATCATTGTCGAATACACGTCTTCCCGTATCTTGACAATTGGCTCATTCAAGGGACCTCCGACACACAAGTCATCCGTCACATGGGCATCATCAAGGACCTATTCAGGAAACTAGGCCTGATGCTCAATATATAAAAATCCACTCTGGTTCCCACTTGGAGAATAGATTTCATTGGGGCCATCCTGGACTCCACTCTAGCCAGAGCCTGCTTACCAGAGCCCCGGTTTCAGGCAATGGTATCAATTATCCAAGGCCTGCAAAACTTCCCAACAACTTTGGCTTGCACTTGTCTCGGCCTCCTGTGTCACATGGTGGCCTGCACGTTCGTGACCAAACACGCCAGTCTATGCCTCCGTCCCCTTCAAACTTGGCTCAACTCGGTATACCACCCGGGCAGAGACAGCATAGACATGATCCTCACGATCCCCCCGAGCATCCTAAACTCCCTGAACTGGTGGCTGTTGCCCATCCTGGTCTGTGCAGGGATGCCTTTCCACCCACCCTGACCACGGACACGTCATCTCTGGGTTGGGGAGCCCACCTTGAGGATCTCCGCACTCAAGGCCTTTGGTCAGCTCAAGAACTGACCTTGCACATCAATGTACGGGAGCTGAGGGCAGTCAGCCTTGTGTGCCGGGCGTTTCAAGAGCATATACAAGGCCGTTGTGTCTCAGTGTTTACAGAGAACACAAAGGCCACGTTTTATGTAAACAAGCAGGGCAGTGCATGTTCCTCCCCCCTTTGTCAGGAAGCCATCCAGCTCTGGGACTTTTGCACAGCCCACTCAATCGACCTCGTAGCGTCTTTTCTCCCAGGGGTTCAGAACACTCTGGCAGATCACCTCAGCAGATCCTTCCTTTCTCACGAGTGGTCGATTCATCCGGACGTTATCCATTCTGTTTTCCAGAAGTGGAGTTCTCCCTGCATAGACCTCTTTGCCTCCCGTGAGAACAGGAAATGACGTGTTCTGCTCCTTCCAGAGTCACTCCCCGGGCTCCCTATCAAACGCATTCCTGATACCGTGGATGAGCCATCTCCTTTACACCTTTCCACCATTCCCACTGGTCCACAGGGTCCTGCTCAAGCTCCGCAGAGGCAGAGCCCACCTGATCTTGATAGCTCCAGCGTGTCCGAGGCAACACTGGTACACCATGTTGCTTGACCTCTCGCTGAACCCAATCCCCCTACCTCTTTGGCCGGATCTCATAACTCAGGTCCATGGCAGACTTCATCTCCCAGACCTGCAGTCTCTTCACCTTACAACATGGTTGCTGCATGGTTAAGCCAGGCCGAGTTACGCTGCTCTGCCTCGGTACAACAAGTACTCCTGAGTAGTAGGAAACTTTCCACTAGGTTAACGTATCTGGCCAAGTGGAGGTGTTTCTTCTGCTGGTGTGAGCAGCGTAACGCTGTTCCTACCGAGGTACTGGTTCCTACCATCTTGGACTAACTCTGGTCTCTAAAACAACATGGCCTAGAGGTTTCATCAATAAAGGTGCACTTGGCGGCCATCTCTGCCTTCCACCCAGGGGAGAAAGTCTGCTCAGTCTTCCCTCATCCCATGGTTTCGAGGTTCCTCAAGGGCTTGGAACGTTTATACCCACAGGTCTGCTGCCCCACCCCAACCTGGGACCTCAACCTTGTTCTAGCCAAACTTATGGCTGCTCCCTTTGAGCTGCTGGCAACCTGCTCACTGCTGTACCTGTCCTGGAAGACAGCATTCCTCATAGCCATTACATCAGCAAGACAAGTCTCCGAACTCTGGGATCTCACGGTCGACCCCCCGTATACAGTGTTTCACAAGGACAAGGTACAGCTGCGACCACATCCAGCCTTCCTCCCTAAAGTGGTATCGGCCTTCCATATCAATCAAGATATCTTCCTTCCGGTCTTCTTCCCGAAGCCACACTCCTCATGCCGAGAGCAGCAACTGCACTCCCTAGACGTCCATAGGGCTCTTGCATTTTATATCGAGCGAACAAAGCCCTTTCGTAAAACACCCCAACTCTTCGTCGCGGTAGCAGATCGAATGAAGGGCCTACCTGTCTCCTCCCAGAGGATTTCATCTTGGGTGATGTCGTGCATCCGCACCTGCTATGACTTGGCTCATGTTCCGATAAGCCACCTCACTGCACATTCTACTAGGGCTCACGCTTCATCTACCGCCTTCCTGGCTCATGTACCCATCCAGGAGATAAGTCGTGCAGCTACCTGGTCGACACCTTTGCGTCACATTACGCATTGGTACAACAGTCCAGCGATGATGCAGCATTTGGCTCAGCAGTTCTACATTCTGCGACATCTCACTCTGACCCCACTGCCTAGGTAAGGCTTGGGAGTCACCTAATTGGAATGGATATGAGCAAGCACTCGAAGAAGAAAAAACGGTTACTCATCTTTGTAACTGTTGTTCTTCGAGATGTGTTGCTCATATCCATTCCAAACCCGCCCTCCTTCCCCTCTGTTGGAGTAGCCAGCAAGAAGGAACTAAAGTACCGTTGGGTCGGCAGGGGTATATATTCACCGCCATAGCAGCGCCACTCCAGCGGGTGACCCAGCCGACTCACCGAGTGTTGCTAGGGTAAAAAATCTTCCGGTGAACATGCACACGGCACACGCACACCTAATTGGAATGGATATGACATCTCGAAGAACAATAGTTACAAAGGTGAGTAAGTGTTTTTTTTTTTTTTTTTTACAACAAAGCAATTAAGGAAATAAAAAGGAAGCTATAAACATAAAATAAAAATTGGTGTAAAACAATAAAAGAATTGGTATGGCCTCCCCAAGGCATTCTTTCTATGAGTAGCTCTGTGGTCTTTCTCAGACAGCGCGGGATATCATCATAGCTCTGGGGCTAGAGAGGCAAATAAGGCAGCATTCTTCTTTCCCCTGCTCTCTTGGATTCTGTCGTTCGCATTCCCTTGAATATTGAAAGTTGCAGTGGGAGCAAGAAGCTCAGAAAAGTTATATGACTCCATGTAACTGAAGGAGATGGATCTCTGGCCTGTGGATTCTCAAGATGCTCGTGGTCCCAGGGATGTTCTATTTTTATTTTGCTGCAGGCATTTTAAAAGAAGTACTTTCAACATTTTGTTTTGGAATTATTTCTGTGGAAAATTTGAAGCATTAAAGTTCAGGAATTTTTAGCAAGTAGTCACTATGGGAGCAGAAAAGAAACAACTTCAGGATTTTTTCATATGGCACATACATACATACTGTTGTGAGATAGAAGGTGCTCCACGTGCATGTTAGGATGAAGGTGATAGAACTGACTTACATGAAATGAGTTGATGGTCTCAATCCTGTTTCTAAAGGACAACTGTCTCCATCATAGAAATCACTAGCACACTTGGTACAGACTAATCTCAAGATAATTTCAGAAGTCTCTAAGGTCATTTATTGCTATTGCCAAAAGAATGTAAGGTGATCTTCTCCCAAAGACTCCCTAAGTGGCTTTCCTTTATTACAATCCTATGGAAACCTCTCCTCAGACTGTCATGACCATTCACAAAGAGCTCAAGCAATCTCAGTGGCTTCCCTGCAGGAAATTCCTCTCTGACATATGTAGTGCAGCAACCTTGGGCTCTGTTCATACCTTCATCAGATATTATGCACTGAATCAAGCTTCAACTGGAGATGCTACCTTCAGTTCTGTGTCCTGAAGCCTGTGGTGCAGAACACTTCCTTGCACCCTGTTCCTCAATGAGTATTTTTGGGAGTCTCACACAGTGAATATTCATAGGGACCAGAACCTGAAGAAGAAAGGTAGTTTACTTGCCTAGTAAGTGGAGTTCTTCTTCAAGATGTGTGGTCCCTTTGGGTTTTCACAACCTGTTTTCCTTCTCCTCTGCTCAGATTCTCACATTTCGCATGGTAGAATAGGAAGTGGAGAAAAGGTTGGTCTGTGCTGCCCCTTATGCCCTCATTTGGGAGAACAAGGGGGCATGGGCATAGACCAATGGACATTGCTGTTGAAGAATTTCTGGTCCTGGGCGCACAGAGTGCATACCCATCCACGATAAATACCCATAGGGACCATACGTCTTGAAGACTTTCGGTTACTATAAGGTTAAAAGTAACCTTCCTTTACCTATTCTAATTTTTAAGTTTCTTGCATTGGTTTATAGACATTTATAGTGTTTTTGTTTTTGTCTGCGTACCTAGTTTTACTTAACTCATTAGTCTAACACCCTGTTACTGGTACTTTACCAGATTTTAACTTGGAGGTGTAAGCCTGGCCCTCTTTCAGTTCATCTGTAACTTCTGTCCTATCATTTATTAGTTATGTTTTCATCTGGCCTGAGTGTACCTTGGCACTTGTCAACTTTCCCTCAAGTCCAAATGTAAACACTTCCACCCAAACTATGTTAATTTCCTTTATTAGCGTTCTGGAAACAATTTGGTGCCAATACCTTTTGCATCGGTTCTAGCTCCCTTGAAAATGTCCCCAATGCCCGATAAACTTAAATGCCTCATATTTATGCCATCTCCTCTTCTCAGGCATGCATTGTGAACCTACTGTAGAGGCCTCAAACATAAATACATAATACCTTCTAGGACCTCATGCATTCCTCCTGCACATCATTGGTACCAATATGTACCGCAGTGATGGATTCCTACCCAGCACTAACTAGAAGTTAGTCCCCTTGCCATTAATAGGTATTGTGATTAAAGAGCTCTGCCTTCCCACAGATAGCAGGTACTTAGTGCCAGGGCTGGGAGCTGCCACAGCTGCAATATCACAGCCTGGACCTCCCCTCCCCATCACCAACAGGGACTGTGATTGAGGAGCTCTGCCTATAGCAGGAACACTTCGCAGAAAGCAGAGACTCAGTGTTGGGCTGGGAACACTCTCATACCTTTGTTGGGGGCTTTCAGTCTTGTCCATCTGTCACTCACCCATGGCTGATGGCTATCACCAAACACACCTTCTGTGTCATTGCATCTGTCATTATCCTTCTTCCTCCTTTTCGCTCTCTTCCACTCACTGACTTGATTTCCTTTTCCTGGTTACCCTCACCCCTCTACAGTTCTCATCACCTTTAGATATTCCTTGTTCCCTCTCCTCCCTTTAGATCAAATCTAGATCTCACATCTGTATCCTCATCACTTCTGGTGATAATGGCCCCTCATCCTGCCTCCACCCTTCTCATGCCATTATTCCTAACCTCGTCTCCATTTCCCTCCTCTGTCTCTTTCTCTTGCTGTCTCTGAGATGCCCATTCTGTCTAAAAAGATCATCGCCATCCATGATCCTCTTTATATCTCTCCCCTCCAGCTCCTGGCTCTCACAGTGACATGGATCCCTTCATCTTGCACTGGCTCTGCAACTGTCCTCTTACCTAGGCCTCTCCTTCTCTCACACTCCCCACCCTCATCGCACTATGCTGGAGGGATGCTGGGCTTCACCTCTCTCATTCCTGCTGCTCCCAATCCATCCCTCCTCCCACTTCTCACTCTTTCTCCTCTTGAACAGCACCGCATCTAACTCTTCTCCTTTCCCCCTCCATGTTCCTGTCATCTACCATCCACCTAACTCCTCTCCATCAGCCTTCCTCCCTGATTTTATTCCGGACACTCTGTTCTTCCCTACCCTCCTTTCCTCACAATCTCCCACATTCATCCTTGGTGACTTCAGCTTCTATGTCAATGAGCCGTCCCATCCCTTAGCTCCACATTGCCTCACCCCCACCTCTTCATTCGACCTGCAGCTCTGATTCAACTCTCCCATTCACCGATGTCATTTGATTTGGTCTTCAAGTCTTCACTTGGTCTCCATCTGATATCTCTTGTCTTAGATTGTAAGCTCTTTAGGGTGGGGACCATCTTTCTGTTCTGTATTTATGAAGCGGTGAGCACAGTGCAGGTCCTGGTCCTGGTCCATGACTGGGGCTCATAGGTACTAGAGTATTACCAAAAATAATAGTGCAGTCTGAGCCCTCCCATCCAGGAGCCAAGTCACCAAACAGTTGTCATGATCACCATATACCAAGCTATCAGAATGTTTAACAATCAAATACACTAGGACCACAGCCTGTCTATACCTCCCAACTATGACCCCATTTCTAAACTGCATCCATTGTTGTGACAAATGTCTTTTATCATGCAGACACCTTACAGCGAACTTCCTGAAATCTGAGAAAACACATGTGTTTCCCAAAGTTCCTTTATGCTTAGCCATATTTCTGCAGATGTTTGTTGTGGTTTATCTTCAGAGAATGACCTCTTCTTTTTTGCCACTCATACTTTGTATTCTAAATCCTGTGGTCCGTACTCAGTTATAACACACATTTACTTCAGTGGGAGTGTGGACTGCACAATTTGGCATCCTCAGTGTTACAAGCAAGTTTGTCTCAAGTAGCAGAAAAAAAATCAATTCTGCATCAGTATTTTTATAGAAACCTCATGGCAGATTATGTGACCATGTTTTTCACTGTTTTCTGCTATTTTTTGGCTTTCCACCAATGGAACAAAGTGAATTTGGCATTGATATTTTTTGATCCAAAAAAAAGCAACCAAAAGCATATACTTTGTCTGTTTCATATGGTTTGATCTTATCATTGTGGCTGTTTGCATATTAAAGCCAAATAATATTGGGATTTTTAAAAATTTCATTTGGTAAGTGTAGAAGTACTATGCAGAAATTGCTAAATTCACAGCTATGCTTTATTTTTTTAAGAAGATGAACAATAAAAGACAGTACCAGTTGATGGAATTGCAAACTAAGACCAGGTGATCAAACCTGTGATGAGTCAAGAAAGGACTGCCAGCATGTCTGGGATGATACAATGTAATACTCTGCCTATTGTATACTATGGATGCTTTAATGTGGTGCAGCCTGGTTCTTGTAGGTAGGTGATATGGCAAAAGTATTGTTAATTGGGAGGGTCATATCAGGCTCAGTTGCGTGTGGGCGTTTGAAGGTGGTGTATCCACTCTGTATAAGATTTGTGTACATTCACATTCTGCTGCCCACACTAAGGGCTAGGTCTCATCTGCCCCTTCTGTCAACATTAGTGTATTTTAGGACACGGCTTGATGTCTGTCTAACCCTAATGCTGCCTATCCCAGGTATCCTCCTCTCTCTGCATTTTCTAAGAGCAGCGTTTGTTGTGTGGAATGAGTGGCACAGACTGGATATTGCCCAGAGTAGGGTCCTCTGAGCTCTTGCTTCATGTTCACATTTCAAAGGGGAAGTTGACACACCACTTTTTTGTCCTGTTCTACTGATTTAATCTCTTCAGCTGCTATTGCTTTGTACAGATCCGCATTAAGAGACTCAGTAACTGTCCAGAAAATCATTTCTTAATTATTTGTTAAACTCCAGTATGGATGTTGATGAGTGTGCGTTGGTTTAGTATAGTTAGTAGGCACTAGACTGAGATGAGACTCATTACCTGGAAGCCACCAAACGATTATGAGATGTTAGTGACTTTTGGTCACTAGTGACCTAAATTGGCTTCAGACTAGCAATGGAACGATGAGGAACTGTATAACCTACAAATTCCCTATACCATTCAGTTCGCATAAAAACTATTTCTTCAAAATAATTGTAGGCCTAAATTCTCCCATAGGATGAAGAAGGTAAATGACTTCTGAAGCTGAAGCAGTAGGAATTCACAGACACCAGAAAGGAGATCAGCAGATCGTGATAGTCTGATTCTGTTGAAGAATGAGGCCAGTTAAAGATCTTTTGTGTATTTTTTAAAAGAAAAAAAAGCAATTGTTTATGTATATAATTCCACCTAATCTTCACTGTGTTGGCCACCCACCCAGTTCAGCCAACTTTAAGGTTTTAAGTGGCACCCTCTCTACAGGAATTTAGTTCCTCAGCCTTATGCACTAGGGATCCTGGGTTGCATTTGTACAGTAGAGCTTCAATTTCCCTAGGCAAGTTATTTCCGCCTTTTTTTTTTATCATGTCTTGAGATATTTGGAGAAAAAAATAACTCAAACCACAGCTATTTCATGAGAGGGAGACATTAGGAAAATCATGAAGCTGAAGCAACAGGAATGTGCAGACACCAGAAAGGAGATCAGTAGTGGACCATGGCATGACAGGAACACCTGCCTCAATTTCCCTCCTTCAGATGCCATCTAGGCAACCCCTCTTACAACTCTCCTGCCTTCAGCTTTCTCTCAGGAGCTGCCACTTGCTTCCTTCCAGGACTCCTCAATTCCTTTGTCTCTGGCAGCTCTCACCTCCCCTTCCTGACTAAAGCAGTCTGCTCTGACTTACTGGGACTCCTTCTCACCGGGTCTCTGCCAGATCCTTTAAAGCCTCCAGGTGCTGCTCCATCCTCTTTATTGGCCAAATGGGAGCCCCTGCTTCATTTACTGGGCCCAGCCATCCTATGACATGCAATATAAACCTTTTTGCAAGTGTGTGTGTGTGTGTGTGTGTGTGTGTGTGAGAGAGACAGAGAGAGAGAGAGACATATTCAAACCCCCAAGGAGTTGACTAGTGCTGCAATACATCTCACAACGCACAGCTCCAGCTACACGCACAAGCACTTTTGTGCATATGATTCACATTTATAAGTGAAACAGATTTCTAAAGTAAAGCATCTTTTTCCTCAGCTTGTTGTTTTTCACATTACCGTAGGAGGAAAAATGCCAAGGTCTATGTGTGTGTTTGTGAGAGAGTGAATGAATTAGCGAATGAATGAATGCTTTATTTATATTGTGGTTTTCAGATCGGGGTTATTGGAGCACTTTACAAACCCTGTATTCCTGAATCCATGTAGGACCACTGAAGTAGAGTAGTGTCTGATGTCAAACCATTTTGTGAAAATAGACCGCGCCACAGTTTCCAGTTATTGCTGTAATCCATTTTATTTCTTTGCATAGCAGAGCAGTTTGTTTTTTTTTCCCCCTCTAAGAAGGTGGATGGGGCAGAAAACAATCTAGGAGGAGTTAGTACTGAGACCATATAAACCCTGTTTCACATAGAAGCATGGAAGATGCAGATGGAGAAGACCCATGGTATCATCACATTCCACCTTCCTGACGATTCAGGCCAGTATAAAATGAAAGTGCCAAAGGACTTGAAAAAAGGAGTACTCTGCCCTCTCCACCACCTACTCATTCTACTAGCTTGAAATTAAATATTTTTATGTTTAATCCATTTAAAAAATTTCAGTTTGATTCTAACTGGCAATCCTTAATTTGATTCCAGGTCTGGATGTAAGTTCTTAAAACTCCAAATAACTGAGGTTAAAATTTTGGATAGTTGTTAACGCCAACAATTTATGCAAGTGCAGGAAATAAACCTCTTCTGAACAGCTTTTCTAAAAGAAAGTGTGACTTAAGCCAAGAGAAATGTGCAAATATATAGTTTACTGCCAAATCTGGTTTACATGAATCAGGTTTATTACACACTGGACATAAAGAAATTCAAACATCCAATGCAATCTCCTCATTCTATACTAAATTGAGGTACTGGGGAGTGTAGTCTATGGAAGACCAACTAGTTGAGAAACTAAACTTTGGAAGCCCCCCCATTCCCCACAAATGACATTTTCTACAATCTAACTCGCATGATCATCCACACTATGGTGACAACAGAACTTCCTGAACTCTCTCTAACGCTGTTTTATGTCAGAACTGCAGTGTCTTAGGTTTTTAACAAAATAAACCCTCAAACCGGAAAACACTTCCCTTTGAAGTTCCAGAACTTGTTCTAGGCTTTGTTTTAAATCAATTCATATATGTCAAAAGTTATTTCAGGCTCCTTTTGTAAGATAGTGTACTTTTGGTCTAGCCACTGACGTATTGCAGATGAATTCATTGTGTTCCCAATCTTTTAATTGCATCATTTTAGCCATGGATTGCTTCCTTGCTTTTCTCTTTAAAAGTGTTGGGAAAGATTTTTACATTGCCCTAAACTAAAGATCTTAACATAGGAATAGAGTAAAAGCACCTTACAATTAGATACATGGTTAGATTTCTTATTTGCTAAGGCCCTAATTCAGCAAGATTCTTAAGCACGTGCTTAAGTTCAAATACTTGCATAGACCTATTGAAGTCAGTGGGATGGGTTCTCATTTATGCTAAGCCCCCCTCTGACCTCCCACTGCTAGGGCAATGAAAAGAGGTCTCAAAGGGTGTCATTTACACGATAAATTTCTCTCTAAAATGGCATTGATCAGACAAACCAAAAGTACATTATCTTCAAAAGTTATTTACACCCAATCCTATAAGGCCACTTAATTTTACCATAGTGGTGCAGAGGGGCCTCATTGTAAATGAGAATCAGACCCAATAACTTAATTGGGAATCCCCCCATTAATAAACTTTGAGACACACTTAAATAGCTTGCTGAATCAGGACTTTTATTATTATTTTTTCTAGGCATTTAAGGTGTCTTGGAGGGGGGGTGTATGGGAAATGACCTCCAGATATAAAAATCCACCATTTTGGATGCTTATCAAATGGTCCATCTCGTCAGACATTGTGTCGTCTTTTCTGCATCAGTGGATGTTCCCAAATGTTCTTATCCAGGGGGTCCCAACCTGAGGGTCTCAACCACTTAGACCAGGGGTTGGCAACCTTTCAGCAGCGGTGTGCTGAGTCTTCATGTATGCACTCTAATTTAAGGCTTCGAGTGCCGGTAATACATTTGAACGTTTTTTAGAGGGTGTCTCTACAAGTCTATAATATATAATCAAACTACTGTTATACGTAAAGTAAACAAGGTTTTCAAAATGTTTCAGAAGCTTTATTTAAAATTAAATTAAAATGCAGATCTTATTAGTTTAGTGTGATCCTTGCCCTTGCTTTTCGTTGCTGAGTTTTCCAATGTCCGGTGGCACCTATTTAGATGCTTTAAGCTGCACACAGGCTTCTGAGTTATAAATTGATAACTGGCTGGCAGGAGGTCAGCGGCTGGAACCCCAGATCGGCAGCTGAGGTGAGTGGAGCTGGCGGCTGGTAGGGCTGATCAGGACTGGAAGCCTGGACCCTGTCTGGCAGGGGGCCTGCGCTGGAACTCCAACTGGAAGCAAGGTGAGGGGCTGAGGGGACCCTGGCAGGCAAGGGGCCAGCAGCCAGAACCCCAGAACAGCGGGAGGGCTGACCACCAGAGCTCTGGGGTTTCCACCACCAACTCCTTGCCAGCTGGGGTCTCAGTCCGCTGCCAGCCTGGGGTTCCTTCCCCCAGGTCAGCACCTACGCTGAGTGGGACTGACAGCAGGACCCCGGCTGGCAGGAGCCAGCGGTGGAAACCCCAGAGCTGGGGCGGGCTGAGTAGCTCAACCCGCTGCCGCTCTGGGGTTTCGGCTGCTGGCTCCTTGCCAGCTGTGGTCTCAGCCCGCTGCCAGCCTGGGGTTCCTTCCGCCAGGCCAGCAGTGGGTGCTGAGTGGGACCCCGGCTGGAAAGAGGCCAGCAGCTGGAACCCCAGGGCAACGGCGGGCTGAGCTGCCCTGCTTGCCGCCTCTCTGGGGTTTCCACTACCAGCTCCTTGCCAGCTGGGGTCTCAGCCCACTGCCAGCCTGGAGTTCCTTCCCCCAGGCCAGCAGTGGGTGCTGAGTGGGACCCCAGCTGGCAAGGGGCCAGCAACGGGAACCCCAGAGCAGCGGCGGGCTGAGCAGCTCAGCCCGCCCCGCGTGCCATGAAAAATCGGCTTGCATGCCACCTTTGGCACGCGTGCCGTAGGTTGCCGACCCCGACCTAGACCTTCCCATGTTGGTAAACGGAAGGAGAGTCTTTCAGAGAGGGAGTCCCAGTTTGGTCATGGTTGAGAACCACTACTGCAGTCCAGTACTGCATCACTGATGGAAGATAAGGAATTCTCCGTGACCCCAGCTGGTGGTTAGTTTTTGTCCTGTGTCTGATTTAATAGCCTTTGTCATTTTTATTCTAGCTAATGTAACGGAATTTTTGCACTTTTGGTCTGGTGGAAGTTTAGTTTGTTTGTTTATGGCCTTTTAAAATATGAGCATAGCACCTGCATAGTAAATCTGTCTGGATGAGCTGAGTTCCTCTATATGATTTATGTTGGTATCATAAAATATTATGTGAAGCTGTTTTCAGATGAGAATGCACAACCTGTGGGGGAAGTAAATGAAGATTCTGTGGGATACCATTATAGTCACATGATAAGAATGATGTCTTTTGTTAATGAGCGTGATAAAGTTAACAAAAATGAACTCAATGGCATTTTACCTGCCAGAACTCGAGGTCAGTGGTGCCATATTTCTCCTGCAACCGCTGATGTCATAAAGGCCTATAACTGTCTAGAGGCTGCATTCCTTCCACTGCTAGAGATGTTTGTGATGCTGTTACCTTAACACGGGAAACACAGAACTCTCAACATAGGCTTTGGCAGTGAATAAAGAAAGAAATTATTTGAACTGCTGGTTTAAACTTCCTTGTTTTAATGTCAATCAGTAAGTCTAATGTCAATTCAACAGGGCTTTTGTGTGTGTGTGTGTGTGTATGTATTTATTTATTTTATTAAGCATCTTAGTTCACTTTAAAGGAAACCTGATATGTAAGAATCAGATGAGTTTTTGGACGTCTGCTAAATGACTGTCAAAATAATACTTCTCACTTCTACACCACCTTTCATCAGAGGATCCCAAAGTGCCTCAACACATGAAGGGGCATATTCTGGTGCTCATCCCCTCCTGCCACACACCTATGGAAGGCCTCATAGTTGGCTGAAGCACTGTCTTGCTACAGTAAGTTTGTGAGGCTATAGAGGGACCACTTAAGGAAGTCTGCATCCTTTTTCTCACTATACAAAAACATGCCAAGGAATTATGAGTCTCTCAAGGAATGGAGGGAGTTAGGGCCTTTATGTGCTGACACTGAACAGCTCCACTGACCCAAAATCTTAGATGAAGGGGAATAGTGAGCCCCATTCACTTCTTCCTGCTCACGCAGTCTGATCAGCAGGGAACTTGAGGATTCAGTTCCACAGCTCCTGAGGTTTTGTGTAGAAGGCCTGGTCTACACTACGCGTTTAAATCGAATTTATCAGCGTTAAACCAATTTAACCCTGCACCCGTCCACACAACAAGGCCCTTCATATCGATATAAAGGGCTCTTTAAACAGGTTTCTGTACTCCTCCCCAACGAGAGGAGTAGCACTGAAATCGGTATTGCCATGTTGGATTAGGGTTAGTGTGGCCGCAAATCTATGGTATTGGCCTCCGAGCAGTATCCCACAGTGCACCATTGTGACCGCTCTGGAAAGCAATCTGAACTCGGATGCACTGGCCAGGTAGACAGGAAAAGCCCCGCAAACTTTTGAATTTCATTTCCTGTTTGCCCAGCAGGAAGCTCTGATGAGCACGGGTGGCGATGCAGTCCCAAATCCAAAAAGAACTCCAGCACGGACCATACGGGAGATACTGGATCTGATTGCTGTATGGGGAGACAAATCTGTTCTATCAGAGCTCCGTTCCAGAAGATGAAATGCCAAAGCATTTGAAAAAATCTCCAGACAGAGGCCACAGCAGGGACTCAGCATAGTGCTGCGTGACAAGCGTAACGGAAAGCCAAAGAATCAAATGGACGCTCATGGAAGGAGGGAGGGGATACTGAGGACTCCAGCTATCCCACAGTCCTCGCAGTCTCTGAAAAGCATTTGCATTATTGGCTGAGCTCCAAATGCCTGTAGGGTCAAACACATTGTCCGGGGTGGTTCAGGGTATAGCTCGTCAATTTACCCCCCACCCCCGTGAAAGAAAAGGGAAAAAAATTGTTTCTTGACTTTTTTTATATGTCACCCTATGTCTACTGCATGCTGCTGGTAGACACGGTGCTGGGGCAATGAACAGCAGCACCCTCTCCCCTCCCCTCCTCGGTGGCAGACGGTACAATATGACTGCTATCCATCATCATCGTCAGCCCGTGAGTGCTCCTGGCTGGCCTCAGGTGAGGTCGGCCGGGGGCGCCTGAGTAAAAAGAGGAATGACTCCCGGTCATTCCCAGTAGGTTGTACAGAATGGCTGGTAACTGTCTTCATCATAGCAACTGGGGACCGAGCTCCATCAGCCCCCGCCCCTTTCATGTCTAAAGAAAAGATTCTGTACTGCCTGGACTATCATAGCAGCGGGATGCTGGGCTCCTCTCCCCCACACCATTTAATGTCCTGCCTGGACTATCATAGCAGCTGGAGGCTGCCTCCCCCTCATTTTATCTTACTAACAAGTCAATGTTTCTTATTCCTGCATTCTTTATTAGTTCATCACACAAATGAGGGGGACACTGCAATGGTAGCCCAGGAGGGTTGGGGGAGCAGGGAAGCAATGAGTGAGGTTGTTGCAGGGGCACCCCCTAGAATAGCATGTAGCTTGTCATTTCTGCGGGATCTGACACAAGCGGCTGTGCTCTCTGGTACACTGGTTCTCTAGCACACTTGCCCCATATTCTGTTCAGGACTGACTCTATTTTTAGATAAACCATTTTTGTCTTTGCGCCCCCGGCCGACCTCAGCCAGGAGCACCCATGACAGCAGCTGACGGTACAGAACGACTGATAACCGTCTCTGCTATCTTGCAAAGGCAAATGAATGCTGCTGTGTAGCGCTGCAGTACCGCCTCTGTCAGCGGCATCCAGTACACATACTGTGACAGTGACAAAAGGCAAAACGGGCTCCATGGTTGCCATGCTATGGCGTCTGGCAGAGCAATCCAGGGATAAAGGGCGCGAAATGATTGTCTGCCGTTGCTTTCATGGAGGAAGGAATGAGTGACGACATTTACCCAGAATCACCCGTGACTCTATTTTTGCACCATCATGCATTGGGATCTCAACCCAGAATTCCAATGGGCGAGGGAGACTGCGGGAACTATGGGATAGCTACCCATAGTGCAACACTCCAGAAATCTACGCTAGCCTCGGTACATGGATGCACGCCACTGAATTAATATGCTTAGTGTGGCCGCATGCACTCGACTTTATACAATCTGTTTTACAAAACCGGTTTATGTAAAATCGGAATAATCCCGTAGCGCAGACATACCCGAAGAGAAGTTTCTTCAGGCAGGCTTTGTTCAAAGCAACAGAATTTTTGCCCTAAATAATTAAGTCTGTTGATATTTGAAGTACATAAGTACAGTATTATCACCCTCCTTTGTTTTAAAGGGGAAACCCAGGAACAGAGAAGCTAGGTAACATACCCAGGGTCACAAGAGTCAGTGAGGGAGTTGAGAATAAAGCCTCTGGGTCTTAACATCTGCTCTGCTATCTAAATACTTAGATCTTGTTCCCATCCCATCTTATTGTACTGAGCTTGTTACAGATATGGTAAGCAAGGGCAAAGTGGATATTTTTAAGTATGGATTAAATACAAAGTAATGGAAGTAAGTAATGTAAAATGGAGTCTACATTTGCATGCAATTATCAAAAGATCAAAGAATTTAATACTCACAGGGCCCACTGACTCCTAGAAATCCTTCAGGTTAGCTGATCACCTGTCTGCCCTGCTGGATTTATTCCATTAATGATGGAGCTGAAATTGCCTGGCCAAGGTTAGGCTTTTGTGGATTTTAACTTGCTCAAATCTAATGTCAGAACTGAATACATTCACAAGAGGAAACATCTAAAAGAGAGAATGATTTCCACCAAAAAGCAATGTAATAAAGGATTCCAGGAGGAGTTAGTTCAGGCTTGAATATTTATTTTGTTTGTGGAGTCCATGAAGTCTGAGTACTGCAGGAAATGGAACAGCTGATAAATTGGCTTAAGGAAAGTTTCAAATATGCCTAGTAGGATGAAGGTATAGAAGCTAATTAAAAACAGAGATGAGTTGCTTGGCAGTCAGAGCAGGATAACTGGAAAACAGGAAATAGCCATTGGCCATGGCTTGCATAATTTAAGATAGGATTAATCCTCTAGGAATAAACAAAAAAGAGGAACTGATTCTTTCAAGATCAAAAATAGACCATTGTCATTTTAAAAATGGAATCCTTTATAAGATTAAGAAAAAATAGTTATGTCTTTTCTCAATAGTGTGTTATAATAGTGATATAAAGTTATCAACCCAAACAACATGCTTACATTAATCACCACAGTTGTTGTTGATGTTGGGTGGGAAAAAAGCCAGACTATGACCAAACCATTTCTGTTTCACTACTAGCAAATTACATCCTTTTGCTATTATTGTGGTTACCACTTCGGGCACGTCTACACTGCAATTTAATACCTGCATCTGGCCTAGGCCAGCTGACTTAGGCTCGTAGGGCTCGGGTTAAGGGGATGTTTAGTTGTGGTGTAAACGTTTGGGTTCAGGTTGGAGCCTAGCCTCTAAGACCCTTTGAGGTGGGAGGTTTCAAAACCCGGGCCCTAGCCTGAGCCCAAACATCTATATCAGAACTAAACAGCTCCTTAGACAGAGCCCCATGAGCCTGAGTCAGCTGGCAGAGGGCAGTCACGGGTGTCCAGTTGCAGTATAGACATATCCCTAGTGGTAGTGTTTAAAAAATTCTGTATATAAGGAGCTCCAAGTTCTCTAGCATTAAAAACTTAAGCTGAACAAACTGACTTTGGTTGGTATAATAAGGGGCAATATCTCTGTTTTGTAGCTGGGTAAAGGGAGTTTGACAACATTTGCAACCATTGACTGTGTCAACCACCATCTTGTCCCACACACCTGGGTTTGAACCAGGGACCTCCAAATCCAAAAGCTTAAGTCTCTATGGCTGAACAGCCAGGCTGTCAAACTGACTGCTGTGGTAGATCCATATCCTCTTTGGATTGGCCACGTTGACCAGTGTTGCATCTTCTGGACAGAGGAAACTCATTCCACACCAGTTAGAATTCCAGACAAGCCCCCAAATATCTTTTCCAGCACAGCAGGGGTGTCATAGCTGAAAGCAAATGAGCCCAACACTGTATCTGGGGGTGGAAAGAGACTCTTCTCCTCTGTGGATTGGCCACAAAGGAAGCGTAACGCAGAGCTAATTTTCGTTGCCTGAGTCTGTGGGTGCCCAACTTTAGACACCTAACGCTTGCTTTTCAGAAGTGTTGGATGCCCACAAATCCAGCTGACCACAGTTGAGCCTTAGAAACTCTGAAATACCAAGCCTTTAGGTGTCTCGAGTTTGGCCTTCAAATGTTGATCTACCCCAAAATAGGCTTTTTTGAAAAATTTGCCTCACGTGATTTGTATGAGGTTACACAATGAGTCATGAGAGAACCAGGAATAGAAACCCAGGAGCCTATCATCATCTGTGCCCTGCTGTTGGAACTAGAACTTGCTAGACAAACAGTTAATGTACAGCGAGCTGGAGTGTAAATCTGCAGTGCACTAGCATGCCACACGTGAACTGTCCATGTGAACCTTGGTTTCGAAACAGCAGTAGATCAAAGCACACAAGGGAACTTACAGTGTCCAGTACTAGAGTCCACATGGATTGTTCGTGTGAAACACACTTGTATGCTGTAGATTTACACCCCATCTTGCCATGTACTAACTGTCCAGACAAGCCCTAAGTGTAGAGGGGAGCAGAAAAGTTGGTAAATGCCCAGCAGTATATTGCAGAAATCGCCAAACACAAGTTATTTGTGGAAAAGTGTCTGCAGGTGGCATAAATTGCCTTCCATGCCACTTTCTGAACTCAAAATGAAGGATTCCCTTTTAGACAAGATATGTCTGAGGTATGTTTATTTCACTGAATTTCAAGCACTTTTCTTAGGAATAGGGATGGGTAATCCTCACAAGAGGAAATCAGGTTTGATTAAGAATCCAAAAGTGTGGAGGCTTATCTTAACCTAGTGTTTGTGCATAACGGCACTGGAAAGATTGATAGAATGAAATGCCTTGTAATATTCCTGTGATCTTATAGTCCCAGTTGGAAGTGCCCCACAGCCTAGTTTGTGGTAACTTGGCAGCCCCAGTCCCAGTAAGAAACCGAAACTGATAATGCACAAATCCACCAATTTCAGAATCCCAAGGTTTGGCTTGGTTCAGGTTTTCAGTGGTAGATTCAGCTACACATGGAGGGGTCTGACTTTATTTGAATCTGTTCACGTAGTGCATTAATTTAAACATATGAGTTTTGGGCCTGGGGTTGTATTTCTAAGGTTTTCAGTGAAATATTATACTGGGATCAAAGATCCGGTGAAGAGATGTATTCAAACCTAAGAATTCTTATTTACTGCTGAGCTCAGGTCCCCACCATGTCACTGTAAGGTGACGTCATTAGTATAAAAATTAACTGTATGGCTGTAGTACCCCTTGTGCTATTGAGATGTATACAGAAAATTGAAGATTGCTGTCGAGAAAGGGGGAAAATATAGAATCCGTCTCTCAAATGGAATGGTAAGCAGCTCTACCTCATTTCTTCTCATCTTCTGTAAGTTCTTTGTAAGTAAGGTGTAAGTTTGCCCTTCCAAGCATCAAGTAGAGATTTAACACCCAAATAGAGCACTGCAAGATGCTCTTTTAAGTCAAGAAATACGACCTCTGAGTTGTTTTTTTTTAAGCTGAAATGGCAATGGGGATATAGCCTTCTTACCCCTCCCTCCTCTAACTCATTCCCCCATTAGAATTTACTGCTAACCCAATTAAACACACGCTTCCCCAGATGCTGCCCACATGCCAGCATAATAGAGTCAGTAAGGTTTTTTCCTTCATTTTTGAATTGGGCATGTAGCACACATGGCCACTTGTGAGCGTAAGGTCTATAGAGAGACTGTGGAACACCAGTAAATTTTCTTAATTGAATTGAGCCCTTAAGAAGTAGCTTGAAAACTTTCCAGTTTGCAAACAGACTGTCTAGTTGCACTTATTTACACAGTGCTGCTATAACTTGATTTTAAAAAAAAGTTTACACCAAGGCAGCGTTTCAGAATTCAAAGAGTTGTTTTATTTTGTAGGCAAAAATGACTAAACTTCAGTTAGTGACAGACGGAGGGAGGTCGGGGGAAAGAGGTATGGCTTCTTACAAGCAAGAGAGGGACGTACTCCAGGCAGTTTTACATGTAAAGGTCGCTGTGGACCCAGTCCCGCAAAGATTTATGTATGTGTTTAACTTCACACACTGTAAGAGGTCTAGTTGTGCAATTAAGCATGTGTGCAAACGTTTGCAGGCTGGCAGCCCTAACTTTCAGTTCAGCTCTCTCTCCTGTCTTGGTGTGTTCTTGTCATCACCATGGCTTGGAAAGGCAGCTGTGGGACTTAAAATAGGTCTTTGGATGGTGGTGATGGTTTTTTTTAAAAAAGCCACCATAAAATTCATCAGCAGTTACTAAAATATCTATAGACTTTTTATTTTAAATTTTAAATCTGGCCCAGGTCTGTAGTGAGCAAAAAGTTGTTAGCTTTATCTTATGATAATCTCTGTGAAATTTGTTGATGGGCCCTGTCCTGTTCCCAGTATGGAATGCATACAGGGCACAGATTAAAATAGATCCTAGCTATGTAAATAATAATGAACTAGTAAAATTTATGTAGCACTTTTCATATTCAAATTGCTTTGCAGACATTAAACCTCAAAAGATTCCTTGTGAGGTAGGCTAGAGTTTATTTCTCCTTTTTTGCAGATAGGGAAAGAGGCACCAGAGACTAGTAAAGTAATTTCTCCAAGACCCCAAGGAGAATCAGATATGAGGCCAAACTAGTTCCCAGTTAAACTCTCATTAGCTTCAATGGGAGAAGGATCATACCTTCTATGAGTAAAATAGTGACATAGTCATGTTGATGACCTTAACTACACTTTCAGGGGGGTTGTTAATATAGGAGGGTGATGATCCAGATGCCTTGTTCTGAAAGGTTCCTTTGAAATCATATGTGTGATAATTTGATCTATTCAGTATCTCCTAAAAAGCATGGTTTAGACACCACTGAAATGCTGATCATGTGCAACCCAGCACATAACAGGGAACCATTGTAAGAGATAATATTAGGAAATAAGATTTGGACAATGAGTTTTTTGATGCTGACATTTTGATGCATCTGTTGCCAGTAGCAGGTAATATGTTGTGATAATATAGTGCCTCTCTTACTAAATACTATAGGAAATTAATCTACAGACTATGGGAATGTCACACAGAGCTTGAGGGCATTAATGTACAGCATTCTGGGTCATTCCATTCCTGTCACTGTAGAATATTTGCGTTTTTTTAAATATAAAGGGCTTGTTTCTTCTCTGCACAGAACACAAAACAAACCTCACATACTGGAAAATCTAGTCAAAAGTACCCCAAGATAGCAGTGCTGCTTCGTGTGCCTAGCTGTTCACCAAAGGTATATATTTGTTTTAACTGGAAGACTTACAGATGGGCCCCAGATCTGCACTGAGCCATTTGTTACTGGTATAAACGTTTAGCAGAATGATAATCATGAAACCTACAAGAGGAGGTGATAAATTCATGTCACTTATTGCTATACACAAGTCCCTCAACCCAGGGTGCCAGAGAACTGTTGACTGCTTGATGGTATAAAATGGAGTGCTTGTGCGTTGACTTTTGTTTCTTCTTTGAGACTTGTTAATGTAGAGTGGGGATTGCTTATGTGAGAGGATCAAAGCCCAATTTGTGTTGACTCAGAAGTTAGAATATAGTGTTCCTTATCACCTCTGTGATCCCAACAATCCTTTCGTTTTAAAGCATACAAGGGTTCTATTGAGAAGAATGAAATAATTTATTTTGGAAATGGTTAAAGCATTAAGGATCAAAGGGGGCCTAATTCTCATATGGGGGAAGGTAAGTTGAATTAAGCGCATGAGAGATACTGTACTTGCCCTGAACTGCTTCCTACAGAATTTCTAGTCTCTTGGCTGAAAGCGCTGCAGGTTTTTTAGTATAAAGTGAACATACCATAAAAGGCTGTATTTTTTTCCCCCGACTGAAAGCTTTGGCTTTTTTGAGCAGGGAGGTTATTGTTGTTTTTCTGCGTCTGCTAACGTCAACGAAATCGCCAGATGGCATTTCAATGCTTTGCAAAGAGACAGCAGCCTTCTATTACAGCTGTCACGTGGGCCCCATTCATTTGCATTCCCAGAAGTGGTCTACAGCTTTTCCTAACTGTACAGGCAATGAGTGCTCTGCACCTTCCAGAGACCCAGAGGGCCTTTTGTAGGATATTGTTACCTTAAGTGGATCTGATAAGATGCACGCATGGATGAAGGTTTTTCTTCCTATCCAACTACCAAACATTGAAAGCTGCCAGACTGTTTTGCCTTTGAAGGGAAAATTTAATTTAAAAAAAAAATGAACACAGGGATCCTTTTGAAAACTGCGAGCAGTAAACAGATGCAGGGCTTAGCTTTGAGAGAGCTAGATACTGTCTAAAAGTCAGGTGGCTGAGAAGCTTATAGAACAAAAATACAAGTCTCTTTATTTACCTTAAGTGACCTAGAAGAATTATTTGCTCTCGTACATGGAGACTGCCAGGCTACAATATTAGGGCTAGATTCTGACTTGGTCTGTATACCCCATCAGACTCCAACCCCATATTACTCAGACGGATCACTGCTCTGGCCAGTGGGAGCTGCTGGAAGTGGACAATGTCCCATGTAGCCAGGTCCCAACCATCTAGAACTTTACAGGTTAAAACTAAAACTCCCGTAAATCAATTGCCAACTAGGACAGACTCCAGAGCTGTCCAAGTAAAAGTCACAATTCACAAAGCACCGCTTAATGAATGAACGACAGAATTTTGTACTAACTTCAGCTTCCAAATGGCCTCTCAGTGCAGTCACATGCAGAGCGTCTTGCAGTAGTATAGGTGACAGAGACGTGGGTAATTATTAAGGGCTGTGTCTGAAAGAAAAAAAAAACATATACCTACTATAGCCCTAAAGCCCTACTGTGAATATATTGTAGCCTAACAAAGTGCAGTTGAAAGGCATGAAACAAGCAGTATCACATACCCTACTGCAGCATTTAAGTAGTAGTGTCTTGTTAATATCGCTTACCCTAGTCTTGCCTTAACAGTTTTCCAGCCATATTGCCTGCACTGATACCTACTGATTTATTGCAGTATCCTGTGTACATTAAACATTGCTTCATTTCACAGGGAGTTAAGCAGTTGCAGAAGGACACAAAGATAAACATCATGAATTATTTGACTCTTTTTTGTAAATATGGTACCATTATATTCAGAGCTGGGAAGTGAAGAAATTATTTTTAAACTGGCTCACAGGCAGACTGGTTGACGTTGTACAGTACATGTAATATTAACCAACTTGACCCTGCCTTAATAACTCCATTCTCCAGCCAGAGGAAGGGAGCACACAGTTTCTTAAAGGTGGGCGTCTTAGAGGAGCTTATTGTTCATGCTGTGCTCTGATATCTAATTTAATATCACAGCAGAGCAGTAATGGAGTTTGCATCCCAGCTGACAGATCGTTGCGCAGGAATCGGACTGCCAGCTTCAAGGAATCGCAAAAGGAAGAAAGTTGCTTAGAGAAAAACAAAAATATGGTTTGGGAGGAAATTAATCTCTTTAGCTCACGGGCAAATTTGAACTCTGGTGCAACTCCAACTGATGTCAGTGGAGTTGTTCAGGAGATGAATTTGCTGAGTGAGTTATCAGAGCTCAGAGCTTTAGTAAGGGGGTTGAGAGGAGATGAATTCTTAAATGGATAACGAAACACCATTCGTTATATCCAAGGCAAGTTATTAGATTGTTTGTTTGTTTTTTAATTTAAGACCTTTAAAAGCTGTATGAAGGTGTCTCCTCCGCATCCTAATCCTTCGTCAGATTTTGCCCTAGATTTAGTGCCTTTGGTGCAGGAAGTATTTGCGGTTGCCAGCAGGAGAATCTGCAACATATGGATAATGTGTGGCTGAATACTTTGAACTGTTTTGAAACTCTCAGCCAGTACATATATTCTTATAAACCTGTAGTACTTTATTGGGGGTGGGGGATAAATAATAATTAGAGTTATTTCATTATTATAATATACTGAATTCTGCTGCAACACTTCATTGTTCCTCTTTCATAATTTTTTTCTCTGTACAACTATTAGATGCAGAGCAGTTATTTTTTATTTATTATATATAAATTCCGAAGTGACGTCAGGGAGCCCTGTAATGCTAGGCACTGCACACACACAGTAAGAGATGAGGACCCTGCCCCAAACGACTTATAGTCTAAATAGCTAAGACAAGGGGAAGAGGGGCACAAGAGATTCAGTGTGATTCCCCCCTCACCCCTCACAAGGTCATAGAGTAGGTCTGTGGCAGAGCCAGGAACAGAAGCCACTTCTCCAGACTCCCTGTCCACTGGACCCCACTGGCTTTCAAACCTATCAATGCTATCGTACTGTTTTGAAGCAACATTGCACAATAAAACTAAAGATTTCACCCACAAGGAAGCGCAAACAGGCAGTAGAAATTTTTCTCCTTCTATAAACATGATTTATAATGTCCTTGGAAAGATCCCTTCTGTGTAACTGACAAGGACTTTGGAACAAGTGAAGTATAGAAGCTTCTGATTAATCCGTCCCAGGCTTTACACAAAAGCGAGTGCATGCTGGAACAGGTCAATTAGGGAGCTTGTTAGTTTTGTGTAGACATCTAGCTTGAAGTGATGTTTTTATTTGATAAAGCTGCTAGTTGTTCACCTTAATACTGAATCCTAGTGTATTGATTCAGAGCTCCTAGTAACCTGGAAAAACAATATCTGAGGCTTCAGAGGTTCCTTTTATAGACTGCCCTAGTGATAAAGGTTGAGATTAGTTAGATTAGGTTGAGAGTAGAGAGACATTGGCGACAACTCTCATTAACGTCAATAGGAGTTGCATTGTTAAATCCCCTGGCTGGCTTTGAAAATCTTATCAAAATGCTGTGTCTTATCCTCACACAGTAAAACCAGTTAATCCTGGTGAATCCCAGAAAATAGCCTTACGGTGAAGCAGAATATGTAAATTTTTTAAAATGGTGTTTAGTATCCTTATGTGCTGGTTCAGATGGCCAATAATGTATCTTTCCTCCCAGTAGATGGAGATAGAAGGGCAGAGAAATTTTGTCGTCTACTTCTATATGATAGGTTTGCTGGCTGCCAGGTTCCAGTTCTTCCTATCTCCAGCTGGCTGCTCTCATGCTGGCTGGGATGCTTTTTTTTTCCTTCACCTTCATTGTGACATGACTTTAATTTTCTTTCCGAATCTCTTCTGGAGGAAGTGTTTGGGAGAACAGCTCTGCTAGTCACAGCTCCTTTCTTCTTACCTGCCCTATTCACCCTGTTTGGGCCCAGCTCCCTCACTGGCCACCTGGCTATTGTCTAAAACCACTAAAGTGTATTTACATGCATTTATGGGCAAATTCTACCACACTTTCTTATGTTAAGTCGTCGTTGTGTATTACAGCAGCACCTCGAATTCCCCAACAGGAGCATGGTACTGTACAATCATACAGTGAGAAATACAGCCTCTGCCTCAGATAGCTTACTCTCTACATAGGCAAGACAGACAAAAAGCAGAGCTTCAGAGATGTGAAGTGACTAGCCCCAGGCCACCTAGGAGGTCAGTGCCAGAAATAATGCCACAGTCTTCTGAGTCCCAGTTTAGTGCCCTATATAATAAATTTAAATAGGACTCTTGTTCTTGCTTGTAGTTCCATTGAAATCAATGAGACTGTTAAAAATATAGCACTACTGGGAGGCAAAAACTAGCCCTTGTTTTATTCCAGTTCTAAGAGAATACAGATTTAGGTAGTACATTTTAACATCTCCTTTTCTATGGAAGTTTCTTCCCACTGTGGAAGTCTTTCTGAAGAGAAGGCCTAATTGCACCTTTATGAAAGAGAGATGAAAAAGTCCAATATGTAATGTTATGCCTCAGTCTTGGTCAGAGGGGCTTGCCCCTTAGGGGAAATCTGAGAATTTCCTAGTGTTCATCTAATTGACAAGAAATGTATTAGTTCATGTTTCTTTGCATAAATTCCTCAAGGATGCTCCTAATGCAGAACATCTTAGCATACAGGCCAGTTAGAAATGTTTTGAGAATTATTTTTTTCCAAGGTTATAGTAATTTTTCTGTTTGTGTAAGATTCTCAGGGTCATTAGAAAAATAAATGACAGCACTGAGAGACTAGTTAGCCAAAGTATTAAAAACATGGATGGAGACCTAGCTCCTTCTGAATCAGTAGTTCATGTACTCAGCATATTCGCACAGTTACAATCTGTTCTGAAGGCAGAACACTGCCACCTGGTGTCTACTAAGACGGGTCAGACAACAAAAATCATTAATAGTGTGCTATTTTTAAGGTTTCTACTTTGATCTATCCATATTCTTAGAGTATCCATCACTGTGATTTCTGAGGCCCTGGATCAAAAAATCCTTAATAACATTCCAAGCGTTATGCACCTAAATAGACCTATTGACTTCGGTGGAACTGCTGATATGTTTAAACTTAGACATATATTTAAATGCCTATGCTCTAATTTAACACCTCCAATCAGAAAAGTGACTCTGTATTATGGCATTGTGGGTTTCCTTGTTTGTTCTCTCTGTGATTCCATGTCAAATTTATTTAATTGAAAAACAAAAAGATAATTTTCCTAACTGCTACCACTGCGAACACAACCTCTGATCTTCCCTCCCATTTCATTATCACCAGTAACAAAGATACTGCAGTTGTAACTTCATTGATAATGTTTGAGCCTGCTCTGAGGAGGTACAGGAGGTGTTACTACACAGTAGGAAATCAGCTACTCGTCGTACTTAGCTGCAAAAGTGGACCAGGTTTCAGGTTTGGAATAATTCCAGGCAAATTTCCCCAGCATCTGCTATTCTCCCAATGGTCCTAGACTATATACTGACTATCAAAAAATCAGGACTCTTAGTTCATTCAAAGTACACCTAGCGACCATAGCAGCCTTCCATTGACAAACAGAGAGATAACATTGTTCTTGCACCCAACTACAAAGTGATGCCTCAAGGACGTAGTAAACCTTTTTACCTCCCTTAGATACCAATCAATGAACAATTTAATCAATCAGTTCAGAAAAAGCCCAGAGACCTCAATTCATTCATGTCTCACCCTCCAGGGTAACATGGCATCCTGTACCTTTTGTGACACCGTTTGCAAAACTGTCTTCACTGGCTCCAGATGGTTAAGTGCCAAGCAGATGACAGTATGGACAAGTTAGTCACATTTTCCCCACCACCCAAGTGCAGGATTATCTACCTTGGTGGCAGAATAGGGAGCAGATGTGTGGAGGAGTCCCCTTCTCATTGTCTCCACCCCGAAAACACTGGTCACAGATGCTTCCTGTTAGGATAAGGCACCCATCTGAGCGAATATATAGCACTAGGAATGTGGACTACTTGGGAGTCCAGGATACGCACAAATCTCCTGGAGCTGAGAGCTGTTCAGGAGGCCTGCAAACAGTTCTCATCACTCATACAGATAATCCCAGCACATCCAAGTAGACCTATAGATGTCCAAGGCCAGAAGAAACCACTGTGATCATCTAGTCGGACCTCCTGTATATCACAGGCCAGAGAACTACCCCAAACTAATTCCTAAAGCAGATCTTTTAGAAAAACATCCAATCTTGATTTTAAAATGGTCAGTGATAGAGAATCCAGCACAACATTTGCTAAATTGTTCCAATGGCTAATTACTCTCACTGTTAAAAATGTAGGACTTATTTCCAGTCTGAATTTATCTAGCTTCAACTTCCAGCCATTAGATCATGTTATACCTTTCTCTGCTAGATTGAAGCATTCATAATTAAATATTTGTTCCCCATATAGGTAACTGTAGATTGTAATCAAGTCACCCCTTAACCTTCTCTTTGTTAAGCTAAAAAGATGAGCTCCTTGAGTCTATCACTACAAGGCATGTTTTCTAATCCTTTAATCCTTGTTGATCCAGCGGGACAGGGTGGTGATCATCCTCTCTGATCCCAGATGGCCCAGACAGTTTTGGTTTCCCAGACTTTTCTAGCTGTCAACCCATGCATCCCTCAGTATCCAGTCCTTCCCAGGCCTCTTGACACAGAACACTGGCAAGATCAGACATCCCAGCCCAGAATTCCTCCACCTCATAGCATGGTATTTGGATGGATATCAAATCTAGAACTGACCTGTTTGGTAGCTATGAAGCCATCCTTAACAATAGCAGGAAGGAATCCACCAGATTATGCAACTTAGGTAAGTGGAAGACATTTTATATTTGGACTCAATATCATTAGATGTCCCCAGAAGAATCGAATATTTCCCACCTTTTTAGACTATCTGCTTGCCTTGAAGCCTTCAGAACTTTTGCTTAGCTCTATATGAGTATACTTGGTGGTGATTAGTGTTTGTCACCCTTCAACTGACAACCACTCCATTTTCACGCATCCCATCACTGAGTGTTTCCTAAAAGATCTAGTCAGTTACTTCTCTCCCGTAACTAAACCTGCTTCCTCATGGGATCTTAACTTGGTGCTTCTGGTATGAACCAAGTCTCTCCCTTTGAACTGTTAGTCACCTGCTCACTGTCCCATTTATCACTGAAGGTCACCTTTCTAGTAGCCATCACTTTGGCCAGAAGGTAGGAGTCCTAGGAGCCCTTATGGCTGATTCATCACACACAATATTTCCCAAGTATAAGGTTTCATTAAGACTGTACTCAAGATTCACCCCCAGAGTAACCTTAGACTTTCACCTAAATCAAACAGTACACGTATCTGTGTTTTTCCAAAGTCAATGCTACTTTTGAGGATAGATGACTCCATTCCCTAGACATATGCGAGGTGTTGGCATTTTACCTACAGAAAGCAATATAATTTAGAAAACTCGTCTAGACTGTTAGCCTCTCCCATCATCCATTCTGTCCAAGGGAGCTATCTCCCCTCAGAGACTTTCTTAGTGGGTTTCAGACTGTATTCTGCTCTGTTACCAGTTAGCAGATACCCTTTCTCCACAAGCTATCAGCAGAAAGTAGCCTCACTTCAAGAAGTTACACTTTGTTGACATCTGCAAAGTGGGAACATGGGGTTCTGTCCGTACGGTCACAAGACATGCCCTAATGTGAGCTTTCACGGCTGATGCATCCTTTGGTTCAATGGTTCTTCAATTATCTGTACCACATAGGTCCTCACACCCTCCATCTCAATTAATATTGTTTGTCATTCCCCCATAGTAGAATACACATAGGAACCAGCACTCAGAAAGAAAGAGAGGTTATTTACCTTTTATAGTAACTGTAATTCCTTGAGATGTGATGTCTTTATCTGTATTCCACTAGTCACCCTCCTTCCCCTCTGCTTTGGATCCTTTACTCATGATTCATAGTAGAAAAGGAGAGATGATTGGTTCACACTGCCCCTTATACCCTCAGTTCGGAGCATGAGAAGAGGAAGAGTGCAGGCGCGTATGAACAGACTGTGCTAGCAGAAATATTTTGGTCTCAGGCACCTGAAGCACATGAATACACACAGTGAAATACAGATAAAGCCCACACATCTCGAAGAATTTCAGTTACTATACAAGGCAAGTAACCTCTCTTTTTGACAACCAACATTAACTTCATTTTGCCTCTTGGAAATATAAGTCATTGTTTATATTAAGGATACATTGATAGATTATAAAGTATTAATAAATGACTAACAGATAAGCATTTTACAAGCCCAAGTAGTAGTTGTTATAGGTTGGTAATAAGCCCATCAGAGGAAAGTATTAGAGATGGTTTATAAGTACCTGTTAGACTGTAACAATCCATAACAATTAATTAACATTTATTGACACAGCTATTAATAATTTGCTTTTGGAAAAAACAGGGATCGGATAGGTAGAATATTAAGGCAACATTTTTACTAGGTTACTTTTCTGATTACTAATGCCATGTAAATCCACACAAATCAGGAATTCAGAGTTAAATATGAAATCTTATCTGTAACTCACGTGGTTGTACTTAAATACTATAGCTTATATGGTACTCTCTAAAGGTCATACAGTCTTCAGAGACACTTTTTCATTAACATATCCTCCTCTGTTGGACTTTCCAACACAAACTGATTTCCCGTCCTTTCTCCCAACTCTCAATTAATTATAATCAAGATATGGTATCATAAGACTAAATTAAATTTAGTAATTGCCTTTTTCCCTTCATTAAGTTGAAATATTGCTAAATTTAAGATTGGAGCAGGTTATTGTGTCTTGTTGTAAAGTTCTGTTAACTAGCATATTCAAATTTATTATTTATATTATCATAGCCATTGGGAACCTCAGACATGAACCAGGTCCTCTTCGTGCTAGACGAACAGTTCTCAACCTGCAGCCCAGTTAGCACACAGCTGTGTCCTAAAGGCCACCAGGCTGTGCAGTGGGGTCCAGATTCCCGGCTGCCCGGCATGACGGGGTCCAGGGCTGTCTGGCTGGCCCTGCAGGGTCCGGGTCCAGGGCTGCCACCTGGCTGCCTTGCCATCTGGCTTTGTGTGATGGGGTTCAGCAGGTTGAAGCTGCTCCCCCTCCCCCAGGGTTCTGCTCCTGGCCACACACTCTGGAGGGGAGGCACTGGGCATAGAGGTTTGTGGGGAGGGAGGTTTGGAAGGGGGTGTGCTGTGGTTCTCAACCTGCGGCCCAGGTAACACACGTGTCCGACAATGATAAATAGGTTAAGAACCACTGTGCTGGACACTGTACCACACAAAACAAAAAGACAGTCCCTGCCCCCAAACAGTTTATAATCTAAGTAATGTGTATATATTGATACATACGATTATTTGTGACTTGAAGAGGTATTTGTTTGCAGGTCATGGGCTTCCCAAGGACTAAATATAGCCTTCGCTGTACTAAAATGTATCTTAAAATGCAGTCCCATAATGTTGTCCTTTTTCCTGTAAGTGGTGTGTGAGGATAAATCTGTCCTATGGTGAGATTTTATTGTTGGGAACTCAAACAACAAACTTTTTCTATTCCTCTTTCAAAGAATATATAAGCACAAGCAAATATTGTGGCTGTGTGTTTATTTTTGATAAAGGTTGCGTATTTGATTTTTCTGTAATATATTGCAGAATGCTTTGTCTTTACTCTGTAGAGCAACCTTTGCCTCCAATAAAAGACAAAGTGAAAACCTCTGTCTAAATGTACATGCAAATTAGGGGCAGCCTGCACACTCCTGGTAAATTGCCAATGTATTGCAAAGTCAGGGCATCACTGACAGATACTTCCTGTTCTCCTGACAATGCAAAAGCTTCATTGCCTTAGCACTTTACTGGGGCCCAAAACAGTAATTAAAGGACAAATATTTTAACTGAGCTCTTTCTTCTTTCTTTAAAGACCTGTTCCCTTGGAAACACTCCTATAGATTGCAACAGGAGCAGGATTGGGATATACATAGAAGATATTCTTTTATTTGAATTGGGGTGGTAGCTTGAGAGATACTTTTTTTTTTTAATTCAAAGTGAAATATTTAAGGTAATCACAGAATATTAGGGTTGGAAGAGACCTCAGGAGGTCATCTAGTCCAACCCCCTGCTCAAAGGAGGACCAGCCCCAACTAAATCATCCCAGCCAGGGCTTTGTCAAGACAGGCCTTAAAAACCTTTAAGGATGGAGATTCCATCACCTCCCTAGGTAACCCATTGCCTCATCACCCTCCTAGTGAAATAGTGTTTCCTAATATCCAAGTAGTTCGAGTAGATGCAGCCATGTATTGTACGTGAGTTTGCACACGCTGCACACTAGAGCTAGAAAACTTTGCCTAGCAGTACCATAGAGGCAGCATTCGTGCCCTGTGGCCATAGCCCTGCACCTGGCCATGTAAAGGTGGCACCATCCTGACCCCTCAGTTCCTTTTCACTGCTTGTGGCCTAGAGTTGGAGCTCTGTGTGGTGCCTGCACCTCACACTTGCATCTCAGTTTCTGATAACTTTTTCTGTATAAAGTAGTTAGTACCACCTTAGGTTTAGTTAAGTATCAGTTTAGTGTAAGCTGGAGTAGTTGACTATCATGTAGGTGAGCCATCCCCAATAGCACCCTCCACACAAAGTGCTTGTTGTGCCTCGGCAAGGGACATATTAAAGACAGGTGCTCCACCTGCAGGTTGTTCACAAAGAGGACCCAGGCGGCATCTGACCTGCTTTATGTCTCAGTCTCAGACACTCCACTAGTTCAGGAGTTCTGTGGTGCTATGGATATACCATCTCATCCTCCGTTGTGTCCTTGGCACCTTCTGGTCGTGTCATGGAGTTGCTGGGTCCAACAGCACTGCAGCTCGCACTGCCTGAGCTGCAGACTTGATCCAGCACTGAAAGCTACTGCCCTGGTGGTGACTGCAGCAAATGACATGGCTCGACAGGGAAGATCTAAATCTACACCCAAGAAGAGAGTCCAAGAGGATACGCTTGAAGGGAAAAAGATTTATACCTCCTCTTCCTTGCAAAGGTGCATCACAAGCCAGTAGGCATTGGTCTCCAAATATGACTTTATTAATTTAATGGCCATGTTTAAGTTCATGAACAAGTTACCAGAATTCTCCAGGAAAAAGTGAGAAGCATTCATTTCGGAAGGCTGTTTGGTGCCAAAACTTTGTGTCAGGCAGCCATGGACCTGGCAGATGCCTCGGCCAGGATTACAGCATCAGCTGTTACCATGAGAAAGGTTTCATAGCTTCAGAACTTGGGCATTGCACCTGATGTCCAGCAGCCCACTGAGGATTTACCATTTGATAGCTGGGTTTTGTTTTCAGAAAAGACTGATGAAAACTTGCACTTATTTAAAGACTCCCAAGCTACTTTGTTTGCTTTGGTGGTACCTACTCCAGCCATGAGGGGATGCTACCGTAGAGGTCAGCAGCCACAATAATACCACTCTCAGCATTTTTTTCAGACAGTTGTCTTTTTCTGAACAGCAGCAGGATTACTTCAGAAAGAGCCACATATCCCAGAGGAGGAGATTGGTTACTGAGAAGGAAATCCAGAGAGCACATCCTCTGTCATGTCCAGGTCATACTATGACAACTCGATCATCTGGGTCTCATTCTAAATGGTGGGATGTCAACATTAGTTCTAACTCAGAGTTGAGTTCACTGGGGCCATGACAGACTCTACAAATTTGAGGGCATTTCTGCCAACTTGAACAATTCCAGGCAATTTCCTGCTTATGTCTGGAGCTGCAGTCCCCACCCTCAAGCCCAGCCTATGTATACTTGAGGTTGCTAGGCCATATGGCTTCATGCACATAGGCTGCACCTTCGTCCTTTTCAAATATGGCTGAAGTTGATCTATTATCTGAGCCATCATCCCTTGGCCAGACTGGTTTGTCTTCCTCCAGCAATCCTGGATTCCTTACAGTGGTGGACAGTTCAGGATAAATATGCCAGGGCATTCCCTTCACTCGGTCTGTATTGACCAGAACTATTGTCACCGATGCCTCCTTCATAGGTTGGGAAGCACATCTGGAGATACTGAAGATACTGTAGTCAGAATTGGAAGCTTCTCTACATATCAGTGTCCTGGAGCTTCATGCCATCTATAGTGTCTATCAGACTTTCAAGATCACATCAGGGGCTCAGCAATTCTCATACTCGCCAACAATATCACCGCAATGTATTATGTGAACAGGCTGTTGGGGAGGGATACTCCAGTGTGCTCTGTCCATAGGCAATTGGGTTCTGGCAGTTTTGCGTTGGTCAGAGCATTTCCTCCCATGGCTGATCACTTTCCTGGGATCCACAATCACCTGGTTGTGAATTCAGCAGGAATTTCTCTTTGAATCATGAGTGGTCTCTGAAGTCCTGGGTCCGGTGGTCCATCTTTGTAGTTTGGGGCATCTAGACAATCAACCTGTTCACCATAAGAGAAAACAAGAAATGCCAGTTGTTTTGCTCCTAAGGGAGACTCAGTCTGGGCTTCTTCACTGATGCTTTTCACTTGAGCTGGGACTTGGCACACTCGTATGCCTTTTCTCCAATTTCAATCATCCCGCAGGTCATTCTCAAGGTGAAATTGGACCGTGCCAGACTCATTCTCATTGTTCTAACATGGCCAAGATGATGATGGTTCTCAGGCCTCCACACATTATTGGTACAACCTCCCATATTCGTTCCTCTTCACCCGATCTCCTGACTCAGCATCATGCTCAGATTTTGCATCCAGCATTTAGACCAATGCATCTCACAACTGCATGGTTAGATGAGAAAGAAGAATGACGATCAAAGGAAGTCTGGCAGGGCTTGCTTAACAACAGGAAACCCTCCACCAGGACAGCCTATTTGCCATAGAAGTGATTCTCGGTATGGTGGTTGGTCCAATGAGTGCAAACAACACAGGCTTGTATTCAGAGTATCTTGGAGTACCTGTTACAGCTTCCATTTTCTGGCCGTGCGCTTAGATCATAGAATCCACCTGGAGGCTATTTCAGCATTTCATTCACCTGTCCGTGGAAAGTTGGTGTTTTCAGATGACAGTAAGGCTCTTGAAAGGAATTGCTCATCTTCATGCGCCGGTTAAAGAACCGGTTCCCTTGTGGGACCTTAATCCTGTTTTAATAGCTCTTGTGGGACTTTAGTTCAAGCTTCTGGCAACTTCTTCTTTCTCCTTTCTCAGAGGGGTAGCCGTGTTAGTCTAGATCTGTAAAAGCAGCAAAGAATCCTGTGGCACCTTATAGACTAACAGACGTTTTGGAGCATGAACTTTCATGGGTGAATACCCACTTCGTCAGATGCATCCAACAAAGTGGGTATTCACCCATGAAAGCTGATGCTCCAAAAGTCTGTTAGTCTATAAGGTGCCACAGGATTCTTTGCTGCTTTCTCCTTTCTGTGTCAGAAAACTGCCTTCCTTCTGCAAAAAGTGAGTGAGAGTTGCAGGCTTTGATGGCAGAGACTTGTTACATGCAATTTTTCAAAGACAATAACCCTGCAGCTACATCCAAAGTTTTTATCTAAGGTGTTTTCCCAGTTTCATTTAAACCAAAGTATGTATCTATCAGTGTTCTTCCCTAAACCACGTTAACCCCAGAAGAGCAGCCTCTCCATACTTTGGATGTCAGTTGTCATCTACCATTTTATCCTTTCCATTCCTGACCACATCTGTTTGTTTCATGTGTGGACCAAATGAAGGTTCAAGCAGCCTGTTCACAGGCATTGTCTGTAGCTTCCTGTGTCATGACAGCATACAAAATAGTCCAGGCCACACCTCCTCAAAGGGTGTGAGCTAATTCCATAAGAGCTTAGGCAACATCAACAGCATTTTAAAAATAACATTCCCATCTTGGACATTTGTAGGGTGATCACTAGGTCCTCTCTGCACACTTTTTGCAAACCACTATGCTTTACAGCTGCATCCGGATCTGATGCAACCTTTTGGGAAGGCAATCCTGCAGTCTCTCTTTAAATAGAATCTGAGCCCAACCTCCTAGGAGTACAGCTTGCAAGTCACCCAACGGGGAACACACGGATGTATCTACTCAAAGAAAAAAACGTTACCTGCCTGTAACCGTTGTTCTTTGTGATGTGATGCTGATGTGTGTTCCACAACTCGCCCTCTGTCCTCTCTTCATCAGAGTCTCCACTTCTGATGTTTGGTGCAAAGGAACTGAGAGGGTCAGGGTGGCACTGCCCTTATATGGCCATGGGGGAAGCTATAGCCACAGGGAGCTCCTTAAATCAGAACACCAATACTCCATATTTAAGGCTGTAAGAAAATGCAGACCAAAATTTTGTTCAGAAACAGCATCTTTAACACACACTACAACTTTTTAAAGTTGTCACAAGTTTCAATGTTGCTGTGAAGCCATGCCACTCTCTGGTTTGGCCCAGCCACCCTTCTGTCATGACCCAGCGGGAATGGTGGCCAAGGAGGAGGATGGGGCCATGGACCCATGCAGGGGGCTTGCCCTGCTTGCTGCCCCAGCTCTGTGCCAAGTGTTGCTGCCTGCACTTCACCCTGCTGGTGCTAGTTTTGTCCTTCGCCCAGGTGTAGTTCTACCTCCTCCATACAGTGCAGGCCAGGCCTGCTGAGCAGCAGCAGTTCATACATGAACCTCAGGAACTTGCCTTCCTCAGCTGCCCGCTGCTCCAGGGCATCTTCTCCAAGAGGCCCCAGTGTGTGGGGCTGGGCTGAGGCTGGGATTTGTGTCTCACACAGAGCACCGAGGTGAGACCAGAGAGCCCTGAGCTGGGGCTGGCTCTAGGGCGCAGGGACTCCAGTCCTTCCATCCTGCCATGGGGTCTAGAGGAATGGTGGAGGGGATACCCAGCCCCTGTTGGAGGATAAAGGACCTTGCTCCCAACTCAATATCTAGTCAATTACTAAATAAGAGTTTAGGTCCTGGTGTGTGTGTGTGTGTGTGTGTGTGTGTGTGTGTGTGTGTGTGTGTGTGTGTGTGTGTTACAACCTTATCCATAGGAAAGTAGCTTTAACGCAGTTATTTCAGCAATTAAAGAAGGGGTGGGTGCTAAAATTGCTTTCAAATCTTGCTATTTAAAATCAGTAACAGCCTTGCCCCCTCCTCCTAATGAATTTGCACATCTGGTTGTTTTTATACATAGCTTCTCTTAATTAGTCATGTGCATTGTAACACATTGTGTAATATTGACCCTAATTGCTGTGTCAATCATTTTTGCACTAGAAGGAACAGAATGTTTTAGTTCTCTAGGCACAGCGCACACACACAAAAGGTACATTATTACTTGTCTTAAAAGTAATAAATGTCACAGCTATAAGTAGCTTATTCGCTGTTGCACAATGCTGTTTATTTTGTATAAATTCTATGGCCGCACTGGTCTTTGTAGTGGTCTGATGGCATTTGCTCTCTTGCAGCCTGTGATTCATAACTGTCACCATCAGTAGAACTTTGGACCCTCTGCTCAAAAAAAAGCACAGGATTCTACCACCAATACTGTGCATGCATGCACACACACATCAATCACTGCAGTAGTCTTGCCTAAAATGGCTTTAGTATATTTATGTGCTAAGAAAAAAAGTGACCTGATTTGAAATTAGAAGATGGAGACTCTGCTTGCTAATTTTCTTTTAAGCACTGAAATCTCCAGGATTCAGTGATTGGTTCTATTTTATAGACACACCTGAGTAACAACCTCAATGCTTTTATTCTCCTCCCCAGTTCAAATACACAAATTCAATGGATTTACCACCCATCCACCCACTCATTCCATATTGCTACAGGTGAAGGCCACTCTTTGTACTGCAGATCTCTACCAGACCGGCACACGAACCTTTATCAGTAGCAGTGGTTAAAGTGTGTGTGGGGAGTGGGGCACACATGAGGTCACAGACCTTGCCAAAAATAAATAAAAATCAGACAGGTCACTGAGGGGCACCCTTAAAGGAGTCTTTTACCACAGCTGCTACTCCATGATTAGGACAGATGTCCCCGTGCGCGCGCGCGCGCACACACACACACACACACACACACACACACACACTTTTTTCTGACCACTTTAAGCACTAATCAGTAGTACAGCCAACTCAGCCAAAGAAATAGAGAGAACCACAGAATAATCTAATATATTTTAAATACTCAAATGTGTGTAACCACTACTTTCTTATGCCTTCATCTAAGCAGAGAAATAAACATCACCATATGAGAAGAAATCTTCACTTAAATTGACTGACAGCATAAATGCAGATACCACATACCTCTCCTCTTAGTGTGTTTGTTTTCTAGTCTCTATGATTGTCATCACTGGTAAATTAGAGGCGCATTTTGGTAAATTTATATTTGAATCTGGCTTCAAATTTTCCCAAAGCTCAGACGTGTTTGGTCTTAGCCACAAAATACAGCCCTTCAGCCAAATTCCCAATATAATGGGATGGTCGTGATCCAGGACTTCAGTTTGGATTGCTCTTTAATTAGAATTCAGAGACAGTCACCGTATCACAGTCAGGGCATTGCTTGAGCCCTCACTTATGCACAAAAGGAGACTGCTCTGAGTTTAAGGGCCACAAGTTGAGTACAACGGCTCTAAGAAATGAAAGTTGTTCAGATACATAAAATTAGGGACACAAGTTTAATGAAGGAAATAGATAGTTATTGAGATTAATTATAGATTTTTGGAGCCTTTCACCTCTACTTCATTGTTTGCAGCCTAGCTGGTAGTGACTGTCATCTCCTCGCTGATAGTGACCTACCTGGTCTGAATCCAGTTCCTGGGAACAGCTATGCACATTACAAAAAAAATACTTTGGCAAGTGAGCATTTGCCTTATCAGTGAAGGCAAGGACTAAAGGCCTAGAACCTAACCTAACTCCTCTCTCTCATGCAGGGGTGATCCTTGCAGGTTAAGATTGAGGCATACTGGAAGGTCATGCCTTTCCTGTCTTCTATGGATATATACGGGGACTTCAGTCTTTGGGACCACCAGTCTGTCACCTTTCGTCTGTGCCAAGTGAACGAAAGAAAATCTCTTGAACACAATAGAAGACCTGTAGAGCAGGCTGGTTGCTTTTCTCATGTGCATGAATTAAGGCCTCTGAGCTGATCTTAACTGAAGTGTCTGCATACCTATGATCCAGTAGGGCTCAGAGATTTGTCACATTTTGTATGAAGACACTTGTATCAAATTGTGAGATGCATCAAGGTTTAAAATGGTTAAGCAAAATGTAGCCTGCACTGTAGTGAAATCGTAGCTCTCCTGGGCTGACACTGGAAACAGGTGTTGTCAATTTCACTGAGTGAAAACGAATGAAAGAACTAGAAATTACAGTAAAGGAGAATGACAAGCTGGTCATTAGCAAAAGACCAATCATGGAAATTTAAAGATAAAAACAAATAGTGTAGCCAGATAGAGGAAACAGCTGCAGAAGAATAGGAACTTATCAGTGAGGATTATGTGGAGCTCACCCAGTGAGGATTCTGATGACCTAACTGGCAGGGGCTAGTGGGGGGAACAATATTGTGAGCTGACTGATTTTATTGCAGTAAAGTAGTCAAGAATCTCATAAACTTGGGCTTCTAAGTTCATGTGTTGCCCTCCTAGGACATATTTACAGCTGACCGGATTTTTTTAAAAGGTTTGTTGCCTATTCTAGACCACTGCTGTACTGAGACTGCTGCCTGTAGCCTACTGAACAATATTGGCTTATTGTTTCCTTGTATTCTCCCATTGATCTGTCTGTATCCATCTGATAGCTTATACTTAGACTGTTAGCTCTCTGGGGCAGGAGCAGGCTTTTTGTTCTGTGTTTGTACAGAGCCTAAACACGATGGCACCTTGTTCCATGCTTGGGGCTCCTTGGCACTACAGTAATACAAATGATGATGATGATAGAAGTGCTGAGCATCGGCACTTGCCATTGATTTCACTGAGAGCTGCGGTTGCTTAGCACCTTCTGAAAATCAGGTTACACATGTAATTATTTTAATGTTTTTGCTTTCAAGGAGCATCTCATGTTACAACCGTAGATGCAAAACTTCTGCAGGAGCAGACTTTAAGGGTATGTCTAACTGCAATAAAAGACCCATGACAGTCGTGGCTAGCCCAGGTCAGCTGATTCAGGCTGGCAAGGCTCAGGCTGTGGGGTTAAAGCTTGTAGTGTAGCCTTTCAGGCTGGAGCCTGGGCTCTGAGACCCCGCAAGGGAGAAGCCCTCTAGACTGAATATCTACACTTCAGTTTTTAGCCCTGCAGCCCAAGTCCTGCGAGACAGTCAAACGGCCTGGCTCTGACGCTTGGTGCTGCGGGTTTTTTATTGCAATGTGGACGTATCCTTAGAGCTTTTTCCCACTGATTTCATAGGAGTGGTAACTTCAGTGGGAGCAGTATCTTTGCAGTTAACATAACATTGACATTCACTTTTTCAGTTTCTGAGGATAAAAACATCAGACAAGAGATGAAAACTTCCTTAAAAGTTTACTAAACGAGGCAGTTCTTTTTTCAGCTTTTGTTTATAGCAGCCCTCTACAAACTACTTGAAATACATTTGACACTCCTGGTAGTAATTTTTTACTACAAACACAGAATCATTTATTTTATATTAAAGCCTGTATTTATTTGGATCATATTGTCTGTGATATTTAATGATGCTGCACTGCTTAAAATTGTAAAACAATTTATAGTGGAGAAAACTGACATGTATATACATTTTAAAATAAATATGAAAATGATTGATTATCATGTCTCCTTAACATCCCACTAATAGCGCAATCTCTAAATAAAGCACTTTTCAAGTTTTATGCTAAATGAGGTGTTGAGTGATTTATAGATTTGTTTTTTTTAAATGATAGGGGTATGTGAATTCTTTTGTTCAATTTGAACTGCATTACAGAGCCTTAAATGTTAGCTTTAAAAATGTAGAAGGATTTGTGTATGCGTGCATGGGAGGGAGAATGGTGATTTTTAATGGAATGTTTTTTAAGCTCATAGCGTGTGCCTAGCTGCTCTAAATTGCATCTTGTTAGAATCAAAACAGCTTATTGTGGTAAATAGTCAGACAACTTAAGCAGCAGAATTGATACCTGGAGTGTATGAGACCACCTGATTGACTAGTAAGCAGCACATCTCCAACCTCATGTGCAGCCTGCATGTTCCTCCTCCTCTTCCCTCTCTTCAAGGATCACAGCTGGTGTTAATGCAATTCAAGTTTCGACTGAAGGCAGTTTTCATTATTTCCTTTGCATCATTTGTAACCATCTGGATGTACACATTAAAGACCTATGATAAGACAGTTGAGGCCAGACTTTTAAATGAGGAATTGTATTGATCTTTGTGTATAATTTAAAGCTAAATAGAGCCCCATTTGGAATTTAATCCTTTCCATCTGCCACATTTTAAATAAAAGCCAAATAAAAAACCTAAATTTAACTTTACTGATCTTTAATTTTTTGTGTAACTTTTTATCATTGATTCTTCTATTCATCCCCTTGTTGTTGAATAGTCACTTAGGCTAGGATTTTCATAACAGCCCAAAGGTATTGGCACTCAAATCCCATTAAAAGTAAATGGAAATTTGGTACCTAACTCCCTTAGCTTCAGTTGAAGGTATCAGCCATAATTTATATGTCAGCATTTCCAATAGTGTTGAGAGGATCTCAGATATGGAGTTCATCTCATGTTGTTTCTTCATCTCAGGAGTTCCTTTCCCTCAATTCTTCTCCCTGTGTGTATCTTCTTCTGGGAGTCACTGTCTTTGTCTAGTAGATTCTCAAGCAAGTCTGCATTAAGAGCACATGAGAAACTGTCTCCCTAGTCTCAGTTCTCACCCCCAGCAGCTGCTCATCTCCTGCTGCTCACCCCCAGCAGCTGCTCATCTTCGGATGACGCCTGCTCAGTTGTTCTGTGGTGATGACACATCTGTAAGCCCCTTTGTTGTTAGTTTAAACTGATTTTTACCAAAAAATCACAGGTTTTACGTTTTTTTTCTGATTTTCAGCCTACTTTTGTATCCTTCAAATATATAAAAAATAAAAGTTTTTATTAGGAAAACAATACAATGCATGAGATACAGGTATTACAATAATATATTAGTCTGTGTGTATATGCAGAGCAGCCTGTTGAAGTAAGGCTATGTATTAGTCCAGAATATACACACAATAAACAAGCAGGAATGCACACAAATCTGAAATACTGTGTGCATCTGAACGTACTGATGAATCTCACGCCAACCACATACACCTTGCAAGCTTTTAGCAGAGAACGGTTTAAAGATCCAAAACATTAAAATGGGAAGAAAATGAAAATCAGTATCAGAATACGTTTCAGAGCACAAGGAAGTATTCAAAAGTTTTAAAGGAACAAAAACAGGAGAAAAAGATGAAGTTGAGTGTATGTGCTGCAAATGATGTGGTCCAATTATGAAATGTAAATATTTATAGGCTAATAGTTCTAAGTCTACAACAGTAAACTGCTTATTCAAATGAAAAGTTTTATTTGGGGATTAGAGGTCTCTTGTATTCTTAAATTCAGAGGTGGCATTGTGTTTTGAGTCCTGTTTTAGTTCTGCAGCAAACCACACTGAATTCCATTCATCAAAGTATTAATCTGCTTAACACTTTTCACCCCATCCTTCTATCCACCCTGATATTTACCTAGAGAAATTATTAATCGTTTTTTCCACCAATTTTCATCCGTTTTTGTGTGGTAGTAATAAACACCAGTAAATTCCTGGGAAAAATTAAATAAAATAAAACCCCAAAACGATGGGTCATACATGTATGTAGTTTAATTGGCCAAGGGGATGGAGCATGCTCAGTGCAGACACTTTTCAGAGAATTTAACCTCCCCCCTCTAATGAACATGTGTGAATTTCACTTTTTCAAATGCTTATAACTTGGCTAAGTTTGGATAGATTTCACAGGGACAGAAAAAGGCCCATCTTAACAATAGAGTGATGCCCCTACCAAACTTAAGTCCCTTCCCCAAAGCATAAAGGCATTAGTGTGCTAAGGAATTCTTAACATGGGCAAGATATATTTTTCCCTAAGCTTGTTCTGGAACACAGCTGAACAATTTTTGCTGAAACTTGAAAAATACTACAGCCTAAAGCATGCACTTGACATGGAAAATTTCAGCCTGACAGTTAGTTTTGAGAAAGTTATAAGCAAGTGAAAAGTAGGGTCATATAATAGAAAGTGTTATGCAGCCTTATTCAGAGGTATTGTTAATGCAGTGTTACCTTTTGGTATAAATGCAAAAAGTAAAAGTGTTCACCACAACTGCGCAGTTAAGATTACTTTAAGTGGTGGTACATTCCATTGAATTTTATAAGAAACCGATACTACTTTATAAAGGGCTCCAGATTCAATATTTGCAAAAGTAGTGATTACTTTAAGTAGGTTAAAAATTACAGCCACTTAAAAATGACCCCATTCTTAAAATTTTCATTGGTTGTACAGTATTTCTTTGGTTTCTCTAATTCAGGGGTTCTCAAATTGGGGGTCCTGACAGGGGGTCACGAGGTGATTACATGGGGGGGTCGCGAGCTGTCAACCTCCACTCCAAACCCCGCTTTGCCTCCAGCATTTATAATAGTGTTAAATATATAAAAAAATGTTTTTAATTTATAAGGGGGGAGGCACACTCAGAGACTTGCTATGTGAAAGGGGTTTGAGAGCCACTGCTTAATTTAATACTATCAAAATTTTAAAACAGCAAACTTACTATACGTATAGGTATTGACAATATCTCCTCTACAGGGTGAAGTTGGATTTAATTGTTACCTGAGAAAAATATATTTGTATTTTTGGGAAAGGAATGGCACTACAGTAAAACCAACACAGAATGCAAGTATCCAGCCTCAGCCTTGATTTTCATGGCTTTAAGACAAGATGGTGTATTTATAGGTACAGCGCAGTGGTTTCTCAGATAGTCCCTTGTGCCTAAAATCTTTTCCAATGTTTATATGATTCTAGGTGGTCTAAAGAAATTCAGCAGCAAAATCTGTTGTTTCATAAGCAATTTGATTGGGATAGTTTTGTTAGCATCAGCACAACATGCCTAGTTCATTTCAACACGTGTCTGATGCATTGTGAATATACCCTTGTGGACAGAGCTCTGTGAAAAGCTTTCTGTCTAGTCTTCGTGATGATGCAAAGGGTTTTGCTGCACTCTGATCACAGAAGTGTGCTCAACTCTGTCTTACAGAGCTTGGGTTAGGTCCACCTACAGGCTGGAGTAGCATAGTACTTCTTCATTACGGCATAGAAAAGGATACTCTCTGATTCATTACTTGCCCAGAGGGACAGGAAAATACTAAGTCCATATGTTAATGCAAAAGAACAGTCAGAAATCATATATCCAGGTAAAGCTCCAATTTTCCCTCCTTAAAAAGCGGAAGACTTAAATGCCAAACAATTGTATGCCAACATTTTTCTTTGCTCTATAATCCTTTGGTAAAAGCTGGGAATTGGACATCAGGTGGCTTTAAAAATGAGCTATTATTTTCCATAGGGGCCAGTTCATGTTTATATTTCAAATCACTCTGTGGATATTTAAAAAACAAAGCAAAACTGGAGAGTTATGTTTTCTTTCAATTTGGTTTTCAGACGGATTGGTCTGAGAGTTCATGAAGAGACTTGGAAACCATATGAAATCATGATTTATTACTTAGCCTGTGATTGTATGATGACAGAAAACCTACCAGATACTGCTGTATTTTTGTTTTTCTTCTCACTAACAAAGTGTATCTGAAAGTAACATAGTTGAAAGACAACAGCTTTGCTTTGCCTTTTCTGTTTCTTCTTCATTTGCTGTGGCTTGTGAGAATTTGAGCATTATGCTGCAAGGAGTGGTTAGTGCTGTTGCAATAATTGGGGCCTTCTCCAGTTGCAAGCCAAACTATGGAAAAGTAAATTAAAGTTTTATTAGGTGGTCCAGTTACCTGTAATAGCAAATGGGATGGCTGGTAACCAGACTCCAACTCAGTCTGTTACATAACATTATTTATGAAAATCAGTAAAAGTGAAAAACAGAAAGACTAAGTTAGTCTAAACAGAAAAGTGTTCACTGATTCAGCTCCAGGACTGTATTAAGACTGTATCTGGTAAACGAGAAAGCTTGGAAAAGGTAATAGAACACATCATGCCATGTCATGTTGGAAGTTAGGCCTAACTGGTGAACAATTATAATGAGAGGCTGGACTATTCTGCCATCTCCCTTCTTTTGGAGGCCCTTAAAAAGAGACTTTGGGGATGGGAACAGATGGACCACCTGAGGTGTTCGTGGAGGAGGATGAAAGCCATCAGGCTTCCACTCCATTCCAGACACTTTGTCCTTCACCCATGGATCCCAAAGGTAATCACACCATCATAAAGTCAAGACCTCAGCACAGTAGCAGAGATGTATGCCTATCACTGCTGCAGCAGTGAGGACTTCAGCCAGAGACATGTGAGATCCTGCTCTGTCTCCCTTTCCTAGTGTGTTCCTTTCTACCCCACTATTTTTCCTCTTGTCCTGTTTCTGTCTTGGCTTTCAACTTTATTCTGAGGTCACTGTTCTATGCAGCACCACCACAAGACAGTCCATCCAGCTCTGTCCAGCCTCAGAGAGACCAGGAAGGGAACCAGACCAGGAGATGAGCCAAAGCCTGGGGCAACTGCTGTCCTGGCTGACCTGAAAACCCAGAGCACCATGTGTGACTGACCTGCTTCCCAGACTCCTGAGTATATCAACAAAAGCCACATTGCCCCATCTTTTACTTTCCTGTCTCTTCTCCTTGTTTTGAGTGTTTGTGTGCAAAGGCAGGGAAAGTGCCAATCCTTCGCATCAAGGAGCTGAGCAGTACAATTAACCTTTTCCTGATTCCAAGGAATGACCCACATAATAAGACTCTTATCTCCTCTCTTTTGAAAGGGGCTGTCGTGTTTGTTCTATGCAATCATTTCCATTTTAAAGTGGTTTTTAACTTGTTTTAGCTTTCTTTTTATGTGTGCTAACAAATAAATCTCTAAACTTTAACGTGTGCTTGGTATAGAACTAAGCGTGCTAAGGTCTCTGTATATTCAGCCCCAAACCTTGTTTTAAACTGTTTAATGTGAAACAGTTTCAGGGTCATATTAACTCTTTAACTCTTTGGGCCCATATATTCTATCTAAATTAATAGAACAGTGGTTTGCATTTAAAAGGTGTGCATTTTTTTCTTATTTATCTAAAGTTTGATTGTTTTGTGGATTGACATTAGTCATCTCCCTTTTTGGAGGTGTTTTTTGTGATTCAGTTAGGGTGGATTTAGCGATATGATACTCAGAGATGGAATGCCTGATGTTAGTAGTTCTGGGGACAAAGTTTTATTTGCAGTGAGGGGAATCATTGGCTTTAAGGATACCAAATCTGCTTCTTGGATGAACAAGTCCATTACTGTTGTTCTTGCCCAAAAACATCTTGTACACTGAATTGGTTGATGTCATAAACAGATAGTTAAGGGTTAATGTCCCTTTTATCTATAAAGGATTACAAGCAGTGAACCTGGACCACCTGACCAGAGGACCAATCAGAAGACAAGATACTTTCAAATCTCGGGGGATGGAAGTCTTTGTTTTGTGTTGTTTGTTTGTCTGTTGTTCTCTCTGGGTTCTGAGACTAACCAGACATACCTATAGGCTCTCTAATTTTCTGTTCAAATAGTAAGTATAAGTAGAAGGCAATTTAGTCTTTTTGATTGTTTCCTTCATTCGCAAATGTGTATTTTGCTGGAAGGATTTTAATTTGTATTTGTGCTGTGAGGAAGGCTTCTCTCTAGTGTCTATAAGCTGAAAGACCCTGTAACCTTTACCATCTTAATTACAGAGACAACTTTTACTACTTTCTTTCTTTTATTAAAAGTTTTTCTTTTTAAGACCTGATTAATTTTTTCCTCTTGTTGAGGCTCAAGGGAATTGAGTCTGTACTCACCAGGGAATTGGTGGGAGACAGGGAGAGAGAAGGGAGGGGGGAAGGTGGAATCCCTCTGTTTTAGATTCATGGAGCTTGAATCTGTATTACCTCTTGGGGAGGGGGAAAGAGGAGGGGGCAAGGTGCACTCCTCTCTGTTTTTAGATTCAAGGAGTTTGAATCACAGTAATCTTCCAGGGTAACCCAGGGAGGGAAAGCCTGGGAGAGGCAACGTTGGGGGAAAGGGTTTACTTTCCTTGTGTAAGATCCAGGGGGTCTGAGTCTTGGGGTCCTCTGGGAAGGTTTTGGGGGGACCAGAGTGTACCAGGCACAGCAAGTCCTGGTTGGTGGCAGCACTACAAGATCTAAGCTGGTAATTGAGCTTAGAGGAATTCATGCTGGTACCCCATCTTTTGGACGCTAAGGTTCAGAGTGGGGAATTATACCATGACAGTTGATAAGGGTTTATGGATGAAGGAAACCTTTGTTCCTATGTTTCCTTGATATATTTGTCCTATAGATATAGTTTTGTCTAGTGTTTCCCCATTCATTAAGGAAACAGCCTCAGATTTTTATAGAAAAAATCCTATAGAATTTAATAAGATAAAACAAAAAGATAATTTAAAACTTATTCTAAAAACCTACAGAATTTAACAGATACATTTTTCAAACTTTCTTGTAGAATTCTGTAGGACAGATACAATTCTCTTAAATTCTATACAACTGTGTAAAACAAACACAAAACACCTATCAAAAGGTAACTTTCCCAGAAAAAAGGAAGGTTAGTTTTGTGGCTAAAGCACTGCAAATCAGAATGAAGTTCCCAGGTCGTCCCACAGACTGCCTATATGACATTGGACAAATATCTTTGTCCCCCTGTCCTGAAAACAGTATGCATGTGCTTATATTTATGGTGTGAGGTACCGTAGTTCCATTAACTTCAATGAAAATACTATGCGCGCAAAGTTAACCAAATAGATAGTTGTTTACATGATGGTTCCATAATCTGCCTGTGCCTGAATATGCCGTCTATAAAATGGAATAATACTTACTGTCTCTCTTGCTTTATCTGTCTTTTCATTTTCAGGGCATACACTCTTTCTTACTACATTTATCTACAGACCTAATGCAATCAGGCCCAGATCTTGGTTAGGGCCTTCAGGTGCTATTGTATTGTAAATAATAGTAGTAATGATGAATGCTGAATTTTAAAAAACTTCCCAGCATATGTGCTTATTTTTATACCTCATTCAGTTACCTGAACAAACATTGGCTAGTCAGTTAGCTTGCTTTCACTTTTCTTTCTAGTCAGCTTCACTTTCTAGTTCTCATGCCCATGCACACCATTCCTGTGTTTGAGTTGGAAACATTGCACAAGTATGTTTGTTTAAATCAGAGTTGGACTGAATGCACAAAAGTTCAGGTTCACATAAAAACTTCAAAATTTCAGGGAGGGGGGTCAAATCCAAGGTTTTGCAACATAGGCTAATAGATCAACGCTGGCCCAGCAATAGCACGAATGCAAAATTACCTTCTAAAATCAGCTTATCTGGCATTTTGCTTAGTGGATTACAAATGTGTTATTTCATGTCTGTTTTTCTAAATTTCTGAACTTTAGGTTTGAGATGTGTAAAGTGGTTTGGAACAAATCCAGGCGAGTTCATACAGAGGTTATTCATATTATCAGAAAACTATATGCAAAATGTAGCATTGATAGTGTGTGTTTAATACATTTTTCCCTGTTATCTAGCAGTATATATAAAATGGCAGAAATCCAGAAATCATCAGTAATTGTCTGTCTTACATCAATCTTCATTGTTTCATTTTGCCACATATGTAGTTTGTCAGAAATAAATTTCATGTTTCATTTTTTAAGGAGGCAATCCATGCTACGTTACGTCATTGAATAATGTTTTTAAAATCATACTAACTGTTTCTATTTAATGTTTTTGTTATAATTTCAGGACTCTGAAAAGTATAGCATAGTTCTTCAGAGCTGTGTAGTGTAATTGTTTTATAAAAGGATTAGTTGTGTTTTATAGCCAAGACATCAATAGTGTTCTCAGGATGCATTTTAATAGATCAAATTCAAACTATTTGTGTAAGGATTTATTTTAGCTATAGAAGATATTTGAAGTCAACCTATGACATGTAAACTATTTGTATTCAGTGTGCATTGTTACCTCACTGAACCTAATTTATTATGGCAAAATTTCTCCTACATTTCTTTCCTCACTTGTATCCTTGTTGAATTGATACTTGGCTATATCTAGTTTTAGATTTTTTTATTTATATATTTAATTATAAGAATTGCACAATTTAGGCCTTACACTTTAAAAAAATTTTTTTTTGCAATTGTAATGTATAATGATTGCCATTTTCAAAGTCTGCCACTGTTCTCAGTTGCTATACAGAGGTATCTCTGGGGGGATCACAAGTACTCCACTTCTGAGGCCTTGTCTACATGAACATTTACTGTGCAGCCAGCTAGGATGTGACTCTACAGAACTCCAGTATGCCACGCACTATCTGTGTGGAACCTGCTGCTGCACACTAAAAGTTCCATTGATATACTGTGGTTTGAAAAAGCAGCATATCAGTGTGCGCTAGGGAACTTTTAGTGTGCATCAGCAGGGTCCACACAGATATTCTATAGTGCTCCAGCATGTTGCACACTGATTTACACCCTAACTTGCTGTGCAACAAGTATATGTGTAGAGATGCCTTTAAGTATTGTGAAATACTCTGATACATATGTCATATAGAACAGATTGTTGACATTTGAATGGAGACAGTTGCTTTGATCTTGTCAGATAACATAAGGTAAGCAGAGTAGAGGCCTAGTTAGAACTTCAATGGGAGATACTGTGCATGATATATTTCCATAACATGTACTCTGTGTGTGTGTATATATACACGTACACATAATGTTGTAAAATTCCAGCAATTACAGAACCATGTTTTCAACTGAAATGTTCATTACTACAAATAAAGGAATGCATACCTGTGTGATGCTTCTCAGGGCACCATGGGCTGAGAGTCACCTTGTTGCCAACTATCTCCAGCATAAGGGAGTCTTGCCTGGGCTAGCTGAGTGTTAGCTTACTAACAAAACCACCCTGTCAGCTACTCAAGTGCTCTCCTCTGGGCCCTGCAGTTTGACAGTAGATGAACCCCAACCCCTGACTCCCTTCAAAGTAACCCTCTGTGGTATCTAGCCCCTGGTCACTAGATACCACAGAAATCCTGGATTCTCTGTTCCCAAATGAACAGTGTACCATGTTTTACCCCATTTAACTTAAATCCCTGCTCCTGTATCATGCACAGCCATTGAATTTTAATTATTGTAAAACAACAGGAAATTTATTTGAGAAAGAATAGTGATTCAAATAGAAATAAGTGTGAGTGATAGAAATGAATGGTTTTGTACAAAACAAAATAAACATTCACAAACTATGACCTACGTTTATTAATAGTTACCTAGTAGATTCTCACCCCAAAATTCAGTCTTCTTTAACAGTTGCTGGCCCCCATCTTTCATGAAGCACCTCGCTCATCAAGGTACTTCCTCACTGAATGGATCCAGAGTGTCTTTCTCCGTCCAGAGATATATTGAATCAATCTTTTGTGTTTATTCCTATTCTGGTGATCCCCTCGCTCTCATATCTTATGTTTTCACTTCCAATTGGTTTTGGTGATTATAGTTTGTCTTTGATGGTTTTCCATTGACTTTTCTGGGTTGGCATGAAGGCAGACAATGGAGCACTATACGTTACATAGTTGGCTAGCTGGAAAGGGGAGGTGACAACTCCCTCCTTCCTGAATAGGCCCTCACCAAGACATATGATTCCTTGGTGATTTGCTTTCACTCCAAGACCATAAGGGCATAAGTTTCGGTAGAGTTACGTTATTCCTTATCCCATAGATACACTTCACAATGAGTGAGTATTGATAAGTAAAAAGCTTTCAGTAGAGACCTCAGACACTACCACTGATTGATAAATTCCATGAAAATAGTGTGTTATATGCTGTGAGTTTGTCTAGGGAAGTACAAAGTAACCTCTGTACTGGTCTCCTGTAGATGATCTGTGCCAAACTTTGACAAGACTGGCTGTAACACAGAAGCCTCTACAGTAGTCCAGTGCAAAGGCTACCTTGTACTTCCCTAGATGGCTTCTGTAAATTACGTTGCCTGCTAATGTGCTAAAGGCAACCTGGGATTGCCAAGTCACGGGGAAGGCCCGGCCATGGTCTGTATGTCAGCTGTATGCCACTAGAGAACTCTTTTTGCTCAGTTGCTGCTCTCGGGAACAGCAGTGCTGGCTTAACGGCCACTCTGCAAAATGTCAGCATCACAGTATAGAATATGGGCTTATACTTTTGTCCTGCTGAAGTCAAACCTATTTCCTTCATTGAAGTATTAATGTATTTCCTGATCTCTTGCTCCGATAAGCAGGTCACCGATTTCAGACTACAGGTTTAATAGAATTTCAAATTCTAAACAGTGCTTTTTGCTGAAAATATGAGACCTTCTTTTATTTCCTCTTCTGTAACATTTTGCCTTTATATCTTTGAATTTTTTTCCTTTTGGCCCGTTTTGCTGGGCTGAGATAAAGATAAACAAATTATTCCTCTCACCCCAACCCCTGCCTTAGAATTTAAAGTTGATGCTTTATTTAGCCGCTGCCAGATTTGTTCATGGTGCAAACCCAGCTCAGCAGATGTGGGCTTGCTGTTCAAGTTTTGCCTTTAATCTTGGAGGAAACAAGCCCCTTGATGGTTGAGATGAGGTATGGTATGTAATGAATGAAACCTTATCTTGGGAACACTAGGAAACCCTTCCATAACCTGCGGAGGGAACAGTGCCAGGAGTTGTCGTCTCTGGGCACCTGTATGGATTTGGGATGCTGCAGCTGGTCACTCAGAGTCTGTTTACCACTCAGCCATTGGGTTCTCTTTAGCAGGTGTAGTGCAGAGTGGGTGTTGAAAGTGTCTGGTAAATGACGTGCATTTTGTTATAAGGAAGGAAAGATCAGAACTCTCTGTACCAACCCATTGGGCTCAAGACCCTTCTCTGGAGATTCCTTCCCTTCCTCTCCCTACCCTGCTGGGTTTTAGTCACAAAGGTATGTGTGTGGAGAGCAGGATCGTTGTGGACGAGGTAAGCAATGAGTCCTGGGGGATTCTGGTCATTGTAACATGACTGTATGTGGGCTGGAAGGTGTTGGTGTGAGATCCCTGTACTAGCTGTGGATAAGGGGACCATAAAAGAAAGAATAAATTGATCCATTAAATTGACATCAGCCTTTTGTTTCTCATTGGCATTGGATAGCATTTCTGTAGGCAAAGTAAGTCACCTTCCATGTTTAGTAAGACATATAGTAGGAAGTGCAGAAGCATGGGTGATCCGGTGACCCAATTACAGCACGAGGTGTTAGGAGACTGGAGTTTTACTCTGGGCTGGCCACGGAATCACTGTGTGACCTTGGCCAAATCATTCTCTCTTTTTGTGCCTGTTTGCCGTGTGTAAAATTCAGACAGTTCCTCAGAAGTGTGTATTTCAGTATTGTTTGCAAAGGATTTTGTGAGCCTGAAGAAGTTCAAAGCATTACCGAGGATTGCTATTGTTTTATGTATTAAGAGTTCCATAAATGCTGTAGCGACTGGCAGTTCTTTTCCTGCTTGTGTTATGACCTGTCTCCCATTATATGAGCATGCTTTGTTCTTTAGCCTGTCAACGTACCAACCCAGAAAAATATTACGCTCTGTCACAGTGGCAATTCTATCACTTGGGGGCATTATCCCACTTAGAAAAAGGTGAATATCTATCAGAGTAAAATAGATGTTTCTTTATCTGAGTTACGCATCCTTCGCATCTGATAGGTTGACAAAATAGATCTTCCAGGAATTGCTGTGGGGGCATTTGTTCCAGTACCCTGGATATATACATTGCATTTGTGCCCAGGAGGGTGCTCCAAAGCAGTAATAGCCTAGCAGTCACTTTCAAGAGTGCCTTTAATTGATGATCCCATGTGGAGCAACAGTGATTTATGGTGCTTCCACTAAACTTTTGACCTAGAAATGCCACTGCTTTGTCAATAATTTAGAAGTAATGGAAGACACACTTTCTGCCTTAGTTGCTATCTGTTCTGCAACTTAATTTAAGCCTCCAGTTTTTATTCATATAGCTTATTCTATTACACATTACAGTTCCTTAATCTTTTCTTTAAGGCTGCACCATTAATTGTTACTTGCACATTATAGATAATTTCTCTGCATATGTTGCCATTACTTAAAGTGGTACTTTTCTTTTTATTTAATAATCTTTCTTTTTTAATTATGTTCCCATTATTATTTCATAAACTGATAAATTTTCAAGGCTGTTATGATCATCTAGTCTGGTGTCCTGTGTATAATTTCACTCTGGCATTCCTTTATGGAGCTCATTAACTTGCATCTCAACTAGAGCATATCACTTAGAATGACATCCAATCTTAATTTCAGTATTCAAGTTTCAATATTGTTGCCCAGCGCACTCTTACTTGACAGAGAGTTTTTGTCGTCATCTGCTTTCTGACTGCTCTTAAAAACCTGTATCTGTGTTGTGACCCTTTAAAAAATCTCAATAAACTATATGCAATCATGCAACCAATTTGCAAACTTGTTTAAAGAGAGAGACATCAACCTAATGGTTGATCTGGTCAGAATGTTCAGAATAAATCACGTTGTTTTATGTAGTTAATTTCTTTTAATCTTTTCCTAGCTATCAACAACAAATTGAATAAAAGATGCTGGTAACTGTCCCTGAAAAGATGTTGGGTTTGATGCCACGTGCTTTAGTCTGACATGTGAGACACAGCCATATCCTTACATGTACTACTTTGTTTTTCCCTTTCAGTCTTCAGGTACCAGTATTACAGTTGATATCGCTGTTATGGGAGAAGCTCATGGGCTCATTACCGACCTTCTGGCAGATCCTTCGTTGCCACCTAATGTGTGTACTTCCCTGAGAGCAGTGAGCAACCTGCTAAACACACAGTTAACCTTCCAGGCTATTCATAAGCCAAGGGTTAACCCTTTGATGTCCTTCAGCGAGAACTACACCTGCTCTGACTCAGAGGAATGTCCGGAAAAAGGAGAAAAGCTGGCTATTCCCAAGGTATGTGCTAGTCTACATGTTGGCTGTCACAGTGAATTTATTCCAGCTACTAAAACTTGACTCTCCCCTTTTGGTATAGAATTGCATGGTTGGGTGCGTCAATGGAGATTTTTTCCTTATCTCCTGAAGCATTAATCCTTGACTTCTATAAGAAGCAAAATTAAATGGACTAATGTTTTTGGTGGTAAGACAGTTCCTATTCCTTCAGTGCTCACACAGTTCAAACCTGATCCTTCATGCAACTTTAGAAATGGGCATTCAACACATACTTGGTATTCCTGTTTCTTAGTAGGTGTTTGAAGGAGTTGGAGTAAGGGGTACTGGAAAGATCACAGCTCTCTCTATACTATCAGAAGTAGAGGGAAGCTCCTCCTAATCTCTTGACTTGGGGGAACTCATCTCTGCTTCTTCCTTTCACTTTAGTGGTGATAACTCCCCCTCCCCTTTCAACTTTTACCAGTGAGTGTTGGTAGCAAGTGATGTCATTATGCGTCATTAAGCAAGAGGGAATGAAATGGTGAGATCAGTGCACTCTTCAGTTCTAAAGATCAGAGTTCAAATCTTAATTAGAGTTACAGGTGAAATGAGTTTGATGGTCTTTTCTTAGTCCCTTAGCAGCTGATGCAAAACCCAGGGAAGTCGGTGGGTATCTTTTTTCATTGACCTCAATGTGCTTTGGGTCATGCCTCAAATGCCCATTGTCGACTTGAAAAAACCACCATACAATTCCATATAGTGGACAACATTTGCTCAATGAAGGTCCATTGCTCAGTCCTCAGTAAGGACTGAGTTGCACTGGCAGAGCTATGTATTTAAAAATAAGGTATTAACACATCTAAACTGCTTTTTATTTTCATACACTAGCTTGAGCAGAGCTAGCATGTGCTTGTGTACCCAAACTGGGAGGCTCGCTCCCAGATGCAGTGTAGATACACCCATAGAGAAATAACCAATGCTATTAATTCCTGGTTTCTATATACACAAGTTAGCAAAATTCAATAGATAGAGAGAAACCTCTTATCAGGTTGGAGGTAATTTAAATTGCCAGGTCATCCACTCTGACATCTAAAAATTTAGTAATATCGCTATTAGTAGCAAGACTTATATTTTACTTTGGAAACTAAGTAAAACAATTCTGTGTTGTTTTGTTCTTATCCTGTACAAATAATTTCTCTGCCTACAGTTATGGAGGCAACTGATCATCAACTTTTATATTTTATAGGACTTTTAATATGCCTCTTTCACGTTTATAGAACTTACATTTCCTTTAATTGAAGAAAAATTAGTCCCACTGAGCACTTTTGCTATTTATACTCTATATAATGTAATAGCTCCTATTGAAAACTCAATATTCGTTGGCCCAGATGACTGCAGTAATGGTGATATTTCCATATACATAGAGTAGTAGGTATTAAGATATCACTATGAATTGGCAAGTGCTGAATTTCTTGGGAGGCTCTCTGTAACAAGATACATTAGATACAAACTAACATATTTAGATAGTTTTGAAAAAACAACATATACAGCAAACCCATCATGTATTATAGGCAGGGCTGAAGGACTGCTTATTCTTAATTCTTCCCATTATGAGACCCTGATTTCAGTTTCTTATAACTGCAAAACTTTAACCGTTTGGGCTGAAATTTACCATGCACGATGTCTGCCTCAGACTGAATCTGTTGAGCCAATGGCACAATAAGCCAGTGACATTCACTGTAGATCCTTATAAATATGTAGATAATTAATTTTTTTAGTACTTCTCAAACTGAAAATTCTTCTCGATAATTAAAAAGCAACAAATAATATAAAAATTCAACATCTGCAACATAATGATGTGACCACTTGTATATCTGCAATAAAACTGATCCCACAAATAACAGTAACCCCCTAATCAACTCCACTCATTCCCTCAATCTGCCTCCTCGCCAGACATCTGGGGAAAGCCCCATCAACAAGGATCAGGTAGATCGATATAAGGAGCATGCAAGACAATCCGATAAGTCAGGAAAACTCTGCTGCACAAAATCCACTAGAACTTCTCCCAACACCTTTGCCTTGCCATGAGAGATTTTTGCTAGTAATTTTTCTTCCTTTTTGCAAAAGCATTGTGGAAGATTTAGTGTCCCATCATGTAAATGTTTGATTTTCATGGATTGTCTTCAATTTGGCAGGATAGAGCAGAGAAACCTGCTGGTTTTTTGTTGTTGTTGTTTTTGTTTTTTTGGGCGGAGAGAGGGGTTGTTTTGTTTGTTTTGCTTCCTTTCCTGCTTCCTATCTCTGATGTCAAAGAATGTGTGGCTGCTATTTCCAGCTCTTTAAGCAACTTGCTAGTGTGACTTTGGCCAAGTCACTTAGGGCTTGTTTTTCAAAGGTGCTGCGTTCCTTAATGTTGACTCCAATGGGACCTCTGAGTGCTGACCACTTCTGACAGTCAGTCCCTTGACCTTTCTTTGCCTCAATTTCTCCATCTATAAAATAGGGCTCATGGCACTTACCCACCTCACAGTGTATGTCAGGCTCAGTTACTGAATTGACATTTGAGATCCCTGATGAACGGTGGTATATATAATTGCAAAGTATTATCTGCTCTAGCGTCTACGGAAGAGTCTGCCTCCAGGTCTACTCAGGCGAGTGTCGTCAACTTGGACCACAACAACATCTGCCACAGGTTTACCTACCTTGGAGCCTGCACCAGTGAGAAGAGACCGCAGTGGCAGCATCAAACCTCATGAATCTTCTTCATCCAGGTAAGAAAACTATCCTGTTTGTATCTTTAGGAGAACTTTGGTTTTCTGTGGGCATGTAGGTGTGTAATAATGTCTTCTCTTGGGAAACTATAGGTCAGAAATTTGAAAGAGCTCCCATTCTAGGTTTGGGATTTAGGGGGGGTTGTTGTTTTTTGTTTTTTAGAGAATTATTATCTTTGTAGTAGGCCATATTACTACAAACACAAATTCGGCAAGGTTTAGAAGCCAAAAGGTTCAATGAGTTGCAAAACCAGAACTTAAAAAGATTATGTGTAAAAAAAAAAAGAATTATCTATTAAAAGTCTTTGCTAAATTCTTCTTCTATATCTTCATACTCTTTCCTCTGCATTTTCTGAGCAGATAGTTCTGATGATTGATTATAAGTATTTTTAAATGAAATGTACAATTTCAGACATCTGACAATAAGAGCAAGAAATTTCATGGTGTGTTTTAGTGGTTCCATTAATATTATTATTTCAAGAACACCACAAGTGTTCAAGGGGCTCTACAGACATAAAAGAAGATAAGGTCTCAACCTTGGGCTTTCAAGATAAACCATTCAAATGTAATGCAAACAATAAAAAGTGTAAGCAGACACCACCACAGAGGAGCATAATCTTGGAAGGCAAGGCCAAAGAAGTGGGTTTGAAAGAGGAAAAGGAGAGTGTTGAAAGAGAGTGTTCCAAGCATTAAAAAGGTACAATATAAGAACTATGACACAAAGGGAGGAATTAGGAAGGAGAACATTGATTGCCTAGGAGAACATTGATTGCCTAGTGCATGAAGCAGGCATGAGAGAATTTGAAACCAGAGACATAGGTGGGGGCAAAGATGTGTAGAACCATTCCTTAAAGAACATTTTCTAGCACTGTATCCAGGCTAGCTTTCAACGTTCCCAGGGAGTGCTGCTCAACAGGTGCACCATACAATTCTATGTGGGGATTCACAAATTCTTATTACAGAGTTTATAGTTCTGGTATAGAAACAAAATAAAGAGCTAAACTTTCTGTTCATATATGTGTTAAGGCTTCCAAGCGTCCTTGTGCCATCAAAATACAACCTTTCCAAATTCCCTCAGTCCCTTTTGTCTCATCTTATTAAAGGGCTTGTCCTATAAAGATCTTCCTTTCCATTTGTGCTACAGGAACAGGATCACAGCAAGTATTTTAGGGGATGGAAATGGTGAGGCCCATGTTATTTGAAGATGCCTGAAGTTTCAGGCCTTCTCAAGGAGGCTGCCACTAGGAGAGACCTGAAGCATTCCAGCTGCAAATAGGATAAAAAGGCCTGGTCTACACTGCAGGGAGAGGGGATCAACCTAAGATATGCAACTTCAGCTACGCTATTCTCATAGCTGAAGTCAACGTATTTTAGGTCGACTTACCTCGTGTCCTAACGGCGTGGGGTCGACTGCCGCCACTCCCCCATCGACTGTGCTTCCGCCTCTCGCAGCAGTGAAGTACAGGAGTCGACGGCAGAGTGATCGGGGATCAATTTATCACATCTACACTAAACGCGATAAATCAATCACTGATAGATCGATCACTACCCGCCCATCTAGTGTAGTGGCCCTGGCTGTAGTAAAAGCTGTAGAGGGGAAGAAAAAAATTATTATATATTATAGCCCTGGAACCAGCCACAAAGGCATCCTTGAAAATATCTGGGGGCTGCAGTATATCTTAGAAACCAAGTGATCCAGTAAAGTGAAATGTAAACAAGATAGCACCATGTGGAAATCTTTTTCAGCCACTGTTTTTCTGTGATTCATACAGCTTTCTTGATTTATATTGTTGATTCCAGACTCTCACGTAGTATGTAAGCTTCCTAAGAAGAGAATCTGTAGTGAGGGGGAGGGGAGCAATTAAATATCGCTGGTGGTGTTTTTCTAGTTATATAACTCTTTATGCTGAGCCAACTAAACGGGCTATCAATTCTTCCTAAGTTTAATGTCACCAATTGCATAATGATAGCTCTGTCAAGCCTCCCAGCCTATTGTTTACAGTTCGTCCATTACAGGAGCAGAAGCAATTCATACTCCAGAAGAGGAAAGTGAGGCCTGTATGTCTAGCATAACTTAGCCAAACAGATACAGATTGGGGCATTTTGCATCAATAAAACATTCAAGAAAAAGGTCTTGATTAGGAAAAAAAAATCTATTTAATGGCTTATTATTTCCCTCCCACTTCATCTGTGTTTAGCAAAGTGAGGCTGGAGGGGGAGGGAAAGAAATATGCACCATTCTGTTATCCTCAAAGCCACAAAAGAGGCAATAGAGCCATTCCGTGGCAGCTCCACAGGTCACAGGGTCTGCAGCTTTTCTGCCCCACAACCCCTATGAGCAGGGTTAGCCTATGTATTTCCATAGTTGTGGGCTCACCAGCTTTGCCCAGATTGCTGCATAGGTTCCAGAATCCTGTGCACACCCTTCCCTCTATGCAACAGAAGTGGTGAGGGCAAGATCCTTGCATAGCTTCAAAGGAAAGTAACTTCATGAAAGTAACATCTTAGGGTTCCATATTCACTTCCTCAGAATCACTTCCTTAACAAGTTAGAAGATTTTCCTAGCTTCCAGCATTTCATTCTCATCCTAGGATACAGAAACCAGCTGGGTTCATTCTGCCTTTTGCGTCATGACAGAGAACTGTTCTGCCATCTGAAGTTAGCTAAGCCATGAAACAGAACGGAACCTAGCTTGCTGTTCCATAGTAGTAAGATTTCTGTGGTGCTAAGAAGTAAAACAAAAAAATTGCCGTAAGATATAAAAAATTCCTCTTACTATAAAATCCCTTTAGTATAGGACACAGTTTTCTTTGAGGGACCATCTGTTGCCTTATATTCTATGTCAGAAGGACAGGGCCCTGTTCACCATCTTGTGTTAGAATCCTGAAGCACAGCAGAGTTGGATCTTGACAAGACATTTGAAGGATTAGAGGGCAAAGGCCTGATGGATACATGCCCTCATTGTAGAAGAACACACTGAGACATCTGCGTAAGCAGGTGGCATGTGGCGGTTCCTTTATTAAGTTACAGTGATAAATGCAGCTTTCCACCTTACAGAATCATCTGGCATCAGGACACAAGAGATACAGAAGTGTCAAGACTGCCTTTCTCATTTTCCCTTTTGTTTTTTTTCTTTTTTGTGGTGCTTTTCAATGATTTTCTCTTAGATCAGTGAGCAGATATCAACAAGTAGCTTTCCAAGGGTCTCTTAGTAGGGATTTTTTTTTCAAAAGCTGTATGTGATGTATCTGAAAGGTGCTGGATTGAAAGCCTTAGAAACTAGAGGTCTCTATTTATCCACAAAGCAGACACACCACAAGTAGCAGTACTGCAAGCTTCCCCACAGTGTGATTCAATCCTGCTGTGGAAGCTGCATCACTACAGGTTACATTAAGTGGCACCCTTGTTGGCAATCTGAGGAGAAAAATCCAATGGGACTGATTTTCATGGACGCCAAGGCCCTTTTATACTGTTTCAGGTATGTAAAGAGACCTTAACAAGGTGTAAATTTAATTGAAGCCCACTTTTAAACTGTTTCCACACCATCAGCACAGCATAAAGGAATTTTAGTATAAATTAAATGAAAAGGCCTGGACTCTGAAGTCACTCCTAGTGGCAGTCTCACCAGCACTAAAGCATAGTTAGGTAAATTGGAAAGCCAGCTTGGAAGACTCTTACTTGTACCAGTGTTGTAACTGTGTTTGGCTTAAATCGAAGACTTAAATGTCTGGAGTTGTCAGTCCAGCACCTTTCACAATACTGAATTCACTAAAAATAATAATTGAAACAGTTGATAACGCAGCTCTCCATAGTAGAGTTTTTTGTTCTTACGTGTGGAGTGCTGTGATGATTAGCCTCTCTCAGAACTCTGTCACCAAGACTTTTGCAGGCAGCAATGCTTGTGTAATAATAGTGTGTGTTTGTACTCTTGATCTTACAGCACTGACCCTTGGAACAGCTCAATTCTGATGGCCATCACAAAAAATAGGTCCTTCTCAGCCTCCTATGCGATGTCTGCAACAAACCATCTGAATTCCAAAAGGCAAAGCCGACAAGGTGAACAGCTATTTCTGGTTTGATGTTTATTATTTAGCCAAGCTTGCTTTCTCTAAAGCTGCAGTGTACTCTCGGAACTCTGGTGATTGACACACATGCAGCATCTTTTGCTTTCCGTCTACTCTTTCTCGTCACCCACGTTCCCATAAATTAGACTTCAGTTATTTCCATCGTTTAAAAACACAGTGATCTAAAATGCTACAGCTTATAGTAGTGTTGCTGTAGTGTTTTGACCTTTCCATTATAAAAGTTGTTGGTTTCTGTTCTATTACTTCAGTGATCTATGTGCTAAATTCTTCCTTCAGTTACCTCTAGGCAATCTCATTGATTCCAGTAGGATTGAAGACTAATTGTATCTCGTAATATACTCGTTAAACTGACTATCTGTATATTTTCCATTGTCTTCTTCCAGTTTGCCCGGTTATAATAAAGCATAGAATTTGTCTTTGTGGGAGATAGGCATAGGCAGCTAATTGTCCTTATCATACAATTAAATCCAAATGACAAGACCATTTTAACCTATATGCCTTTCCGTCTGTCATGGAAAAAGTCTAAAAGGGCTTTATTGATGGTCAGATCAAATCAAATGCACATCTGCCAATTTGTGAAGCACAGTTCTTAGACAAGGTTTCAAAAAAAGTTACCAGTAACCAATGAATAAAAGGATTCAACTAGTTTCAAAAGGTTTTTTTTTTTAAAAAAAGAATAAACCTAGAAATTCTTTTTCTGACATTGTAGTGACAGGTGATGTTACATAACATCTTCACTCAGTACTGAGAGACTTCCAGATAATGTTTTAGCCAGAAAAAAAAATAGGGAAGATAACTGATGATAACATTTACAATAGAACAGTTTTTTTGAACTCATCAATGGTCTATAGATGGCTATCTTACCTGACTTGTATTGGAGTCCAGGAGAATGTTTCTCTGTGCTCTCAAGCACCAAATAAAGATTGTTACCATGGCTTTTCTTGCTAAATCAGCACCTTTGAGCTGAAATTTTCAAAAGCAGCCATTGATTTTGGTGCTCATTTTGAAACAACTTGGGGCTGTTTTTCAGAAGTGCTGAAAATCCACTGATCAAAGTGAAGTATTTGGGACCTGTCTTCCTGGCCTAATGTTGGGCCCCAAGGAATCCAAAATTAGAGACCATTTTGAAAATATATCTGCATGTTTATTAGATCACCGTCTGCCATGTTTGCTAGAAGAAATTGTTTTTCAACTTCAAGCCTGGAGCAAACTTCGATAACTCCCCTGAGATGGGTGACATCTCGGCCTATTGAAGTCAATAGGAGTTTTACCATCAATAGAGTCAGGATTTCACCCATATGATTAAAGGAAGTTTATAATGGAAATGCTGGCATGATCCTGACCCTACTGTCTAGAAAAATCTGCCACAAATATAAAATCCACACACAATTTAAAGCTGTAGGAGATTTGTGCCTCTTTATCTTTCTTATTTCTCTTCCATCTATCCCCTGCTTATAAAAATTTATAAGCAAAATTTATAAACAAACATTTTCCCATTCTGAAAGAGGAAAATATTTTCATTTTAGAATGATTCTCTTCATTGCTTTTTTTGTAACTCTTTCACTGCTGTTTTTTTCACTGCACCTGTTATGCTGTTTTTGTCCTATTAACCTTCCACTGATATCTCTAGAACAGTGTTTCCCAAACTTGGGACGCCGCTTGTGTAGGGAAAGCCCCTGGCAGACTGGGCAGGTTTGTTTACCTGCCGCATCCGCAGGTCCAGCCGATTGCAGCTCCCAGTGGCCATGGTTTGCTGTTCCAGGCCAATGGGAGCTGCTGGAAGCGGCGCGGGCCGAGGGACTTACTGACCGCCGCTTCCAGCAGCCCCCATTGACCTGCAGCAGTGAACCGCAGCTAGTGGGAGCTGCAATCGGCCGACCTGCGGATGTGGCAGGTAAACAAACCTGCCCGGCCCGCCAGGGGCTTTCCCTGTACAAGAGGCATCCCAAGTTTGGGAAACACTGCTCTAGAATGTTATGGCATGCTTGGTACAAGACTATGTTACAGCAGCATAGCAGATGCATTCTGGGTAGAAGTAAAATATCTAAAAAATTTGGCAGCCACCCAGCTGTCAGGTTAATTACATATCTGAATGCAATGCAGTGATATTGCTTACATACAACGCAGGATTTCTAACTGAATTTGTTTAATGCAGAGCTATTTGCTTCACTTCTTTGAGAGGAGCAGCAAGCAAGGGATATGGCCCTTTGGATAAAATGCAAAGCCAAGATCCTTCACCCCTAAGAGCATGAAAGATCCTGGCACTTTTTGCAAGAGTTAGGGGTGTTTAGCTCTGCTGCTGTGGCCCAACTGCAGTTTAGCTAATTACAGACTACATACTGCTTGCTGAAAATTTCCTTTGCAGCATTGGATGCAGACTTCTGCTTTACTTCCTGACCTAGGCTGTTATATAGCCGCTTTGCGCTACTATGTCATTCCTCAGAGGCAAAGAGATTTCTGTGTAGACCGCATGTATACAATATATTAAGAACCTGAGTGCCCTCTGGGCAGAGAAGTGCTCAGATACCACAGTGATGAGTTAGAAGTGGAAGTAGATAGGTATCACAATAACAGAATAGCAGTTATAAACAAAGGTATAACACTAAGATGAGAACCTAAGAGATTAAAATAACAGAGATGTAATTTTGAGCTCCCTAGAGAAGAAATGTGCTTCTACCCTGGTACAGAGAAAAATAGTGGTATCTCAAATATTATTGTGTGATAACTGACAGCAAATTTTGACTTTTGAATGGTCATCATTAAAAAAGATTCAGTATTTTTACTCCTTTAAAGTGATAGAGGACATCAAAAAGACATATTGAGGATATGTGGATTTCTAGAAAGATGCAAACATCAAAAGCCTTTACTATTATGGTTAATGCTTCATAATCTTAAATCAGAATTATTTCCTAATTCAGAGATGACTGTTTTACCAAAAATATGTTTATGTAGTTTGGCACAACACAAACATTCAAACAAGTAAAAATAACATTTTCTGTAGACCTGAAAATAAACATGATAAAAAACTGAGTGGTTGAGCATGACAAATATGGCTTAGTAGATCTGAAAGCACGACATTCCCTGTAACCTCAGGTACAATTTCCAGCCAGGTTGACTCAGCCCTTCACCTTTCTAAAATACACACGTTTATGTCCTTGCAGTTTATTGCTTATGAGTCTTTTGTATGAGACTTTAAGGTCTTTTCTGCTATGGGTGCATCATGAAGAGTAAGGGTTTACCCCAATGGTCTTGGCTCAGAATGTCTCCATGCCCCCTTGTAATGGGGGAGTGAGTGTAGTATTGCAGTGCTTTTCTTGCTTCTGGCTCCCCCTGCTGGCTGACCATGGTGGGTCTTGCATGCCTTGGCCCTCCAGCCAAATCGCAAAGTCCGAATGAACCCATTCCAGGGTTTACACCACTCTGCCTGGGTTTACACCACTCTGCCTATGACAGGTAGGGAAACCTGGGCCCACCCACTATGCTGAGTTCCAGACCAGGGATCATATAAATAGCATCTACACACTGCTCGATTCCAGTTTGTTGCTGCTTCTTCCATGGGTCTTCCCTATTGGGCCTCTTTTAGCTTCACCCTTATCTCAGGGTTAACATTCTTAGGTCCTCTCTCTCCCTGCAAATCCAGCTTAAGCAAATCAGCCAGGAACTGACCTGATAAGGCCCTGCATCTCCTTTTATCTGAGTCTGCTGGGCTCTGATTGGCTGCTTCCTTAAAGTCTCTCTAGATAGGCCTAGAGGACCCATCTTCACTGCTTCTTTCAGGTTACTTTGCTGCTTCTTGGGGTGCGGTGTAGGGGGACCACAGGGCCAACTGTTGGGAGTCACACAGGCCACATAAACCCTGTCACATCACATCTGTGCACTGGTTTGGGTGCTGCACTTCATCCCAGAGGTGCTTGCCTCTGCGCTACAACTGAGGCAACTATATCTCGGTGCTTGAGCATGTGTCTTCTCTAGTTTCTAAAAATGTTGGAATCCTTTAAGATGAAAGGATAATATGTTATCCTTATTTTAAAATATTACTGTTTGGCTTATCACTTACCTACTCATACGTAGAACTCTGGGTTCATTACGAAGGCAGGTAAGCATTTTTGTCTCTACTTTATAGATGGGGAAATTGAAACACAAAGATATTAAGTGGTTTGCCCAGAATCAGACAATGTGTGCAGAACCTGGAATAAAACCCAAGTTTCCTGACTCCCAGTCTGTTGCCATATACTCTGGACCATGCTGCCTCCCCTTATTTTCCTACTGTGTTCTTTCATTTGTGTATACTGCTTGTATGCCCTTACGAAAGGGGAATATACCCTAAACATGTAAAGCTAGTAGTTGGCATAGCTCTATTGAAGTCAATGAAGTTTTTCTGATTTATGCTAACAGAGTCCTGACCCTGTGTGGAGACTTTTTTTTGTGTTGCTCTGTGTATTTTGGAAGTAATTCTCTCTGCATACAGTGAATTGATATATCTGTATATTGACTTTTTTTAATTGAAAAAACTGTTTTCTCTTGCTAGGTATCCCACCTCTCACATCCCCATGCCATTCACCTATTCAGGGAACCCCAGCCACCAGTCCCACTGGCAAAACCTCTTCTGTGCAATTTCCAGACCCTACTGACACTGACACCAAGCAGACCTTGAAACCACACAAGGTTTTAACTTCTACTCAGAGCGCACCAGACCTTTCGGAGCAGATTATGGGCCCCCCTGTTATCTGTAGCAGGTAAGATGTTAATTTGATACACATCTGCATGTTTTTCCCTTTTTCTTGCCCATACTCTTGATTTACTTCAGCACAGTAGATTGATATAATTTTTCCCACATTGAAGCAGTTCACTGTACGCCAGTAATGGTTTAGTTCAATGCTACACAGTATTTTTAAAGTTCAAAACAATTTACTGCAATTAAAAGCTTTTACTTATGTTGAGTATGTAGTCTGATTTATAGACAATTGATCTGTGATTTTCTTTTATCTAAATTTTCATGTTAATGAATTGTGTTTTTCATGCCACACTCTAGTCACAATAACACACGCTTCGGGGTCATGTTCCAGGTTTTCAATATACAAACCTTATTTAAGAGATAACAGTCAGCCACCTAGGATTTTGAAAAGTACAGACCAAAGATCCACAGTGGGTCAATTTTTCTGATGCTGGCAAAAGCTTAAATGTTTCGGATAAATTATTGTACTTGAAATTCAAATGGACTGTCCATCCTCCTCTCCCCTGTCCCAGGTACATTTTATAGTTGTGCCCAATGTATTGCTGCCACACTAGCTCTTTGCCTTTAGCATTTTCAAAATGCACAGTTTCTACTACGTTACACAGTACCTGTAACTAGCACAATACTAGATATAATTAAACTAAAGTCTGCATTGCTGTGGGCTTGGCCTCAAGATGGACTGAATGGATTATATCCTTCCAGAGGTAGAGACAAATACACAGAATAGTAATGGTAGTTAATAGTTTAAAGACGCAATTGCAATGAAGATGTCCGTTGCTACTGCCAAATATTACAAAACAATGTAGTAATACCATACTTTAAGTGCTGCTTAGTTACTCTAGGAGAACACAGCTTCTAATTTGGACAGTCATCACCTGGAAGTACTGTTGTTTCATATCTCCAAAAAGACTTAGTTAAAGTGAAACATGAATAATGGACTCAGCAATGTGTGTCCAATGCAACACTGTGAGAAATTTCAGTATCATGGTGTGAAGTGTGTCAACCCTGTTGGAGATTGGCATGAATACAGTCAAGTTCATCACATTGCTAGTTTTGATCTCAGCAGTTACATTTTTGTGACCTGGGGTCAATGAGAAGAGAACACTCTACAATAGGGGTCTCTTTCACTTGAGATAATGTTGGATTAGATGCTAGAAAGTGTTGAGGTGCTAGCTCAGTGCCAGGGGTTTAGTTCATTTATTTCTCGAAAATCATTAGTGTTTTTTCTGACTAACTTATTCACATGACTTTAGATGAGTGCTATTTTTATTGTCTGTTGATGGAGTTTGCTGTGTGTGGAGTTAAGTGAGGACACTCAAAGCTGAAGCTGCGAGTAGTTGCTGTGATAAGTAACTACATTGTTGGCATTTAGCAACCTTACCTGGTTTTTGAAACAAAACATTTAGGTTTTGGAATAAACATATAGTTAAACTCAACTAGTACCCTAGCCAAAAATATCAGTGTGGTCAACGCAAATATAAATGCCATCCATTAAAATACTAATAATAAATATAATCATTACTGAGAACACTGTTGCAGAATCATCAGTAACAATAACAGTTTACTTGTTACTGGTATACAGATGTCACTTCTGCAGATACAAGCTGAACCTCTAGCACATAAATAGTGTACCCACTGCTTACATAAATATAATATAGAACAAAACAGCTAAGGGAGACAGATTGGGTTATCCCAAAAGAAAATGTCACTTGGAGTTGGTTGCATCAGTAGTAGTAATAAATTTTCTCAAGCCTGGATATTCAGAGTCTAAGCTACTATGTGTTCGTTGTATATGAGGTAAAAACAGTGAAGAAAAGAGTACATAATTATACATTAAACGCTAACAAAAAACTTACAAGAGTTAGTAGCCCTGCTCTCTCACACTGACCAGCACTTATAAGGCTGCTGCTCATTGGAAACTGGATCCACAGTCAGATGAAGTCAATGAGAAGACTTCCCTTGTCTTCAGTGTGCTCCAGGCCCAGATTAGTGGCATATATTCAGCACTTGGTTTTAGTTCTGCTTGTCTTATACTCTACACCTGAGTGAAGTGAATCAGGCTAGTTGGCAATAAAACCGTCCAACCAGCTTTCCTAAATGCTGTAGCATCACAAATCAATAAGTCATTTAACGTCATCCACATTGTCCAATTTTGAGGCCCTCGTTATTTGGACGTTTACCTAATTTGAATTTGATAAGCACTTTTAAGTGAGCTAAAACCGATAACGTACATAGAATCTCTGGTTTTTTAAATTAGGGCTTGTCTACACTTACTGTGGATCGATGCTGCGGCGATCGATCCACAGTGGGTCGATTTAGTGGGTCTACACTTTTGCAATCATTAAAAGATTTCCTTTGCCTCCAAGGGCTTTGGATCAGGCTCCAGGTTTCCTACAGACTGTCTTCAGTGTGCTCACTTTTGCCTTCCTTTGCACTCTGTTTTCACTTGATATCCCTGAATTCAGTGCTTAATTTGTGCCAGGGCTGACCCCGACACCTTTAAGATTGACAGTTCGTAGCCCCTGCATCTTGGTGCTTGCCATGTCAGTTATGTATGTAAAAAAAATTGCTTTTAATAGTGTAATTGTGTTATATTCTCAATTTGCTCTTTTGTACTCGTAAACTTAGAAAATAATAAACATATTTTAAAAAATCATATTGGGATGAGATTCACAGATATGATGTGCCTCCTATGCACCACACTGGCAATTCAAGCAGCTCTAAACCCAGCTTAGCTGGCTGGTTAAGCCGTGTTTATGGCTGCCTTTTGCAATACTGGCACCCAACAAAAAAATCAGAGCATTCCTGTGAATTTGTCCTTTGACTGCGCAGAGGACTGTAGATTATATGGTAGGGCATAATCCTGTACTAGCAGCAAGGATCAAGAAATGGTCTAGATGGCTTTTTCTCTGTAATTTACATGATTCTTTAATGTTCATGTTCTTTGATATTGTGTTCCAGCTGTGGCAGACCGTATAGCCAAATAGGTTCTGGCACTGGACCGCTGGACAGAGGTGATGGAACAACACATGGCCTGACCAGAACAGGTAATTTTCTGGTTGTAAAATCAAAAAAGTTGTTCCTCTAAAATGTGGTTGTTGAGGGAGTGTGTAGACACACCTGTCTTTTTTTTTTTTTTTTTTTTTTTTTTTAAATACAGCAATAGTACATAGGTGAGATCACAGGAATCATGTTTGTATTTCCTTTCCTTTGGAACAGTAACAGTCCTAGGCCAAGACCACCCCCTTAAGACATTCTCCATGCAACGGATGGTTGTGAGTATCTGGAGGTGTCAACTGTTATTTCAGCAGCCTCCTCAAGTCCAGGGATCTGCAACAGAGAAGAGGGTGGGTGGAGATATATTCCTGGCCCCACCAATTCTGTGGGCAGAAGGGTTAATGCAGCATAGGCCATATTCATGTTACCACGGAGACCCTTCTGTGCCAGGAAATCCCTTTCAAGGCATGGTGATTCTGGCAGGCTGGCTCCACTGAAGCCACGTTACAGCTATGTCTGCACCACTGTGTAGGATATGTGTAGGATATGTATAGCTACGCACCTCAGTGAAAAGCAGGCTGTGTCCACACTGCATTATGTAGCTACATGTGTCTGTGAAAGGCTCTGGCACGAGGGAGGCAGTGGGGAAAGGCTCTGAGAGCTCCCCCCGCTACGGCCTTTCACTGTGGCAAGGAAAGGCTCTGGCAGAGAGGAAGCAGCACGGAAAGGCTCAGCAGCAGGGAACTGCCAGAGCATTTTCCTGTTGCTGGAGTATTTCCATGTGGCAGGGAAAGGCTCCTGAAGCGAGAAAATGCTCCAGAAACAGGGAGCTGCCAGAACCTTTCCCCACTGCAGGAACATTTCACTTCTGAAGTAGCAGTGTAGATGTGAGAGTCACTGCTTGGGCATGTAGAGGGTCGTGTTGGGTATATATCCAGGTATATATACCCACAGGGTTCAGGCATGTCTTTATTCTACTCATCTCAGCAATGTCTTATTGTCTACACTGCTATTTATGCCCATCTAGGGGGGCATATAGTTCATGTACTGTACATGCTGCTGAAAGGAGTGTGCAGTGTAGAGGTGAGTTAGGGATGGGTACAGGCATGTGTCTGGCCTGGGAACTGGACACGCAGCCTCCACAATTTTATAACTGTGAGAGTAATTAACCGTTGGAACCATTTATCTAGGGTTGTGGTGGATTCTACATCACTGACAATTTTTAAATCAAGAGTGGGTGTTTTTCTACAAGATCTATTCTAGGAATACTTTGGGGAAGTTCTATGGCCTGTGTTGTACAGGAGGTCAGTCTAGATCAAGGGTTCTCAAACTGGGGGTTGGGACCCCTCAGGGGGTCACAAGTTTATTACAGGGGGGAGGGTTTGCAAGCTGTCAGCCTCCACCCCAAACCCTGCTTTGCCTTCAGCATTTATAATGGTGTTAAATATATAAAAAAGGTGTTTTTAATTTATAAGGGGGAGGTCACACTCAGAGGCTTGCTATGTGAATGGGGTCACCAGTACAAAAGTTTGAGAACCACCGGATTAGATGATCACAAAGGTCCCTTCTGGCCTTGAAACCTATGAATATAGCAAAAGTTAATGCCTCGGTAAGGTAATTGTATGTTGATTTCCTCTCCATATTAGATATCCAGAAGCTGCACATTATGTAGCGTTTATTGTGTGAGTGTTTACTCGAAAATTTTAAGTGTAAGTGAATTAGTAACATATAGACCCTGGAAGTTGCTTTTCAGGCTGTTTATCACATCATTGTACGTGGTAATGTTGTTTTGAAGGATACAGACAACTCAGCAGTATTTTATTCTATCGGTTTTTGTTTTTACAAGAGTTGGGATAAAATAGGCTTTTGGAAATCCTGTAACGTTTTCTATCCAGAAAAATATTATTTCTAAAATTTTAATACTTTCTTCCATTGCAGACTTTTCTATCAGCCACTGTTCTATCTATCAGCTTCATTTCCCCATCTAATTTACACATCGAACTGTAACTCTTGCTCAGGATCTAGGAAGTAGAATATCTGTATATTTATGTCTAGTCACGAAGCTAAATTCAGCCTTCAGCTGTAGGTGCTTGGGGTTTTCAGTAACTTCAGGGAGAGCCATATTCATCCCAGGGCAGCACTTAGTCCATATACTGTAAAAATAATTGTGTATATTAAAAAATATACCATGTGTGGCACAAAGTATTTATAAAGAGGAATCTGAATAAGCTCTGCATTAACTCAGTTTTAGAGGGTTAAAAATATGCAATAAATGTAGTCTCACTCTGTCACCTAATTTGACCCATCCTAATGTTAGTCCTCAGGGTTTTCTCATTCTTCATTCTGTGGTCCCAGTTTTCAGACCCTGCAGGGGTACCTCTTTCAGTGCAGTTAAGTAGACTGTCAGATTTCAGCCCTAGCCAAGCAGCACGTATATATATGAGAATCAGAGAACATGTTGGTATTACTCAGATGGTCAGAGAGAATGCCTTTTAGTTGGGTCTTACAGTTCTCAAAACAGTCCAATTTGCATTGTAGATGATCCAGCTCAAGCCACCTCTGACTATGAAACCAACAACAGTGACAGCAGCGATATTGTACAAAATGACGACGAGACGGATTGCTCTAAAGACCCAATGCGGAAGGGATCTGTCTGCAGAACGTACGCGCCTGAGACTATCATGTTGCACCCTTTAATACCATCCGAGGTATTGCTCGCAATTGTTCACAATTGCTTTAAATAATGCTTTCATACTTTATTCTAATGCACCTCAAGACACTGAGGAAAGAATGATGCAGTCTAAAGACCCTGAACAAGACTTTCAAAAATAATTGCATAAATTAGGGTCATGTCCACATTTATGTATCTTTTAATAGGTGATCTGATTTTCTAAAGCACTAAGCACCCATTCAAATCAGTGGGAGCTGTTGAGTGCTTAGCATTTTTGAAAATTAAGCCACCTATTTTGATACCTAAATATTAATTTAGGATTCTAGCTTTAAGCACACATTTTTGAAAATTTTGCTTGTCGGGTATGGAAATAATCTTGTGTATGTTACCAGTACAATGTGCACAGTCTTTCTGATTAGCCATGTAAACACTTTAATGACCTAGTAAACTTTGTAACCTTGTTTAGCATATACAGTGGTCACCATTAAAAAATTAACATATGCCAAAGGGTACTACAAAATTATTATAGTTATTTCCTGTACTAAATGTAGGGAAAGATATTTGGTTTTAATGTTTAATCAACATTTTAAAGCCCCTTAAATCTGTGCAATTAGACTAAAAAACTCTCACAAGGACAACATTTCTAGCAATCTCTGCTTCTGGTCAGAGCTGGATATGCCAGGAGAAGAGATTTTTCTGGAGGTTTTTGGCTTCTTTTGTTTCCACTTCCAGTCATTACTTGAAAATGAAGAGCTGTGAGAGAGTAAAGAAGTGGGAGGCAGGGAAAAGGTGAGACTTCTTTCAGATTTCAAAAAAGGTTTCTTTTCAGTGTGTGTCTCTGAGTGGAACAAGGGAGGGGTTCTTATTTTATTATCTCTGAATGTTACTTTCACATATCTATTGACTGTCAGACTAGCTTGGAATTTGTTGTCTGAATCCTTTTGTTAGTCTCTAGCAGTGCACAATATGGAAATAACAAATGAATATGTTTTCTTCTGCCCAATGCAAGTTTTACAATAAAAGTGAATGACCTCTCTGCAGCTGTAATAATCAGACACTGATCTTTCATTTCCAGGATTACCTATCAATTCCAGCTTAACAAAAATTATAAAGTAGAAGGGCTGAATGAAGATATGGTGGAAATAAGCGTATTCAATGAGATGGCACCTGCTTACGCCAGTGGTTAATTTTGGCCCTTGATTTATAGCGCTTTTACCTCTTTAGTTTGACTTTTCATAAGTCTGTGATCTATCAGAATTCTCTCTTCTGATTCTTGGTGCAGGACAAACCGATCCTTGCCCCAGAGCCTCTTGTCATGGACAACTTGGACTCCCTTATGGATCAGCTAAACAATTGGAACTTTCCAATCTTTGATTTGGTGGAAAAAATAGGAAGGAAATGTGGTCGAATCCTCAGCCAGGTAAGAAGCATGTTTTGTATAGGCAGGTTGGATGTGCAGTCCCAGTGTGCTGTGTGTGCATAGACTGATACAGAGTAAAATAGAGCTTTAAAAATGTGATGGGCCCTGTAAGTTACAGCAGCACAGGAACTGGGAAATCCTGCCATAAAGTTCCATTATAGCAGCAGCTGACCTAATTCCACAAGGTCTCCTTCTACTTCCTTCTCCCCCAATCTGGTCTCTTAAAAGAATTGTAAATGCATACTGGCCCACTGTACCTTCAACTATGACTCGAAAAGCTGCTGCTGCTGCCACTACTATCTTCAGGTTGCTGTCTTGTGGGATTTTGCATTGAGTCTATCACATGAGGCCACAAAGAGGCAGCTGACCGAAAAGAGTAGGTGTGGTCTTCTCTTACATTGCAAATCCTAGTCAAGCCGTACATGAGACCAAGATTCATGGAAAAAATCTGGTCCTACTGTCTTGCCCCTGTACCTCACTTTTAAAGAGTCAACATGTTGGCAGTAAATACTTCTACTCCACCTAACAAAGATCTGAATCACGTGGTGATAACCTGCTAAGGTTCCTTTTTAACTGCCAACTTTTCATTTGTTCCTTAAAGTAGAATGAAGATGCTGACACAACCTTTATTTACACAGTACAATTGACACCTCTATAATCATCACCACTTTCTTGGCCAGGCTTTCTTCTCTGTCGTTCACCTCTTGATGGCACAGAGACAAACTGGCCACTTTCTCTTGTAGTGGGATAATGGTTTAGTCAGCAGGGGAAGTGTATAATGTATATTCATGACGCAACCCCAAAAACAAACTGGGTTTCCACTGATAGATTATCTCTTTACAAAGTAGTATGTGCGTGAGGCTACTGGAAAGGAGTGACTGTGTTAATCAAGTTTAACAGTCTCACATTATACATGCAGAGGTTAAGGTGCTAACCAGTCCTCAGTTTAACAAGCTCCAATTAATGCTAAATCAAGTCCAGGTCCCTTGGTTGTTGATGATTATTCAGCTGCATATGGCTAATTCAAAAGCCAACCAGGAAAGATGATTAATTAAATTCAGAGTGACATTAGGATTTGCTCTGTGAGCTATTTCCTTGTCAGCAACCCCAGCCTGTACTTCAACATGTAACAGCTGTGCAAAACCAGCTTGCCAATATTCTGGGTTCCTTCTAGGGTAAGAGAAAAGCCTGTGCTCTGTATTGGTGATCATTTAGAAGGTCCTATAATTAACAGAATAGAGGGAGTAGAATTTTGATTCTATATCTTCTTGGTATGTGTTACAACAATAAGGCCAATACATAGGCACTCTTGCTTTTCACTATAAATTATTGCTATTTTTCTGTCTGTTTATACGTAAACATTTTCTCCAAGAAACACCCAACAACTGGGATGTAAACAAAATCTTTTGGTTGTGCATATGTATCTGTATAGCACTACTTATCAGAGAGAGTGTGTGAAATGACCCACTTCCCCCAGCTGTTTTCCCCTGTTGTCCCCACTTCTCAGTAATCACTACCCTCCCCCACTGCCATTTTTGTTTTTCCGCCTTCTGCTTCTACCCGCAGACCTTGAGTGTTCAGAAAACCTGCTTGAAGATGTCATCACTGTCCACACCATGAGTGAATGTCACCTGCCAAAGCCCAAATAGTGGAGCATGGTGAGGGGCAAAGATGCAAAATGAGGGATATGAAAAAATCAATCTGAGGTGCTTCAAAAACTTGGAATTAATTTATTTAGTATAAACAACAGTTGTATCCTCAACTTCAGGCTTCAACATTTCTGATATCAATAATTTACATTGACATTAATGTAAATAGGATAACCCAAGACCAGAGTGGCACAAGATTAAATTTGGGTTTAAAAATGAAGATGTCCCCCACTAACAAGAAAGCGAGGTGACTGAATGAAATGAGCAATTTATTTTTAAAACCGGGGAACAGGTTGACTTTCTGATGTGTAATTTATATCACAGTATGTCTTTAAAGTGGAATGAACAAAGGCAAATAAACGCATCAGTGATTTATTCTCTACTTTCCACAATTAAATAGTCTCATCTTTGAAAAAAAAAATAGAAAGAAAGGAAATTAACAAGAGGAATTAACTATGCATGCCCCACAATCCAAAATTTATGAGGTGGAACAAAGAGGAGTTGACATGTTCCCCCAGGCGGGTGTTTGGCTTAGAAAGCAAATGCTGGCCTAGCATTTTTAAGGCTACTTGAGATGTCTCTTTCTTATTTGTGGAATGTTAAATTGGTTTAGCCACTATATAAAAAAGACCCCACACAACTCTAACGATAAAAGCATTCTTGCTAAGTACAATGGAATGCACTTAAATGCAGCACAGGCATACCTGTAAACAAAGGGATAAAAAGACCTTCACAGAAAAAAATCTCACTTCAGAATGGAACAGCAAAACTCTCCAACTGAAATTGCAGCTTCCCAACAAGCCACGGAGCTACATAATGCCTTAATTTATGCTTATTGCTCTTCTAATCGTATTTCCTGTAGGGAAGAAACCAGTTTGCTTTAGAAAGGAAGGTGGATAGGTGAGCTTGGAAAAAAATGTATAGCTTGAAGTGGAAGCATCTCTCCTTTGACCATTACCAAACTGCAAGTGGATTAAAATGATGGGTCAGGGTTCAGATTTTAGGAAAATCTACAGAGTCAAGGTTCTGAAAGCATTGTAGCACCTGCCTGTTGGCCAAATTTTTGCATAAGTACTTTTTCGGTTTCCTGTATCATCTTGTCTCGGATTTATTTAGTCTTGATGCTGATGGGAACTTAGGCTTCTACGTTCCTGTACAGGGGAATGTATTTATTTAGCTGTACACAGCATGCACAGCTACTGTTGGGGTGGGCACTATCCATGTGCCTGTAATAAGTAGTACATAGAAGATGGTTATACTGAGCAACATGTGAATAATGAGTTCCCTCTTTGAAAGAAACGTCCATTAAAAATCATTTCACTGGAAGCATTTTTGTTTTTGTTTTAACAGATGCCAGAAGCATTAGATTTATAAATTATGCATTTAAGCACTACGTTTTTCATAGACGGGAGGAAAAAAGGCAGAAGGGAGGGGAGAGGGAAGTAACACCACTTGCCAAACAAAGGGCATGTATTGAAATTTATTTATTCCTAAGAATAAAAAGTGTACTGAGCACATTGGCAGTATGGCACATACAGCTGTTTTCTAACTAGGAAGCCATATGCAGTCAGGACCAATGGTTATGATGATGTGTGATCCATAGCACTAAGCCAAACCATAAGAATCTGACCTGATCTTCAGCTTGATGAACTTCCCCTAAACCCCAAACACAAGCAGAAGATAGGAAGAAAGGAGAAGGTGTTGCTTTGTAAGCCAGGGTGTGATTGTCCATCGGGTGATGTATACTCCTGAGATATGGCAACATTTGCCATGGGAGGAAAAAAGTCAAAAAATAAGTTTATTATAAAGAGTACATAACAACTAAAACAGCAATAATTATTTTGCCAAAGTATCCAGATTTTCTGATGCCCAAGAAGCTATAAGTACCAGGAAATAAATGTCCCTTTGCCTTGTTCTTTCATTCTTTCTTGTGCCTGAATGCCTTGCTTGGCTGCTTATCCTCCTTGGTGCCTGGAAAAGCAGATCATTTCTCTCCAAAAAGCTGCTGGGAGCTAGATACCATTCACTTCCACTCTTTCCCAGTCCAGTCAATTTCTTCAGAATTATTTTGAAACCTTCCCCTTTGACTTAAATCACTGCTGGAAATTCAGAGGGGAAAAAATAACCTTCTTATAAGGCATGCAGTTTTTAAAAATACCTGCCTAACAGTTGTATGAATCAATAAGATTAAAATCTGCAGATTAATATTCTACCATTCCTCTTTTCCCACAGTGGTATGATCCAGGGCAATAAGTTACAATGAACTAGATAGACAGTAGCAACTAGTGTCTTTTCTTTCCTGTTATTTGTTCCTCTCGCCTTCCATGGCTCAGTGATCTAAGACTAAGGTTTGAAATATCTCGTTTCCTCGTAGCTGCAAGTTTGAATCCTGGCTGGGTCAACTCAGCCATGATCCAAGAGAGGCAAATGGAGTTCCATGCTGTTTTTGGAAATCCTGGGCCCTGCTGGTCAAGCTGCCTGCACAGTTCAGTTCTGGCTGCTACTATAGGACATAAAGAGACAGGGAGGGTGTGGTAATATCTTTTATTGGACCAATTTCTGTTGGTGAGAGAGACAGATTTCTGAATTGCACAGAGCTCTTCTTCAGGTCTGGGAAAGGTACTAAGAGTGTCACAATTAAATTCAAGGTTGAACAAATACTTTAGCATAAGTAGTTAGCACAATTCCCGGACCTGAAGAAGAGCTCTGTGTAGCTCAAAAGCTTACCTCTCTCATCAACAGAAGTTGGTCCAATACAAGATATTACCTCAGCCACATTGTCCCTCTAATAGCTTGGGACCAAGAGGGCTACAACAACACTGCATACCATAGGGCATAGGTAGAGGTAGCCTGTTGCTCCCCCTTATAGGGTTTTGCCTAGCTGATTTATGCAATGCATAGACCCACTGGCTATGCATCTAGCCTAACCATAATTCTCCTCTCTTTAGAGAGCTGCAGATGCCTGTCCTGAGCAATGTTTGCTCTAATTTTCTCTGTCCATGTGCAGAATGTGCACCACCAGTAGAAACAAAAAACCTAGATATAGAATCATAGAACTGGAAGGGACTCAGAGAGGTCATCTAGTCCAGTCTCCTGCACTCGTGGCAGGACTGATTATCTAAACTATTCCTGGCAGGTGTTTGTCTAACCTGCTCTTAAAAAATCTCCAATGATGGAGATTCCACAACATCCGTAGGCAATTTATTCCAGTCTTTAACCACCCTGACAGTTAGGAAGTTTTTCCTAATGTCCAACCTAAACCTCCCTTGCTGCAATTTAAGCCCATTGCATCTTGTCAGAGGGTAAGAAAAACATTTTTTCTTCCTCCTCTTTGTAACAGCCTTTTACATACTTGAAAACTCTTACCATATCCCCTTTCAGTCTTCTTTTTTCCAGACTAAACAAACTCAGTTTTTTCAATCTGCCCTCGTAGGTCCTGTTTTCTAGACCTTTTATCATTTTGTTGCTCTTCTCCAGTTTATCCACATTCTTCCTGAAATATGGTGCCCAGAACTGGACACAATACTCCAGCTGAGGCCTAATCAGAGCGGAGTAGATCAGAAGAATTACTTCTCATGTCTTGCTCACAATCCTCCTATTAATACATCCCAGCATGATATTTGCTTTTTTTCCCAACAGCATTACACTGCTGACTCATATTTAGCTTGTGGTCCACTATGACCTCCAGATCCCTTTCTGCAGTACTCCTTCCTAGGCAGTCATGTCCCATTTTGTATGTGTGCAACCGATTGTTCCTTCCTAAGTGGAGTACTTTGCATTTGCCCATATTGAATTTCATCTTATTTACTTCAGACCATTTCTCCAGTTTGTCCATCTCATTTTGAATTTTAATCCTATCCTCCAAAGCACTTGCAACGCCTCCCGACTTGGTATTAATATATATTAATATATATTTAAAAAAAGTTACCATAGGGATAATCACTCCAGCCAGGACAGGGTAGGCATTTTAGAACTCACTACTCAAATAATTAAATTTAAGTGTAAGAGAGAAATAAAAATTATGAAATGCATAGATCAATCAAAAAGTTAAAATAACACACTTTGAAAGAATAAAATTATAGAGAATATATGTGCATTGCAAGAAGTACGAAGAAATAACAACAATAATAAAAATATGTGTTGGGAGGTGAGTGTGAAAGTGTGTGTGTGTGTGGGCTGCTGGGGAAGTTTCTGAGATGCCATGTGCTGTCTCTTTAAGGCACTCACTGAAAGCTCTCCTGCTCCTGAGTACCCTACCTCTGCAGAGATAGGGTACGTGGGCCAGAGGGGTGGCATAGGCACCAGCTTTCCTGGCGCTGGTGGGTGCTCGCACCCCCCCCGCCCCGACTCCACCCTTTCCCTGCCCCGCCCCCATTCCAACTCCTTCCCCAAAGTCCCCACCCCAACTCCACCCCCTCCCTGCCCCTATTGGACTCTTTCCCAAATCTTCATCCCAGCCCCACCTCTTCCCCGAGCGCACCACGTTCCCCCTCCTCCCCCCTCCCTCCCTCCCAACCACATGAAACAGCTGTTTTGTGGTGCAAGCGCTGGGAGCTAGGGGGAAAAAGCAAGCACGTGGCGCACTCAGAGGAGGAGGCAGAGCGGAGGCAGAGGTGAGCTGGTGGGAGGGAGGGAGGGCGGGCGGGAAGCTGCCGGTGGGTGCTGAGCACCCACCAATTTTTCCCCATGGGTGCTCCAGCCCTGGAGCATCCACAGAGTCTGCGCCTATGATGGGGGGCGGGGGGAGAGACAGTGTGTGTGTGTGTGTGTGTGTGAGAGAGATTGTGTGAACTTGCTGCTAGGGATGTCTCTGAGAGACCGTGCACTGTGTCTTTAAGGCACTCACTCACCACCCGGAAGGCTTGTTCAGACCGTAGCAGCCCTCTCCTGCTCCAAGTCCTGAGCCCCGTCCCCTCTCCCCTGCTCTGTGGAGATGAGGTACAGAGGCGGGGAGGGACACCCTGACGCCACTCTGCACAGCCAGCAAGGAGGGTCCTGGGAGCAGCTGCAGGAGCAATGTGGCTGCAAAGTAGCGGCTGGAGGGACACCTGAACACACGCTGCCGGATGTGCACAGCTCTGCTAATCAAGTGTGTGGCACTTGAATCATTCCTGGGTGACCGCACAGCTTAGAGGGAACACAGGTCTTGAGTAATTTTGTTGGCGCACACACAGGGCTGGAGAAACCTCCTGTGTCAGTTTTTGTGTGCTGTTGACCCCAGTGCAACTTACTATATTTAAGATGCTCTGGGGCCTTTTCTGCATACATAAGCCTCATGGGATTTTGATAATTTTTTTGTAAAGCACTTGGATTTCCTTAAGGATTAAATGCACAGGGTAAAATTTTCAAAAGTGCAAGTGAATGGGCCTAAGGCTCTTATGTGCCTAAGTCACTTTTCAAAAGAGAATCAGGTTCCTAAATCAGTTAGATGCTGTTTTTACCCAGAGAATACATGTAAAATGTCATCCTCTCTTTCCATTTCCATTTCCATGTTCTTTCTCATTGCTGCACCACAGAGGAGGAAGATGTTGAGGGAAATAAAAATAAGGAGGCATTAGGTATGGGGTAGGTTGAAGAAAACTAGAAGTGATCGATAGGGTAGGGAATTAGAGGACAATAGAACATAGAGAAAGGTGAGAGAGAGCAATATAGAGGGGGTTGAATAGTTAATGACCTATCACCAGATTAGCTTCTTAGTGTGACTTTCTTAAGTTCTCTGGTTAGAGCAGGGGTAGGCAACCTATGGCACGTGTGCCGAAGGCGGCACTCGAGCTGATTTTCAGCGGCACTCACACTGCCCAGATCCTGGCCACTGGTCTGGGGGGCTCTGCATTTTAATTTAGTTTTAAATGAAGCTTCTTAAACATTTTAAAAACCTTATTTACTTTGCGTACAACAGTAGTTTAGTTATATATTATAGACTTATAGAAAGAGATCTTCTAAAAACGTTAAAATGTATTACTGGCACGCGAAACCTTAAATTAGAGTGAATAAATGAAGACTTGGCACACCACTTCTGAAAGGTTGCTGACCCCTGGGTCAGAGAATGAGGGATTCATGTAGAGAAGAGTAATCTCCTTTTTTTCGCCATTCTCTTCCTGTCCCCAGTGGCAATCAGAGATTTTAAGAAGCATGTTTTCTGTTCAGGGCAGACATGCACTAATCCTGACAGGTGCCTGGAACTCTTGCACTAACATTGCCCTGACTCCATCACGTCATCCACACTCCTACTGCCTACAGTTAGCCTCCAGAACTGAGATGCATAGGGATTTTCCATTACCAATCTCCAGTTGCCATTGAAGTTCAAGCTACAGAAATGGCTAAGAAGTTCTCTAGGAGCGCTCTTTTCCATATTTGGTGTCCTCAGTTTTCTAAATATCCTATAACTGAAGAAAGACTTGTATCCCTCTTTTGATGGTTCTGCTATATATTTTTTTCTTGTTCGGACTCTGAGCTCTAAGAGGGATCGTCCAATACTTAAAGTGCTGGTCTCTGCACTGGAATAGCTCTATTTCAAGCAGCTCTGATGTGTCCTGTACAGCAGTATTGCCAGCAGCTTCTGTGGCTTTGGCTTTGGCTTTCATTGGCGTCGCCACTCCGACACTGACCAGCATTACCACCACTTTTCTGGGTACTAATATTGAACATGGTACTGTTGGCACCCTATGTCATTCCAGTAGCAGCCAGTCAGTGCAGAGGTGCTACCACCAGAAGCACAAGTGGCAGACACTTGATAACAGAGAGATTCCTTGTGTGCGGAGTCAGAAACTACATTTGTGCACTCTCTGCTGCTCCCTTTGACTGTCACCCTTTCTCCTTTTTGCTAGAATCATTCAGAATTAGTCCACGCAGAAGTTCTGCTTGATAAGAAATTTCTAGTGTAAAACTTGACGATAGCTCAGATTGTAAATTCATATCAGTTACTTTAAAATAATTGTAATTCTCTAGGAAGGCCAGATATTCAGCACACCACTGAAGTCACATACAGGGTGCTTGTCACTCAATGTTCAATACCTCTGGGAAGGTCTGAGACGAGCTGGTAACTCAAGTAGATGAGTTACCAGCTATGCTGGGCCCTGAGTGTGGGGCAAATTGGGCAGGAGAAGCTAGAGGAGCCCCCCTAGTGGATGCCCAGCCCCCTCCCAAGGGTTTGGAACAGACTCGTGGCTAGCAGCTCTGAGTTCAATGGGAAGGCCAGATATTCAGAGTTTGTTTGTTAAAACTTGGGTACACCACACCCATCAGTGTAGATTATGGATCCCAGTTCATACACATGATATGCTGAAATACGCAGCAGTTGATAGACAGCAGCTTAATTTAGGTTCAGTTGTGCTATGTTGAAACAAAGGCCACTATGATTTTGGAACTGCATATGCAAAATGTCTCTCCTTGATACAGCTCTGGTGAGACCACACAAAGAATGCAGTATTTGGTTCTGAGCATCTCATGACAAGAAAAAATTAATGAAGTGCTGGAGAGGCTAATTTCAAAAGGGAAGCTGGAAGAACTTAACATAGTCGTTCCATTAGGTCTCATTGTACTTTGTATAAAGTTGAAATTTGTTGTTGCTTTCAAGCTCCTACATCATATGATAGCTGCTGTCTGCCTCGCTGACCTGGTCTCCTATTATATTCCCCCAGCAACTTCTTCACTCTACCACTGCTACCAGATTGAATACCCTGATTGACTCCTCTTCTAAAATTCTCTGTAAGAATGCTCTCTGGATGTCTTCCCTGCTGAAAATTCCTTCCCTTCAGTCATATCCCTCCTGAAAACTCACTTCTTTCATTTCACCTACAAGGTTTACAAAAAAGAAAGTGACATGATTTATTAGGCTGACTTTTTATTTGACACCCTTGGCTTTTCCTCTCCCTTAAATGGTTAGGCAAAGAGCAGAACAATTGTCATTGCATACTCTTTGGGACAGGCTATATGGGGCAGATTTGCAGAGATGCTAATTCCTATCAGTCTTTGTAAATCTCCTCCGTGTTTTTGTGTTTTGTTATGGTTTTTTGTGAGGCACCTAGCACATTTTGGGGCACTTAAAACTGATGATAATATCTAGGCTGGCTAAGTGTCACCAGAAAGGAATATAACCAGGAACATGTATTGGAAGAGGGTAACCATCAGAGAAGGAGAAAAGTTGCTTAGAACAATCAGAGAGTACAAAGAAGAGGAACATTTTGGTGAACAATTTCTAAACAACCTATCTGACTGTGTAACTGTGTCTCAGCAGAAGTAGTGGTAGCTTCCTCACTTGAACTAGACCAGATGATTCACATGACAAAATGCCGTAGGGAACAATCCTATACTGAATAGAGATAGACCCGGTGACTTTATAGGATCAGCTTTTACGATGTCTTTTTTGGTCTCCTTAGCAGTGTGGTTGTTTTCCTTTTCCAGGTATCATACAGGCTTTTTGAAGACATGGGGCTGTTTGAAGCCTTTAAGATTCCAGAGCGGGAGTTCATGAATTACTTTCATGCCTTGGAGTGTGGATACCGAGAGATACCTTGTAAGTAAAACTCCAGGTCCAATAAGAGTCTCTTGCTGTCATGGTATAAATCCCCACTCTGAACCTTAGCGTCCAAAAGATGGGGTACCAGCATGAATTCCTCTAAGCTCAATTACCAGCTTAGTACTTGTAGCGCTGCCACCAACCAGGAATTCCAGTGCCTGGTACACTCTGGTCCCCCCAAAACCTTGCCCGGGGACCCCCAAGACCCAGTCCCCCTGGATCTTAACACAAGGAAAGTAAACCCTTTCCCTCACCGTTGCCTCTCCCAGGCTTCCCCTCCCTGGGTTACCCTGGAAGATTACTGTGATTCAAACTCCTTGAATCTTAAAACAGAGAGGAAAATCCACCTTCCCCCCTCCTTCTCTCTCCCCCTCCCAGACTCTTCCTGAGAGAGAAAGTAATCCTAACACTGAGAGAAAATTAACCTTTCTCTCCCCCTTCCCTCCTTTCTCCCCACCAATTCCCTGGTGGATCCAGACCCAGTCCCCTGGGGTCTCACCAGAATAAAAAAACAATCAGGTTCTTAAACAAGAAAAGCTTTTAATTAAAGAAAGAAAAAACAATAAAAATTCTTTGTAAATTTAAGATGGAATATGTTACAGGGTCTTTCAGCTATAGACACTGGGAATACCCTCCCAGCCTAAGTATACAAGTACAAATTAAAATCCTTTCAGCAAAATACAAATTTGAACTCCTTCCAGCCAAATACACATTTGCAAATAAAGAAAACAAACATAAGCCTAACTCGCCTTATCTACCTAGTACTTACTATTCTGAGCACATAAGAGCCTGTATCAGAGAGATTGGAGAGAAACCTGGTTGCACGTCTGGTCCCTCTGAGCCCCCAGAATGAACAACAACCAAAATCTAACAGCGCACACAAAAACTTCCCTCCCTCAAGATTTGAAAGTATCCTGTCCCCTGATTGGTCCTCTGGTCAGGTGACAGCCAGGCTCACTGATCTTGTTAACCCTTTACAAGCAAAAGAGATATGAAGTACTTCTGTTCTATTAACTCTTACTTATCTGTTTATGACATTTTCTCAGATGTCTTTGACTTTTGACATGTTCACTAATTATTTTTATACATTCTTTCCTCTCCCTAGTCACCATAGCCATTTCTTCTTTCAAGGGCTGCATTTTGTCTCCTACCTCTTGACTAAATGCATAAAAGTAGTACTCCTCTTTTGGTGTACAGGATGTGATGTACGCAAAGCTTTGTGCATTGTTAAGAGTGTCCCACAATTTTGTCAATACATGCAACACTGCTAAGCTAATTGCCTCCTATGCAGAGGCTCTTCCTGAACTCTGCCCTCACGTTTCCATCTGTTTGTCTTTTAGGGTTTTGGTTTTGGGTTTTTTTTATTTTACTTCATAGAAACTCTGTGTAAATCTCAGGTAGTAAGATGGCTCCCATTTTGAGAGTTTATAGGTATCAGGGACTGTTCTATCTAGCCATGTTTGTTATTGGTTGGTATTATTGTTGGAATGGTTGCTCTCCCACCCCATCCCCGCTCCCGCAGGAGAGTTGAGTTAGAGATATGCACACTGTGATATGCTTCCACACAAAAGATCTTATAGAACAGTGATTTTAAACCTGTGGTCTTGGACTCCTGGCATAACTTTCAGCAGACATCCCAGCTCTTCTATGCTCGCTAGCTATGGATTCAGAAGCAATTATACTCATAGGTATCTCTGCAGTAAATCATATAGCTGTATATTATATAGAAAATGTTGGAAGTTATTGAGATACATTTACTGGGAATTTCTGTATAGAAATATATAAGCTATATTTTTAAGATTCTTAGGACTCTGTCCCAGAATTTTATTATCTTTGCCAAAGAAATATAACATTTAAGTTCCCCCAGATTTGAAGGGCCTTTTATCTATATGTTGCATTGTTGGAGATTGATACCAGAGCTGAACAAAATCTATGTAAGGGCTTGCGTTTGTTGTGGTGTTAGCTCAAGATGTAACTCTAGTGTTGTCCTTAGTCTGACTCCCATCCCCATGCACAAATCTCCAGCTCAATTTAAGTAGTTCTTTGCTTTAAGCTTGAGCTAGCTGGCCTGTCAGGGGTGTGTGGATTGAAGCTCAAGGGCTGCTGATGCTCAAGCTATTGATGCAGTAGGGATGCAGCTACAGGCAACAACTTGAGTTAGCCCAGCTGGTCAGATGCTAATCCAATCACCCTGTAGCCTGAGTGTTGTTTCAAGATGTGGCTGCTCTCACTCAAGCTAGACTAGTGGGATAACTCAAGCTAATCGTTGCAGTGAAAACAAGCTCTTATTGTTAGAGACTGGGAGAAATCCTGGCCACCATGACATGAAGGGGAGTCTTTCCATTGATTTTAAAGGAACCAATATTTTATCCTTTTTATTGATCAGATGATACTTGCATAACAAAAGGCTGGGGAAGTAGAAGGGAGCAGGGCTCTCATTCCTAGGCTCAAAGCTCCCTCTCTTCTCTCTTGCGTGGGGGAGTAGTTCTCCCTCATGGCTTCTCCTCTTCATGCTTGGTGTATAAAAATTCCCCCTCCAGTAGCAACCTCGTAGTCAAAGGAAAGCTGAAAACTTACAGAATTGTAAAATAAGCGGGGGTCCTCAGATCTTGTAATGTCTACTGTTTTTTTGCTGTTTCTTGAACTGAAACTCTCTGGAAGTTCCCGTTCTAGCCAGTAGATGGTGCTGCATGCCCTCTGATAGAATCCGCATGTTTAATAATTGTGTCATCGAGTGCCTTGATTTGTATCATAGATCACAACAGAATTCATGCGACTGATGTTCTACATGCTGTTTGGTACCTTAGTACTCAGCCTATCCCAGGACTCCCAACTGTGGTTAATGACCATGGGTCAGCAAGTGATTCAGGTATTCTTTTTAATATACTGTTTTTTTCAGGACATGAGTTGTGGAATACTGTACATTTCATTTGCTAGAGATAAATCACCAAATGAGGAAGCTGCATAGGGAGGACTTTCAAGCAATTTCAGTAATATAAATTCGATATTTAATGTGTGCTAGAATATTTATTTGTGTTTTGCAACTGTGGTAGACCAATTCTTTCCAGTGGATTTCCATCAACTATACTTAAGGCCCTACCTAAGTATTGGTTGGAGGGGAGGGATAGCTCAGTGGCTTGAGCATTGGCCTACTTAAACCCAGGGTTGTGAGTTCAGCCCTTGAGGGGGCCACTTAGGGATCTGGGGCAAGATCAGTACTTGTTCCTGCTAGCGAAGGCAAGGGGCTGGACTCAATGACCCTTTAGGGCCCTTCCAGTTCTATGAGATAGGTATATCTCTCTCTACTTTTTTTATTATTATTTTTACCAAATTCATGGCTGTGAAAAACACCTCACGGGCCATGAAATCCAGTCTGCCCTGTGAAATCTTGCTGTTGTAGGAGTGTCGCAGTATTGCCACCCTTACTTCTACACTACCTTCAGAGCTGGACAGACAGAATGTGGCAGCTACTGGCCAAGTGTCCCACTCTGAAGGCAGAGCCGCCACCACCAGCAGCACAGAAATACAGGTGGCAATACCACGACTCCCCTACAATAGCCTTGCAATCCCCTCATGACCTCCTTTTGGGTCAGGACACCTATGGTTACAACACTGTGAAATTTCAGATTTCAGTATCTGAACCTGTGACATTTAAGATGCTTAAAATCCGAGGACTGTGAAATTTACCAAAATGAACCACCATGAATTTGGTAGGGTCCCAATTATACTGTAGAAGCACAGTATTTCACACGTAAAAATATGTGAATTCAAGACTTTTGTAAGCTTTGTAGGACCATCTTACTTTTTCATGTTCTTTTTAAGCCCTTTCTTTCTACGAGTCACTTAAGTGATGACACCAGTGGTGTCTGCAAGTTAGCGGAGCTGGTGCGTATTGTTAATGAACACTTGGGATCTTTTGGGTGGAGAGATGTTTTACAAAAAAACATTTTTTGAAAGACATTCACTCATAAGAATTATAATAGCAGAATTACCATAGCCAGGTGTCTGGCTAGTCCAGTATCTGCCTCTGAAAGTGATCTGTTCCAGAAGTCTCAGACTGTCTCCACTGCCTGAGCTTAAAGACCCACATCTGTTAGCTTAAAGTCTGTAAATGACTCATAAACCTCTATGTGGTCCGGCCACTGGAGGGAAACAGAGAGCCATGCTATGCAAACGTGGATTAGCTAAGAAACGCTGGGCTGGTCGTTGATTAATGCCTCACAATTAATTAATTAATTGCACATAAATTTACAGTGTTATGATTAGGCTTAGAAGGTTTGATTTTTACTGGGAAATATTAGTGAACGTCGATTTCACAGTGCACACGCAAACTAATGAAAAAATATTTTCATTGATATTAATCAAAATTACAGATAGGCAAAGTAAGAAAAATGCTGCTAGAGAACCTCTAAGAATTTGATTTAAGGATATTTACTCTGTGTATTTTGACATGTGATGTTGACAGTATGTGTTTATCGGTTTTATAAAGATTTAACTTTTTGAATCCCAACATCTACTGTCACTAAATAATTATTGTCTGACCCCTCATTATTTTCTGCAAAATTTACAATCATAAAAAGAGGAGGAAAATGCTTAAAACCCAGAATTTTGCACAACTGAGAAAATTTAAATTAAAAATGGGGAAAAAATGCTTAAAAATAAACGTTAATATTATCCATCAGAATTGTAAAAAAATAAACATCCAATTGTGCCAACTCTAGTTAGGGTAACAGTCATTTGCAAGTTGCTGGGACATACACAAAATACCAGAAATCATTGAGTTCAGTATTTCTGCACTGGGATACTGGACCTTATCTGAGATGATTGTTTTTGGTCAAATGTTTTGGGGAGTTTTGTGACACACAGGCACACAATTTTGCTCATGGTCTATATTTTCAATAAGTAATTAATACTCAGTAAGGGACTCTATTTCTGCTCAGATTCTGATAGTGGAATCACTCATGGCCATATGGGATATGTGTTTTCGAAGATGTACACACCTGCAGATGAGAGTTACGGCTGCCTAGCTGGCAACATCCCTGCCCTAGAATTGATGGCACTTTATGTAGCTGCAGCCATGCATGATTATGATCATCCAGGAAGGACCAATGCCTTTTTGGTTGCAACCAGTGCGCCTCAGGTAAGTCTTGAGCCATGTTTTTAAAGTCTGCATAATTGTCAAAGACTTTTGAGCGCAGCTTTTCATTGTCAAGGGTGTTACTGGCTTGCATCGGGTACTCGCCTGATGTAAACCATGAAATTGTTAACATTGACTACTGTATTTCTCATTGCACAAATTGTGATTGTTCCACAATATGTTGTGGAGCATGGTTACACTTAAACTATGCACACCAACAGCACTAAGAATCTCTTTAATTTGGGGCTAGGTGATTTTTTCTATTTATCTTACTGATGGATTTGTTGATTAAAAAAAAACATTTGGAGGAAGAGAGGATACATTTCTGTCAGTTCATATGGAACTCCTAACTTCTGTGCAGTGAATGCACTGACTTCATATGTAGTGACACACAGAATGGTATAATTAAGAGGCTCCTTGTTTTTTCATATTTTTCTGTGTACAGGAGAGGTCAGATTTTGCACCAGCTATTTCTCTGATTGCTCATCTGTGGTAGCATTTGAGCACCTCATAACCAATAATGAATTTATCTTTACTTCCCTACCTCACTAGAAATTAGTATTCTTACCTCCTATTTATAGATATAGCACTAATGCAAAGGGACATTAAATGAGTTGCACAAGGTCACAAGAAGTCTGTGTCAGTGCTGGCCACTAAATTCAGATTTCCTGAATCCCAGTCCATTGTCTTAACCAGAAGACAGTCCTTCCATCCTTTACGTCCCAAACCACAGTGTAGCTTCAGCATACTCTGTTTAAAAAAAAAAAAAAAAAAAAAAAAGCTTATGATTGTTATTTTTGGAAGGAAAGAAAGGTGAGCTAGTGGTTATGGACCTGGACTGTGACTCAGAAAACCTGAGTTCAGTTCTCAGCTGGGACACAGACTTCCTGTGTGGCCTGAGGCAAGTCACTTGGCCTCACTGTGCCTCAGTTTCCCATCAATAATATGTGGATAGTACTTCTCTACCTCACGAGGATGTTGGGAGGATGAAATCCATTGATGTTTGTGAGGTACTATGCCCGTATCAGTAGAGAGGAAAGCTCCTCCTGCATTCTCCTAAGATCCAGCCAAAAAACACTTGTTCTGGTTAAACAGTTGTAAAAGTCAGGAATAGAAGTTAGATGATAGCTCTTAATGTACAGTACTTACTGGGTTGTAAATAAATGAATGGACAGCATCAAAGTCCCTGTTGGATTTCGTTTCACTTTGGTATCACTTGAAGTCCACAAAGTTTCAGTTCGGATCTGGTTCCTCCCCTCTTTTGATCACTTGCTTTGCTACCAGAACAGCAGCAGCAGCTTTGAGGAATAGCAAAGTGCTGCTGCCCAGCCAAAAATCTCCCCTCAAGAGTGATCCCATCTGGCAGGGTATATGTGTCACAAAGGTGACATGTTTACTCTGTGGCTAAGCAGAAGAGGCTGCTCACAGCAATCAAATTTTGCAACACGATCTACGCAGTGATGAACTGTGATGGCTTCAGAAGACTATAACAATACTACTTTGACACTGGCGGTAATGAAAAAATGATATTCAAGTATGCACTTGAATATATATAGACACATCTCCACAAAACTAAATAAAAACGCTATTTATTCACAGGCAAATTTGGTATTTCTCTCCTTATGCTAAACAGTCAAGAGATTGTGGCTGAAATTCAAGCAGAATTTGACCATGCGACTTTAAATCCTGGACCAGTACAGGACTATTCCCTAACATATATTCCCTAGTGCTTTGTTTAATCTAGTTTCTGAATGGAGCATCATCATTTCTCAGGGCATCATCATTTCAACATCAGTGGAATTTTAACCAACTGGGGATTTCGGTGTTGCAGGGTCTGTTAGGTCATATATGTATAAAATACGGGAGCTAGAAGTTCACATATTAGTGTGATGGGAACTATATAACCATACTAGATTGAAAGAACCATTTAGAAGCTCCACCCACAAAACACCATTGCTCTTGAAGATTGAAGCTCTGTGAAGTGGTGGAAGTACTATTATAAAGGGCCGGCTCCAGACACCAGTCTACCAAGCACATGCTTGGGGCGGCACCTTGGGGCGAGGCAGCGCTCGGGGTTTTTTCTTTTGTTTGGCTGGCGTGGCACTCGGGGGGGCGGGGCTTGGGCAGTGTGGCGTGGCGCTGAGGGGGGGCGGGGACTTGGGCGGCGCTGCGCTCGGCGGGGGCGGGCTTCAGCGGCATAGCGCTCAGGGGGTGGGGACTTGGGCAGTGCGATGCTCGGGGGGGTGGGGACTTGGGCAGCGCGGCGCTTGGGGAGGGGTTTGGCAGCACAGCACTCGTGAGGGTGGGGCAGCACTCTTTTTTTTTGGTTGGGACAGCAGAAATGTTAGAGCCAGCTCTGCTATTATATGTAATATATTTTCATTAATGGCTAATATTAAAGTGTGCGTCTGTGTGTTTGTGTAAAATATATATAACATACATGCACGCGTGTTTGGGTCTTACACTCCAAAGGATCTCCTATTTCCAGTTGACCACTGCTATATAGTGAATTTATCTGCTCTCTGCCAATGCATTCATGACTAATATAAAACACCAGATTAACTCATCACAGCATGGGTCAACCAGAAATGGGAGATTGTCTAGAGTACAAGAGCTGGGTCTTCCAAATCAGTCTTAACCACCGCTAGGAAATAGATATACAACTGCTGTTACTGCTGTCAGAAATTAACACTCCTTAAAATCTCTGCAAATTTTTTTTTAAAGACTTGATCCTTTCTCTCATTTCTCCCATCATCAAAAGTCATTTCATTATTCCAATAGTCATTCTTATTTCATGTTTTTCTGTTTCATACACTAGGAGGATTCTTAATTCTTAAATCAGTGTATTGTTTCCACAGGCTGTGCTGTATAACGACCGCTCTGTTTTGGAGAACCATCATGCAGCTGCTGCATGGAATCTTTTCATGTCCAGGCCAGAGTATAACTTCTTAGTCAACCTTGATCATGTGGAATTCAAGCATTTCCGCTTCCTTGTAATTGAGGCCATTTTGGCCACTGACCTGAAGAAACACTTCGATTTTGTAGCCAGATTCAATGCCAAGGTAATTCTAATTTCCAATGCTTTCTAAAGGGAAAGAGGATTCTTCTTGCCCTTCTGCACATCAAATGAGTCACCAGCGGGAAAGATGACTAAAAAGTCAGCCCCACAGCTCCATTCAGTGAATAGTGATACTGAAACAGTAACAGGTATTTCTCAAAACACGTTCTGAACAATTTTTCATAATATTCATTTAGCTATCTAAGCTATTGAAAATTACCAGAAATTAGTTACTTTAACTGGATATTAAGCTGCATCACTCAGCAACATGGTATTGCCCCTCTCTCTGTGGATACACTGATGAAGGAATGGCATGGAGAAAGCTTGGAACCTATGAACGTGTGATCAGTTTTGTTTTCCATTTCTCCTTAACCATTCTCTCTCTTTTATAAACATCTTATGTGCTGTGTTAAGAACCTAGTCCAAACATTTCAGTTAGGCAGCTAAATCCATAGTAAGGTACCTAAATAAGTGAACTAACTTTTCGGAGGTGCTGAACACTCTCATACCCCACTAAAATCAGACAGATCGGTGGGTTCTCAGTATCTCTGCAAATCAGGTCAGATGGAGCCCAATCCAAAGCTCACTGCAAGTCAGTAGAAGGACTCCCATTAATGTCAGTGGGAGCTGAATTTGATGCCTACATCACTGATCTTGGTGCCTTGATTTAGACACCTGGATTTGATAACTTTGTCCTAAATTTTCATTTTTGTGAGGTTAAATAGCCAGAGAAAAAGGATGAGTTAAAGTCAGAGGTATTATAGCTCTAGATCCAGTAACAAAACATGATATATATGAGAAATAGGCAAGCTGGCGACCCATTAGTACCCTGCCAGACATAACTTGGACGTGCTCAACATTAAACTTGGTTTAAATTTATGTGGCAGGTGGACAGTAGATGTCACATGTGAAGGTGATATTTGCACTCTCTCAGAAGAGGAAATCAGTTGGATGGCTTGAAGTGGCATGTCCTATTGACTGACTATAGATTTGTAATGACAATTGGCTGCCCCACTATGTTGGGTCATTGGATAGTGAGAGTGATTACACAATAAAAAGTGGGAGGAATAGCTGAAAATATTAACCAAATAAAACTTTCTGTGCTAAATTTGTCTCTGCCTTAAAGGAAATTATCTATCATTCTTAGTGATTTAATCAGTCATTTATATTGCAGAAGTGCCTACAGGCCACAGTCAGAGATCAGGGCCTATTTATGCTGGGCTGCAGGCAGCATAAATACATGTAACAGTCCCTGCCCCCAAAAGCTTGCAGTGTGAAATGTGCAGTGGACAACAAGTGGATATAACAAACATGTATGGGGAAGACTAGGTAACACTGAGGAAGTTGTGTATGATGTCATAAGGAGTGGTCTTAGCATACCAGCTTCCATTGTCAAGTGTTTTGTAGACATTGGAACAGGTAAATTCTACGGAGAGATTTGAATGAAGACAATGACACAGATATTCATGGGGAGCTTCTCCCATGCATAAAGGGTGGTGTGGGAGAAAGGGTGAAGGTGCTTTAGGGAAAACTGAACTAATGGGCAATGAAGGCTGATATTATTGGCACAGTGGAGGTAGGATACATAGTCACATCATTAGAATACTGGAGAGAGAAACTACTTTGGCAGAAATGTGAAGCCCTTGATTTCCGTGTGCCTTACCGCTGCCTATTTGATCTTGTATTGAGAGACTAAAGCTGCTTCATGATTTAAATTATAGTTGTGGTCGCATTAGATCACAAGAGAACCCTTTTGTTTTAAAAGGGACAAAATAATATGTGTCAGGTTTTTTTTGGTGGGGGAACTCTTTCAAACACATTTAGCCCAAATAGAAAAGAATTGTAGGCCTTGTCTGTCTACACACAAGCCTGCACCAGTTTAACTAAAATTGGTTTTAGAACACACCTCTAGTTAAATTGGTGCAACTTTGTATATAAATAAGGCCATCGTTTCTTAGAAAATGTAGGTTTGTCTTCTGTTATTAATGCTTTAGAGCCAGAGTATTAATTGCTAAATAATTATATGATTCCTAATTATCTATCTCAAGCCTTAATTATTGGCACTTCCTCTTTTTCATGCTTGATCTATACTCTTAAATTACAAACCAGGGCAAACCCACCTATTTAGATTTGTAGTTTGCATTCAGTAGCTGAGCATGTTTTAGCACATCACAGGATAAGATTTTCCTCTTACCATGGGCTATTGTAATGGTTTTACCCCTTTGTGTATCTTCCAGGTGAATGATGATGTTGGAATTGACTGGGCTAATGAAAATGACCGCTTGCTGGTTTGTCAAATGTGCATCAAACTGGCTGACATCAATGGGCCTGCCAAATGCAAAGACTTGCATCTGCAGTGGACAGAGGGCATTGTTAATGAATTCTATGAACAGGTAAATGTGTGCCCAAAGCAGGAATGAATTTACTTTCTGTCCTAAATTATTCTGTAGTGTGGCTGCGTTTTAGCCTGGAGTTGATTGCATTTCAGTGCTTGGTGAAATTACTTTTATTTTTAACGAAAGTTTGAGGAATACACTTTCTGTTTTTGCATGAACTATGCCCTTTTCAAGGTTCATGATGGCATTCAAGAACAGAATACCATAGCTTGGTTTGCAGGGAACTGGAAGCAAAGCAACCCCCTCGTATTCCCTTGGAAGTTTGAGTTCTGAGGGAGCCCTGATCTTAATCTTTTTCAGTTAGCATTAGAGAACACCTGTTTTGCCCGTTTAGCACTGCCTGTATTCAGGGGAACTATCCCACTGCATCCAGGGCCAGTTTCCCCCCTGAGTTTTCAGCGGTAATGATACCATATATCTTAAGTGATTGGGAATGGGCCAGCAAGCTGAGCCACTGCCCCTCAAGGCCCAAGAATCTTCTGGGAAGGGCTGGACAGTGACCCAGAGGTTGCATGTTAAGCACGGCAGAGTGCTGACTGCCCCTGGTTTTAGCGTATTAGCGACTGCATTGGGAAAGGGCTGACTTCCCTCTGCTCTCTGGTAGTATATGTAGGGGGAGTGAGATGAAGAAAAATTCAAGCATTTATCTGGCCTCTTCGTTCAAAGCACCCGAGGATGCAAGAGGACACTGGCCTCTGCATAAATATAAGGCTAATTATTAAAAATAAATCCTACTGCAAGAGAAAGTTCTGCCATAATCTCCTGGATTTTCCTCCAGGACTGTGTTCTTATTATTTGTTTGCTGCACCTCATTGTATCTCACATAAAGAGATGCAGTCATTTAAACTCCACTGCATACAAATCAGATATAATGATGTGGCTCACACTGGATCCGTCACAGCTGTTGGCATGCACAGTATATGTTCTGGAACACTAAAGGCAGCAACATCATAAAAGCTGCTGACAAGGAATCCTAAAACAAGATCAGCAAATGTATTATGATGTTGTGTGCTTTACAGTAGATTCATTCCATCTGCACACTCTGATTAAGGTTTTATCTTCGTTGTCCTTGCTCTCAGCCTTCCTTTTAGGATGGGCACTATATAGTACCATTTGATTCTTGGCTTGAAAGTGACTTCCAACATGGCTGATAGCCAGAAACATTCTATTAAATTGTTAGAGATTTTTGATCAATGCACTTTGTGCCTGAAAAAATCAATGCTTCTGAGTACTTTATGCAATGTGCTTTTCATTATGTCCTTTGAATGACATTAGTTGCCATACCAACATAATATATAGTAGCAATTTTCCTCCAGAACCTGCTGCAGGTATTAAAGACAATGGGCTCATACGTATCAACTGATTTATTCTAGCTGTGGATCTAGCCAACAACCTATTACCTTTCCCACTCCCCCAGTCCCTAACACAACTGTGTATTTTAGGGAAAACGTCCAGTTTCTCATTTTTGAAAGGAAGACTTATAAGGGATACGCCAGTCTCCCCAGAGTAGGTTTGCTATAAAAATGGATTGCAAATGTACAATGTAATTCATATCTTATTGCCCTTATATAAATCCATGGTACACCCACATCTTGAATACTGCATATGGTCTCCTCATCTCAAAAAAGATATACTGGCATTAGAAAAGGTTCAGAGAAGGGCAACTAAAATGATTAGGGGTTTGGAATGGGTCCCATATGAGGAGAGATTAAAGAGGCTAGGACTTTTCAGCTTGGAAAAGAGGAGACTAAGGGGGGATATGATAGAGGTATATAAAATCATGAGTGGAGTGGAGAAAGTGAATAAGGAAAAGTTATTTACTTGTTCCCATGATATAAGAACTAGGGGCCACCAAATGAAATTAATGGGCACCAGGTTTAAAACAAATAAAAGGAATTTCTTCTTCACACAGTCAACCAGTGGAACTCCTTGCCTGAGAAGGTTGTGAAGGCTAGGACTATAACAGCATTTAAAAGAGAACTGGATAAATTCATGGAGGTTAAGTCTGTTAATGGCTATTAGCCACGATGGGTAAGGAATGGTGTCCCTAGCCTCTGTTTGTCAGAGGGTGGAGATAGATGGCAGGAGAGAGATCACTTGATCATTACCTGATAGGTTCACTCCCTCTGGGACACCTAGCATTGGTCACTGTCGGTAGACAGGCTGCTGCGCTGGATGGACCTTTGGTCTGACCACTTTTTTGTTCTTATGTTCAGCATATGCCATGAAAATCGGGAGCCATTCTTGACAGCATCCCCTTCATTAAAAAACAGAAGTGTACCGGGCTTTGAAGAATTACATCTCTGTACGAATTCTAAGTGTTATCAAAAACGTATTGTATTTAAATTTAGAAAAACACACAATATTGTTGAAGTATGTTTAATGGGGTTTAATGTTGATATTTAAAGGAAGACCAGTGAGACGTGTGTTGTTTCCAACTGTAAATCGAGCTCATAATCAAGCTTGAAAGAATTAAGCTTGATTAATGTTAAACTTTTCATCAGTCGACTTTCTTCCCAACATTGACAACTTCTTCATGTGAAATCTGAGATGTCATGCTGTGAAGGAGAGAGAACTGCCATCTCTGGTTAATCCACTTGTTATCTCAGGAATGTGCACACACTTTGGTTTTGAGATAATGATGGGAGCGGGGAGATCAAATATTTGATAGCTGAGCACTGAATTGTGTGTACCTTGTTAGAAAATGCAGGAAAGCTGGAAGTGAGGCATTCATCAAAGTTTAGCCCTATACTCTTTATGTTTCCCTTTTCTCAAAAGGGAGATGATTCAGTTAACCAGATCTTGGATTCTTAGAGAAATTAGGCACTTGGAAACAAATTCAACATGGATGTAATGTCTTAGAAATTGACTGTGGATCTTCAATAATGTTCATGAACTGTTTTTTTATTTCTCAAATTTAGGTCTCCACAGTCTAGTCACATCAGTTTGCATAACAAGTCATATGCATTATCAATTATTATTTTATTATAGGACCAACTCTTATAATAAAGGAATTTTGCTGCACTAGGGATGACTGAAAAAGAACATGAGTGTTTGGCTCATACAGTGGGCCTTGGTAGAAAACTAACTCTTCCATCAGAGCACCAGGAGGGGGCCCTCCCCCCCCCCCCGCTCCCCCAAAAGAAATCTAGCAAAGGGACATGCAGAGGATCTTGCATTTTTGAATGACCCTGCATTGACACGTTCATTACAACATTCCTCAGGAAACAAGTGACTATGGCCTGAAGCTTGGCAGGTCAAAGAAACACAAAAGTAGAGTCGCTCAACTTATTTATAATGCAGCTTAAAAGAGAGGCAAAATTCATAAGAAAACTATTTTGATAAGCCAGCCTTTGCTCTGAAAAGATAAATCCTGTCCCCCTGTGAATAAGGTGGTTAGTTGCTAACAAGCTAATATTGATGATAAGAATCACAATACATGATGGGAATAAAAACAATATGGAGAAAGGTGATTTCATTTTTAAGCTTCCAAGAGAAACCTGATGAGGGCCAAAAGAAACCTGTTGAGTCCGGCACTTAGGATGGAAGAATCCCATTTACTGTTACAAATTAGGAACCAAATGGCTAGGAAGCAGTTCTGCAGAAAAGGACCTAGGGGTTACAGTGGACGAGAAGCTGGATATGAGTCAACAATGTGCCCCTGTTGCCAAGAAGGCTAACGGCATTTTGGGCTGTATAAGTAGGGGCATTGCTAGCAGATCGAGGAACATGATCATTCCCCTCTATTCGACATTGGTGAGGCCTCATCTGGAGTAGTGTGTCCAGTTTTGGGCCCCACACTACAAGAAGGATGTGGAAAAATTGGAAGGAGTTCAGCGGAGGGCAGCAAAAATGATTAGGGGGCTGGAGCACATGACTTATGAGGAGAGGCTGAGGGAACTGGGATTGTTTAGTCTGCAGAAGAGAAGAGTGAGGGGCGATTTGATAGCTGCTTTCAACTACCTGAAAGGGAGTTCCAAAGAGGATGGATCTAGACTGTTCTCAGTGGTACCAGATGACAGAACAAGGAGTAATGGTCTCATGTTGCAGTGGGGGAAGTTTAGGTTGGACGTTAGGAAAAACTTTTTCACTAAGAGGGTAGTGAAGCACTGGAATGGGTTACCTAGGGAGGTGGTGGAATCTCCTTCCTTAGAGGGTTTTAAGCTCGGCTTGACAAAGCCCTGGCTGGGATGATTTAGCTGGGGATTGGGCCTGCTTTGAGCAAGGGGATTGGGCTAGATGACCTCCTGAGGTCCCTTCCAACCCTGATATTCTATGATTCTAAGATGGCAATGTAAACTACGGGACTGGAAGGTGGGCATTACTTTACAAAGTCCTCACAGAGCATGTGTTATAAATTCAGGGTATTCTTTATAGCAGATTATTCTTGTGTTTTGAGCTCTGGAACTATGTAGAGTAGTTTTTATATGAAGGCTGAATTGATGCCCTGCTACCTTTTATATGCTGGTCTGCTATAAAAAATGAAATGGTAAAAGGAGATGGCTTCACAGTAGAATATTTTTCCTTCTAATATTTGCAATTGCCTTTGATGCTTCCCTCCACTTTCTCCCTCCATATCCATGTAATTAATGTATCACACAGAAGTAACAAATTTTTGTCATTTCTAGGGTGATGAAGAGGCGAGCCTTGGCCTTCCTATAAGTCCTTTCATGGATCGTTCAGCTCCCCAGTTGGCACACCTTCAGGAATCCTTCATTTCTCACATTGTGGGTCCACTATGTAATTCCTATGACTCAGCGGGGCTGATGCCAGGGAAATGGGTGGAAGATAGCGATGAGTCAGGAGATACTGATGAGCAGGAAGAGGAAGAAACAGCAGAAATGGAAACGTGTGAAAATTCCGAGTCAAGTATGTTGTTTGCATCTATATCTTTCAGTGGGGCTGATTTTATTTCACGGGCTAACGATCCCCTGTATAAAAGTTTAAGGAGTTTGCCCTGGTCAGCCATAACCTTAATTTCTCTAGAACTGGACTAGCTGAACTGGCCCCCAAGAGGTTTAATGGGTAGCCACACATTTTGGGAGTGGAGAAGCTTCTAAAGACTTCACAAACACGACTTCTAGTAGGTCGTTAGGTTGCCTATCCTACATCTGTGATTTTTAGACTGTTTCATGGCTGGTTTTTAAAGGACTATATTTTTTTCTCCATTGGAAGATGTGGGTAGGACAAGATCTTCATCTTTTTGTTATATTTTTGTACAGTGTCTGGTACAATAGGCCCTGACTGGGACCTGTAGATGCTACCACAATATAAATATTTTTTTAATGGTGGAAATATTTGAGAACACATGTTCTTGTGGAAAGGAGTCCAGTTTGCTTATTTGTATTTGTGCTGTGCATTGACATGTAAGAGATGTATCGGCTCCAGAGAATTTTTCATGACCCTCAAACCTCTGGCCAACCGATAAGTAATATTGATAGACTCCAAAACCCATACAGTCCTCTGCAGAAAGCTTGATTGTGGCAGTGATTGGCCTGTTGGGAGGAAGCTTTAGTAGGCTACATGGGGATGTTGAGGAACCTGTGAAAAATGGTTTGAAGTGGTAAGTACATTTGGAGCCCATGTCTCTTGGTAATCTAGGACCTCAGTCCTTACCACCTTCCTGCCTCTCTCAGGGTCAGGTTGCCCCCTCCAGAGGCAGTAGGGAGTCAGTAGGCCCACTGCACATATTGTCGGGTAGCCTGGCTTGCGGCTATGCTGTTGCCCAAATGACAATTCAAACCTCCGAAAGAGGATTAACCCAACTACCAGTCAGCTGGGAACCTAGGCTTCCTGGCTGGGGTGAACAGCAATATTTTATGGCTCAAACCCTGTGAGCGTGAGCTGAGCAATTAACAGTCTGTGGCTTCAGCGTCCTGGCTGGGGCAAGTAGCAACCAGCTGTAGCTCAGCAATTATAGCTGAGCAATTAAACAATCTCCGTTGCCGACTTTCTGGCCTAAAGGTTAGCGCACAACCAGCTCCATGTATAGGGCTGGGGAGTGGGGGCACCCAAGTCCACTCTGCTCCATCGGGTCCCAGCCCAGGGCACTTGGAGTGGTGGACAATCCTGCCGTGGGGTCAGCAAAGAAATGTGATCGCTGCCTTAAATCCTGGCAGCACAGCCAGGCCAAAGTCTTGTTTTCCTGGGCTACTTCCTACCAATTCCTGCTGGTGCTGCTTCATCAGTGCTGGGATCTGGCTCTCAGTCTCGTGGTCAGGTGGCGCTTCCTCCAGTCTCTCCCTGGGCTTTCTGTCTTCTAGGGAAGTGGTTTGCCTTTTCTTTCTGCTCCCAATCATGGGCGTGACTGAGAGCTCAGCTCCCTGGGAGAGAAGTCTGCCTCCTTCCCTGATCCAGCCCCAACTGAGCTGCAGGGCCCTGTTCTTATACTTCCTGCCCGCCCCTGTACTTCCTGTGGAGGGGGGTGGGGTGGGGTTAGCTGCACCCACCAGGGGGACTTAACCCCCTCTGTACTGGAGGCGGGCCACTCTGCCTCACTACACCACCTCTTTTCTGTTCCTCCCCCTTCTGCATTCTCTCCTCCCATTTTATTTCTGTTCCTTTCCCTACTGTTTCACTTTCCTTTTTGGCATACCCTTCCCCCATTCTCCAACTCAACTTTTTACTAGGGAAGGAGGACTGGATCTAGGGGCGGGAGAGGAAGCCATCAGAGTTCTAGTACAATATTAGTAATATTTAGTACTTATATAGGGCTTGTCACCTAAGAATCTCAAAGTTCTTCACAAAGGAGGGTCAGTATCATTCCCATTTTGTATATGGAGACTTTATGATGGGAGAGGTTTAGGGACTTGTTTAAGGTCAAAGAGAAAGTCAATATCAGAGCTCAGAGTAGAACCGGGGTCTTCTGACTTCCAGTCCAGAATTCTGTCCACTAAATCATATGGCCTCTTCAACCACACGAGTGATGCCGTAACTAGTAATCCACTGTTCTCATTCACTTTGAGTTCTTTTCATAAATGCATTTTGTTCATATGAACTTATAGGAATTGCCCTACTGGCCAGACAGGTGGGCTACATAGTGTAGTATCCTGTTTTAGTAGTAGTGGAAGATTGTTTGCAGTATTGTTGTAGCCAGGGCTTTGGAGCTGTGCTCCGGTTCCAGTCCAGCTCCAGGCAAAAACTTGCAGCTCCGCTGCTCTGGAGCTGTTCTGCACTCCAGCTCCGGGCTTCGCCCCAAACCCCTGGTTGTAGCTGTGTGTGTCCCAGGATGTTAGAGAGACAAATTGAGTGAGGTAATATCTTTTTTGGGCTAAATTCTATTGGTGAGAAAACCTTTTGAGCATACACAGAGCTCTTCTTCTTCTTCATATTGACAATTAAGGAATTACCTGATGAGAGGGGAAGTTTCTTCAGTTAGCGATTCACTTATGCCTTAGAGCATGACACTTTATATCTTTACATTTATTAAAAAATAACCCTACTTAATGTGACTGTGGCTGTTGTCATTATCCATGAAAATGTCTAGACTTCTTTTGGAATACTGTTGCTCTCTTGGCTTCAGTGACATCACATCGCAGTAAATTACACAGGTTAATTATGTATTGTGGATTTTTTTAAAAAGCTTTAATTTTGTTGTCTTTCACGTCCATTGAATATCCCCTTGTTCTTTTATGAGAAGAGATCAGTAGAGCAACTGATTCTTATTCATCTGCCGTCTACCATTCCATCCTCTGGTGTAGCTGCTGATTTCAGTGACAGATTACATATTTTTAACGGTAATTTTAAATTCCTTAAGCAATCCAAGTGTTATACTGTCTGGGCCTGTAGCTTGGTGTACTTCGATGTACCAATTTGTTCAGACATCTCCTCTTTTGACATATCAGTCCCTCATCTTTAACTGAAATGTCTGTACCTAGGGTAGGTATCTCTTCAATATTCTCTATACTGATGTATCCTTTTACTAGATTACAAACATTAGTCAGGTATTTAGATCTGTTTTCAGTGTCATTTTAAATATTCCAAGCTCTTTCAGCACAACACAAAAGAGATCTCCTGTTTTCAAAGAGATTTATGCCTCTGATTTGCCCATATAAGTCAAATATTTAGAAAAAGAAATTTTTTTACCACATTCAGGACAACTCTAAGTGAAATGTCTTTGAAAAGATGGAAAGGGGAAATTATTGTAGAAGGCCTTTCATTGTAGTCAAGGTAATTCATTAGAATATTTTAGATAATTGGACTTTAATAAAATTAACTAGTGTATTGTCTGACCTGCAAACATTTGATGTAGCTTAAAAACAAGAGATATTTTGTTATTTCTGAGCAGGTAACTTCTGACAAGCCCTGCTGTGAATTTAAGAGTTAAACTGAATCAATCCTTATTGGTTTCAAACAAAATCTCAAGCCATAACAAATCTCTGCTGAGAGCTGCAAGATTTGGGGTCACAGGAAACCTGGGATAGAATGTTCTAATATGGTGTATTGGTGGAATAGAGGTTTCTTATTATTATTAAACCTGAAAGTTTCCTACAGGGAACCAAAAGCTTTTTAATGAAGGATTGAGATGGATTTGGACCGTGCTGCAGTGAAAAGCTCTTTGTTTCCAATTCAAAAGCTTCAAGGACTCAACATTTTGGCTCCCGACACAGACATGCTTTAGGCCACCTGCAAACTCTCATTTACGCAAATTTTTTTGGTACAAAACATTCCTGTACGTCACTGTATTTTTTTTCAGTAGATTTCCTGAAGAGGTTTATTATTTAAGTTCTATTGCTGCCACTGCCACTCTTCATGATTGGTGAAACTCTTCAGGCTTTGTGTTGAATGGAATTGCAGCTAGCACAACTCTATCACCATCAGACTACTGGACTGTCTACAATAATGGGCTGTCACACAGGACAGGAAAAAGTTTGTGGTGCAAGTGACTCTGATGATGGGAAGTGGCAAATATAGTTTGTAGTATAATAGCAGCTTGATGCCTCAAAACTAGAAAGAAGGAAACTCCAAGGCTATGATATTATTTGCCATAGGACTTCACTTATCAACAGTCCAAACTCAATTGTCATAACAATAGCAATGCTGCGCTGTATTGTGTGAAACCTAGATTTGGAATTTTCACTTGCTGCTTCAGTGGAGCTCAGGCCCATTGCAATAGCAAGGTAATGTGTAGAGCAGATCTTTAAAAGGAGGGGATCATAGGTGCTGTTTTGTTGACTAATGTATTCATTGCTTGCCTTCTCCTCTTCCACAGCTCCTGTCAGTGCATAGGCAATCCGTAAAGAAAGAAAATAAATATTTCATAGAGTAGTGAAGGGTCCTAAATTGGTCAGCCTGAAGCTGGCGACATTTGCTGTCAAAAAGAGCACATAGCATGCCCAAATGAGTGAGAGGAGACATGCACTTTGTAATATTTTTACAGGCAGTATATCATTCAACCAATAGATGTCTTTGTGTGCTGTACAGTGTCCTGGACCAGGTGTGCTCCTTGGTGAACAAAGGACACAAAGCTGGGACTCAAACTGTGTGAAAGTTGGCTTGGTCTGTTTTTCCATGTAGTTGTACCTATTTTTTTTAAATAAACTCTTAATTAAGATGGACCTTGATTCCATATATCATGACTCTTAATCTCTCTTCCCTCCCAAGAAAACAATACAGTAATTTGGTCTAATATTTTACAGGAAAGAAAAAGTTCAAGCGGAGGAAAATCTACTGCCAGATCACTCAGCACCTGCTTCAGAACCATAAAATGTGGAAGAAAGTAATTGAAGATGAGGAAAGGATAGCTGGGACAGAAAAGCAAGGTCTAGAGCAATCCACGCTGCACCAATCCTCGGAACAAATTCAGGCCATCAGGGAAGAGGAGGAGGAGAAAGGGAAACCCAAAGGGGAGGAGGAGGAGGACACAGCTATAGAACTGAACCAATAACAATATTTTCAACAGTATTTTAAGACAGATTGACTTGTGCACAGACTCCTTTTCAAGCCAGCACAACACTTAGACACAACACTGTAGAAATATTGGATAATGCGCCTACAGCAATTTGATTTGTTTCTCTTTCCTTTGTATGGTGAGGTACATTGTTTAAACTCCTATGCTCAAGAAGCTTTCGCACTGCGACACTGGCTTTTAGAGACTTTCTTAACGAGGCAAGGAGAGGGTGGAATTATGTACATAGCCGTTCATTGGCTGCGCACTTCAGCAAAGTACATGTAATGATACATTATGGTCACCGTGATATTACAGAAGGAAGTTGTCCAAGGAAATACTGCTCCTAAAGCACATTTGCAGTTAACTGTGAGGTACCAGTTAAGTAGATTTTGCTCTTAACGCTGAGGGATAAAAGTTCCAAAGCTTTCTCAGAATGTTAATACATCCTGCTAACATATATGTGGGGGAGAAGAGGGCGCGCACGTGTGTGTATTTGGCTGGATGTACTATAATGTAACTGAGTTTGAGTTTTTATCAGACTAGGTTTAGCACATGGCTTGTGAACAAACACAGGGCCCCAATTCTAAGAAATGTGGGTTGGCGTGGAAAGTGGATCCCTTCGTAAGGAGCTCTGCATTTTCAGTGGCCAATGAAGCCTTCTTTTGCAGCCTGGTTGCACCACTGTCTTTCAGCAGAAGCCGTGCGACTCTCACTGCTGACTGGCACCATTTGGCAGCACCCTGTGACTGAACTCCTAACCACCTGCCACATTGGCACTTTCCAGACTACCAGTGAAAGGAATGTGCATGGAATCCATCGTATCCAAAGTGTGGGTTATTATAGGGCACACTTTGTTACTCCTCGTTAAGAAAACTGTGCCTTTGAATGAGTTAGAGGTTTCAGGGAGCACTGTGTGTGTGTGTGAGAGAGAGAGAGAGAGAGAGACCATGCATGCTTGGGAGTTAATCACACACTACTGCTTCCTCCCTTCCCCAGCCTTACATTTCCTTGTGTCAGTGGCCAAACACATTGTAAAATGAAGCTAAATTGTCATCTTTAAAGTGCAGCAGGAGAGATGTGAAGCCATCCAGTTCCTTGGGCTCAAAAGGCAGTGTCTTTGTGATGCTCCAACAGAAGGGTGCGGTGAGGGAGCAGCTGCTTGTCCATATTTGCTAGATGCTTGTATGCCTCAGCAGCCACTCACACCAGCTTCAGAGAGTGCCATTTTTCAGCACAGGGTGCTGAATGGGAGCCATTTGCAGCTGGCATTCTGCTTAGATGCAACATACTCCATCCATACTACTTTGTTTGCGCTTTGGGGGAAAAGAAAGATTGGGGTTGTAGTAGAGCAGATAATTTTTGGTTTGTTTCTCTGTCATTTAAGCTGTGAGCCAAACGTCTATTTAAAAAGTTGATATTCACGTTCAATATTTTATTTCACGATATTATATTTGTCAATGATTAGTTATCTAGATGTAAATATGGAGAAATTTGTATGGGTTCCTGTAGATAATGAAGTCTTTAAGAAAAAGGGGGGGAAAAAGGGAAATGTTTTTGTAAAGGTAATTTTTTAAAAAACACCATTTTTATACAGTGTAGCCATTTCCAAGCCCATCAAATAAGGTCTTGAGTAGTTAAGGGAAGCCACTGGTCTACAGGAGCCAGACACTGACATATTCATGTTTATTGATTTGGACAGGTAGCCTCAGCCATTACCTTGCTAATTAAGGATTTACCAGAAATCTTTTGGTTCCCCCCAAAAAATCTGAGTTCTTGATCTCCCAAAAGGTGGACCAATGAGGTAAGCCATTCTAAAATCTGAGCCTGCATACCTCATTCATCAACAAAGCTTGAGTGGGGCTGCTTGGATGAATAAGAAATATGTAAGTAAAGGTTGCAGTAACAGCCCATCCTGTTTTAACTTAAGTCTCTGATCTGTCCATTGCTCACCCCCTTTTATTTACCACCCTTCACAGTATTTTATTGACTCATTAGTACTTCTTGGGAAAGAACAGAGAACATTCTGTTTCTAAACCAGTCTGCATATGTGTTATCACTTCTGTATTATTCTCCAATTCAGCCTGCAGTTTGGGTGTCTTTGTTTCTTGTGGGTTCATCTTCTCTTTATCTTTTCTTCCCCCTTCAAACAGTAGGAAGACACACTCCACTGTTAGTGACAGCATGATTATAGAGCATCATTTCAGTTGGGAACATCAATAGAAAGAGTTGATTAATGCTAAAAAAAAATGAAAGATCCTGATTTCATTTTTTTTTAAGTAAGGGAAATCAGATAACTAAGCATAATTCTTCCAAAACAAAATGGAATGCCTCTCAAAGTTTTCTCCAAAGCACCAGCAGGTCTCCAGTAATTCAGGCTTGCACTGTTTCAACGTTCATTCAGTCACCTCTGTCTATCAATTAATGTTTTGGCACCAATTATATACCAGGTTGAAGAGCTTTCTCACAACATTTAACATGTCCTTTAATATTATTTTATGAAGAATCAAACTCACAGACACTGTAGAATTCCACATCCCAACTGATGATGAAAATCTATGGTCAGAGTTGGAATTTTTTAAAAATGCCAATGGGCTAAACAAAAAAACAAAACAAAAAAAAATCCTTGGTGAAAACAAAAGGCAGGGTTCAAAGGTGCTAATAAAAGCACAGATGGTGTAATAAAGAGGGGAGGCATTCCAAATACAAGGCTGAATCCTGCAAACCTTTTACTCCTGCACATAGTCCTGTTGAATTCCTTGTATAAGTATGGGCTACTTACCCAAGCAAGAGTGCAGGACTGGGCCTCTGAAAAAGAGCTCTTTAAAATGTACCTAGAGGAGATTTTTAAGATAAATCCTTAGTTGTCATCATTCTAATTGCTACTCAGCAATATTAAAGTCTGTTTCCAATTCATTGAGCTTACTTCCTGTAGTGCCAGTGAGGCTGTTACAAATTGCTACATTACTACACAAGCCTATTTGTGGGTGCAGTTAGACAAACTCAGGTCTTTTTAAATGAAGGAATTGCTGGCAGGCTTAGAACAGGAATGGTGAACATTATCCAAACTGTAGAGCAGCAGGCAACACAAGTGAAAGCAAAAACAGCTGGGACTGGTTAACTTGATAATATGCTATCTGTGGTGATGTGCAGAATTCGTTGGTATTAGTAAAAAAACAGCTGCATCTAGTAACAAACCAGGTGACATTCTTGCACTCCACATTGCTACTGGCAGAACCCGACTTCAGTAGGCAGTGACCCACTTATAAATCTTACCTGTTGTCTTTGAAAATGTTTTTCCACCAAGAAATTATTAGGAAACTTCCCAGACATGTTTTACCAGTAAAAAATAGGTTTGTATTGAATGTGTGCATACAGTTTTGCTTTCTTTTGTAATAGATAACAAAGCAAATAGTTGATTATCCAGAGATTTATGTACTGGTCTTGGCCCAAAAGAGAGGGAAGAACCAAAACTTTCAACCAGAAGTTTCAGCAGCCCTTTCAGGCCATTTTGGTTTCCTACTTTCTACAGCCCTTTGGTGTTCTGAAATCCAGATAAACCACAGCCTGTGCAATAATTTTGAAACAAAAAAAAGTAAATTGCATTTCATCAGCAGTGTTCAGTTTTCAGGTAGAGTATCAATGAATGTTTTAAGTGTTGATATGAGATTCTGGTATGTACAGTATATAATTTGTTTAATACTGAGGAAACCAAAAACCTTTTCAAGAATGTTTCTCGGTAGAAATAATAATTAGAAATTACTTTCTTATGGAATTCCATACTTTGGGGGTGGCAGGCACATGTCTCAAGTTCTACATTCTTTTTAAAAAGAGAGTGAGGATAGGTTAAGACTTCCAATTTTGAATCAGAATCCTCATTCCCTTGTTAATTTTGTCTTCTCCATTGTAATCACTAACTGATTTAGCAGTGAAGAGAAGTACACTGAATGGCCTTGTATCAATCTACATGGCAAGTATTTCGTTTCTCCATCTTCTTCTTGTTATGCTACCCAGCCAATTGCTGCTGGTTCATCCTTACTGGTTTTAGAATCTGGCTTGTTTGTCAGTAGACATGTATTTTGTATTCCTCCCCCAACACACAGAAGATAGAGATTAGATAAAAACCCAGAACTGTTTATCTTTCCCTTGAATGGTACCGACACTGAAATCATCCCGACTTTGAATCGAAGCCTGCCCATCTCTAGAAATAACCATTCTAATTGGGCACAGATAGTCATAATCTAGGCTTAGTTGCGCTAATCCTAATGGGAACTTGATAGCATACTAAAAGTTTTGATCCAATATGCAAAACAACTGTTGCCACATGTCTTGGAAAATCAGCTGCTCTCCTTGATGCAAAAACAGTGTTAGATTTTTCCAGGTGATGCAGTGTTGCATGCCATGCATTAGATACCTGGACGGAAATCCAGTGGCAATCAGGGATTCCAATGTGCTCTTAAAAAGGAGTTCAAATCTCTCTTCTCTGTAAGTGAGATTCACTCTTTGTAGAAAACTATCGCAGTGTCAGTGCACCCCCAAAGACCTATTTTGAGCACTTAAGTGGAGTATAGGCATTGTGGAATTTAGGTGCATCATTTTGGTGGTTCATCGGGAATGTTGCCCAACTAAGAACTTAAGGTAACAATTTTCAGACGTCTTCAAGTGGCTTAGAATAGAATTTCAAAGGTATTTAGGCATCTAATGAGATTTTCAAAAGCATATAAGCAAGTTAGGTGCCAAACTTTCATTGATTTCAATGGAAAACAGGCATCTACCTCATTTAGACTCTTTTGGAAATCCCACAAGATGTTTGTTTGCATCTTTGGGTGCCTATATACCTTTGAAAACCTAACCCCAAAGTCCATTTTCAAAAGTGACTTAGGTGGTTATGTCCCGTTGACTTTCCATGAGATTCAGGCCCCTTAAGTGTTGTGACTTCTGAAAATGGGACTTTGGCACCTATGCCATGTTAGTCAATTTTTAAAAAATTTGTACCCTTACAAAAAATTGAGTGAAGACTTTTCAGTTTGCCCCAAAAATATGAATGAAGCCATTAATAGGTATAAATAGTAACTGCTTCCACTGCCTTACTCTGAATAGGGCCTTAACCTGCACCACTGATGTCAATGAGAGCTTTGCTATTGACTTCAAGAGGCAAAGAATCAAGTCCCTAGTCCCACTGATTTCCCCAGGACTACTTGACAAGATGCTAGTCAACATGAATGTGGTTAGTAGAATCAGGCTGTGAGGGAGTCAGTACCCAGATTAAAGTACAGAACAGCTTGCCAACTCATACCACACTTTACATTCTTGTAACAAAGTAAGACACACAAGCTGAGATGCAACTGTGCTTTGATTCATCCGAGATATTAACAGTGAAATAGAAACTATGCAGTAAAGGTTGGTTTACACTGGAATAATAATAAAAAAAGACAGTTGGCAACTACTTTGCTTCCTTCCCTCTGGTGAAAAAGAGGCATTTGACAATATTTTGGGATAAATTTGGTGGCTAGATATTACTAATATCATTTTGGCCTGTGCATATTGGTGTGGTTGAGAAGCACAGACATCATGTAACTGAGCATAAAGATTTCTGTTTAAGTGTGAGTGATGTGAGACAGGAATCACTTGAGCATTTTTATGACACATTGATGGAAAAATAAACTGGCTCCAAGGCATGCAAATTGCTTTATCTACAGCCAAGCATGTGCCTTTTTGTTGCAGCAGAGAACAGTCTATACTGTGCAACTAGGGGCTGAGCACCAAGAGTCATTCAGTCTTTCCAGCCTTGGCTTGGGATATTTGCCTGAAAAATTGGGTCTCCCCCAGCTGGCAGCATGGTATTGACGTAATTAGTCCTAATGTTGATGGGATTTTAAACATAGATGGAGACTGTTAAATTGGCAACCCCTAGGAAAGAAAGGAAACCTAATCAAGTTCCAAATAGACTCTATACAGTGCAGCTGGTTTTTACTTTTCATTCAAAATGGAGTAATCCTTTGGAGAGACTCAAGCATTGAGTTTCAAGGGTGTTAACCGTAGTACTGTTTGACAGTCAGTCAAACATCAATAAACGCACTAGAGATGATTTTCCCTTTCCCTCCCCAAACTGAAAAGGAGGAATCCCTCTTTAATTTTTTTTAAATGAACCCACAAATGTAGGAGCCTTTTGATGTCTGAGTTATCACTCTTTACAGATTTGCTAGTGGCATTTGTCAAAGAACCAGGCAATCTGAGGGAGATGGGAGGGTGGGGGGGAGAGGAGATATGATTTTGTGGTGTTTTTTGGACAGTATCCAGCCCTCCTCAAGAAAATAAATTGAAATAATCATAGGCATTGTACAGTGGTCAGCCTTAAAAATGTGCCAATTTATCTTAGATAAATAGAGATGGTTACCACTGTATTTGTGGTATTTCTTATACTTAAGCTTGGCAAAAATTATGTTGGTTTATTTATAGTATTGATGTTCATTTTTAAGCATATTTTTAGATTTTTATCCATTTAAATTTTCACAGTTTGTTAAGTTATGGGGGAAATCAAACAATTATTTAATGACAGTGACACCGAGATTCAAAATGTTAAAGTATTATAACTGTTAAAACACCAATTAACACCATATGTCAAAATACATAAAGTAAATATCCTTAAATTAAACTCTAGTAAGTTCTCAAGCAGCATTTTTCTTATCTTTCCTATTTGTAAAGTTTTATTATCAATAGAAATATTTTCTCATCAGTTTGTGTGTGTACAGGTGAAACCGATGTATGTCGACGTTTACTGATAAAAATCAAATCCTTCCAAGCCTACTTATCTCTAGTATCTAAAATTGGCCAGTTCTTAATGATGACCATTATAGTTGCAATCAACCAGCCTTGTCCATGGTCTCCTTGTCCACTTTTTACGACGTAACTTAGAGATACAGGAACTAAGTATGTAAGTCTGTTGTCAAATAAGCCTTCGCTCGCCATGAGAGGAGGAAAAAAATCAATGGTGCCCATTTTAATCAATGTTTTCGGATGGCTGATCTGGGTAATTTATGTTTTCACACTTCTCAATGTATGTTTCACATTGCAGTATGTGTATGGTGTGAAAATTGCACAGGGGGCTGTAGCTGTTGAACTGGCTGAACTGGTTGCTTCCAAGCTACATGAGCAACCTGAAATGGTTCTTATGATATACAGTATGTAGGCTTCAAGACCCACATCTAGGTAATGATGAAAATTTTGCTGCATACAAAGTATTGCATTGCAGCTATTTAAAAAACAAACTGGGAGAAATAACAGCAGTTTTGTCTTAAAACTACATCCAGATATAAAAGTAAACATGAAGCACTCTGTAATAATCAAAGCTAAGGTGCATTTGTAAATGTAGCTGCCTTTTTGTTTCTTGGTTCAAAAAGTAAATCCAGCTGAGATCAAATAAGAAAAAAGTCCTTATTGTGTGGCCACAGTAAGCCATATGCATTAACTTCCACCTGTTTCAACTTCGAAAGGAAGCTGTCATTGCACCTGGTAGCTGTAGGTGGTATGGGGCCAGAGACTGGGGCTGTGGACAAAAGAAATGATTTGAGGGATTTGGAAGTGGTAGGATGTCTACAGAGCAGTTGGAGAAATATCTCAGGATAGAACAGTCCAACTCTATGCCAACCTTAACTTGGTTTGTTCTTAGTATTGATCTGAAGTAAATGGACTTAAATGTTCCATTCTTCAACAATGTCTTCCTTTATGACAATGAACACTCACAAACTATTACTTAATGTGAATTAACAGTTACAGTTTGCTTTTAAATATATATTGAAAATAGTTGAGTTTTTTCCCCTGACCCTGATAGTTTTGTTTAACATGTATAAACAAATCCATGTCTGTAATGTGAAAAACAATGAGAAAATGGTTAATGGTTTGCCATGCATGTACATAAAGTTTCAGGTAGAAAGTCCCATCTATCTATTAATGCTTTCCCTCTTCCTCCTTTCAAGATTTCTGCCTGATCTTGAAGCATAATTAAAATCTATATTACAGCAAAGGTTCAATTTTAAGTATTTATTAACATTAATACAGTACTACAGATTAGTATCTTAAAAGATCAAAGACAGCATTTGTAAATGTTATATAATGTCAGTGGTACTTTTATATTTTGATTTTTGTTAATATATATTTGGTCATTACTTCAAACACTCAACCTGTTTTTTTTTAATCAATATAAAATGTTTGCATGGGGAAAAAGAATCTTAAGTTCAGAGTCATACTTTTTAAATTTTAATTCATACTGTAGCTTTGTTTGCTTAACTGATAACATTTTCACTGATGGATGGCAGTTTATTTTTGATAGAAAAAAATCTAATACTAATGTTCAAACATATATGATTTTAAATTTGTGCATCACCAAAAATACTGGAAATGAGTATCATTTAAAATGACTTAAAGAGATCATTTTCCAATATGGTTTCATCACCTGGACTATAAATGAAATCCAGTGCTTGTATAACTGTGTATAATACACACACATCCAAACATGCCCTTCCAAACCACCTCATTCAATATAAAATGTTCCTTGTAATTAGTTGAATCTTAGTGAATGTGATTGTGAAATCAGCTCATCAAGGTCAAAATATTTTCTGAATGACAATTCTGGGGAGGATTATGTAGTTGAAATAGCTTGAGCCTCACTCGGTTTGGGGCCAAATTCTAAAACCCTGTTACACCCAAATCTCATCTTTAAGTCAATGGAGGTATTTGGCTACAAAAAGAGTAAAAGTTTCGTCCTTTGGGGAGATGGTTAATAACTTTGGATCTTACCTTGTGAGGTGCAGACCTCAGCATCAGAAGAATCATTCATTTTTGATATATAATCTAATCCCTAATCAATTCTGGCTGCAAGTTTTCCAGTGAATCACAACTGTGATTTTAAATTAATCCATCCGTAATGTTTTCACTTGAAGGGGTAACCTATTTTTATAAGGTAATATTTGATAAGTGGGTGTGTGTTATCTTGGAGATTCCTATGAAGCAATATTTTTAAAAAGAACTGCCAACCAAAGTGGCAATGCAGAAAAGTGCCATTTTGTGCAGGATTTGTACATGCCAACTTTTAACACAGTGTTCTTTTCACCAAGTACTACATGCATTAATTTATATTTATATATTGTCAATATTGTTGTAACCAAACTTCTCCTTTTTAAACACTTCAAGAACAAGGCCTTGTATTTTTAGGTGATGATCTTTCACAGACAGAATAATTCTTTTCCTTTCACTAGTATCTTGCACTCAAGACATGTAGCAATACTTAATATATTCCCTTCACAAGTATTTGTTAAGTGAATTAGTTAATGGTGGATAAATGTTTTGTACAAAATAGATTCTGTACAGAAAAAAAATCTTTTAGATAAACATTATTTATTTTTACTGTTTTGTAAGTTAGACACTATAATGAAGCTCCTTTTTGCCAGAATTACTGGAAGTGCCTCTTGGTAAAATGTATAATACAGTAAATATGTATTCAAAATTATTAGAAATACTTGTCACAAAATGAACAATGTGGATGTTGCAATGTGAAGACAAATGTACAACATAAATATAATTCTGTGGTATCATACGTGCTGTGGTTCTTTTCCCTTTAACAGAGTTGAATTCAGCTACCCACCTTTCTCTGTAAGAACTGTCATACTGCAAAAGACCAATGCTCCCTCTAAGCTCTGATCCAAACCCATTGAAGTCAATGGAAACATTCCAATGGGCTTTGAATCAGGTCCTGAGTGATGTCTCTCATCTCCAAGAGTAGCCAATGCCTTATGTTTCAGATGAAGGTGTAACACCCCGTACGTGTCTGACAATACTGTGCATTGGGAAAGAGTTCTTCCTAACCCCTTTCTTATCAATATATACCCATTAGCATTGACTTCTTCCATAGTATTATTCACATGCTTTTAAAGTTAAGCATGTGCTTCAGCACCTTGCTGAATAGGGGGCTTAGTGCAGGTGCTGGCTTTTATTTTTATAGTGGATGTCAACATTGACCTCTAATTTTTGTTGTTTTCATTTATTATTTTAGAACTTTCAACAAAGCTCTAGGTGCTTTTCACTGGAGGGAGAAAGTCCCTACCCCCAAAGAGTTCACGTTATAAATCGTTGACAAGGAGTAGGGAAGTGACAAACAGCTGGGAGGGAATAGGGAAAGGAAGGACAAAGGTTACAGCAATAAGGTCACATGGATACTCAGTTTAGGCATGTGCATGTGTTTCTGTCTCCAGACTTTGAATCATTCTTGTAGCTCTTCTCTGAACCCTCTCCAATTTTTCAACAACTGTTTTAAAATGTGGACACTAGAACTGAAATCTCACCAGTGCTGTATACTAGCTAATATCACATCCCCTCTCTGACTTGATATTACCCAGTTTACATATCTAAGGATTGTGTTAGTCTTTTTAGCCACAGAATTGCACTAGAACTTATGTTCAGTTGGTTATCTACAATAACCCCTAAATTCTATGTAGAGTCACTGCTTTCCTAGCCTATGCTTGATAGTATTAAAATACATGTTATTTAAATATCAGTTTCCCCAGCCAGTTCAGACTGCTGTGCATCAGTGACCTGGCCACATCATTAGTTACCACCTCACCAATCTGCAAATTTTACCAGCCATGATTTTATACTTTCTTCCACGTCAGTGGAAAAAATATGCAATAGCTTTTGGCTAAGAACCAATCTGTGCAATTCCTCACCAGAAATATCCCTCAATGATTCTCCATTGAAAATTATATGTTGAGAACTATTAGTTTTAAATCCACTTAATATGGACCATATTGATTTTTTTATATGCTGTACAGTATGGAGCCAAATGCCAGGTACATTATTTCAAGTCACCTTTTATAAACAACACTTGTAATCTTGCCGAAGAATCATATATAGTTTGTTTGACCTATTTGCAGGGCTGGTGCAAAGATGTTTCGTGCCCTAGGTGAAACTTCCACCTTGCGCCCCCGCCCTGAGGCGCCGCCCCCCCCGGCAGCAGCTCACCCTATTTGCCTCCTCCCCCGCGTCAGCTCCCCGCCCCCCACCCTCCGCCCTGAGGCACCCACCCCACCCCAGCTCACTCCTGCTCCATGCACAAGCACTCCAAGCACGCCCTCGCTGCTTCACTTGTCCCGCATCCCAGGCTTGCGGCGCCAATCAGCTTAGGCACCGCAAGCCTGGGAGGCAAGAGAAGTGAAGCAGCCATAGCGTGCTGGGGAGGAGGCGGGGCAGGGGTGAGCTGGGGCAGGGAGTTCCCCTGATGCCACCCCCCCCCACTTACTTGCTGCAGGCGGCTCTCCCCGCGCTCCCCTACCCCAGTTCCCTCTGCCTAAATGCTGTCGGCGACAGGGGCGGCCGAAGATCCGGCTGCCATGGTTGCTGCCAAAGAACGACTGCCTAGTTCGCCTAAATGGTTGCACCGGCCTTGCCTATTTGTTGAAACCATATTGTTTGGCATCCTCTCATTCTTTTATTAATGGCAATTGGTATCAATCATTCCATTATTTTGCCTAGGTTTTGTAGCAGCCTATAATTTCCTTAGACACCTATTTTATTTTATCTGTTAATCTGTATAACATTCATTTCTCTGTCATCTAAAATATTCCAATTTTTCCAAGATTCATTAACCATTAACATCAAAGATCTAAAGAACTCCTCAGTCAATTCCTTTACAACTCTTGGGCGCAGCTGTAGCTAAGCGTTAAAGTAATGATGGGCATAAATTGCAGAATTTGGATTGAGATTTTGAACTCCCTAAAGTTCTGTATTTTGGATCTGAAATTTTGGCCCAGCCCAGGGAAAGGAGGGAGGCTCATTTGCCAGTTTGGATGTGGATCCAGGTTTAGATTTTGAACACCCCAAAAAGTTTAAAGATACTTGTTTCAGATGGGTTCGGGGTGGTGCTGGTCAAGTCCAATTTGAAAGACGAGTGAAAATTTATTCCAATACAAAGATAGCTAATGAATCCCTTTTCAATCTAGCCCCAACGTGTAATCAGTATGTTCCACTGCACAATTCACTCAGTGCTCAAAGCAAAGTATACAACATGAGGGCATAAAAAACATTTTAATTAAAAACACTTTATCACAAGGATTATGCTATCAGAATAAAAGCGCATTTCTTGTTAGAGATATTAAAACACTCTGGATCTCTTCACATAGCAAGAGGTTCTCACGAGTACAGATGAGCAATAAAATATATAGTAGGGGCAGCCAATAAGTTAGTGAGACCACACACGAACATGCTGCTTTTACTAACCTGGGAAAACATAAATGAGGCCATGACGCACAGATAGCGCCAGCTCAATTAAATGTAGCAATTTCCAGGGTGTTCAGATTACGCTCAATTACACAGGCAAATCCACTTGCTTGAAACCACTTAGAATTTCTTTTTTTCTAAAAAAAAAAAAAACACCCAGCAAGCTGATGCTTTAAAACAAAATTTTTTTTTTAGTTTTTGGCTATAATTTTATCAAGACAGCACAAAATAGACATCAGAAACAAAAGGGTCATGGTGCAGAAAGTGACTCTGAAGACTGCTAATTCTGTTGTTGGGGAGCCTGGGGTTTCTTCTTCATTTAGAAAATAATCAGAGGAAAATGTAATCCCAATTCTGCGTCACTTGCAGCTATTACTTTAACAGAATAGCTCATCTAAATGAAGGAGGCCTCTGAAGACAGAAAGTCCATTGTTCCAAACCATATATTGTACATGTGAACGTTGCACGTGGGAGAACCAAAGTGGCAGTCAGCGCAGGACTTTATTGAGAGGGAAAATAACCGCATCAGGGTACTTTGGAAGGTAGTCTTCATGAATGAGCACATGAGCAGCTAAGTGAACTAGTGCCCACCGCCCGGTGCACGCACGCGTGCACACACACATACACCCCTTAAATTTAAACTATTGGATCCATTATGTCCAACCTAAATGAATGGCTGTTCCCACTACATATTCCAGGTTGAGCAAGCTTGTAAAAACTCAGAAGTTTGATTTTGATAAAGGTCTAGCTGATCAGCAGCTTATTTTGGGTCAGGAAATGCTGGGCAGAAAGGCCCCAGCTTTTTAAACACATTTAGATATTGCTGCACTTGGAGCCTAAATGCCTTTGGAAAACAAGACTTGGGCTCCAAAATCAGTTACGGGTTGCAATAGTGAGTGCAGCCATGCCTCAATATCTTTACAAAGTTGGGCTCACATGGCTTTGGTTTATACACTTGACTTGATTACAATATACTACCGCCTGGAGTTCTCTTTTGCACTTGGCAGTTTGTTACTGTGGCTGCCATAGGCATGGCATTCCACAGTTCAACACAATTTTCTTTTAAATTCTTTATCCATTTTCTTTCCATATTTTTAGACACACACCGTTAGGTTTAAAGCCAGTTCAAAACGTTTATATGCATTATAAAAAGTGCAATGGGATTTTTTTTTAAGGTTGGGGTGTTAACCCCTGGTGTCCTGGCCAAATTCTAATTTGCGTTTTTATATTTTGTCACATTAACATTTTACCCATAGTTTCAATGGATGCACAATCCTTCCTGCTCTCAGCTGTAGTATTGTATTGCTGTATGCATGTAAACAGCCATTGCATTCCACCCCAGCCGCAGCTGCATTTTGATCATAGGTTAAGGGGTATGCTGGGTTTCTTTGCAATATTGGGTAATATATAAATGCAAGCTATTTCTCCCACTCGCCTCTTTCTTTATCTTGACAATTTCAGTTAAACCCTCTCTTTAACTGTGGTTTTCTTCTCCCCACCCCCAGCCTTTCTTCGCAAGGAAAACCTCCTTGCCCACTTACCACTCTGGCTGTCTCCGGTGCATCCCTTATCTAATTCCTCGATGGCGTATGATGCTGAAAGCTGAATAAAGCAGGGGTCTCAAACTTCATTGCAGCGCGACCCCCTTTCACGATAAAAATAACTGCATGACCCCAGGAGGAGAGACCGAAGCCTGAGCCAACCCAAGCCACTGGTGGGGCACCAAAGCTGAAGTTACAGGGCTTCAGTCCCAGGCAGGGATCTGTAATCTGAGTCCCAGTGCCCAAGGCTAAAGCACTCAGGCATCGGCCCCCAGGCAGTGGTGCTCGGGCTTCAGCTTCGACCCCAGGCCCCAGCAAGTCTAAGTCAGCCCTGGCAACCCCATTAACACGGGGTCACGACCCACAGTTTGAGAAGGGCAGGAATAGAGCAACCCAATATGGTCGTACGAGTGCTGTATGTGTTATGCCCAGAATTCTCTTCACCACGCTAGACAGCACCCCCTACTAGTGGTTTCATAAACCTAAGACTATCGCACAAATGCCCTCCAAGATAATTCATTCAAATCGCTTGGGGAATTTATGAAAAAGTCAGTGACGTATCCAGAGTGTGGATCAGTTCTGCAGTTAATATTTAGTGAATCCTGATAGTTGTTTTTAGCACTCGTTCTTAGGGCTCCTGGAAGGCTGTTAAAACTCTGAAAAGCAGGAGTCAGTCTGATGTGGTGCTAACAATGATGGGAACATTTCAGTGAAAACCAGGCCAACAAAGATCAATTCGGGGCATCAAGACAATTGGAATGACTTTATGGTACGTTCTTGTCACCTTTAACCCATTGGTATTAAAGCTGCTGTTCCTAAGGGCTAGATCCTGACATCCTTGCTCAGGAAAAACTCCATCTTCAAGAGTGAAACGCACACTACAAGAGCAGGCCCTGAGTCCTGCTATGTCTTTAGCCACAGAGGCAAATTTCCTGCTGCTTATATTTTGCTGCAGCAGTGGGGAGTTCACATGGCTGTTGTTTAAGGTATGTCACACTCGAAAGGCAGCAGGCTTTGTTTGTGTTTTACTGCTTGGAAATTGTTGGATTTACTTTCTTTAAGCATAAATTTGTATTTTAATAAAAAGAAAAGAAAAATGAGTATTTAAAAAATAATAAATCCATGGAACTAGCAGAGACTCGGACTTCCTGTGTGACCTTCAGCAAACCTCTTTGCCTTAGTTCTCCATCCTTAAAATAGGGCTAATACTTAATGTTTGTTTTGTTTTGCTTGTATCCATAGGACTCGCTCTTGTCCTGAGCTCTGTGTAAGTCCAGGAGCTCACTGCAAGCTCCTCAGTGCAGTGACAGTCTTTTATTATATGCATATGTGGTGCCTAGTACAATAGGTCCCTGATCTTGGGTGAAGCATTTAAGGCACTAGTGTAATACATAAAATGAAGGATATGAGGGGGGAAACAAATTTAGCTATGTGTTAAAGGCTAAGCCGTTGAGGTCTTTATTGTACAGAATTATTTTTTTTCATGTGGATTTTCTTTCCAAAGTAGTAATAAGAATCTGGAACACATTCTTCACCAGATTATAGCATTTTTAAAGTGGTCAAATTTTGAGGCTAAAAAGGTCAACAATGCTCCTGTTAACAGTTATATTTTTGAAGACTATCCATTCTTTTTTCCCCATTGAACAAAATCAACAATAGTTTCCCTTGCTACTTTTTTTGGTATCTTTAGTAAGATTGGTCAGTGTTAAGTTAATCTTTGCAAGCAAAGCCCTTATGCTTTATGTAACTCTATCACAATATGTTTTAACAAAATGACTTTTATGTAGCAAACAGCCTCGGACTAAGGTGCATTTATTTTGCATAACCTTAGAAGAGGAGCAATATTTAAATGTTCAGCCCTTGGGACTTGTGCAATAAGCTGGAAAAGGGAGCAGCCAGTTCGCTGGAGCTTTGTCTCAGAGGCTTGTTGTTGTTTGAGGTTTTAGAGATTGACCCACAAAAAGGCTTTCCATTAAAGCATTCAGAATTGTATGCAGCTAGATTATGCTTGTGGCTGTCAACTCACATGTAAAAAAAAGTCATTCACTGAGGCTAAATTAGTTTTAGTCAATGTAATTAATTTAACCCTAGCTTTAGAAATAGAGGTGGTCTGGCTTCTAATTTCCTGTGGCTAATACAAAGCAAGAATGTAAAGACATGGAAACTGAAGACCTCCAGTAACTAACTTTAGATAGATGCTTTGTTCTGCTTCTGTCTTAAATGCTTTGTTTCAATTATAGCCAGAAAATATATAAATAAGCCATTTCTTTTAGGATGGTTGGACCACAAAATCTTTTCCTAGTTAATTGTCTAGCGAGTTTCCAAATGAGTTCACTTGAATTGGCTTATTGGATAGTGCTGGGTGCTGTCATGTGGGAGATCCAGCTTCAAGAAAAGAGCTCAGAGAAGACAATCACCATGTCACTTCTGTTGGAGGAGGAGATTAATACAGTATGTCTCAGAGGTGGGCCAGAATTTGTCACCTTAGAAGTATTTGTTAATAATAATAAATAACTAAGCACCGGATGAGGTACACCACATGTTGTGATAGGCATGTGAAGGACCCATGGATATTGAAAGATGTGTGACGGGCAGTGTTGAGCACTATAGCAGTGGATATATGTCTACAGGTTTTGCATCTGTTGTTCTGGCACAGTCTGGTGCTGCTTTGAATTGATGCATCCTGGTTGGTAGGGAGCTTGCTTCTGATGATGAAGTTGGAGAGGTTGCAGGGCTGTCTGATGGTCAAAAGAGAATTCAGGACAGATTTTTTTTTCAGGATATGATCCCCATCAAGTATGAATTGTAACTGTTTGATGATACCCTGTATGGGTTCCAGTATCGGGTGTGCTATCAGAGGGGGTTTATTTCTGTATAGAAGCAGGTTCTTTCAGGGTATTTGGGTGTGATCTACTTTTCTGGTGGATTGGTTTTGTTAAGTGTAATAAGGTATATATTCTGGACTTTCTCCTCCGAGCATATTCTGTTGTATCTGAGTGCCTGGCCGTAGATAACAGTTTTCTTGGTGTGTTTAGGGTAGTTACTGGATCTGTGAAGGTAGGTATAGTAATCCTTGGGTTTCTTGTATATAGTTGTCTGTAGGGTTTCATTGTTGTAGCTGATCATTGTGTCTAGGATGTTGATGATAGTGTGGAAGTATTCTAAAGAGACTTTATAGATGGGGGAGGGGGTTGAAATTGTGGTGGAAATCTATGAGAGATAGGGTTTAGGTCATCTCACCAGAGGACAAAAATACGATTGCTTATATCTCATTGGTTTATCACTGGTTTTGTGGTATATTCGACCAGAAATTCTTCTTCAAGGTGGTCCATAAAGAAGTTGGTATACTGGGGATCCATCCTACTATCCATGGCTATTCCCATGGTTTAGACAAAGTGTGTGTTTGTTGAATATGTAAATGTGAGGGGTAAGGATGAAATGGATGAGTTTGTGGATATGTTTGGGGTGGATATCTGAGGGTCATTCATTATCTTGTAAATATTTGTGGCAGGCAGTGATGCTGTCATTGAGAGGGATTTTGCTGTATAGGGAGGTGACATCAGTGCTGGCAAGAATGGTGTTCTGAGGAACGGTGTTAATATTGCAGAGTTTCTGGAGCAAGTTGGTTGTGTCCTGAAGGAAGCTCGGCTTTTTGTGAGGATGGTTTCTGTTAGTCCTGATATTGCTTCTGTAAGAGTGCCGTGACCAGATATGATGCTGTGACGATGCGGTTCTGGCGGGACCCAACTGAGAGCGCCAATTCAGGACAAATTGCTTAAACAGGGCAGTTATCGCCCAAGGCTGGGGTTTTTCTACCTCTAAGGCAAACCAAATCAGCCAGACAAAGAGGACTTTGGTTTCACCCCACTGGCTAACCCCAACTCACACAAGCAATTTCCTTAGACACTCCAGTCTTCCAGTATCACCACCAATGCCACTCGTCCTGGGGATGAATGGTTGTGAAAACAAACACCCCAATAAAAGAAAATGGTTCTCTCAATCCCAGAGAATCAAGCCCCAGACCCAGGTCAATATATACATCAGATCTTACCCACAAATCACGCTGTTGCCAGTCCTTTAGAATCTAAAATCTAAAGGCTTATTCATAAAGGGAAAAAGGTAGAGATGAGAGCTAGAATTGGTTAAATGGAATCAATTACATACAGTAATGGCAAAGTTCTTAGCTCAGGCTTGTAGCAGTGATGGAGTAAACTGCAGGTTCAAATCAAATCTCTGGAGTACATCCCCATTAGGATGGGTCAGTCAGTCCTTTGTTCAGAGCTTCAGTTTGTAGCAAAGTTCCTGCAGAGGTAAGAAGCAGGATTGAAGACAAGATGGAGATGAGGCATTAGCCTTATATAGGCGCTTGCAGGTGTAAGAACACTTCTTTGTTCTTATTTGGAAAATTACAGCAAAATGGAGTCTGGAGTCACATGGGCAAGTTCCTGCTCACCCTGCTGAGTTACAAGGGGTATCTGCCTCCTCTCAATGGGTCAATTGTGTAACTGATGGTCTTAATGGGCCATCAAGCAGGCTAGGCAGAGCTAACACCAACTTGTCTGGGATGTTTCCGAGAAACACAGCACAAATTTGAAATACAAACAGTATAGATCCAATACTCATAACTTCAACTACAAAATGATACAGACATTGTCAAGGTATGATTCCCACTCTGAACTTTAGTGTCCAAAAGACAGGGCACCTGCATGAACCCCTCTAAGCTTAATTACTAGCTTAGAAATGATAGAGCTGCCACCACCCAAAAATATAGTGTTTTGGGACACTTTCTGGCCCCCAAACCCTTCCCTGGAGACTCCAAGACCCAAAACCCCTTGGGTCTCACAACAAAGGGAAATATATCATTCCCCCCTCCTTTCTTCCTCCCAGATTCTCCCCTCCCTGGGTAACACTGGAAGATCCCTGTGATTCAACTCCTTGAATTTTAAAACAGAGGGGAAATTCACCTTCCCCTCCCCTTCTCTCCCCCTCCCAGACTCTCCCTAAGAGAGACACAGTGATCCTAATACAGAGAGAAATCAGGCTTTTCCTCCCCCCTTCTCTCCTTTCTCTCACCGATTCCCTGGTGAGTGCAGACTCCCTCCCCTTGAGTCTTACACAAGAAATTAAAAAAAAATCAATCAGGTTCTTAAAAAGAAAAGCTTTTAATGAAAGAAAAAAAGTAAAAATTGTAAAATCAAGATGGAAAATGTTACAGGGTCTTTCAGCTTATAGACACTAGAGAGAATCCTCCCCCCCCAGCACAAATACAAGTTGCAACAAACAGAGATACAATCCTTCCAGCAAAATACACATTTGCAAATAAAGAAAACGATCAAAAGACTAAACCGCCTTTCTAACTGGTACTTACTAAATTGAACAGAAGAGGCTGTTTCAGAAAATTGGAGAGTCTGTATACATGTCTGGTCCCTCTCAGAACTCAGAGAGAACAAAGAAAAAACCCAAAAAGCACAGACAAAGGCTTCCCTCCACTGAGATTTGAAAGTATCTTGTTTCCTGATTGGTCCTCTGGTCAAGTGTTCCAGGTTTACTGAGCTAGTTCACCCTTTACAGGTAAAAGAGACATTAACCCTTAACCATCTGTTTATGACAGACATACAGACAGCATAATCATAACCAGCAACCCATAACCTGGTCTTATACACTTTATATGACCCCCTTTACATAAGATTTGGTGCCACTACAGGACCTTGGTTACAAACCATGTTCTATATGGTCCCAGTTTATGTCAATAACGTCACAGATGCATCTGCCTGGATTCCCTTGCTTGTATATCTTGGAAAGTGTATATAAGCTCCATGGGGTAGGGTTATGGAGGGAAGATGTTGTTATAGAATTTCTCTTAGAGTTGTTTGGGGAAGGATTTAATGATATCCTTATTTACCTGGGCAAATTGTGATGTGAGGTCTTCTTTTTTTTTGTTCTTTATAGTAAATGATATTGGAGAGTTGTCTGGTTAATGTAGTCATCACAGTTAAGGACTACGATGGTGCCCCTTTTGTCTGCTTTTGTTTGATCACTATTTGTCAGTTCAGTTTCAGGGACTGTATAGCTGACCTCTTAGTGGTGTAGAGATTGTGGTGGACGTGACGTTTGTTAAGGATTTCACAGTCAATTTTTTTTCCTGAAGCAATCAATGTAATGATCAAGAATGTGGTTTCACCCACTCTGAGTTAACTGTCAGATGATTCTTTTTTCTTATGTTTATGACATGGTAATTGTGGTGCCGTCATCATTATTGTGAAAGAATTCTTGTAGACAGCATCAGTGGAAGAATTCTTGTAGGTCTCCACATGTTAAAAGGTGTGCTCTGTTACCATACTAAGTTCTATGAGTCCTACACATGCCTCTCACAACACATGGTGTATCTCAACCAGTGCACTAAATACCCCGATAACAAATGCACTCTTGAATGAACACACCGAAAAATGAGCAAAGACAAAACCACCAATCACCTGTGTGTGAATCCTTTTCACAATGCAATCATTCTATACCTGACCTCTCAGTCCTCATCTTCAAAGGAAATCTGCACAACATCATCAAAAGATGAGCCTAGGAGCTTAAATTCATAACTTTGCTAGATACTGAAAATCATGGACTGAATAGAGACAAGACACTGGATTTATGGCTTATTACAATAATCTATAACCCACTAGCCCCCTCCCTATGACTTTAAAGGTGTTGTTGGGACACTTCACTTTGAATGGTTCCTTGAAATACGTCTTAACTTCTTATTCTAAACAACCTGTTCCACATTGTGTTTAGCTGTGATACTCTCTAATATCCTGGGGCCAACATGACCACATTAACACTGCATACAGGAAGCAGAGAGGCTAACTGGCTAAACTATGTGATATACAAAGTTCTGTATCCTCTGCCTGCAAGAGATTTCCTGTCTTGCAGAGTGATTTCCATTGAATAATAGTGAGGGTCTGAGTCTTGTTTACTCTTAGGCTCTGGCAGTATAAAAGGGCTTTAAAGTGGACATAGATGTAACTATTTCTCAAATAATATTACAATTGTCTGTAATAGAGTGGCAGGATTTTTCTGTCAGAACCATATAGGGAGGTTTTGACTGATTCCTTAACACTCTATATAAAGGGAGATGGGAGCGATTCTTTGGGTAGAAAGAATTAGGATCTTAGCAAAGAAATTCTAGGAAAAGCCAAGTTTAGGGAGAAATGTTTGAGTTTTACATTTGTTGTTTGAATTACTACTAAAGCCAAAACGAAGCAAAGAGGGTAAATATGGACTAAATACAGAAGGCCTGATTCTCTGTCACCTCATTCTGTGCTAATGTAACACTATTTTAATACAGTTACAACGATGTTACAGTGGAGAACAAGGCCAGTCTACAAAGATTCTCTTCAGTGTAGGCTGAGAACCCTGTGTGTGTTCAGGGCCAAAATCTGCTTGCCTTATACACAAGAGTAGTCAAGCAGGATTTGGCCCATAGGACACATCTTTTGTATTATAATTGTTTAGCACTCTGAATTTATGAGTAGCCGCACATTTGGGGCCTGATTGAACATGGGAGGAGAGAGGGAAATAAATACTTGTTTTTGTGCATTTAGAAATTTGAAAATAAGGCATGCTGAGGTACAAAATGTGACCTGCATACAGTGTAACACTCCAACTGCATTATCAACACACAGTGGAGAAGTAACTGAGGAATGGATAACAACAATCATATAATGGCAGAGATCCAGACCACCGAGTGCCCATAACAACACTGTGTGGTTTTATTCCAGATGTTCTACAGGGTTGTTACTGATCTGGTGTAGCCAGGTTAATTGCAGATAAATGCATGGCTACTGCCAGTCCATGACTGGGCACTCTTCTGTCCTGAGCTCAAGTCTGATCTTCAGCACCCTTTGTCTGAAAGGGGCCAGCTGTCAGTAACCAATGATGATTTCAATCTTCTTGAGGTCAGTTCTCAATGGATAATAATTTGTACTAGATCTAGTCATGCAGAAATCTGCTGCAAGGTCCTGCATTTATCCCATGAGTAAAGAGCTACAGGATGAAGTCCTGAACCTTGTGTTTGAGTATCCAAAACACAATGGGTGGGGAACTTTTGTATAGCAGCTTGGTTTATTTCTCCTGTGGTATTTAAATCAAATTCATATTGAGGTAAAACTGCCTAGCCTCAAGTGTTGAGAAGTGCTGAATACATTATGAATGGTGAGTCAAGAGACTTGTTGTGCAGGAATTGTTTCGTGGTGATGATGTTATTATTTAACACTTCTATTGTGTTACCGCTTAAGGTCCCATCAGTTTGGGGCCCCACTGTTCTAGGTTGTGAACAAGCGTACAGCAAATGTCAGTGCCTGCCCCAAAGAGCTCAGAGTATGAAAGACATGACGTAAGAGGTTGATGAGTCAAGCCAGTGGGTCGAGAGCGGGGTTGTGGAGATGACAGGGTAACAAAAAGAAAATGTTGGCAATTCACAGGGAATGAGGATCAGTAATCACAGCTTAGCCCCTGTCTAGCTGTTGCCAGGCTGCAGTCTCTTGTTTGCATTATGGGAGCTTGGAGGAGTGACTTGACAGAGGATCAGGTGATGGCTTGATGGATTTTGAACAGGAGCTTCATCCACTCGATGGGGCAGCATGGGGGAGAGTGCCAGAAGCGGAGACTCAGGGAACTGAGGTTTCCTCATTGAAGTGAAAGTGGGAGTTGACCTTGTGATAAAGTTAAAGGTTGGATAGGCAGAGTGAGGCTCTGTTTCCCCAGGCAGAAGGAGGAAACAGATTGTAGGCCTGTCTTGGAATAATCCTAATTCTCATAATAACTGATTCCGATGGACTTTTAGGCACCCTGAGACCTCTCAGAAAAGGAAATAGTTCTGAATTTCTAAAAACCACAAAGCCAGAGCATAAGGCACGCCTCTGTACAAACTGTGATTTGTGCATGGGCATAATAAAACTCCAACCACATTAACGACTCAAAAATGGAGTTATAATTCAGCGGATAAAAATGTGTATTAAATCAAATAAAGTAGAAATCTGCTCCAAGGTCCTGTATTTGGCTTGGCACCAGTTCTGGTATCACTGAGGCTTTAGTACCATAGCGACATACTCCTTTGGGGCAGAGGGGAAGGAAGAATTTACAGTAATACCTTCCACTGTTCTTCTAATTAAATCTCACAAGTTAGTGGAACGTGCTGGATTTATAACCACTCTCAATCCCAGTGGTTGCACTTGAAACTAATCACCCTCTTTAAAATAACATATTTGTCTGAATTCATGCAGCCATTTAAACATGCAAAACCTAAAGCTCAGTAAAATACAGGGCTGGAGCAGAGGGGAAGGTTTCAGAAGCTCCCATGTTGAACAAGTTTCCTTACCTTTGGCAAAGGCCACTTGCCAGCTCTCAAAGTTCTAAGAAAGGAAGATCTCATATGAAATTAGTTTCTGTCACTTTAATGCATCCCTCCCTTCTTGTGCACGTATGAGGGGATTCTGCTTCAGGGGCTTTTAGGGAAGTAGGGCATATTTTAAAATACTATGGTCTCAAAGCTTCAGATGCAAACCACCACCACCACCACCACGAACTGCTGACGTAAAAGAATCTCCGGGTAGGAAGAGAAAGCTTTGTGAGTACCCTTTCTTCCCTACAGCCCCCACTCTCTCCTCTTTTGTCGAGTTGCCCCCACCCCTAAGTCTTTTATTTCTTGGGAACAGGCAATTAAGAAGCTCAGGACTATTATTTTAAAAAGCATTATCATGTGCTTATGTCAAACTTCAGCAAGTTGCAAAGAAAAATATCCCAAAGGGACGGAAGAAGTTAACTGTTCTTCCAGGATTTGAGATCACAACACCCATGGTCTTTGCTTTGGCAGTGTGATTAGTGCAATCTATAGGAGGGAAGAAAGGGAAAAAATGACAAGGTGGGGTATGGGGGCGGGGGAGACAAACACACAGATCCCTCAAGCAGAACAAAAGACAGCAGTTCACCCACCCCCTATGTTTCTCTCTCTCTCTCTACCTCCAGTGTAAGATTTACCTTCTCTAGGCTGAGTAGCTTGTAGGAGGAGGTTTTCCCTCAAACTTTTGCCACTTCCAGGCTGGGCGCTCTGTGTGTGTGTGTGTGAACACACCTACTGTAGATTGATAGACACCATCCTTTGGAATTGCTACTGCCAGGTAAGATATGGTTTTAATTCTCCTCTTTCTTGAGATCCATTTTTCACAGGCTGGTGGGCTCATTTTGTTAAGCGCACAGTCCCTCCCCCTACCCCCCCAGTCCAGTTAATGCCCTTCTGTATTGGATGGTAATAAATATGAGAGGGAGTTGATTGCCAAATTAGATGCACCTTCAGGGATCTTGTGGGAGGGAAAGGGTTTCTCAAGGTCTGGTGTTGGAAGAGTGAAATGAGTATCTATCTCTTCAGGGGTAGTTGAGGAATTGTCTGGTCTGCTCAACCCTCTCCACACATACACACATGCACTTTTTCAGATCATACAGCAGGGTGCAGCACTATATCTCCACCAGCTGGGAGGGTGAGGGAGCAGAGTGTCATAATTTGGTTAGCAGGAGTGCTATTTCTCTGCTCTTCAAGAAAAAGGACATTATAAAAAGGATTATAGCACCCTGGACAGCTGGAGGGAGACATGTGAAAATAGGAGGGTGAGTGCTATAACCTCCTCTCTCATGGGGAAGGAAGCGAAATTGCTAGATACCATGGCCAGTAAATCCATTAAACAGAATATCAGTCATCCATGTATGTCTAATACACAGCTGCCCCGCTGCTGAGCCAAGCTCAGCAGGCTGTTTCAACCACAAAATGATTAATTAAAAGTGCAAGAGTTGTTTTTTTCACTTCAATCTATTCATCTAAAGTCTTTTGTTTTCCTTTGAACATCAGAGAGGGTCACATCCCATCTGCTTTATTTATGTAAATTGTCCCACTGACAGCAATTTTAAGGCAAAATGCCCTGGGTTTGTGCAGTTCCTGATTTGCCATAACTGTGGTAAAATATATGAAAGCACAACAAAAACAAAACAATCCCCCCCCCCACCATCTATCTCAGTAGAACCTCTGTATAGTTTTTGGTGCCCACTTCAATAGCTAGTTGATTTCTATTTCCTACTCTTTTTCAGTCCCTCATAAATGGCCCCAAAATGACTCAGAACTGCTAAATATAAACCAAATTCAAGGAAATGGCAGTGGTTAATAGTTAATGTCTTTATGCCATTTGAAAGATGTTAAAGTGCTATATGAATTCCAAGTGGCGCTGTTATTAGTAATTATGATTATGAAACATGATTCAGCCTCAGAGAAAGATAAATCAACACTACCTGGCCGCCATCAGAAGCACTTGTACTAGTCACACTTACTTCATGTATATTTGCACAACACTATCTACTGCCTATATCTCAGGGACCAAATACCTTAACTGTAACAGAATATACAAACAGTATTTTGGAAGATTGTAGGAATAGTGTAAACTAGGTAAGACTAAGTATGGATTATATTCTGTTATTCCAGATAAGAGATCCTCTTGAAAAAATGAAAGTTCCATGCAGAGATAATTGATGCATGCATTCTATGTTTATCTAAGAAATATCAATGAGCAGGTTAGAATGTAATTTCACCCATTTTAATGTGTGTCTTAATGTCAGGGGATTATATTTTACATATTAGATTATTTTCTGTCATAAAGAATAGTAAAATTCTACAAGTGTGTGGTTGTACAAAGCTATGACTATTTATAAATCTGCAGGTGTACCTGTTTATCGCTGTTTTTATGATATACTATAGCGTAGTTTTAATGATTCCACAGTTGAAACTTGTTTGTGTCTTCTGCTAGAAGTCTAAGCAGTGTCAGTTACCATTAAAGAACTGTGTTGTATCAGATCATCCCAAATCAGTTTATGGCTCAATAACCTATGCCATACAATGATTTGTTTTGAAGACTTAATATTTTAGATTGCATAGTGCCCTATTTTCAAGGTTTAGATAGTCGTTTTGGTTTCAAAACAAAAAATGTATTTTAATATTTGTACTGCAGATAATTGTTACTGCTATAGACGGAAAGTGTTATGTTTTTGTAGCGTGAAGATCTGAGGGGTTGATCTTGCCTTATAGCCTGTTTTAAAATAAATCTTTGTACCAGGGAGTGAGTATATATGCACACACATACATCTCCATTTTTACCTCATTCCTTACTCAGACAAGCTTCCACTGGCTGGAAATTTTCCCTGAATAAGTACTGAGGAAAGCTGAGAAAGATGTTCAGGATGTTGCCCTCCGATGGACAGGAGATATCCTGCAAAATATATGTCCATATAAAATACACAGGGCTTGAATTCAATGTTACATCAGGGCCCAATATATTTCTAGGGGAAGGAGTTATTCAATATAATGCTTAACATCCCTTGCTTTGTACTTTTAAACGTAAAAATACCAGGAATGAAATGTACAACAAAATAGAATTTGGTGTAGTTTTGCACTTCTAGACTGCTGAGTGCCAAGTTCTGAGTCATAGTCATCCAAAACAGTCATGTTATCAGGCCTCTGTCAGAGCTTATTATTCAAGGGTTTGGGACTATACAGTAATGAAAAAGACAACATAAACATCTTCCCAGTAGTAATTTGTGTCATTACTGTTATCTTTTATTTTTAATGTGGGATTATTGTGATACTCGTAAAGTGAGGCATGGATAGCACCAGCTGGAGTGAAACACAGCATGGGAAGGTGTTGTGAAAGCTTCTCCAGGTGATATAGTTAATGGGCCTACCCTGCTATTCCAGGCATGGCCTTTCCTTACCAGAGACTGAAATTAAGGCCTAATGGTTTGATGGCTTTTTTTATAATTCACAAGCAAAATGCATTTGGTGTCTTATTGTTACACCCATTGCTAAAGCACCCATTAGTTTAGTATTTGGGCACTCGTACATACATTCACTCCCGTAAAATAGGTGCCCTGTAACAGTACTCACTGATGCCAGTGATATTCAGTTTTTCCATAGATAATTTAGTCTTTAATTAGTCCATATCTTAACTCTTAAAATGAACATGTCTTATCTTTAATATATTATGTTCAGAAGATAACACTCAGCCGTCTCATCTGGGAGCAGGTTCTTAGAAAATGTGCCTATCCCAAGAGATCAGAGTATTATTGAAATTTCTCAGTGATTGTTTTCTATCAGAATGTAGTCCACTTCATGGTCCCTCTGAAATATAGGTTGTAGATCTTCTGTGCCTCTGGTAGCAGTGTGGAGGAATTCACCCTCTTTTAGTGGTAGTGCTAAAGTTGTCTGCCAGATTCCCTTCCAGACTGAGGGACTCAGGAGGCTTCATGTGCTCCAAAGGTTGTTTAGTTCTGACACAGTGTACTACAGGGGTGGGCAAACTTTTTGGCCTGAGGGTCACATCTGGGTATGGAAATTGTATGGTGAGCCATGAATGGGGTTGGGATGGGAGAAGGCTCCATATGTGGGTGCGGGTTCTGGGGCGGAGCCAGAACTGAGGAGTTCAGGGTGTGGGAGGGGGCTCCAGGCTGGTGCAGACTCTGGGGTTGGGCTAGGGATGAGGGGTTGGGAGTGCAGGAGGGTGCTCCGGGCTGGGTCCAAGGGGTTTGGAGGGTGAGATGGGGATCAGGGCTGGGGTAGGGGGTTGGAGCATGGGAGGGGGTCAGTCTCTGGTGGGTGCTTACCTCAAGCAGCTCCTGGAAGCAGTGGCATGTACCCCCTCTGGCTTCTATATGGAGGCACAGCCAGGCAGCTCCCATTGGCTGTAGTTGCCAGCCAATGGGGGCTGTGGAGGCAGTGCTTGGAGCAGGGGAAGGGGCAAGGACAGTGTTTGGAGCCCCCTGCCTTCCCCTATGTGTAGGAGCCTGATAGGGGACATGCTGCTGCTTCCAGGAGCCATGCAGAGACACAGCATGCATGGAGTGGGGCAAGCCCCAGACCCCTCTCCCCGGCTGGAGTGCCAGAGCAGGAAAAGCCCTGGATCCTGCTCCCTGGTGGGAGCTCAAGGGCCGGATGGAGCCCCTGGGCCATAGTTTGCACATCCTGGGTGTACTATGTATCACGTGTGCTTATGTGGCCCCCGTCACCATAGTGTTTGAGCACCTCGCGCTGTATAATGTTTCTCTTCACACCACCATGTGAGCTAGGGCTGTTCTCTGTGTAATAGGAATAATAGAAGTTTAAGTCCACACTTAACCTGACATAGCTACTGTGCTCAGGGGTATGAAAAATCCACACCCCATGAGCGCCGTAGATATGGCGAACTAACCCCAGTGTAGATACAAGTCAGTTGATGGAGGAATGCCTCCATTGACGGGGAAGATGGATTTCCTACAGCAACAGGAAAACCATTCCATCACTGTAGTCTGTGTTGTTGCTACGGGGTTATGTTGGCATAGCTACAGTGCCCATGTGCAGATATGGACTGACTTGCCCAAAGTCACACAGTAAGTTTGTGGCAAAGCAGGATTTGAACCCAAGTTTTTAAGAGTCCCAAGCTAGTGCCCTAATCACAGAATCAGCTTTCCTGTCTGATACACAGGAGTTCTAGCAAGAAAATAAACTTATTTTCCAAGCCCTACTCAGGCTTTGGTCAGAGTGACAAAGTTCAGTACCCTGTCATGTGAACACAGGTCATCAGCTCTTTTTTCCACTGGCATGATGCAATGCTCTCAATGAAAGTATACTACTTCTCATTCATGGCCTCCTTCTACTTGGTTGAGACTCCAGACAGAGTGAAGGGCTCCATCCATTCGTTCAGCAAATACTTGCGTAAAGATGTACATCTAATTAAATATGGACTAACACTACATCCGATTGGCACCTACGTTTCCCGCGAGACAACCACTTATTCCACAGATGCCCTGGAAAGTTGTGACAATCTATATCTTAGATCCACATCTCTATATCTATATAAGGAATAGCCAGCATAGACTTGTCAAGAAAAAATCATGCTAAACCAACCAAATTTCCTTCTTTGACAGGGTTACGAGCCTAGTGGATGAGGGGGTGGAGCAGTACATGTTAATATATCTTGATTTTGGTAAAGATTTTGGCACAGTCCCACATGACATTCTCATAAGCAAACTAGGGAAATGTGGGCCAGATGAAATTACTATAAAGTGAATGCACAGCAGGTTGAAAGACTGTACTCAAAAAGTGGTGTCAAACTGGAAAGGTATATCTAGTGGAGTCAGTTCTGGATCTGATACTATTCAATATTTTCATTAACAACTTGGATAATGGAGTGCAGAGCATGCTTATAAAATTTGCAGATGACACGAAGCTGGGAGGGGTTGCAAGCACTTTGGTAGACAGGATGAGCATTAAATGACCTTGACAAATTGGGGAATTGGTCTGAATTCAACAAGAAGTTGTTCAATATAGGCAAGTGCAAAGAACTTCACTTAGCAAGGAAAAATCAAAATGGGGAATAACTGGCTTGGTGATAATACTGCTGAAAAAGGATAGAGATTATCGTGGATCACAAATTGAATGAGAGTCAAAAATATGATGCAGCTGTGAAAAAGGCTAATATTCTGGGGGTACTTACAACAGAAGCATCATAAGTAAGACATGGGAGGTAATTGTCCTGCATAACTAGGTACAGGTGAGGCCTCAGCTGGCGTACTGTGTCCAATTCTAAGCACTACACTTTAGGAAAAGTGTGGATAGAGGAGAGCGACAAAAAAGAAGGTTTTGAAAACCTGGCCTATAATGAAAGGTTTAAAAAACTGGGCTTGTATAGTCTTGAGAAAAGAAGACTGAGGTCGCACCTCAGAATAATTTTCAAATATGTTAAGGGCTGTTATAAATGAGATGGTGATCAATTGTTCTCCATGTCCCCTGAAGGTAGGATTTAATCTGGGCTTAATCTGCAGTAAAGCAGATTTAGGTTAGATATAAAGAAAAAAACTTCTAAGTATAAGGATAGTTAAGCACCAGAATAGGCTTCCAAGGCAAGTTGTGAAATCCCCATCATTGAAGGTTTAAGAACAGGTTTGACGAATACCTGCCAAGGATGGTCTAGGTGTACTTGATCCTGCCATAGCACTGTGGGCTGGCCTCAATGACTTCTCAAGATCCCTTCCAGCCCTGCATTTCTATGATTCTATAAAAGAATGGCAGCTTTAACGTTTCCCTGTTTTTGGCTGACCTTTTCTGTTCTGTGAAATCTAGGGTTGCTTAAAGGTCAGCACAAGAGATTAAAAATATTTCCTAAACCGCTTTAGGGACTGAAATTATTAACAAGGCACAGTGGTATGTAGGCATGGTTTTAAGAATTGTGGAGATACTAATATTTGAAAACAAAATATTTGGTTTTTAATCTGCCTCCTTCTCTTTACCTGCCAAGACACAAGTTCAGGCTTTTTTCCTGTAATCGTTGACAAGATTATTGAGACTTATGGTCCCATCTGAACTGGCAAAGGAGCTAAATTTATCATAGCGAATTAAAGCCACATAATTTTTCACGGTGCTAGTTGACTGGTATCAAGGAGGTAGAGAAAATTTGGTGGCGCTTAAAACAATGAGCTTATCTATAAACCTAATGATCTCTATGTGAAGTTAAAGAGCAATATTTACTCAACTGGCAATGCTTGGTCAAATGCCTAGCAAAATCAAATCTATGCAGCACTGAGAGGGAATGAAAACACAGTTGGTTTATTGTATATGATAGTAATTTTATCTTTCTTGTATAGGTAATCTGATTGCACATTTCCATAAGTAAACTTCTAACTCCCCATTTCTGTTTTGATTATAAACTGGTAATTGCTGTCTGCACAGGAAGCAGTTTTTAATGTTATGTGCTGAGCCCCTAATTTACCCATTTAAAATGTTCTTGGTGTCTTCTAGATTAGAAACAGGGAATATTATCATGGAGAATTCAACAAAAGAAAATTCTCAGTTGTTCTCAAAAACCATAATCCTGCCAATTGACAGGTCTTCATCTAAATCTGAATCTTCCGCTTCCAAGGAGAAACAAACATGCTGTGGAGGTATAAAGGTAAGGAAGAGCTCTGAATTTTACAGCACAGACCATTGAATGGCTGAAGTTTTGTTGCTGGGTGTGTTTTTCCCCAGTATATTTCTCACTGGAACATTACCCTTTTTCCGTTCAGTGTAAAAGTGGTATAGATGCAGCTAATTTATGAAGTTCTGGCACTGATTCAAATTGTCCTAACTTTTGGGGATGTTCAACTCTGGGGCTATGGTTCAGGCTCACGTGTAATGTGTGTTCAGTAGCTGCTTTTAACAACCAATATTTACCCACAGTTACCAGCTCATGGTATTTCCCTGAGTTAACAATAGAATAGTACACTGGTTCTCAAACTTTTTTTTTTTTTGCGGAACACTTGATGATCTTCCCAAATGTCATTTGTACCATTATCTAACTATTGTAAAGTGCTTTGGATAAACGAGCTATATTAAAAAAAAAAACCCTTAATAATAATGAATTGTTTTTTGTTCTACAAATAAAAGTGCACAACTAATATTTTGATATCAGTAGTATTGCCTTTCTAATCAGGTGGATGTGCCTTTTCTCCCCTGCTGTGGCAGCCCCTGAGCTGGGTCTGGGAAGGAGGGGGGGTCTCTCCCTCTCTCCCCCACTGCAGCAATTCCTGAGCTCTGGCTGGGAAAGGGGGGGGGGATCTTTCCCCCACCACAGCAGCCCTGAGCTGGCGCCGGGAAGGAGAGCCATCTCTCCCTGGCAGCCGCAGCCCTGGAGCTGGGGAAAGTCGCCTCTTTCTCTGGCCACCGCAGCGCTGCACATCCCAAATTCTCCCCACCCCCTTTTCTCACCCCCCTACCCCTTCCCACCTACCCTTTATTCCCCCCAAGGCCACCACCTCACCTTACATGTGCATCTTCTCCAGGGTCCAGGCACCTAATTAAGTGGGTGGCCGTGCATCCTCTCGTGTGCAGCTGCCCAGGCGCGCACCTTAGAGGGAACTATCTGCGGACCACCTGAATGGAGCTCGTGGACCACTGGTGATCCATGGACCACAGCTCGAGACAGGGCCGGCTCTAGGTATTTTGCCGCCCCAAGCAAAAAAACTAAAAAAAAACCATTGTACCACTCCAAGAATGTGCTTGGTTTGCTGGTGCCTAGAGCCGGTCCTGGTTTGAGAACCTTTGGAACAGTAAATGTTTGTAGTACCAGTGTGTGGGGTCAGTAAATGTCTTTTAATTTTAATTGGCAGCCCTGGTAACATAGGTTTCTGGTATTTGAAAAATGATTCCTACTACTTTACGTACATTTTGAACACTTTACTGATTGAATAAACATGAATTTTGATTTGTGGTACTATGAATGAGAGAGCCCTGAAAGCCAACAGTAATGTGTGTGTGGTTTGTTTTTTTATTTTTTTTTTAGTTCTCATCAAACTCTGAGCCCACCCAAAATTGCTATGCTTGAATGAGAGCGCTCTCTTGTGAGTTCAACTTCAGCAGCCTCAGACTTGTAATGTAGCATTGCAATGTGATAATGTCACAACACATTCACGTTACAATATCATTCTGGAAATCCAGCCCTGCACAAGCGGGCGGTAGAAGATCAGTTACTTTTTCATGCAGCTGGTCTTTTCTTGCAATCTACACTCCAGGGATTGGCTTCTGCTGTGGTGTGAGTTGAGTTCACTGAGGTATATGTGGTCCCAATCTGAATCAGAATATCTTTGGCTTTGCCTAATTCTTGCTCCCCTTCACATTCTTTATTCCCTTTGGTTTTCCATTGTTACAGTGCATTGTTTCCAGTTACAATCTGAGCCAAGATCCATAGAAAGAGTCCCATTGATTTCAATGAGATTGGGGCCTGTAAATAACAGCCCATAACAGATAATCTGCTCTGTGATACAATGCTTCTGGTAACCTTGTACAGAATAAAATGACAACTTTGACAACACAAACTCCTGAATATTTCCATTGGTCTTATGTACCACCACACAGATATCCACTGATGGCTGAAAACTGGGCTGCTGTTGCTTAGAAATTAAATACAAGTGGTATTAATTAAAGCTGCATTATAACAGCAATAAGATCATTGCCCCTCTCTCTGCTCCACAATAATCTGATTCCCTCATTGAATAAACCTTCAGTCACAGTTCAGCCACTCAGGAATCAGCTTATTGCCTCCAAAATACACTAATATTAGAGCTCAAACAATTAGTCCTGTTTGGAAATTTTGCTGCTTTCATGCTTCTGGACCTGGAAAGCTGGATCAGTTAACCTCTAGAAAACCTGAATAATGAGGAGATTTGGCAAATTGGTTTTGTAAATGGCCAGCCTTTCACAAACTTTGCACTTAGGTTTACTTACCAAAAAAAGCACCAGCTGATTTATGATGAGGTCAACATCCAACTTTATCTATGTTTGGAGGTGAGCTGGAGAAGGATGGAACATCCTGGGCATTTCCACATTTCCAGTGTAATCCAGGAGCATTTTTGCTACCTCCTGATGTCAGGTTCCCTATTGGGAAGTTCCAAGACATTTAAGAAAACTGACATCAAAATATGTCTGAAAACGAAGACGTTTGAAGTCCTATTTTCATTACATCATCTACCCCTGAAAATATTCATGTTTTTATATGACCATATAAAATCCAAAGTCATGAATGTGCACACAAAGGAAAAGGACAGTTATGCTTATTTTCCTTGGAAAGCTTTCTGAAAGTCCTCCTGGTGGGAAATACTGTTCAAAGTGGGGAAAGTTTTATTTAAATTATGGCAGGCACTTGGGAGATTTCCGCGGGTAGCAGCCCGTGCTGGAAAGCAATGCAAGAGTGACAATGGGAAATTAGAAAGTGCAATGCGGAAGTTTGCATTAAACTTTAATACCAATTCTACAATCAATAGACCAAATTATGTACTAGGAGGGAACTGTTCCTATGGAGCTCTTGATTTATCCCGTTTTGTGTAATTGCACTCAAGATAGTCATAAATGCACAGCATGGGGGAGCGTGTGGCCCTTGGTGTGTGTGATACATTGTAACGTGCATCATTGCTATGGGTTTTTTCCTACACAAAGAAAAGCCACATATGTACAGTCAGCACAGCCTTTTTTTGAGAGTGAAAAAACTATGTGTGGCCTCCATTAGAAAAAACACAGCATTTCACTCTATTCAGGAGCTGATTGCATCCGACTGAAAATAACTAGCTGTGCAAAAAGAGATGTGGGGAGTTTCCATTTAACAGATACAGTACACAGAAATCTAGTCTGTGTTAGGGCTGGCCTTACTCATGGTACCACGTAATGGCTAGGTTCCTAGGTCATAAATCTCCGCCATTTCTAGTGTCCCCATCCCAGTTGTCACTCCAGCACAGTGGTGGTCTCTCTTCTGGCAGGAAGTAACTCATCCCTCCGCCCAGGTCTCTATTGAAGTCCACCCCTTTTGTCTGACAAAGTGTAGAAGTGCACCATCCCCCAGAAAGAGATTCTGGCTCGGCTCAGCTCCAGGCCCATGAATACCTCACAACCTTACTTCAGGGCTTACAATGTCTTTATCTCTCTTACCTCAAGGAGGCAGAAGGGTTATGTCACCCTTCTTGCTGGTTGGCAGGGGAGCCCAGGCCCGCCCTCTCTGCAAGGCTCTGACCCAGGGCTCTGTGAGAGGCAGTAATACCAAACACCCAGGCGTTCTCTGATGTTTCCTCTCTTGACCACTTCCTACCATTTACTTTCTCACCTCAGTGCATGGTCATATTGTCACAAACAATCCAAGAAAAGCTAAAGTGGGGGGTTCTTTACTCCTTAAGGATCTTTAATCTGGTCCTCTTCTGGGGCCTTGGGTACCTGTTGCTTGTGGACTCCCCTTCTCTGCAGCAACAGCTCCCACTGTACTCTTACTTGGGCACTCTCAGATAGTGTTACCACTTGCTATCCCTGTCCCCTTTCTGAGCTGTCTGGCTTGCTTTTAAACTCCTCCTCCTGATGGAGCAGGCTCTGGAGGTGCAGTGGGATGAGACCACTTGGGCCTAGAACTGCTCCTTAACCCTCTTCTATCCCAGTGTGGGGTTTATATACCCTGCCACGCAGACATAAGAGAAAAACAAATATATACTGAAGTTACTAGATGACAGGAGATTTGATGGGGGAAGGATCGTTCTACAAAGGACATTTTTCATATAAAGCATTTTAAAATGAAGGTTTGAGGATGGCTCTGGGGATTAATAAAGGGATGCAGCACCTTTTGTCTCAGGCTCATTGGTTAACATCCTGTCCAGGTTAGGTTGTTTAAAGCCCCTGTTCTGCAAGTTCCTCCACAGTAGGAGATTCTCCTGTCCTGGGTCCCAGTGACTTCAGTAAGAACAACTTTCAGGATAAGGGTTTTAAAATTATTGGAGGGCTGGTCCCCTATATGAAATGGGTTGCTACTGTCAGTCTATTCCTGGGCCACCCAGAGGATTCGGGGGCCTGGGGTCTTCGGCGGTGGGGGCCCCCCGCTTTGGCAGCAATTCGGCGGTGGAGGGTCCCGCCACCAAAGTGCCACAAAGACCTGCGGTGGGGTCCCCTTGCCGCCGAATTACTGCCAAAGACCCGGCACTTCGGCGGGTCCTGCTTCGGCGGTAATTCAGTGGCGGGGGTCCTTCCGCCCAGGGGTGGAAGGACCCCCTGCCGCCAAAGACCTGGAGCGGAAGAAGCTCCGGGGGCCCAGACCCTGTGAGAGTTTTCCGGGACCCCTGGAGCAAGTGAAGGACCCTGCTCCAGGGGCCCCACTTACCCCCCCCCGAAGGACCCTGCCCCTGCCCCACTTACCCTCCCCCCGGGCAGCTTTGGTCTATTCCCTAGTGAATAAGTGTCCATATGAAAAAAAAATCCATCAAAATTGACAGTAATTGCTTCTACAGGAGGCTGAATTATCCCTCTGGCCCTAGAGACAGGGTTTGCTTTGTCATTTTGTTGTCTCCTGCTAGAGATAATAGCAGTGTTGTCGGACAGTGAAGGAAATTTGAACTGCTACTGTCCATGAACTGTGGGTAAACAGAAGATTGTCAGTCCAGCAGCTTTCACAAACACAAGGAAAAATCACTTATAATAATAATAATAAAAGTATATATATTTTAAAAATCATTTAATTCAATTAATACAACAAAATATTTGTTATAGTATGATCTTAATTACCATCGACTTCTCTCACAGATATTTCTTGGCGCATTATCCTTTGTTTACTTCGCTAAAGCATTGTCAGGAAGTTATCTGAAAAGTACCATCACCCAAATAGAAAGAAGATTTGATATCCCTTCTTCTTTGGTTGGTGTTATTGACGGCAGCTTTGAAATTGGTATGTGGTGCTTTCGTTTTCAGACAAAACTAATGCCACCTGTCATTGTGGCAAATGATTGTACAAATCTCATAGGCCTATTGAAGTTAAATGAGATCCATTTGGCAAGAGCAAATGTGGCCTTTAATATGTGTTTACATTTGGTGTGACGGTGATGAGACTGTGCTTAACATGGCCCCGATCATGTAATGATTGAAACTGTGGTGGTGACTGCTGCTTTAGAGATGGTTCTTGTTAGCACTATTTTTCTGAACCAGCATGAGAGAAATGTGATGGCCAAGGTATAGACTACTCTCCTAGATAGCACAATGAAGGATTGCAGCAGAGCCTGATTCACCCATATCATGGTCTGAGCTGCTGACATTTCATTTATCCATGTAATTCAGCAGTGGTGCCCTCAGTTGTATGCACTGTACTATTGGCAGTGGTGAGGAGTGGCAGCGCTAACAGCTGCCCCACTGCCAGTTCAGGTTTGGTCCTACACTCCCTCTGTCATGACAGAGAGGCTGTGGGGCCAAACCGGCGTGAGCACATTGGGCAGGGGGAGGTCAGTGCTGCTCCGCCTTGCGGCTGCTGCATAGTGAGGCAGGTCCTACATCAGGGCTTCCCACAAGGAACCAGCCCAGCCTCATCCTGTCCCCCTCTCAGGGATGGGGGTGTGATGCTGCACCTGGGCAAGCCAGGCTGGGAGGCAGAGGCTGAGCCTAGCAAAGACTTGGGGTGTGGAAAGCTGGGGCCAGCAGCTACAGAGGGTTGGCTCCACAGGTACTGATGGTGTGTAACATAGGGAAAAATTCCAGGGGGGCACCTCTGTAATTAAGTGCTGTGGTAAGGGATTTGCATACATCAGACCATGTATTATTCTTTCCTTAGGCAAGCCCAACCAGAGACATGTACTATGGAGATTATTGGTTACCTTGAAGCAGTGTTAAAAGGGTTTGGCACTGGTGTTAGCAGTAGACAAAAGACAATACTTTTCTTGTGCAGTGTTCAGCCCTCTCTCCCCTGGCGTTGTCACTGCGAGATCCCTTCCTGTATAATCCAGCCGGGATAGCTCTGTGACTTGGTAAACAGCGACAATACAAAGATCAAATCCTATATTGCCTCCATTGGTCAATGGATCAAAGGTACTCCTGCACTGAGATCTCCTGCATGACATCATGTAAAGTTACCATCAAACCTTTGGACTTATGTCAAAATTCCTTCAGTTTAGTGTTTTGTGGCATTTTAGCACTCCTGGGAATAAAATATTGAATAAGGTACCCAAAGTCCTATTACGTGGCTGCCTCATTCCCTCCCCCCTCCCCTTTGCATTCCACCTCTCTGTCTAGTGGCTGCCATCTGCCTAGATCCTCGTTTCCAGCTGCTTCTACAGGTGCCCATATTCTTCCTAACTGATCCTGGACACTTGCACAACTATTTGGAAACAAGGAGGAGACCTACGACCATGTGAGCAGCCATCTTTCTGTGTACCCCCAACAAGTGTTAGATAGGCCATGATTTGGGAATGAGTGGTTTAGCATGTAGTTCACTTATGAATGTGTTGTAAATCCAAGTTACCTTTTTGTATTTTTCAAAGGGAACCTCCTAATCATAATTCTTGTAAGCTACTTTGGAGCGAAACTTCATAGGCCAAAGATAATTGGCGTTGGCTGCCTAATAATGTCAGCTGGAACCTTTCTAATTGCGATGCCCCAATTCTTTATGGGACGGTAAGTGCAAAGCAATCTGTTCTTTCAGTTCAGAAAGAAATGCACTAGCACAGAACTTACCTTTCGCCCATGAACCAATTTAAACCACAGACACTGATTGTGGAAGTGCTGATGGGAACAGAGAGTAATATGGTTACTATTATTAATTGTTTATTACAAATAGATTATTTATTACTATAATTGAGCAAATAATAGAAAAATATTCCATTAATATTCATGCAAATCTGAAATTAATTTCTGATTAGTTGATGTTTGTAAGCCCTTTCTGGGCATGATTTAAAGCCCATTGGAGCTATCTATGATAAAGTGACAAATAAAAACAGAAAATAGTGAGCAGGAAAGAACTATGTAGGACTCAGAGGACCCTCCCACTCTTTTGTATTCTACACTAGACCAGATTGGGGACTCAGAATACCATGTGGTTTTCTGGGATGTGGTCACATGCACACTTCATACAGTACAATATTCTTACAACATACATTTACTTATCTAATCCTCTCGATAATGTTACATATAACCTGTAATCCATGCAGCTTGTTGGGATCGCCTTAATCAGATGCACCTGAGACTTCATTTAAGTGCTTTGGTACATGCATTTCTTCAGTGAGGATGCAATGACATTTTTTGTTGTAATATATTGTAAGGGGGGGAAGAGTAAAGATGTCGATTTTTACACAGCTATAGGTATGAGATATTTTCTTCCTCCACCAATTCTACTGTCAGCATCTCCCCATGTCTACAGGATAAAAACCAAATACCACTCTCAGTCTTAGAAAGGTCTCAAGCCAAAATAAATGCAGGTAAGAATATTCAATTTTTTTAAAAAATATTGTGTATGTATGTAGGTGGGTCTGGTAGTACTGGCTATTATGAAGGTTGCCCAATACATCACATTATAAGATCCTGTTTTCTGTTGCCAAACTTTAACTATTTGGGCTGAAATTCTGGTTTAGTGACTTGCCCAGCCTCACATATACATTGCAAACTCTGTGGCAGAGGCAGGGATGGAATCCAGTTCCTCAGGGCAGCATTCAACTGCTGTAACAATAGGACCCCTTCTCTTCTCCCACTGTGTATCCCCTGCCTCATTCACTAGTCACCTTTTTGCTTCTGCAACAAGTGAAGCAGGGGGGTGCCACGGACAACAGTCTCCTTCATTGCACAATCCTGATTCATCCTCAAAATAGCTTCATCTTGCCACACATTGAACAACAGAGATAAAACAATATTAAATAGCTGCTCCTTAAGTGAACACCGTCCATCCTGTGCACCCAGTGAGGCAGAAGCCCTATGTAAAAAAATAAATAGCATGTGATCATGTAATTCAAGACTGTATCATAATGCAACATGCTCTAGGGGGCCAAAGTAAGGTTGCATAAGCAACCTTAATTCTGGTATTTCTTAAGTTTTGAGCACTGACTTTGTGACCTTAATAATGCTCTTTTAACATAGGTTGTGTGTTTTTTATATATATTATATTTAAAATTTATATATAATATAAAAAACAAGATATATCTCAAGCTACCATGTAAAGTGTGACAAAGTTCCTCCTCTACCTTGGCGGGTCCTGCGCTTATTTGGCAGATTTGCTCACCTCAGTGATCTTCCCCACAGTCTGGGTCAACTTCTCCTGTGTCTGATCAGGAGTTGGGATGTTTGGGGGGAACCCGGGCCCACCCTCTACTCCGGGTTCCAGTCCAGGGCCTGTGGATTGCAGCTGTCTACAGTGCCTCCTGTAACAGCTGCATGACAGCTACAACTCCCTGGGCTACTTCCCCATGGCTTCCTCCGAACACCTTCTTTATCCTCACCACAGGACCTTCCTCCTGGCGTCTGATAACACTTGTGCTCCTTAGTCCTCCAGCAGCACACCCTCTCACTCTTAGCTCCTTGCACCACTTGCTCCCAGCTGCTCCTCTCCTCTGGCTCCCCCCTCCTTGACTGGAGTGAGCTCCTTTTTAAACCCAGGTGCTCTGATTAGCCTGCCTTCATTGGCTGCAGGTGGTCTAATCAGTCTGTCTGTCTTAATTGGTTCTAGCAGGTTCCTAATTACTCTAGTGCAGCCCCTGCTCTGGTCACTCAGGGAACAGAAAACTACTCATCCAGTGACCAGTATATTTGCCCTCTACCAGACGCCTGTACCCCAGGGGTCTGTCACAAAAGGCAATTATCTTTATTTCATATCTGTGCTACTTTTTGTACTAGAAACATAGCTGAACCTTCTTTAATGCCATTTTTTAATTCCCCCAATCCTGGGGCCAGTCAGAGGCTAGTAAGATACCTGGCATAAATTGAAGCAGCCTGAGATATGCTTATTTCCAGCTGCCTGTGGCCCAAAGGAGCTGTCAAACTAAGGTAAGGATAGGCATGTTCAATGTCAAAATGTCACAAACAATGTCTTGTTCTACCCTCTCTCTCTCTATATCCAGGATGTGAAAAAGAAGTTGGATTGTCCATGTGGATCTATGTTTTGCTTGGGAATCTTTTGCGTGGGATAGGGGAGACTCCTATCCAGCCTTTGGGAATTACGTATATTGACGATTATGCCAGTGAAGAGAGTGCTGCTTTCTACATTGGTAAAATAATGAATCAAATTACTTGATCCTAATGTCTTATTTTTCACAAGACATAAATTGAGTTGTTTTCAGTAGCAGAATGAGTGACATTAAATTAACTTGTCCTGATTATTTTGCTTGCATGGTTTAAAATTTTCAAGGTTTTATTTAAAAGCTGCGTGCATTTTAGGGGTCAAATTCCACTCTTGATTACACCAGTGCAGTCCCATTATCTTCACTGAGAAGATAATTTGGCCTTGGGTTCCTGTTGCTACCTTAATCTTATTAAATCTTCTGCATGTGGATTAGTGGATCACACAGTTCTCTGGAGGGGAATAGAAATTTGTATAGCATAGATTTATTTGGTGCTTAAAACGTAACATGGAATTTAAATTAAGGACAGATAAACTATTATGAACAGAATCAGAACTTGGAATCTTCCCTCCAAACTGAATCAGAACAGTCATATGTTGAGGGTCGAAATACTTAAAAGAACTTTTTCCCTATTGTGTTTTGTGTGTGACGATACCTGTATGTTAAGCTGAAATGCCATCTGAAAGGTTTTTATCACTAGAAACTTCTTTTATTTTTTTTAAGTATTTCTAGTCTGGTTAGAAGTGAGATCTACCAGAAATTTTATGCAAAAATTTGTTCTTGCAAGATTTCCAGATCAATTTTGAAAACTCAAAAAATGTGTGTAGGTTAGATAAGAGCCTAACAAAAAACATCTGAACTTAATCCAATGTGACATGCTGACCCTTTTTGAGGATTGTCCATCACTAATAAAATATGTTGGTTAATGTACACACATTTTCTGACCATCTTATACATAATTTGCAACCCTGTTGGTGGTGCTTCTGAATTTAGACCACAAACTTCCATGAATTCACTTATTCCAGGCTGAATTTGGTCTGTTAATTAGGTGACAGCAAAAAAAACAAAAGTGAAATTTTGATGCAATGAGCCAATTTTTGCCTTTTGATACAATGGCGCTAGTCTGGAGCAATTCCATTATCTGGGAATAAGAATAAGATTATTTTGGATTTGCACCAATGTGTGTGAAGGCAGAATTTGGTCCTGCATGTTAAAATACAGGTCACTGTTCACTGATACTGTACACAAGAACAGAGTATGACAATGTATGAAAACAATCATTTAAGGCAGAAAAATGACAGTTTCCTTGTGTTTTTTTGCAGGGTGTGTACAGACAGTTGCAATTATAGGCCCAATATTTGGTTTTCTTTTAGGATCCCTCTGTGCTAAACTATATGTTGACATTGGCTTTGTAGACTTGGGTAAGTCAGAAAAATCATTTTAAAAAATTGTTTACTCCATGTGTTGCATTGAAAAGTTCCAGATCCTTCAAAGTAAATGATATGGGGGATATAAAAAGGCAGGTTAAATTAAAGACTTGAGGGTAGTTAGCTTTGGAAGATTTTAAACTGAAAAACTATTTCCAGCATAAGAAGAATTCTCTTTTTCCCCCATCATAATATTGCTTAAATTAAATAAAATACATTAAAATACAATCCCTTGAATTCAACAAAACCTGTCAGCAAAAAAAAGTGATATATTCTGCATGCATGTTTTCTAAAGTAATGGGATCTTGGATGTTGTTTGTAGAGACTGAATGCCTAAAGTATAAGAAAGGGATTGAATGAGGTGTAAAGTACTTCTGAACATGAATAAGGATGGCAGAATCTGACCCAGAAATAGGTCATATAATTAGAACTGGTTGGAAAATGTTGTTTATTCCCCTCTCCCCAAAGATAATTTTTGACTTTTCAGAAAACAAACCCAAAACCAACCAACCAACCAAAAAACACAAAACAGAGAAACTGAAATTTTTTGGTCAAAACCTTCTTCCTTTTTTTTTTTTTTTTTTTTTTGCCAATGATTCAGGTTTTTGGTTTTCTGACTTTTCTTTTTTAATGGTAAGCTGAATTTTTTTGTTTTGTCAACTTCCCCCCTCTCACCCACCAAGTTTTCCATCCGAAAAAAATTTGGATGGAAATTTTTTGACCATCCTTAAAATGACTCTTTTAGTGAATGTTTTGAATTCCTTTCCCTGACTGTACTGGGACAGGGGTAAACAGCAATGCATAAATAACTCTATGTTGTTGCTGTATTTTTGAAATCCATTGTACTGATAAGATGATGCTTTAATCAGTGGGACTGATCTTGTGAACTGCCAAACACTTGCCCCTTCGACTCTTATTGACTTAACAGGACGTTGCTTAGCACGTGTCATGAACAGAATCAGAGTTTGAATATGAAACACTGATAGAAACGTGGCACAATTATCTATTTTTAAACCCTACAGGTAGATAGATTTTGTTTGTGTCAGTGCTGGAGAAAATACAGTTGGCATTTTGATGTGATATAAATGCTGATTACATTTAACCCAAATCACAAGTTATACGGAAATATGAGAACTCAAAAGAAAAACTCCCAGTCTGCATGGGAGATGTGGCAGCATCATGGTTATATGCCTCAATGGCAATCTTTCTGACCACTTAAGGAACAGTGTAGATAGTTTCTAAAGGGGGTGTGTACTCCACAGCTGTCAGAAAAGTATTAGATGTGGGTGGGGATGGTGATTATGGAAAAAGAGATCTGGGGCTCTGTTGAAGAAATAAGAATCTCTGCTGGGAGAGGTACCCTTCAAAATGTGCTTTGCTCTTAACAAACTTTCACTAAATACGCAAATATGTCCCTCTTCCCACCCTGTACCACAGACAGTATAACAATAACTCACAATGATGCCCGATGGGTAGGAGCTTGGTGGCTTGGTTATTTAATAGCAGGTGTGTTAAGTGTTCTGGCTGCCATCCCATTCTGGTTCTTACCAAAGCACCTGCCAAGACCAGAAAGCAGAAAGGATTCCAGTACCTCCTCTGAGCAGTCAAAGTTCATTACTGAAGATAACAGGGAGCATCACAGATCTTATGAACAGCAAGTAAAGATACTTGAAATGGCAAAAGGCAAGTAAACACAGTTTGTTTTATACAGTTTGTTTAATTTTACACCTTATCTTTCAGGCTTGACTTCTGTTTAAAGGCCCCAGAGTTGATTTTGGCTTAGTGGCACGAGGGGATTAGCAATATGAACAAAAGGGGCCCTCAAATTGCTTCCTAGCCCCATATCTCCTACAGCACAGTTTCTCCAGCTGGCTTGGTGACCCTGAAGTGATCCATGAGGCTGTTAGGGGAGAATTTGCAAAAAGGCTATAGATCTTTCCCTGTAAAAGATATATGTTTAAACAAACCCAGTAGAAAGGGGACTTATAAACCCCTCCACCCTCAAAAAATAGCCAAAACTACAGAAAGTTTGCAAACCACTGCTGTAAAATCTTGAGGTTGATTGAAAGCACCATGTTCAGAAAAACGAATGGGAAAATAATTGGCTTCTACTCACACAAGCACGCCCAGGCTGAACAAAATGCAGGAAAAGGCAAAGTTATGACATCTGCTTGTATGGAAGCAGGACATAAAAATATTTTATTTATAAGACCAAGCAACACTATTTCACTATAACTATAACTAGTGCCCTTCCCTCTAATTTCTGAGAATTTTATGTCAGCAAGTTGGCAAGAGAATTCCCAGTTACTTACTAGCAACACCTGGGATTTTGGATCAAAGTGAAGGAGGAGAGATAGCTCAGTGGTTTGAGCATTGGCCTGCTAAACCCAGGATTGTGAGCTCAATCCTTGAGGGGGCCACTTACGGATCTGGGGCAAAAATTGGTCCTGCTAGTGAAGGCAGGGGGCTGGACTTGATGACCTTTCAAGGTCCCTTCCAGTTCTGGGAGATTGGTATATCTCCAATTATTACCTTTAACCTGGGGATGTTACAGGATTTTGGCAACCTAATGGTAGAAAAATTGTGGTTGTTCTTTATTTAATGGATGCATGCAACATTCATGCGCTATAATGAGTTCCACTCATTTACATTGAGGTCATGAACAAGCCAAGGATATAATCAACTTTGGCTAAAGCCTGAATTAAATCCTTCTCTTTGTGACAGGAAAGAGAAAAAGGAGAGAGAGAGAAATTTAATGCGGGCCTGAAAGTAAATATTTTTTCTTTTATTAATTGCCATGCCTATGTTTTGCTGGAAACATAAAAATATCACAAGAAAGGCTTTTTGTGTGGTATTTCCAATGTGCTTCAAAAGACGACAGAAGAACGGCCATACTGGGTCAGATCAATGGTTCATCTAGCCAGTATCCTGTCTTCTGTCAGTGGGCAATGTCAGATGCTTCAGAGGGAATGAACAGAACAGACAATCATCAAGTGGTCCATCCCCTGTCGCCCATTCCCAGCTTCTGGCAAATAGAGGCAAGGGGGACACACAGCGTGGAGTAGATCCCTGACTATCTTGGCTAATAGCCATTAAAAGACCTATCTTCTATGAGAATATCTAGTTCTTTTTTGAACCCTCTTATGGTTTAAGCCTCTGGTAACGAATTATTTGAAGAAGTACTTCCATTTGTGTGTTTTAAATCTGCTGCCTATTAATTTCATTGGGTGACCCCTAGTTCTTGTGTTATGTGAAAGAGTAAATAACACTTCCTTATTTACTTTCTCCACTCCAGTCATGATTTTATAGACCTCTATCATATCCCCGCCCCTTAGTAGTCTCATTTCTAAGCTGAAAAGTCCCAGTCTTTTTAATTTCTCCTCATACAATAATTTTTGTTGCCCATTTCTGTACTTTTTTCAGTACTAATGTATCTTTTTTGAGATGAGGTGACCAGAACTGCATGTGGTATTCAAGGTGTGGGCATACCACGTATTTATATAGAGGCATTATGATATTTTTTTGTCTTACTATCTATTCTTTTCCTAATGGTTCCTAACACTCTGTTAGCTTTTGTAACTGCTGCTGCATATTGAACAGATGTTTTCAGAAAACTATCCACAATGCCTCCAAGATCTTTCTTCAGTGGTAACAGCTAATTTAGAATCCATCATTTTGTATGTATAGTTGGGATTATGTTTTCCAATGTGCATTACTTTGCATGTATCAAGACTTAATTTTCTCTACCATTTTTGCCCAGTCACAGTTTTGTGAGATCCCTTTTTAATTCTTTGCAGTCTGCTTTGGACTTACCTAGTTTGAGTAATTTTGTATTGTGTGCGAAGTATGCCACTTCACTCTTTACCCCTTTTTTTCCAGATCATTTATGACTATGTTGAACAGCACTGGTTCCAGTACAGACCTCTGGGGGAAACCACTATTTACGTCTCTCTGTTCTGAAAACTGACCATTTACTCCTACCCATTGTTTCCTGCCTTTTAATCAGTTACTGATCTATGAGGGAACCTTCCTTCTTATCTCATGACTGCTTACTTAGCTTAAGAGCCTTTGGTGAGGGATCTTGTCAAAGGTTTTCTGAAAGTGTAGTACACTACATTTACTGGATCACCCTTATTCTCATGCTTGTTGACCCCCTCAATGATTTCTAATAGATTGGTGAGGTATGATTTCCCTTTACAAAAGCCAAGTTGACTCTTCCCCAACAAATCGTGTTCATCTGTGTGTTTGATAATTCTGTTATTTACTATAGTTTCAACCAGTTTGCCTGGTACTGAAATTAGGCTCGCTGGCCTGCAATTGCTGGGATCACCTCTGGAGCCTTTTATAAAAAATGGTGTCATATTACCTATCATTGGGTACAGAAGCTGATTTAAATACCATACATACTACACTTAGTAGTTCTGCAATTTCATATTAGAGTTCCTTCAGAACTTCTGGGTGAATACCATCTGGTCCTGATGACTTATTACTGTTTAAATTAACAATTAAATTTATCAGTGAGAACTGGAAATCAAGGTATTGTGAAGTCATCTGAAAATATCACCTTCACAGATCCGTTCTCTTGCATGTGTGTGAGTCAAAGAGTGACTGCTAAAGTAGTTTCCACAGACAGCAAATTGAAACTTATCCAACTCTCTCTGCCCTTTAAGGTTTATCCATCTCTAAAATATATACCAAAGCTGATCTACGTAGGGATGGGGCACAGTCTGGTTAAAGCACTGGGTGGGGAATCACAAGATCTGGATTCCAGTCCCAGATATTCCACAGACTTGTTTTTCATTGGCCTTAGATTTCCAAAAGGGTCTCTAGTTTTGGGTGCCTCAGCAGCTGAGTAAGACAACTTGACCCATATAGGGCCAAGCCAGTGGGAAATGTGGGTGCTCAATGCACTGAAAATCAGGTCCTTAGTTGTCTAAAGTAGAATACCAAAAAAAGTGAGGCACTCAAAACAAAATGCCATTTTGTAAATTTGACACTTAACTAGTTTGTTCCTCACTCCCCCGCCACCTCCCATCTGTAAAATAGGGATCATACCCACCTCCCAGCAATGCTGTGGAACTGACTTCATTAATCTTTATTAAACATTGTGTGGTCCTTGATGGGAAAGTGCTATTGAATTACAAAATTTTATTCATATTAATTATTATTTTTCCAGTTTGCTTTTCACTAACAGAGCATTTTGGTTTGCAGATTTCCTGCCATCAGTGAAGAACCTCTTCGGAAATCCAGTTTACTTTCTATATTTATGTGCAAGCATCATTCAGTTCAATTCTTTAATTGGCATGGTAACATATAAACCAAAATATATTGAGCAACAGTATGGGCAATCATCCTCAAAAACGAATTTTGTTATAGGTATGTTAAGTCAACTTCTTGGCGCCTTAAAAATGGAAACCTTTCAGATTGCCGACTGGTACACAAAAATGGGCAAAAAAAGCTTCTGAAGACTACTTTCTGCTCCCCTTGTAAAAATTTTAAATACCAGATGCTGAACATGAATCTGTTTTATCATTGGATTTAGCATTTAATTAACTCTGAGTTTAAGTGTATGCAAGAGCTGCTGCAAGGGATTGTTGAGATTGCTGGTTTACTTACCCTTCTTCCAGAAAATATAAAAGAAAAATATCAGGCAATCACAAGAAAATAACTTAAATCGGGAATTAATTTTAAAATAATTTCTGTAAATAGATATTTATTTTTATTGCTCACTTCCTGACTTCCCATTCCAACAAACTGAGCACCAGTTCAGAAAGTGGGGTAGGGACCTGTCACGGGGTGACTCACCACACTGGTGCCTCCTGCTGGGTGTTTTGGGAATTAGCTCAGCCTCAGTGGGTGCACCCTTATGTGGTGGTGGCTCTCCTGCCCTTACCTCCATTTGAAGACCCCTTACGGCTCCTTCCTCTCAGCATCTGCTTTGTGGCACAGCCCTCCCTCCATACCACCATCCAGTTTCCCCCTCTTCTGGGGGACTCCTCCAGCAAGAGTCCAGCCACTCCTCATAGCAGCTTGGCCATCCATAGCCAGGCTGCTCCTTCAGTGAGGGGGACCCAGGCCCGCCCACTACTCCAGGTCCTGGCTCAGGGACCCTGCCAACAGCAGCTTCCTGCTGCCTCTTCCTTCCAGGTCTTTGTCTCTATTCTCTGAGCCACTTCCCCATAGCCTCTGTTCCTTCTGCTCCTGCCTCTGGCTCCAGCTCCTTTGCCCTCTTCCCAGGGCCTCGAGCATGTAAGTCCTGGCAACCTGCCAGGAGCCCTCTAGGAAGCCAGTCTTCTCCCTAGGGCTCCTTGCAGCAGACAAACCCGCTCTGGTCTGCATCTTCCTTTCATGTGGTCTGGCTGGGCCCTGGTTGGCTGGTCCAGCCTCTGTCCTAATTGTCTGCAGCTGCCACCCTAACTGGCTGTTTCTCCTGCAGCCAGTCTTTTGGCTGCCTGCTGCTCAGCCTCCCTAGGCTGGTTTTAACTCTCTCAGGGCCAGTGTGGGGCAGGTAGCTCGTCACAGGACCCAATTATTGTGTAGGTGTAGCATCCTAGAATTTATTAAGAAATTAGTTAAATAATGTTATTCTCAATTAACAGATGGAGGTAAAGAAAACCATCTGGGCTTCATATTTACCTCCTATAAAATGCCTACAATTTTTAGTTATTTGCAAGTGGGAATGTTAAAAAGAAAAGAAAAGGTGATGCCACAGTGACATGACTTAGCATGGAGGCCAGTAGGTCTCTCAATTGTCCTACTTCTCTTCCTGCTGCCTTCTTGTTGGTCTGTTCTATGCTGCTTGTTCCCCAGTTCCAGATCACACCTTCCAACTGCTGACTTCATCCGTCCCCCCCTTCCAGGCTATAGCAATGTTATAGTGCATTCTCCATGAGACTTAAGGGAGATATAACATGTTCTCACTCATAAACTATCGCCTTGCCCTGCAGAGAGTCCTTACTGGGGCTGAGGCAGCACTGTCCCCGTTCATACAGAAAGGGGTAGATCCACCAGACAAGTTACTTTTCATACAAAGATAGAGTGGGGACAATCCCTGGTTGTTTCATTTTATTTCACTTGTTACAGTGAGCCTGTCATGATAATTCCTTGAAGATAGAAGTTGGAATTTCCTGGCATGAGACCCATAGAAATGTAGACAAGCAAAGATGATGGCCAGAAAAGCATTCAAAACAATTCATATAGGCAATACAGTAGTTTGCATTGTATAATAAGATTTTCCTAGTGCTAAGATTTCAGCTATGTGTGAAATGATTTAGGATTAATACCCATCTAATTTCACAAAGCACTGGAACAGTGCTTGGCAAAGGCTATGTGGCTCTGCTATATTTGAAAGAGTTCTAGCTGTATTGCCATCACTATAAGGCAGATCACTGAATTCCTCCCTGACACAAAGCATGGTCCGGGTAGCCAGCAATGACCTTCTTGAGGATCTCTGCCAGAATTTCTTTGATAAATATCAGGATTAGCAAAGGCTGTGAGAGGTGTGAAGCATAGCAACTACAAAACAGTTGGAGGTGTTAAATAGTTACAGTACAAAGGTGCACTGCAGGATTCTTACACCAAAGAATATTCAGGAGAGCCAAAGGGGCCTGATGCATTCTTTAGGCAAACTTGCTACTTTTTAAAGTATTGCTTGTATCATTCCCAAAGCTGAGGCTGAAACACAACAGAGTTGGACTTGATCCCTGCTCTGAAGAGTTTACCAGCTCGGATTTAGAGCTGGCACCACAAGTGAGAGCCAGCACTGGAGAACTAATAAGTTGAGAGTATTGGGATGACAGGCTATATAAATAAGATCACGGAGTGACTCTCTTAGTTCATGCATACGGCATTGCAAACACTGCTTTTTAAAAATCTTAAAGTGGGTTTTTTTGTTGTCAAATTTCTATTGCCATAGATGCTGATAGGAGTTTTATCTTTGACTTCAATGGGAGCAGAATTAGTCCCACACCAAACACTTTTGAAAATCCCATCCTTCATTAGCTGTCTTCCTATAGGCTTCGTGGCAGAAATTAGCTTTATCTTGTTTTATTCTTAGTTTATTACAAAATATTGATAGGCATATTTACCTCCACTATGCTCATTTTCAAATCAGTGAATTCATATAGTTTCCTATAAAGATGAATGTTTAAGGAAACATGCAATTAAAATATATATCACAATGCTTCCTAATTCAATGGCAAACATATCATTTATACAAGCTATGCAGTGAAAGTATTACTTGTATGTATGCAGTAAACCTCTGAGCAATATAGATCTATGGAAAATATTGACTTGTATATCATATATATCACTGTTTTCTACTGGATTGATTAAGATCTATTCTAATAATTAATAGGCCATCTAGTGGCAGTCTTCTAAGCCTACTTAACAAAAACAATGAGGAGTCCGGTGTCACTTTAAAGACTAACAGATGTATTTGAGCATAACCTTTCGTGGGTAAAAAACCCCACTTCTTCAGATGCATGGAGTGAAAATTACAGATGCAGGCATTATTATACTGACACATGAAGAGAAGAGAGTTATATAACAGTGGTTTGAGCATTGGCCTGCTAAACCCAGGGTTGTGAGTTCAATCCTTGAGGGATGCCACTTAGGGATCCAGGGCAAAATCAGTACTTTGGTCCTGCTAATGAAGGCAGGGGGCTGGACTTGATGACCTTTCGAGGTCCCTTCCAGTTCTAGGAGATAGGTCTATCTCCAATTATGAAAAAAAAAAAGAGGAGAACCAGTGTGGACAAGGCCAATTCAATCAGGGTGGATGTGGTCCACTCCCAATAATTGATGAGGAGGTGTCAATGCTAGGAGAGGGAAAGTTGCTTCTGTTGTGAGCCAGCCACTCCCAGTCCCTATTCAAGACTGCATTAATGGTGTTAAATTTTCAAATGAATTTTAGATCTGCAGTTTCTCTTTGAAGTCTGTTTTTCAAGTTTTTTTGTTCAAGTATGGCTACTTTAAAATCTATTACAGAATGTCCAGGGAGATTGAAGTGTTCTCCTACTGGCTTTTGGATGTTACCATTCCCGATGTCTGATTTGTGTCCATTTGTTCTTTTACGTAGAGACTGTCCAGTTTGGCCAATGTATATGGCAAAGGGGCATTGCTGGCACATGATGGCATATATCACATTAGTAGACGTGCAGGTGAATGAGACCCTGATGGTGTGGCTCATGTGGTTGGGTCCTCTGATGGTGTCGCTAGAGTAGATATGGAGACAGAGTAGGCAATGAGGTTTGTTACAGAGATTGGTTCCTGGGTTAGTGTTTCTGTGGTGTGGTGTGTAGTTGCTGGTGAGTATTTGCTTCAGGTTTCGGGGCTGTCTGTAAGCGAGGACTGCCTGTCTCCTGAGGCCTGTGAGAGTGAGGGGTCGTTTTCCAGGATAGGTTGTAGTTTGCTGCTGATGTGCTGGAGAGGTTTTAGCTAGGGGCTGTATGTGATGGCCAGTGGTGTTCTGTTATTTTCCTTGTTGGGCCTGTCCTGTAGTAGGTGACTTCTAGGTACTTGTCTCGCTCTGTTAATCTGTTTCCTCACTTCCCCAGGTGGGTATTGTAGTTTTAAGAATGCTTGATAAAGATCTTGTAGGTGTTTGTCTCTGTCTGAGGAATTGGAGCAAATTCGGTTGTGTCTTAGGGATTGGCTGTAGAGACAATGAATCGTGTGATGTGTCGTGGATGGAAGCTGGAGGCATGTAGGTAAGTATAGTGGTCAGTAGGTTTCCGGTATAGGGTGGTGTTTATGTGACCGTCACTGTAGTGTTCAGGAAGTGGATTTCTTGTGTGGACTGGTCCAGGCTGAGGTTGATGGCGGGGTGGAAATTGTTGAAATCAAGGTGGAATTCTTCAAGGGCCTCCTTCCCATGGGTCTATATGATGAAGATGTCATCAATGTAGTGCAAGTAGAGGGAGCGGTACTAGGGGACGAGAGCTGAGGAAAAGCTGTTCTAAATCAGCCATAAAAATGTTGGCAAACTGTGGGACCATGCGGGTACCCATAGCAGTACTGGTGACTTGAAGGTATAAGTTGTCCCCAAATCTGAAATGGTTGTGGGTGAGGACAAAGTCACAAAGCTCAGCCACTAAGCCAATTTTGTTACTTATGCACAAATCAAACCAAAATATATGAAAGAAACTGAATGAATAGGATTCTGATGTATGTAAAAGCAGGTATGTTGGGTTTAAAAGTTGTGAACCATTTTTATTAAATAAATAATTTGAAATAGTTTTTTAAAAACCCCTAACAATATCATCCCAAACTTGAACTATTGCATGATTTTTTTATTTTAATTTGCTTCTGTTTGTAAAAACAGTTTCAGGTCAGTATCACTAGATGTCAGTGTTATGTAATGGCTATAAAATAGACAACCCTTTAAAAGGAAAAAAGACTTGATATATGGTAACTTAGGTTACAACTGAGAAATAATGTGCTGTGGAAAATTTACCCAGTGGATTTCACCTTCGTTTATTTATCAGTGATCTCTTATGATGCTGTCTTTACAGTTTGTTGAATGTTTTTGAAAGTATTGAATAGCTCTTTGGTCTTGATCTTCCATTTTGTCTGAACTCTGCTTGATGCAGGACCCAAGTAGGTGAGCGTCAAAGATGGCCTGTGCCATCTTTACATTCCCCTAGTCTTGAGGCTGCTTATCCAGCCCCTGATGTAAATTAGAGCAACTTCAGAGTTCTTCTTACTTTCATCTTGTTGCAACAAGCCCCCTAAAGGGCTATTCTGGCAGCGGAGACTGTAGTCAAGTTCAGAGGTGCACCAGCCATGCTCTAACATACCATTTATCCGAGGAACCATGAAAGCATGACTTAGGGATGGCCCCATTCCACCTGGGAATTTCCCAATAAACCAGTTCCACTGTTGAGCTATAGCAGAAAAGTGGGAAGATCTGGTCCTTTGTCTGTTGACTGTGTGCAATCTGTTTTTTGTGAGTATTAAAAATTCAAATTGTGTTGGTTAGGTTCAGGTGACAGGTTTGAATGGTATGTTTCCATTCCACGAACAATGAATGTGAAACCACTTAGGATTAATATCCATGTGACAATTGTAGGCCATTGTCTAAGACAGGGGTCGGCAATCTTTCAGAAGTGGTGTACCAAATCTTCATTTATTCACTCTAATTTAAGGTTTTGCGTGCCAATAATACATTTTAATGTTTTTAGAAGGTCTCTTTCTATAAGTCTATAATAAATAACTAAACTATTGTTGTATGTAAAGTAAATAAGGCTTTTAAAATGTTTGAAAAGCTTCATTTAAATTAAATTAAAATGAAGAGCCCCTAGGACCGGTGGCCTGGACCTGGGCAGCATGAGTGCCACTGAAAATCAGCTCGCGTGCCGCCTTCGGCACCTGTGCCATAGGTTGCCTACCTCTGGTCTAAGAGGAGATTAGGGAATTCTCAATAATAATACTTTAAACTAAAAACATATGAATGACAAGATAATATTTCATTCAGAGCTGGTGATCATATTTTTAAGTGAATATTATTAATGAGTACCTAAGAACATAATTTTACCTAAAATAGAAATCTTAGGCTTTAGAAATTAATGCAAATAATTAAACAATAAGGAGGCAAACCTACAAGGTGCCAGTCACCCTCATCTCATTGAAATCAGTCAAGCGGAGGGCACTTGAGTCTCACAGGAGTAGATATCACCCTGCAGGAATAAGCTACAGGATAAAAAAAAATTTCTAGACCCTAATTTCAATATATTTGTTTAAAGGTATGGTAATGAGAAATAACATTAATAGAATTTGAGTTAATGCTGTGATAAACCTACCACAAACATATTGACATTGAGGCAAACATGAAGGTCTTAAGAATTTGGTAGATCATTACCTAGGCCAAGCCTTAGATGTCCTTAATATTGCTACTGCTAATCTGCCAAAAATGTACCATGTAATGTTTAAATAAATACAAAATATTAAATAGTGTTGCAGCATTGTCAGAGAGAGGTTCAGAAATTGGAGAAGATTAAAGAAACTTCCAGAAAATGAAGATACTTCATGTACTTTTAAAAATTATTTAAATAATCCTTTATTTAAAAAATTAGAAAATGAATGGACTTAAAAACCTCAATTAATGTGCTGCCATTTTTGTATGCTAGCTTCAGTGCATTATAGTGTAATGAAGATCTCTGTTGTACCAGAAGGAGACTGGTTTTTATTATAAGTATTTATTTTTTGGTGAGTGTTAACTATTTTGTCTGACAATAATATGTTTTCATAGAGAAGAAAGATGGGAAAATGAAATGATACAAATAAAATAACTTGGTACCTGCCATAGTTTTAAAAGAGCTGGCTGAGGAGCTCACTGGACCATTCATGTTGATTTCCAATAAGTCTTGGAGCACTGGGAAAGTTCGAGATGACTGGAAGAAAGCTAATGTTTTGTCAGTTTTTAAAAAGGGTAAATGGGATGACTCAGGTAATTATGGGTCTGTCAGTCAGACATCAATCCTGGGCAAGATGATGAGCTAGCTGATATGGGAGACAGTTACTAACTAGAACTAAAGGAGGGTAATATAATTACTGCAAATAAACATGGGTTTATGGAAAATAGATCCTGTCACACTAACTTGATAACTTTTTTTATGAGATTACAAGTTTGGTTGATAAAAGTAATAGTGTTAATGTAATATACTTAGATTTCTGTAAAGCATTTGACTTGGTATCATATGACAATTTGATTAAAAAACTAAAATTAACATGGCACACATTAAATGGATTAAAAGCTAGCTAACTGATGGGTCAAAATAAATCTTTAAACGGGAAACCATCATTGAGTGTGGCTCTTTCCAGTGGGGGTCCTGAAGAGGTTGTGTTTTGGCTCTGTGCTATTTAACATTTTTATCAGTGACCAGAAAGAAAACATAAAATCATCGCGGATAAAGTTTGCAGATGACACAAAAACTGGTGGGGGGAGTGGTAAATAATGAAGAGGACAGGTCACTAATACAGAGCAATCTGGATCGCTTGGTAAACTGGGTACAAGCAAACTGTGTGTGTTTTAATACAGCTAAATGTAAATGTAGGAACAAAAAATGTAGACCATACTTTCAGGATGGGAGACTCTATCCTTGGAAGCAGAGACTCTGAAGAGATTTGGAGGTTGTAGTGGATAATCAGCTGAACATGAGCTGAACAGTGTAACAATGTGGCCAAAAGAGCTAATGCCATCTTGGGATGCATAAAGAGAGTAGGAATAGAGAGGTTATTTTATCTCTGTATTTGGCAGTGGTGCAACTACTACTGAAATATTGTGTCTGGTTCTGCCTACAATTCAAGAAGGATGTTGACAAATTGGAGAGGGTTCAGAGAAAATACAGGAGACTGATTAAAGGATTAGAAAACACACCTTATAGTGGTAGACTCAATCTATTTAGTTTAACAAACAGAAGTGTAAGGAGTGCCTTGATTACAGTCTATAAATATCTACGTGGGGAACAAATATTTAGTGATGAGCTCTTCAATCCAGCAGAGACAGGTATAACATGATCCAATGGCTGGAAATTGAAGCTAGACAAATTCAAACTGGAAATAAGGTATAATTTTTAACAATCAGAGTAATTAACCATTGGGACAGATTAGAAAAATTCATGGTGGATTCTCCATTACTGACAATTTTTGAATTAAGATTGTAATTACTTTGGGGAAGTTCTATGGCCTGTGTCATACCGGAGGTCAGTGTCAATGATCCTAATGGTCCCTTCTGGCCTTAGACTCTATGAATCTAGAGTATCCATTTAACCACACCTCCTTTTGTCACACTGTTGGGTTCCTATTACAGAAATATCTGATCTGCCATACAGAATAAGATACTGGATTTTTTCCCTTATAAGTTAGGTAGTCCAAAATAAGCATGGCCATCACAGTGAAATGTTTCTATAGTATATTGAGTTACTCATGGGTGAGAGTATCTCTTAAGGTATCTTCTAACATCCTGTTATGAGTTTTCCAATTTATCCTGTTTTACATTATACAAAGTTTAGCATGGACTGAGGCCCATTACAGAAACAGAAATATAATAATAATAACTAGTAGCCATCTAGCACTTTACATCAAATGGTCTGTATTGCAGTCCATTTGACAGGATGATTTTGCACCATAAATGAATCAGTTTGCAAGAAAATGATCAACAGTGACTAGCTGATGCTGTACACTTTTAATGTTAACGTTGCAGCTGTAGATGGGATTGGGGGGTTGTCATTCAGACAGTTGCCAAATGTTCATTTTGTGGGCTCCCTTAGCAAATATGGCTGGGCATAGCAGCCCTCCTAGTTTAAGCTTACATGTATACTAATTTTTCTCATTTGTTTATAGGTCTTATCAACATTCCTGCTGTGGCCTTTGGGATATTCTCAGGAGGACTGATCATGAAAAAATTCCGGATTAATGTTTTGGGGGCTGCAAAGCTGTCCTTGGGATCATCCTTCTTTGGTTACCTCTTGCTACTTTCACTATTTGCAATGGGCTGTGAGAACTCAGACGTGGCAGGACTGACGGTGTCTTATGAAGGGTATGTTGGAAAGAGCAACGTTGAGTGCAAAGTTCCATTTTAAAGCAACCTGCTTCCTCAAAGTATTCCACATATTCCATGAATATACTCACCTGGGATCTAATCTAATCCAATCCAAAGCAACTTTCCATTGACTTCAGCAGGATCTGGAGAAGAGCCCAGAATCCCTCTGTAATTGTTTTTAGCACCCAAGTCCTTATTCTTCTCTATGCAAGTTATTCCTGTGTAGATGAATTGAAATTCATGGCATTTCCTGTGAGTTCTCTGACTGGGGAGTGGAGCTGTGCTGCTCCTCACAAAAGGCCCTTTTAATCCACAGATCCCTGAAGAGCTCAATGAGCCAAGAGGCATCTGTATCTGTCTTCCTTGCCTCTGTCTGCTGCTGAATACCCCTGGACTCTCTAATGCTCTCTGGACATGCCTGTGGTAGGGTTCCCCCTAGCAGGACCACTGTAGAAAACCCTTCAAGGTGGAGATTTAAACTGCAGAGGGTGAAATAGTGCACGTTAATCATCACTTTGGGTATGTCTACACTACAGGATTATTCCGATTTTACAGAAACCCTTTTTTTTTAAAACAGGTTGTATAAAGTCGAGTGCACGTGGCCACACTAAGCACATTAATTCGGCGGTGTGCGTCCATGTACCGAGGCTGGCGTCGATTTCCAGAGCATTGCACTGTGGGTAGCTATCCCTAGCTATCGCATAGTTCCCGCAGTCTCCCCCGCCCGTTGGAATTCTGGGTTGAGATCCCAATGCATGATGGGGCGAAAAAAGTGTCGCGGGTGATTCTGGGTAAATGTCGTTATTCAAGCCTTCCTCCGTGAAAGCAATGGCAGACAATCATTTTGTGCCCTTTTTCCCTGGATTGCCCTGGCAGACGCCACAGCATGGCAACCATGGAGCCCGTTTAGCCTTTTGTCACTGTCACCGTATGTGTACTGGAGATTGCTGACAGATGTGGTACTGCAGTGCTGCACAGCAGCATTCATTCACCTTTGCAAGGTAGCAGAGATGGTTACCAGCCCTATATCACTGTCTGCAATTGGAAATTGGCTATGATGGTTTTCAATCCTTTTGTACCGTCTGCCGGGAATGACCAGGAGTCATTCCCATTTTTGCCCAGGCGCCCCCGGCCGACTTCACCGAGGCCAGCCAGGAGCACTCACAGGATGATAAGGATGGTTTCCAACCCTTTTGTACTGTCTGCCATCAGGAAAGGAAGGGGAGAGGATGCTGCTGTTCAGCGCCGCAGCACCATTTCTACCAGCAGCATGCAGTAGACATACGGTTACATTGAAAAAAGGCGAGAAATGATTTTTTTCTCTTTTCTTTCACTGGGGGGGGGCGGGCAGCAATACATTGACGACATATACCCTGAACCGCCCTGGACAATGCTTTTGACCCTTCAGGCACTGAGAGCTCAGTCAAGAATGCAAATGCTTTTCGGAGACTGCGGGGACTGTGAGATAGCTGTAGTTTTCAGTCCCCCTTCCCTCCCTCCATGAGCGTCCATTTGATTCTTTGGCTTTCTGTTACACTTGTCACGCAGCACTGTGTTGAGTCCCTACTGTGGCCTCTGTCTGGAGATTTTTTCCAAATGCTTTGGCATTTCGTCTTCTGGAACAGAACTCTGATAGAACAGATTTGTCTCCCCATAAAGTGATCAGATCCAGTATCTCCCGTACAGTCCATGCTGATCAGTGCTCCACGCTGGGCAAACAGGAAATGAAATTCAAAAGTTCGTGGGGCTTTTCCTGTCTACCTGGTCAGTGCATCTGACTCCAGATTGCTGTCCAGAACGGGCACAATGGTGCACTGTGGAATAGCTCCCGGAGGCCAATACCATCGAATTGCGGCCACACTAACCCTAATCCGAAATGGCAATACCGATTTGAGCGCTACTCCCCTCGTCGGGGAGGAGTACAGATATCGATATTAAGTGCCCTTTGTATCGAAATAAAGGGCTTCGTTTTGTGAATGGGTGCAGGGTTACTTCGATTTAACGCTGCTAAATTTGGTATAAATGCATAGTGTAGACCAGGCCTCTGAGTGAAATCCTGACCCCACTGAAGTAAATGAAAGTTTTGCCATTGACTTCAAGGGGCCAAGATTTCATACTCTGCGGTAATCTATACCAGTTTCCCCAACAGATTTTGATAGACGAATCCAATGGTACTTGACTAGTTGTCACTCCCATGAAACTCTGCTGATTCCCCACCTCCAAGAGCCCTTCATGGGACAAAGATGGAAAGAGTCAGCACAGTACCTGGAAGTGGTTGCATTCCCACTTTTCACACCATTGCAGCCGAGATCTGCAGGCACAAGTTTCCTTAGGCTTGCGGCAGCAGAGGTGACCCCAGTGACTTTCTGGATGGGCTTTCTGTGCTTGCTTCTGCAGCCACTCCATGAGTGATGTTCCTATTGAGGTCAAAGGAAGGTCTGTAGATTGAGTGGCTGAAGGGTCAGGTCCTCAACTTAGATCAATCCATCTGTGATCACTTTCCCTCACTTTCCCGCCTCTTTTTCAATAGCTTTTCGGTAGGGATGATTTTTTCCCCTTTGCCATCAGAGTGACCAATGTTCTGAGCATTTGGGTCCAAGTTTGTTTAATTGAATTGTGCCCCAGATGTTTCAGATGAATATTTTAGAAAATAAAAACAATACATCAGAACACTAGCTAACAATGCCCCTTTAATAAAACATATGCTGTATTTTAATAGGCATGTCATGTTGTAGAATACTGTTTGATTGCAGAGAGGAAACATTTGTAAAGGGAAGTAGAAAGAAAACAGTTCAGTAGACTAAAGATACAAGGATACACTCAGGTGCATCTTCCTGAAAATATAGCCCATGGTTTGAAGACATTTCTACTTAAAGCTGCTGAGAAACTGCATTTCATTTTGTTTCTGAGGTTTGTTTTGGTTTTTTGTCAGAATGAAACAGGTCTCTAGCTATGAAGAGACCCTCTTTTCTGAGTGCAATTCAGGATGCATATGTTCAAAAAATGAATGGGATCCTATATGTGGGGAAAATGGAATCACCTACATGTCGGCGTGTCTTGCTGGTTGCAAAACATCCAATGGAAGCGGAAAAACCTCTGTAAGAAACTTTTCTATCATCATTTATGATGCTTTGGTCTGTCTTATCCTAGCTAGCTTTGTTACGGCAAATGAATTGCAATTTTTTTAAAAGTAGGGATCTATGAGTTTCCTTAAGTTCCTTGGTTTTCAGCAATGTGCTACAGAAGATAGGAACTTTCTAGGGTGTGCTTTTTTGTTTTTTCATGGAAAATTTTCTGTTTTTCATAAAATGAAAACATGAACATTGAAAATGTAATTGTATTTGGAAAAAAATTGTTTTTTAGTTGTCAAAACCATTATCAGTTTGAGGGTTTTAAATAAAAACCTGAAATATTTTGTCAATAATTGGACATATCTTTGGAAATGTCTGTTTCAAGAAAAAATACTTTTTTAAAACAAAAAAAAATAATTTTTCAACAGAAAATTTTTGATTAACTCTAATTTTGGATTGCACATAGAGATTTTGACTGTCCAAGAGTCTGGAAAAATACAGTAAACAATATTGTAACATTTTAGGTGGTCATTTTTCCCTTACTCCTCTGCTATACATAGTATATCTCAATAAACATATACTTTTACCTGCTATATTCCAGGTATTTTATAATTGCAGCTGTGTGGGAATTACAGCGTCTCCATCAAGAAGCTCCTCAGCGGTGATGGGAGCATGTCAAAAAGGAAATGAATGTCCAAAAATGTTTCTGTATTTTCTGGTAATATCAGTCATCACTTCATATACTTTATCAATAGGTGGTACACCTGGATATATACTACTTCTAAGGTAAATAGAGATAATTCCTTTTACTGGCAAATGTTTTCAAAGGGATTTGATATTAAAATCCATTTTCTGTCTTCATTCATAATACTGAGTGTCCTTTGCAACTAGTCTTAAAGGCAGTGGAAAGAGGATTTCAGAAGGTTTTTTAACCATTAAAAAGCTTCCTGATGAATTGATGTATAGCAATATAAATGCTACCCGTTAAGCTACATTGTGCTTCTGATTAGATGATACAAATAGCTTCAGATCTAGGTTTACCATCAGCATACATATACTCACTTTCACTCTGGGCCTGATTCTCATTTACACCAAGGCCACTTCTTATAGCTCTGGTAGTGGAAACTTACATTAACTTTAAATGCCCTTTAAACAGCAGGAATGGTGGCAAAGGATCTTAGTGTATCAGAGAACCAAGCCTTGTGTGTATGCATAGTCAGTCAAATGTTCATAGGTACTGAGTACCCAAAAAAGCCATTGATTTAAGTGTGTGTGTCTGTATTAAATCATTACAAAAGAACCTAGAGACAGACTAAAACCAAACCAGAAGCTGAAAATTCACTCTGATCCTCCCCTTAGGATTCATGGCAAATTAGTGATTCCAGATTATCAGTTAAAACTCTTGTATGCAACATAACAAAAGTAGAATTGATCTGAGATTTTTTTTCTATTGTGTCAATAACTGCCTTTCACAGAGACAGTCACATGTGCTAGTGGACCAGTGGCACCATGACTTATCCAGTACTGAATAGAGGCTTGCAAGCAAATTTTCAGAAAATATATAGGGGATATAATATGATCTGTATATAATCTTGATTTGTTCAGCTTCAGTCTGCTCTCTCTGACTTCCAAAAAACCTACGTTTTAGGCATCAGTCTCACTGCCTCTTGAAAAGCTTTTCCTCCTCAGTTCCTTTGGCCAGACTCCCTTCAACTTCCCTTGCCTAGCTTCCAAAATGCAAAAAAATAACATCTAGGTAACTGAGAGTGTGGAGGGCGTCAGATTGTATTTCAAATTGTCCTGACTTCTGAAAGAACTCATCTGACATATACCCTTTCTTACTGCAAGAGCTTAAGTATCATCCTGAACAGACAGGGCTAAAGCTGGAAATACTCTGAATATTGGGCTTTATGCAAAAATGCCACCCTGAGATACTGAAGGTAACATAATTTCAAGTGTGATTCCAGCATAATCACAGATATACCGGTATTTTTCCAGTGGAATATTGGAGCTTGCAAAAGAACTACTTCAACCCCTTTTGGTTTCTTTCACTGCAGGAAGTAACTTTGACAAAGCACAATCTTATCATAACATATTTGAGTTCTCCTTACTCATGCAAATCATCCCTTTTCAGTTCATGCAATCACTCACTTGAATAATGATTGCCCATACAAGTGAGGCTTGATGGCTCATGATTTTGTCTGAAATCTTGAAATTAGGGCTGTCAATTAATCAGTTAACTCAAGTGATTAACTAAAAACAAAGTTAATCACAATTAAAAAAATTAATCACGATTAATCACACCGTTAAACAATAGAATACCAATTGAAATTTATTAAATGTTTTTGGATGTTTTTCTACATTTTCAAATATATTGATTTTTATTACAACACAGAATACAAAGTGTACAGTGCTCATTTTATATTATTATTTTATTACAAATATTTGCACCATAAAAATGATAAAAGAAATAGTATTTTTCAATTCACTTCATACAAGCACTGCAGTGCAATCTCTTTATTGTGAAAGTGTAATTTACAAATGTAGATTTTTTTTCTGTTACATAACTGCTCTCAAAAACGAAACAATGTAAATCTTTAGAGCCTACAAGTCCACTCAGTCCTGCTTCTTGTTCAGCTAATTGCTAAGACAAACAAGTTTGTTTACATTTACAGGAGATGCTGCTGCCTGCTTCTTATTTACAATGTTACCTCAATTTCAGTAAGGCATTTGACACGGTTCCACATGGGGAATTATTAGTTAAATTGGAAAAGATGGGGATCAGTATGAAAATTGAAAGGTGGATAAAGAACTGGTTAAAGGGGAGACTACAACAGGTTGTACTGAAAGGTGAACTGTCAGGCTGGAAGGAGGTTACTAGTGGAGTTCCTCAGGGATCAGTTTTGGGACCAATCGTATTTATCCTTTTTATTACTGACCTTGGCACAAAAAGCAGGAATGTGCTAATAAAGTTTGTGGATGACACAAAGCTGGGAGGTATTGCTAACACAGAGAAGGACCGGGATATCATACAGGAAGATCTGGATGACCTTGTAAACTGGAGTAATAGTAATAGGATGAAATTTAATAGTGAAAAAGTGCAAGGTCATGCATTTAAGGATTAATAACAAGAATTTTAGTTATAAATTGGGGACACATCAGTTGGAAGTAATGGAGGAGGAGAAGGACCTCGGAGTATTGGTTGATCACAGGATGACTATGAGCCACCAATGTGATATGGCCGTTAAAAAAGCTAATGCAATTTTAGGATGCATCAGGGGAGGTATTTCCAGTAAAGATAAGGAGGTGTTAATACCATTGTACAAGGCACTGGTGAGACCTCATCTGGAATACTGTGTGCAGTTCTGGTCTCCCATGTTTAAGAAGGATGAATTCAAGCTGGAACAGGTTCAGAGACGGGCTACTAGGATGATCCGAGGAATGGAAAACCTGTCTTATGAAAGGAGACTGAAAGAGCTTGGCTTGTTTAGCCTAACCAAAAGAAGGTTGAGGGAGGATATGATTGCTCTTTACAAATATATCAGAGGGATTAATATCAGGGAGGGAGAGGAATTATTTAAGCTTAGTACCAATGTGGACACAAGAACAAATGGATATAAACTGGACACTAGGAAGTTTAGACTTGAAATTAGACGAAGGTTTCTAACCATTAGAGGAGTGAAGTTCTGGAACAGCCTTCCAAGAGGAGTAGTGGGGGCAAAAGACATATCTGGCTTTAAGACTAAGCTTGATAAGTTTATGGAGGGGATGGTATGATGGGATAGCCTAATTCTGGCAATTAATTTAGAATTGATCTTTGATTATCAGCAGGTCAGTATGCCCAGTGGTCTGTGATGGGATGTTATATGGGATGGGATCTGAGTTACTGCAGAGAATTCTTTCCTGGGTGCTGGCAGGTGAGTCTTGCCCACATGCTCAGGGTTTAACTGATCGCCATATTTGGGGTCGGGAAGGAATTTTCCTCCAGGGCAGATTGGCAGAGGCCCCGGAAGTTTTTCGCTTTCCTCTGCAGCGTGGGGCGCGGGTCACTTGCTGGAGGATTCTCTGCAGCTTGAGGTCTTCAAACCACAATTTGAGGACTTCAATAATTCAGAAATAGGTTAGGGGTTTGTTGTGGGAGTGGGTGGGTGAGATTCTGTGGCCTGCTTTGTGCAGGAGGTCAGACTAGATGATCATAATGGTCCCTTCTCACCTTAAAGTCTGTGAGTCTATAAGGGAGAACAAGTTTGCATGGCACTTTTGTAGCTGGCATTGCAAGGTATTTATGTGCCAGATATGCTAAGCATTTGTATGCCCCTTCATACTTCAGCCACCATTCCAGAGGACATGCTTCCATGCTCATGATGCTCGTTAAAAATAACGTGTTAATTAAATTTGTGACTGAACTGCTTGTGGAGAACTGTATGTCTTCAGCTCTGTATTACCCGCATTCTGCCATATATATCATGTTATAGCAGTCTCGGATGATGACCCAGCACATGTTTGTTTTAAGAACACTTTCACAGCAAATTTGACAAAACGCAAAGATATAAAATTAGCTACAGCACTTGACCCAAGTTTAAGAATCAGAAATGCCTTCCAAAATCTGAGGGGGACGAGGTGTGGAGCATGCTTTCAGAAGTCTTAAAAGAGCAAGACTCAGATGCAGAAACTACAGAACCCAAACCACCAAAAAAGAAAATCAACCTTCTGCTGGTGGCATCTGACTCAGTTGATGAACATGCATTGGTCTGCTTTGGATTGTTATCGAGCAGAACCCATCATCAGCATGGAAGCATGTCCTATGGAATGGTAGTTGAAGCATGAAGGGACATATGAATCTTTAGCTCATCTGGCACGTAAATATCTTGCGACGCCGGCTACAACAGTGCCACGAGAACACCTGTTCTCACTTTCAGGTGACATTGTAAACAAGAAGTGGGCAGCATTATCTCCTACAAGTTGTAACCAAGTTTGTTTGTCTGAGCGATTGGCTGAACTAGGACTGAACGGACTTGGAGGTTCTAAAGTTTTACAGTGTTTAATTTTTCAGAGCAATTATTTTTATACATAATTCTACATTTGCAAGTTAAACTTTCATTATAAAGAGATTGCACTACAGTACTTGTATGAGGTGGATTGAAAAGTGCCATTTATTTTGTTTTTACAGTGCAAATACTTGTAATCAAAAATAAATATAAAGTGAGCACTGTACACTTTGTATTCTGAGTTGTAACTGAAATCAATTTATTTGAAAATGTACAAAACATCCAAAAATATTTAAGTAAATGGTATTCCATTATTTTTTAACAACCCGTTTAATTTTTTTAATCGCATGAGAGCCCTACTTGAAATGTATTGATGATTTCAGGTTCAATGTCACTAAGACCCTGTCTATTCTTGTTTTGTTTGTTTGCACCAGTTTTGTTTCAAACCTGGGTCAGCTCCACCAGTACAAGCCCCTTCTTCCAGCAGGACAGCACATCAAAGAGGGGAGTTGCATTTGTGTAGCAACATCATCTGCAAAAAATTCCCAGTACGGAATGAGCAGTGATCATTGTTGGAATGAATGTAGGAAATATAAAAGCTCAGCGTAATAAATTATTAAGCCACCATTTAAATTTTCAACTCAAAGGCATCTATATTTCTACCTGAAGAAGTATTTAGGGAGGATAGAACTCCTCCTGTCAAAGTCAGTTGAAGTTTCCTGGACTCCACACACCTAAAGATTTGCTAACGTGATTTTTCCAATTTCAATTATCTATATGGAACAGTTTTGAAATGCTTTCAACAATAATTGCAAATTTTAAAAAACAATTTTCATTTCATAAATCAGAAGATAAAACTTTATGCACAAAACTTTGCATATAATTTGCAAACAGAAAAAGGGACTACATTTATTTTTTAAAAAATCAGTTAATTTAGTTAGTTTATTGTGGGCCAGATTCTGATGCCCTCACTCTCTGAGTAATCCCACTGAAACCAATGGGACTAATTGCAAACTACTCAACATGAGTAAGGGCATCAGAATCTGGCCCCTAGAAAATTAATAAAATTAATTCTTTTTACAAAATAAATCAGTTCATTTGTCTGTTCGTGAATCATCTCCAAACATATTTGAATTTTTATGAACTTGCTCTCTATTGTGAAATCATTGAATGATTGGCTTTCCAAGGAAATTTTTATGAACAAAAAATGAGCTTATATTCACAGAATGCAAATATGTGCACTTTAGAAACAAAATTACTGCCCAAGTGAATTTGCAGTTTTCATTCAAGCAACCATTTGCCAATGAATTTTTTTTTTTGGCATTTTCAGCCAACTCTAACATTGAAAGTTGGTTCTGGTATTTGGTGAAATATGAAATGTGAGATCCAAATGTGGTATATGAATGCAGAAGCTAAATCCCTACAAGACTTTAAGATTTAGTGTCATTTGCTTCAAGGGTTTACAGGATTATAATCAGTGAAATGTGCTTATGCTCAGTGACTGATTCATTTATTGTAGTGTTCCTTTAAAGGTATTAGGCTAATTAGAATTGCCAAAGGACTTTAGAAACTACTGAAGTTATGTGACACTAATGAAATGCAGACGGGAGTAATTTAAGTAAAGGCATGCTATTAATAGAGAGCTATAAAGTGAAGAAGGGTCACCCTAAGTTGTCTCTGAATGGACTGGCTTTCATTGCATGGGGAAACACAGATTCTATTGAGGAGCTAGTTCAGGGGTCGGCAACCTTTCAGAAGTGGTGTGCCGAGTCTTCATTTATTCCCTCTAATTTAAGGTTTCGCGTGCCAAGTAATACATTTTAACGTTTTTAGAAGGTCTCTTTCTATAAGTCTATAATATATAACTAAACTATTGTTGTATTTAAAGTAAATAAGTTTTTTAAACTGTTTAAGAAGCTTCATTTCAAATTAAATTAAAATGCAGGGCCCCCCGGACCGGTGGTCAGGACCTGGGCAGTGTGAGTGCCACTGAAAATCAGCTTGTGTGCTGCCTTTGGCATGAGTACCATAGGTTGCCTACACCTGTACTAGTTAAACAAATGCTCTGATGAAATTTTCAGTCAAATTGGAGCAACTCCTTAATATAAGGAATAATTTAAATAAAGGATAAATTTAAATATAAAGAAGCAGATTTCAGATACCAAATCTCTCTCTCTCTCTTGGTTTCCAGCATCTGAATGGATTAATTTTATTTGTCGATGGTACCTGATTCACTAATTTCTTTCAACCTTTGTGTCATCATTTATACTAGTACAAAGTGAGTGTAAAAATATGAGACTATTTTACTTTTCCACTGGTGTAAATGACGGCACAAGGGCAGGGCATTAGAGAATCAGGCGTATACATGTGGTTGCTAAGAAGCTCTTTTGACTTTGGATACTTAGTTATGTTTTTGATTCAGACCTTTTGTGTCCTTTTGAGTGTTAGTTAAATAGCTGGAGGGCCTGATTATCATTTACACTAAGGCTTTTTGAGACTGCTGTGGCTGTGTAAGGGGCCCTGAAAGTGGTCAGTTGGAGCAGTGTAAATGAAGGGCTGTAGTAAATGAGAATTTTCTGAAGGGGCTTTAAAATTCTTTTAAAATACCCTTGGAAGGGATGACTTCCTGGAATGTCCTTTCAAGACACTAAATTACTGTTTCTTGCAGTATGTCATTGCTGCCATCCTTAGATAATATTCTGGAAATGGTTTTGAGGAAAATAATGAGTCTTCATAGGTGACTTTCCCTAGGTGTGGGGAAAGGGATTAATCCTACAAGTAGTTAAACAGTTCCTGAGAAGGGCTGAGCACCACAACCCTTGATTTCAGTGGAATTTGTGTGTACTCCTTAGCTCTCAGGAGGCACCCAGTACCTTGTAGGATTAAACTCCAAAACATTATATTTATCCACAGTACAGATTTAGCTTCAGCCTTCTTTTTGATCTACTTACATATGCTAAACAGGATGGCCAAGACATTAATATATTGTTTTATTAACTACCGTTAACACAAGGAAATGCATGTATCAGGTAGAGCAAAGCACTAATTTTGACACATGCCTAATTTTAAGCACATCAATAATCCTTTTGATTTCAGCGGGACTATTCATATGCTTAAAGTTAAGCCTGTGCTTAAGGTCTTCGCTGGCCAGGGTCAGAATGTTTGTTTTTTTTCTAAGGGCATGGCCCCGCAGTCCTTGTGACTGCGAAACTCATTTACTTACATCAGAGCTATGTTCATACTACTAGCCATCACTACATTGAGTTCGAAGCCTTTTGAAATACTTGGCTGTGTGTGTGCAGAACTAATTTCCCACATGCTGTGTGAGTAAGTTGTTCCAGTTTGAAGATGCACTGCTGTCGTCTTAAAATTTTATATTGAAGTTAGATGTAAAGAATTCCTAGGCCTGACTTTCACGTCATCACATTAAATTCATGCCTGTTGTTGTGCTACTGTAATCAATGGCATTATCTCAAAGTAAAACTAGCATAATAGAGTGGAAAATCAAGGCCCTCCATTTGTAATTAATGTTTTATTTCACTTTAACAATCATTTCTCTTTTTTTTTTTTTAGATGCATTAAACCACAACTAAAATCTTTTGCGCTTGGTATTTATACCTTGGCAATAAGAGTTCTTGGTAAGTTTGGTTCTACATTTCATCTTATTTGGATACATTGTAGTACTGTTCTTATTAACTGCTTATGTCAGCAGTGACCCAGACTGTTGTCTAGAATTAATTTTAGCTGCCATGTACATATTTAAATGGTAAAAATATGACAAATATTAGGAATAGAAGAACGGTGAGAGAATTTGTGTTTTGTGAAACCTGTAAAAAAAATTCCATTTATTATAAAAATGTTAACAAATATTGAAAGAATACACAAAGGCAACAAGGAAACAGCAGCATTATTTCTAGAGCTGTTGTTTTTCATACAACATTAAACCATATCTGAGTTTCCTCTCCCTAACCTAGTTATTCAGAAACGCTATAGCAATTGTCATGGTATAATAACTAGAACAGAATAGAATAGGGCCTCCGTTTCTGCTCAGTCTTTACTCAGACATATTTTCATTGACTTCAGTGAGAATTTGCCTAAATATAGACCACTGATGTCAAGGGCAGATTTAAAGTCTTTCTACTGGCTTCAATGGGCATTAGAGCTTGATCATATACCCTTTGCTCACATTAAACACCCACTCAAGTCAATGGAAGAGTTAAGTGTGCAAGGAATGCAGGATCTGACTCCTTATTTAAGCAACTGATATGACTGGCTCACATCAGCCTAATATATATAATCAAGTTGTTGTTGTTATGAGGAGAGATTAATAAGACTGGAACTTTTCAGCTTGGAAAAGAGATGATTAAGGGGGTGGGATATGCTGGAGGTCTATAAAATCATGGCTGGTGTGGAGAAAATAAATAAGGAAGCGTTATTTACTCCTTCTCATTAACTCAAGAATTAGGGGTCACCAAATAAAATTAATAGGCAGCAGGTTTAAAACAAACAAAAGGAAGTATTTCTTCACAGAACGCACAGTCAACCTGTGAAACTCTTTGCCAGAGGATGTTGTGAAGGCCAAGACTATAACAGGGTTCAGAAAAGAACTAGATACATTCATGGAGGATAGGTCCATCAATGGCTATTAGTCAGGATGGGCAGGGATCGTGTTTCTAGTCTGTGTTTGCCAGAAGCTGGGAATGGGCAACAGGAGATGGATCTCTTGATGATTATCTGCTCTGTTCATTCCCTCTGAAGCACCTGGCACTGGCCACTGTTAGAGACAGGATACTGAGCGAAATGGACCTTTGGTCTGACCTAGTATGGCCATTCTTATGTTCTTATTATTGTGTATCATAACATATAAAATTAATAATATTTTATTCAAAAATCACATTAATGCTCTTTGTTTAATACTTACAGCAGGAGTCCCAGCCCCTGTGTATTTTGGAGTGTCAATAGACACCACATGCTTGAAATGGGGAAGCAAAAGGTGTGGGGGAAGAGGAGCGTGTAGGCTATATGATTCTAATGCATTTAGGTAAGAGATTTGGTGAATTCATTCTTTCACCTCACAGATTTTAATTATGTTTACGCACTGAGAGCTAGAGCTGGTAGAAAATTACTGGTCAAAACTTTTTTGGATGGACAGTTGGGTTTTTAATTCAACAAAAATGATAATGGAAGGTATCTGCTTTTTTTGAAAGCAAAACCCCAAAACCAGAAAAATAGGGAGATAGGGAAATGATGGAAAACCAAAAATCTTTTGGTTTGAGGCTATTTGGGGCTGAAACTTTTCAGTTTGGTGCACTTTGTGACAGATATTTATTCACTTCCCCCTCCTTTTTATAGAAAGTTTAAATTTTCTGCAGAACCATCTCTCCCCTCCACCCCCAGTTTTTTTTAACTACTAGCTCTAGTGCAGACCAAACTGTGGTAGCTAATTGCTGCTGCACATGGAGACAATACAGAGCTGGATCAGAACAAAGCATTATGGTCAGGGAGCCACAAAAGCCTGTAACAAGGTGTGCTAGCTCTTTAAGGACCAGCCTAGGTTCAGGATAGTTACTGATTTCTTCCCAGGACAGAGACATTCTCAGACATGTTGTATGGAACAACATCTACAGACTAGAACAGCTAGACATGCTGGGAAATGGGATTGGTAAAAAAGAGACTTGGAGGAAGCAGGACTGCTGGTAGATCTCACCACTGAGGACACAAGAAGTTAGGTAAGGAGTAAGTCCTGTTTTGAATAGTCCTATGGAAAGAAATAGAAAGATTAGGAACCTGGCAGGACTCCATTTTCATTTGGGGACTCCAGGTGTTTCTGTAACACAGTAACAAATAATTATAATAGTTCATAATTATTGATAATAAATGCCTGCATCACAGAAATGCCAGTCTTGGTGGTATCTGATGAAACTGCCCAGGCTTGAATTGACTGCTAAAGAGATGTAAACATTTCTCTCCCGCTGAAGGACTTTGGTAGATTCGCTGTGTGGGAAGCTCGTACTGCCACTGCCTATGCTGTACCTGATATATGGCTAAAACTCAGGGTGTTAAACAGACAAACACCTTATTTATTCAGTTTTACCAATTTTATCGAAATTATAAATGAATCCCTTTCGCAGAGTTCTTTCAGATGTATCTGAGGCATTAATTGTGTATTATCTTAATGGAAGACTGATTGGGGTTCTTCTTTTATAGATACATATATTTGGGATTAACCGTGGTCTTGGGCACCCTGTCCGTTTTCTTGAGTATTGCGGTCCTTTTCATCTTAAAGAAAAGGTATGTTCCACAAGATGAAAACATCACAGCCAATGGAGGGAGAGGAATGGTCTCAGTACAGAACAGGAAAGATAACTTTGTCAATAATGACTATTTAATTCAGACAACCTACTGGGCAGAAAAGGAAACTCGACTTTAGGAAAATGGATTTTTCAGGGGAATTTTGACCAGCAGGGGGAGTTCCATACAGAAATCCATCATAAGTGAACATGTTTTAGTGGGTGGATGTAACTGAGCATCCATTTTGAAAATGTTCCCCTTTATCCAACTTTGACTGTAAATACCAAAAATCATCTTAGAATGTGTATAGGTCTGAAAATACAGTTCAACATTTGTCTTAAAAATATGGGGTGAAATTCACTCTTCTCCACACAAAGCCCGGGTAACAGACTCTTTGCAGAGAATTAAGTGGGCGTTATGGAGATGCCGTTCACTTCTTAACCTGAAGGCAGGCAGTATGGCTGCCGCAGAGTTCCTCCTCAGCAACTCTTCTGATTTTCAGCTGGAATAGGAGTTGCTGCCCCTTTGTGTGAGGGGCAAGGGGTGGCCTGGAACCCATGGCCCAATCTTAGTGATCTCTTCCACATTAACCTATAAGGAATGGGCCTAGAAATATGCTTCATGGTACACAAGGGACATAGAGACCCCCTTCCATGGATGCTTGTCAATACATGCCTCATACAACCAACCCAACTGAAACAGTTAAGTGGCGTCTTGGGCTTTCTGTGAGGCTCTCTACACCAGGTAAATTCTATCCATGATGTTTTGACCATTCAGTGTTGTGGTTAGGAATTGCTTCTCAAATTTACTCACACAACCTCTGTTCAATCATGGCATCAATAACAAAAAAGTTGTCACTAGTAAAACCACTACATTGTGGTTCCCTCTGACTCTGCCAAAGGAAATTTGAATTAAAGATACAGCTATTCTATGTTTTAAATGGTTTCTAACTGCTAACTCTCAATAACTGTATAATTCCATACCTTTTTTATACAATGTAATAAGCAAGATGATATAACATATATCTGTTTAAAAAACAATGACAAGACCCTTTGGGAATAATAAAATAAATCCTAAGAGCAGCAGTCTTTGTTTATTTCCTTTTATTTATGTTTTAATTTATTTAATTCATCAAGGCAGAAACGTGGCAAAGCATCTTGATTGAATTTTTTTCTTGGTTTTGGTTATATTTGTTCTTTGATACATTTATGAATAAGGAGAACTGGTTGAATGTTAATATCCGTGTTGACCATGGAACAAGGTTCTCTGACAAGTTTACTGAAAACTCCAGTCAATATCCTTCAAAGGAATAAATGCCTTTAGAGTGCCAAGTGACAGATATTCTTTAGCTCTGGGTCATATTATTTGCAACATAACTCACATCACATGACTGTAAATCACATGGGAACTGAGTCTCAAGGGCAAATCTGTTAGCTTAGAGTGGTACCCTGGCTGGTCAGATTTTACTTCTGAGGGCATTCTGCACCAAAAAAATTAAAATTTTGTGCACAGTATTTTAAAGTTCTGAAAGTTTTATTTGTCAATAAATAAATGCAGAGGCTCCAGCATGGCAGTGGGGAGCACAGGCCACGGGCTGTATGAAGGTGGGAATCACCGTGCAGCCTCCCCACCCCCAGGACATGGACTCAGTGGTGAGGCTGCATGTGACCCTGACCTAGCACAAGGCCTGGGCCTGCACCAGGAGCACCAGGTATGGGGCGGGCAGGCTCAGCTGGGCAGGATCCAAGTGTGAAGGGGTTCAATGCGGAAGGATCCAGGTTGGGGTGCGAGAGGATTCTGTGTGGGACAATCTGGGTTCAGGCAGCTCAGTGGGGGATCTAGGTGTGGGGGATGCACAGAGGCTCATTGGGCGGGGTTCCCAGGTGTAGGGGCAATGGGACTCTGCAGGGGGCCTTCCAGATGAAGGTTGTTGGGGCTCAGCAGGGGAATCTAGTTGTGGGGGTCTCAGTGGGGGTGTCTGGGTGCTGGGGGAGTGGGGCTTGGTGGGGTGGGGATCTGGGTGCAGCTAGTTGGCGGTCAGTGGCATGAGGATCTGGATGTGGAGGCTCAGGAAGGTGCAGGGGCAGGGGCTCATCAGGATGGGCTTTGAATGCAGGGAGCTCAGTTGGAGGTGATCTGGGTGCAGGGAGGCTTTAGATGCAGGGGTTGAAGTTCAGTAGGGTGGGGTTTGGGGTATGAAGGGCTAGCGGGGTTCTGGGTGCACGGAGTGAGGCTTGGTGTGAGTGTCTGGGTATAGGAGGTCCAGATGCATGGGGATTGGGTGGAGCAGCTCCCTGTACAGTGACTCCCTTCCCCCACACCCCCACAGCTGAGGAGCAATGGGGGCAGGAAGCAGAGATTCCTGCAGCTGGGGAAGGTTTCTGGAGGTGGGTCTGACACAGCCCCAGCCAGTCTTTGCAGGGGAAGAGGAAGTCCCGTCCTCTCCTGCTTCCAGCCCAGTCGGGATTAGCAGCTGATGCCGGCTCAGAGTAGGAGCCACTGGCCGGGGTGTCCCCAGCCCTGCGGTGATTTACCTCTCTGCTGTCTGCTCTGGGTGCCTGAAACAATGAATCTGCACAGCTAGGGACTGATGCGTGATTACTTTTGCAGATTCCCTTTGCTTACCTGTCAGAAAGTCATTTTTCGGTGTGGAAGCAAAGAAATCTGTGGGGGACATGAATTCTGCTCACACGCAGTGGCGCAGAATTCCCGCAGGAGTAAGATTTACAGTTTGAAGTTATCTAGTCCATTCTAGTTATCAAAGAACTTGAAAGCTTCTATTATTTATTATCATTTAATATTTGTATTACCCAGGCCTCAGTAAGGAAGAGGGTCTCATTGTGCTAACAAAACATCCAAGAAGCCAAGTGACGCACAAAGGTTGAGGGAAAGGGATGAAATCAAAACATGAACCAGGCCAAATCTTGCAAACTCCTATGCTTTTGCAGATTAAGATCCTTGGACTTTGTGGGTCCCAAACTCATGCAAGTTGAAGCTTGGCTCATTGCCAGCTGAATGCAGGTCAGGTCTTGACTCAATCCCAGACTCAGAAATGTCAGGCATTGACATATTGCTATCTTCAGGCCAAATATCTGTACACACATTCCCAGATTTAGGCCAGAAATTTAAGGATAATTCAAATACATTGACGCAGTCTCAAACTTCAGTGGTAGATGGGACTGGACAGGACAAGAATTTTCAAGAAAAATAAAGTGCATCATATCTTTCTGATTCCAAAAGAGAAAGTCAAACCATCTATACCAATACCCATCGTTTGTGGATGGTTTTCTATGTGGCTTGTATCCCGTTCACCTGAAAATTGAAATGAGGGGTGCTATAAAAGGCCTTTGGGTTTGTTTGTGACAACACTTATTTTCAGTAAGGTTAAAAAAAAAATCACACCTTTCAGTGATGGCAGAAGAATATTTTCAGTTACCAAGTAGATATGATTGTTTCCATTGCAGAAACTATTGCGAAGTATCACATAGTCAATAGCAGATTCCTACTATCAGAGGTCATCCAGTTAGGTAGATAGCTAAGGATGACTTGAGATGTGCGGTCTCTATTGGTTGTACCAAGAGACCAAAGGGTAATCAGGAATTCTGCCTCAATCAATCTTTTTAAAAGAAAGTGTTCTGAAGTGTTCTTAACAGAATGCCACTGCCTAAAATAAATCTACAGATGACAATTTATGGCAAAGATTACCCCAGTTTAGAAAATTGTTTTTTAGAAATACAGATTTTGTAGTGGTTTACTCTCCGCACCACGAGCACCATGTGAGTATCAATGTCAGCCATACATATTTCTCACACATGCCTTTTGAACTGTGCTCTCTTAATAGGGTTTTTTTTTATCCGTATGCCAGGGTTACAGTATATTCATGAGGGATAATTTGTGACTGTGTTCTGTAACTCAGAAATGAAAGAGGGCCTGGTCATGGTTTTATGTAAAATTAGCTATTTTGTAGATGCCATGTTAAATCTAACACTCATCCTTGGGTGCAGGCGGACAGCCACAACAATCATGATTCAGGTTTCCACAGGTATGATTGGAGAACAAAAGAAATCCTAGCATTTGTATCAATCTGTTACCAGCTAGGGATGGTAAAATTGCCACTATTGATGCAGAAAAGGCAAAAGTATTCAATAAATATGTCCGTTTTGTATTTGGGAAGAAGCTGGATCACATACTCTAGGCTTACAATGGTAATGAAATACTTTCTGTTCCAGGGGTGGGCAAACTATTGCCCAGGGGCCACATCCATCCCTTCAGACATTTTAATCTGGCACCTGAGCTCCTGCTGGGGAGCAGGGTACAGGGCTTGACCTGCTTCGGCGCTCCAGCCGGGAGTAGGGTCAGGGGCTTGCCCTGCTGTGTGTGTGCTGTGGCTCCATATGATTCCTGGAAGCAGCAGCATGTTCCCCATCCGGCTCCTACACATAGGGCATCCAGGGGGCTCCACACACTGCCCTCACCCCAATCACTGCCTCCACAGCTCTCATTGGAAAGGGCCTCCACGTAGGAGCCGGAGAAGGGACATGTCACTGCTTCCAGGAGCTGCTCGAGGTAACTGCCAACCCCTCCCGCGCTCCATCCCCCAGCCCTGATTCCCCTCCTGCCCTCCAAACCGCTTGGTCCCAGGCTAGAGTACCCTCCTGCACCCCCAACCCCTCATCTCTAGTCCCACCCCAGTGCTCGCACCCTCAGCCAGAGCCACATCACCGTCTGCACCCCAACCCCATGCCTAGCCCGGAGCCCCCTCCTGCACCTTGAACTCCTCATTTCTGGCTCCACCCCATAGCCCTCACCCCCTCCCACACTCCAACCCCCAATTTCTTGAGCATTCATGGACCACCATACAATTTCCATACCCAGATGTGGTCCTTGGGCCAAAAAGTTTGCCCAACTCTGTTCTATTTAAAGGCTGTTAAACAGCAACTGTTAAATCTAAACATTTTCAGAGGTGCAGGACTACATAACTTGCACCCAAGAATTTTAAAAGCATTGGCTGGGTAGATCTCTGAGCCATTGATGTTGATATTTAACAAATCTTGGAATTCTGAAGGATCTGCGTGAGAGAGGAGAGAGAACTTATGTTGTGTTTATATTTTTAAAAGGGGAAATGTGATGACCTGGGTAACTATAGGCCAGTGATTTTGATGTTGATGCGGAAAATTGATATAGCATGATTAATATCAGCCACCATGATTTTATAAAAATATGTCTTGTCTGATAAATCTTGATATTGGTTTTTGATGATATTACACATATGGTTGACAAAAGTAACTTTTAACATATTATACTTCTGTAACACGTGTGATTTAGTAGTGCATGACATATGATCTTAAAAAACACTACACAAAATCAGTCCAGCACATACTACATGGACTAAAATCTGATTGAGTGAAGAATTTCAAAAAGTAATTGTAAACAGGGAATGATCATCTCCTGGCATGTATCTAGTGAGGTCCTGCTGGAAGGTGGTCTTTGGCCAGTGCTATTCAAATAATTGTTAAAGATTATTGATAGTAATGTTTGTAGATGCCCTAAGAATTGGTGGATCACTAGATAATTATAAGGACAGTTGAGTTCTATGGAGTGATCTGGTTTGTTCAGTAATCTGAGCTCACTTGAGCAACATGCATATTAACACAGTGTGACAAAGTTCCTCCTCTACCTTGCTGGGTCCTGCACTTCTTGACAGATTTGCACACCTTAGTGATCTTCCCCTCTGGTGGAACCCACAGTCTGGGTCAACTCCTCCTGTGTCTGATCAGGAGTTGGGAGGTTTGGGGGGAACCCGGGCCTGCCCTCTACTCCAGGTTCCAGCCCAGGGCCCTGTGGATTGCAGCTGTGTATAGTGCCTCCTGTAACAGCTGTGCAACAGCTACAACTCCCTGGGCTACTTCCCCATGGCCTCCTCCAAACACCTTCTTTATCCTCACCACAGGACCTTCCTCCTGGTATCTGATAATGCTTGTACTCCTTAGTCCTCCAGCAGCACACCCTCTAACTCTTAGCTCCTTGCGCCTCTCACTCCCAGCTCCTCACATGCACACCACAAACTGAAATGAGCTCCTTTTTAAACCTGGGTGCCCTGATTAGCCTGCCTTGATTGGCTGCAGGTGTTCTAATCAGCCTGTCTGCCTTAATTGGTTCTAGCAGGTTCCTGATTACTTTAGTGCAGCCCCTGCTCTGGTTACTCAGGGAACAGAAAACTACTCATCCAGTGGCCAGTATATTTGCCCTCTACCAGACTCCTATACCCCACTGGTTTGGGTCTGTCACAACAGTTAAAAGCAAGGGCTAGGAACCAAGAATGTAGGTCACACTTATAGGATATAGTGACTGTATTGTGGAAAACAGTGACTCAGAAAAGGACTCAGGTGTCATGGTGAATAATCAACTGACCGTGCGCAGTGTGATATGGTGACTTGGACAACAAATGCAATCCTTGGATGCAGAAACAGGGGAATATTGACTAGAAATAAAAAGGTGGTGTTACCAGTGTATATGACAATAGTGAGACCATTACTGAAATATTGTGTCTAGCTGTGAGGTGCATACTTTAAAAAGGATGTTCACAAATTGGAAATGGTTTAGAAAAGAGCTACAAGAATTATTCTAGGTCTGAAAAAATCTGCCAGACAGTGAGACACTAAAGAAGCTCAATCAATTTAGTTTATCAAAGAGAAGGTTAAGATGCAACTTGGTCATGCCCTCTAAATACCTTTGTGGGGAGAAAAATTCTGATGCTAGAGGGCTATTTAATCCATCAGACAAAGGCATAGCAAGATCCAGTGGCTGGAAGATGAGGCTGAACAAATTCAAACTGGGAATCAAGCACAATTTTTTAAAAAAATAATTAATTAATTTTACAGTGTGAGTAATTAACCATTGGAATAAGTAACTTAGGGATGTGGTAGATCAGGGGTAGGCAACCTATGGCACGGGTGCCGAAGGCAGCATGTGAGCTGATTTTCAGTGGCACTCACACTGCCCGAGTCCTGGCCACTGGTCCGGGGGGTTCTGCATTTTAATTTAATTTGAAATGAAGCTTCTTAAACATTTAAAAAACCTTATTTACTTTACATACAACAATAGTTTAGTTATATATTATAGACATAGAAAGAGACCTTCTAAAAATGATAAAATGTGTATAACTGGCACGCGAAACCTTAAATTGGAGTGAATAAATGAAGACTCAGGACACCAGTTCTGAAAGGTTGCCAACCCCTGTGGTAGATTTTCCATCACTTGATGTCTTTAAATCAGGACGGGATGTCTCTCTAAAAGATAACCTCTAGCTTAATCTGAAGTTATGGGCTTGATAAAGGAGTCACTTAGTGAAATATCATGGCCTGTTTTATGCAAGAGGTCAGACTATATGATTATAATGGTCCCTCCGGGCTTTTAAATCTCTGGATGATATCCTGGACCTACTGAAGTTAGTGGGAGTTTTGCCATTCACTTCAATGGGGCCAGGAATTCACCCTCTGATTCTACTGTCCAGTGCTGTTATGGTAAGATGACATGGCGTGAATTTAGGTCCTGATCCTACAAAATGCTCAGCGCTGTTAACCTGCAATAACTATATATAAATATAATTTCTCTCTACTGAGGTGCTGAGAGATATTGGGTACAAAGAATGAGAATCTGACTCTGTGTTGCTATGTAGGTGGTAAGTAGCTTCCATTACTGGCAACTAACTGTATTTTACATAGGAGGCTGGAGATATCCATTTTTATTAAGAAAAATGTCTTGATGCCCCAGCATCCTCCTCCCCATACAGATGCATGATAAAATCAATGAGCTAAATTCATCCCTCAAATCACTCTGCTGACTGTCTAACAAGGCAGTCACTGGAACAATTTGTGTGGGAAAGGCACCAAAATAACAGCAACACCAAAATGTTTTCACAATATGATTATATTCATTTCAGAGCTTTCTGAGAAGTCTCTTAATTGTTTAACATTTTCTTACTTTTATGTTATCCAGTTTCTGAGTTTGTTTCTGACAGCCAGATTCTAACTTTAAGAGCATCAACCAGTCAGTACAGATGGAGATTTGACTTCCCTGCATGAGTTAACTTTTACAGCTCAATGGATCCTTTGTTTAAGGATTAGTGGTCGGCAAATAAAAATGGCTTCAAACCAGAGCTGTTTAATTCAGTGTTCTCTTGTTGCCTGACTACAGATGATTATTGCTACGCTACCAGTTACCAACTGCTATTGGTAGCTACTTCCACTGGCAGGAGTCTGTTGCCCCCTTCTGGTTGGAGGATTCTGCAAACAGCTACTGCTATAAAGGTGACTGCTAGTGTGGTTTTTCTAGTGGGCTCATGCTGCAGGTATAATATGTTGCTAACATCTCAGTTTTAAGATTATGGTGATTTTGTTGTCACATGCCAATTATTTCCCTTAACGTATGTAAACTGTGATTTTTGCAGGAGGCTTGGGGTGAGGGGAAAGGCTGAGACATATTATTTGTCAAGGGTGGGAATCATATAATATTTGGTTATACCATAGTGCTGTCCATTTCTCCATTTTATTAATAATGGATCATCCTCAAAACTTCTGGCTCAGGTAGTCATTTCAAAGTATGGATGCTTGGACAGATGTTTTGGACCTAGATAACAGCATAAAATATAAGTAACTTAGTTTTACATCAAGAAACTTCATGAGATTTCCCCTAGCCATGTATAGAATAGGAGAAAAGGGGCGTTGTTGTTGGTCCTTTCATTTCAGAACAAATGGTAGATTTTTAATGTACAGAGGACCAGGCACATTTTTTTAGACCAATTGCGTTGGAAGCATTTATTAATATGAGGTAACCAAGGAAATATTCTTTCTCCCCTCAAGAAACAAACAAACAAAAATCCACCACAAACAAAAAAAATGAATTTGTTTCCCCTAAAGGCTCAATAATTTCCCATCTACAGAACGTATTGCACTCTGTCCATAGCTTCATAAGTGTTGTGTTTCCTACACCATGTGGAGTTTAAAGAAAAAAATCACTGGTTGTTGATAATGAAGTGGGAGACCAAGTCCAATGGTAAAAGATTGACATTAGAGATCTGCAGGTGGAAGACTCCATCTTCTTATGGGGCAACATAAAAGAAGAGGAAATACTGAGCTGTGAATATGTCACAATGCCTTTAGGAAAAGCACTGGAGTCAATGGCATGTCTGAAGACGAGGGGGCGGGAGGGTCCTGTGGACGCACTGTGAGGAGTTTGTATTATGTCATATTAGTGCCTTTTTGTTCACACCAACAGAAACTCTCTCACCCTGCAATAAATAATGAGGTACCAGATGTAATAAGGTCTCAAATCTTCTAGACTGTTGGAGCAGGCCAACTGCTTTAAGGGAAACATGCAGAAGCAGGAAGGTTAATCCCTCATGCCCAATTGTGAACATCAGCATCAACACATGAAGAAGGACTACCTCTTGGAAGAGAGGAAGAAACCATATCTCCACCAGACCAAGAATCAGGGCCTTTTGCATGTGTTTAGGGCCCATTTGTCTAAATTGTGAGCCCATGCTTAAATCCATTGATTTCAATGGACATGCTTAGGTGCTTATCTAAATCAGTGCCTAAGCTGCATGGAGATAACATGAAATTTACCTCAGGGACGAAATGGTAACACACTATCACATCTTTCCTCTGTCACTGTAACGAGAGCTCCCCTGAACTAATGGCTGATGTGGAGATATTGATTACTTACTTCTGACTAAGCTACCTGTGGTTCTGCACAGAAAGCTAAAGATATAAAAATAGACTAAAATACTGAGCATAGTCACAATCTTTCTCTGGGACGGCAATGGGAATCTGTAAAGAGTTCCGCAATGGAGAAAAGTAGTTGAGGTTGAGTTTCTGAGAGTACCACTCATGAAGTCCTCCTGCGCCTTAATTTTACCACCTTTCATGGGCTTCTAAATATATTAAACAAAACCTTCCAAGCTTCACTTTTCTCCTTTCATTAATGCTTTTGAATTGACCTGCTGTGCAGCTCCTCTACAGGCCTCTCTCTCCCTTTTCCTGGATGGTGTATCTTGCACTACAGGCACTAAAGGTGTATTTAAAAGCAAGCCTGTCACTCTGGTTGGGAAGATAACATTCAAAATGAGAAGTGTATGTAAACTGGTACAGTCAGTCACTTTGAGAGCCTGAAACGAGAGGTGTGACCTGCCATCTCAAAGGGATGTTAAAGGCAAAGCCTAACTATAATAATCTAAATGTCAATGTAGTTTATAATGTCAGCAGGTCAAAGAAGAACCATACTCACTTTATTAAGGTCTACATAAGCTGTAGTGTGTGGGATCTCATCTGGGTATTATGAATAGGTGGAGATTAGATGTAGATACAAACTGCATGCATTAAAACCAACAATCTCACCTCTGTTTTGGCTAAAATTCTTTCTGGCAAGCAAGTCCGATCTACTACAGAAGCACCTGTCAAATCAAAGGCAGTGCTGTTCTTCATATCCTTGAAATGGACCAGATTATTGGAAGGGGTAAGCTGGTGAAGATCTGCTCCAAAGAGACTATACACACGCTTAAGATAACCTAAATATACCACCTTTCTGGGTTTGCCAGCACTGTTAGCAGCACTGAAATACAAACCTAAACATTCTCCTCAGCATGACAGTTCCTTGTTTTCTTGTCCCTGCACCTAGCGACATCCATTTTATTGTCTTATATGCCTTGACTGGAGTTGATAGGACCCAGAAGACCAGATAGCAGCATGAGTCAGCAAAATATATTTTATTGGAGCTAGAAAACTACAGAAAGCAGTTAAATACAATAGACCAGGGGTAGGCAACCTATGGCACACGTACCGAAGGCAGCACACATTCTGATTTTCAGTGGCACTCACACCACCCGGGTCCTGGCCACCGGTTCGGGGGGCTCTGCATTTTAATTTAATTTTAAATGAAGTTTCTTAAATATTTTAAAAACCATATTTACTTTATATACAACAGTAGTTTAGTTATATATTATAGACTTATAGAAAGAGACCTTCTAAAAACTTTAAAATGTATTACTGGCACGTGAAACCTTAAATTAGAATGAATAAATGAAGATTCGGCTCACCACTTCTGAAAGGTTGCCGACCCCTGCAATAGACAGAACCACCACTGTATGCTGTCAGACTGCCTCAGGGCTGAAGTAACATTCAGAATCCTAGTCTTTGAAAAGAAATTAAAACTTTTTCTTTCTTTCCTTCCTCCCGCCGCCCCTTTTTTTTAGTTGACAACTATATTGAGATTGGCTCATCCACTATGTAAAGGCAAGAGATGTACTCTTCTGTCTCAGGAAAATGGGAGCTTCACAAAATAGTTTACAAATGCAGAATTCCATCCTAAGCACATTCTACCTATATTATTTAAATTTTGTAGTATGCATGTATTTTGGGACTGAGAAAAGAAGATGGAACTGGTCAGAGATAGCGGATTAAAGCAATGTTCCTAAACTGTAATTTCTGTTTGCCTAGTAAAATGACCATGCCGGAAAGTTAATGAGTCTGCTGATAAAGATCAGAACACCCTTGTTTAAGGAGAGGATCCACTGTTTTTCAACAAAAAGTGATGGGGTAGCTGCTGCTGTGCTGGATACATAATCTAGGTAGGCACTTTTTAAATTTTATTTTTACTTCCCTTTGAATTTCAGATTAGACATTTAGGATCAATCTATGTTTAAAAGATCCTTTGATTAAGTACAATGCTAGCCATTAAAATATTAACATTTACTGGCTGATGATAATTAGCATTACCATGGCATTAGTGGTATTTCTGATGCTAAATTGTACCTGTGAATGCCAATTACTTTTACACAGTAAATGTCAATAATTTAATGATGACCACTGTAAGTACACATATATGATATGTAGATATAGCTATAGTTTACATACACATAAATAAATTTTGGGAGAGAGTATACTGTTGTCATTAAAAAGTCCATTATACAGATACAGATATATAGATGATATAGAAATCACTATGTATTCCATGAGTAATGCAAGCAGGACTTAGCCCTGCATAGTATTCAAAACTAATTTAAAATATTATTAATTCTTCATATTTTGGAAGCTGAGTATTAAAAATGTATTTTTTCATTTGTTTTAATGTATTCAGAAATCAATGAGAATATTAGTTTAGCTCCTCCGCTGGTGTAAATGGATGTGCTTCCTTTAACTTCTGGACAGGACCTGGCCAAACCCCTAATAAGTGTTTGTAGTTTCTTTGTAGAATTGTGTTTCTTTTGACATTTTGGAATTTCTCCTTCTTGTTAATTTGTAACTACTGTATTATCTTTGCAAACTAATTAAATGTTATCCAGGATAAATATATTTATTGTGATTTGATGTAAGCAAGAATGGGAAGCCAAACTGAATTCCTGAATGTTTTTATATTTTAAATTCAACCCCATGCAGAGAGGCAACACAAAGTGCACCACTTAAGTTTCAGCTAAGTCCTCAAAATGGGGCGTATGTTCTGCAGAAGCTTTGGGCCAGCCCTCTGCTCATTGGTGAATTTCATCATATGGCTACAGCAAGGTGTTGAGTGTTTAATGTGATGTGGGGAAAGCTCTCAACTCCAACTGAAGTAAATGGTCCATATAGTTCAGTCCCAGGAGCTTACATTGTACCCTGAGACCTGAGCCTCAGTAGATGCACTTATTGAACACAAGAATGAGCTCTTTATATTTTCTTACTGTCACAAATGATATGTGCTATCAATCAGGTCCTTACACAAATGCAATAGGAAATCAATCTACAGACACAGATCTGTGAAAAACAGTGAGAACATCACTGGAACAGTGTTAATCCTCCACTGGTATCGTTTGCTTATTTTGAATTGCAGTCTAAATGAGTTTGTTGTGTATGTACTTGATTGTTTGCTTGTGCCAAATGTAAATGCTTTAATTATTCTTCTCCCCGGCACCCTTACCTGAAAAATGCAATTGCCATAAGGCTGTTGATCTGCTAAAATGGAGTCATGCAAACAGCAATGTCTGGTGAAAGATGATGCAACTAATTGAAATGCTCCTGGGCAAATCTATTAAAGTCATTTCTTTGTATTTCCTTTTTGGTAAAATGAACACTTCGAATCTTGTTAATGTTGAGGAAGACACACCTAAATGGCTATCCAAACAAATGCCAAGAGCATGCATCAGGCTAGATCTTCAGCTGGTGTAATCAACATAGCTCCATTCAGATCATTAGACTACATTTATTTATACTGGCTGATATCCTGGCACGTTGTATGGAAATAGATGAGATATAATCACTTTACATTTGAATTTTGAGTGGAATTTCTCTTAAGATGAGTTGTCAGAAAAAAATGATTTTGTAATGAAGAAGTACCTTACAGGTATGTGTTTAGGTCTACTCTTGGGGCCTGTTATCCCCTTCATGTACTGATCTACTCATGTTTCTGGGAATGGGAATGACATTTATTCACTGAGGCCAAGATTTTTGGGTGCAAATGAGACACCTTAAAAGAGCCTGATTTTCAGAAAGCACTGAAAATGCTGTTCCTGCAAGGTATCTCAGAATATGCACCCAAAATCATCAATCTCTTTTGAAAAGCTAGGTCTGAGATTTTTGCAGAAGAAAACAAATAATTTATAATAGTGCCTAAGGAGTAGGCTTATTAATTCTAAATGAATAAAGTTTAAAGTACAAGGCTACGGTAACAGATTTGCTGTGAATAGCAGTATGGCTGCTATTTTTTACCATATGAAATGTTTTGGTTCAGATTAATACCTGCAGCAAATTTACCGTTGATCATTTTTCTTAACTTCATGTGGTCATGGAGCCCATCCAGCACCCAAATCCTTTGCACATGGGCTAGGATCTGCCAAGTTCAGCAGAATGCGCATGCCAGCAGGTCTAACCCTTGGTCCCGCCACATAGCTTTTCCTGCAATGTTGACACTACCTTTTTTCCCTCTGGCCCCTTCTGTAACATCAGGAGCAAAGGTGTTATCCATCCCCAGCCAAAAGTAGTTACCACTATGTCTTTACTGTGCTTCTGTCACTAAATGCTTCAGAGCATCAGAGGCTCTTAAGGATTCCATCACTGACTTGTCCAGCTACACTAAGCCAGCTGCCTCCATTGCTCCTAAAATCTTCCCAGCAACCTTTCCCCTACCTCCTGTCATCCTAGGTAGTGTATTCACTGAAGCTGCACCATTGCAGCATTTTAAGTGTAGACAAACTCTATGACTTGATCCAAAACCTTTCAAGTGAATAGGAGTTCAGGAAGATCTGGATGACCTTGTAAACTGGAGTAATAGTAATAGGATGAAATTTAATAGTGAAAAGTGCAAGGTCATGCACTTAGGGATTAATAATAAGAACTTTAGATATAGATTGGGGATGCATCAGCTGGAAGCAACAGAGGAGGAGAAGGACCTTGGGGTATTGGTAGATCATAGGATGGCTATGAGCCGCCAATGTGATATGGCCGTGAAAAAAGCTAATGCTGTTTTAGGATGCATCAGGCGAGGTATATCCAGCAAAGATAAGGAGGTGTTAGTACCGTTATATAAGGCGCTGGTGAGACCCCACCTGGAATACTGTGTGCAGTTCTGGTCTCCCATGTTTAAGAAGGATGAATTCAAACTGGAACAGGTTCAGAGACGGGCTACTAGGATGATCCGAGGAATGGAAAACCTGTCCTATGAAAGGAGACTCAAAGAGCTTGGCTTGTTTAGTCTAGCCAAAAGAAGGCTGAGGGGGGATATGCTTGCTCTTTATAAATATATCAGAGGGATTAATATTAGGGAGGCAGAGGAATTATTTAAGCTTAGTACCAATGTAGATACAAGAACAAATGGATATAAACTGGATACTAGGAAGTTTAGACTTGAAATTAGATGAAAGTTTCTAACCATTAAAGGAGTGAAGTTCTGGAACAGTCTTCCAAGGGGAGTAGTGGGGGCAAAAGACATATCTAGCTTTAAGACTAAGCTTGATAAGTTTATGGAAGGGATGGTATGATGGGATAGCCTAATTTTGGCAATTGATCTTTGATTATCAGCAGATAAGTATGCCCAGTGGTTGGTGATGGGATATTATATGGGATGGGATCTGAGTTACTGCAGAGAATTCTTTTCTGAGTGCTGGCTAGTGAGTCTTGCCCACATGCTCAGGGTTTAACTGATCACCATATTTGGTTTCGGGAAGGAATTTTCCTCCGGGGCAGATTGGCAGAGGCCCTGGAAGTTTTTCGCCTCCCTCTGCAGCGTGGGGCATGGGTCACTTGCTGGTGGATTCTCTGCAGCTTGAGGTCTTCAAACCACAATTTGAAGACTTCAATAACTCAGACATAGGTTAGGGGTTTGTTATAGAAGTGGATGGGTAGGGTTCTGTGGCCTGCTTTGTGCAGGAAGTCAGACTAGGTGATCACATTGGTCCCTTCTGACCCTAGAATCTATGAGTCTATGAGTTTTTCCACCGACATGAATGGAGTCATATCAAACCAATAGGTATTTTTGAAAAATTTGCTCACAGTCCTCTGTGGTATGACCCAGGGCAGAGATACTTGCAAATGCTACTGGCTTTTCTCCAAGGGAGGGAAGGTTCAGCCAACTTTCACAAATCTGTTCCAGCTGCACTGTTGGAATTGTTGATCTCTACGCTTTTTCTTTCTTTTATCCTCAACTCTCAAGGGTACCAGGAAGGGTGAAGCAAGTTGATTTTGGTACTGTATGATTTTTGTGTTCTCGCTTGGGACCATTAGTTCCAATACTCCAATCTCCTTGTTCTATTGTAAAAAGCACTTCTGAACTTGTTTGTTTCAAGGGATTCACTGTTTTATGGAGCTCAGTAACAGCATATGGGCATTCCTTCATGGAGCCAATTACAGGTCACGGCCTTCTTCTATTTTCCATTTGGAGCAGTGTATGCCAGCAAGTGTTTTCTTTCTTTAAATAAGGTTTATGATTTGCAAATATGTATGATTTCCACTAATTTTTGTGGAATAAAATATTCCCATATAGTTTTTATTAGTCACTGAGCTCTAAAACATACAACACAGCAGAGAACACAGAATGGAATATGTGCACTGCATCACAATAAAAACAAATAAAACCTAATCCATCTAAATCTTTAATCAACAATAAACAATTCTGTTGTTTTAAGTAGGAGTAAATCTTGCCCTCTCCTCCAAAGCTGCAGCATGCTCAGTGATCTGCAGCAGAACTCGTGTGATTCTATGAACAGGTAGTGGAAGGATTAAGAACATGTCTGCAGAATATTGTTTTTAAGGATTACCTGCACACCAGTGCAGAATGGGGCTTTGGAGGTATGCTGGGCTAGATGAAGATCAGACTAATTGCAAAGCAGATCCATGACCATGTAGATTCCCTGGCTATTTCCTCTGCAAATGGGGAGTGTGGGTGTGTATGCATGTGCACCTGCTGCAGCCAGAAGTCTATGCAGAGGCTTGGAAGAAGGATTCTTTCCTCCCAACTTCTACAGAATTCCCCAGCCCAAATTCCAGTTACTCAGGCTGTATATTAGGGACAGAAATGTTTACCCCTGCATTTTAGTCTAAATAACAATTCTGTACTACTAAGTCCATATGTAAGTGTGACCTAAGAACCTCTGGATGCCAATTGGCAGGGAACTCTGGACATATGGGGGTACAGAGATCCCTTGGATCCACCAAAAGAATGTCATGTAAGGTCTCTAATGCAAGCCTGTATCACACTAGTCATCAAAACCATTGTGAGATGTATGTATGGAGAATGTGTGAGGAGTTACTTTTGTACACTAAAAATTGTTCTCTAGGTCTGTAGTTAAAAACAGCTCACTCAAAGGTAGCATGTCTTGAGACTCCTCCCCAGAAAGAGAGTGGGAGAGACTTATCTCCAGGGGGAACCATTGTGTATTGCATGTCATGCAATCAGAGTCTATTAGCATTCTAAGTCAAAAGCAGATGGAGAGCAGGTGGAGACTTAAGCAGAAAACTGACAAGAAGAGGTAAACAGAGGCGGCTAGCTTGAGGTAAACCTCAAAGGTCTGTTCTGGTATATTTGGGGATGCAAAGAGACACCCTGGTATCCTTCACCTAGGAAGTAAACTGACAATGAGTTTGCTTAATGAAAAGGGATCTCAATCAGGCATGGTTGGAAATGCTGGAGAGAACTTTGGGTCAGATAAACTCCTTTAGACAGGAGGATAACTTGTTAGTTACCTTTGGGCTTTAGAATGCATATTGTGGTGATGGTTTCTGTTACCATTTGTTTCCATCTCTCACACAGGTTTATATTTGAATCTCAATTTTTTTCTAAATACATTTCCTTTAGTTTTAATAATTGATGTCAAGAGCTAAGAGCATTACAGGAGCAGGGGGGAGGGGTCCAAGGTAAACATGGTAAGCTGTGGTACACTCTTCCTTTAGGAACAGAGGATCTGGGATTTCTGTGAGTATCCAGTGATCAGGGACTGAATACCACAGTGGGACACTTCGAAGGGCCTTGGGGGCTGGAGTTAATCCGTTGTCAACCTGCAAGGCAAAGACAGGTCTGATATAGCCCAGAGCACAGCATGTGAGTGGGTGACAGGCTGGTTGTGTTAGGGAGCAGATGGTAACAAGGTGACTGTCTGCCCTGGGTGTCCTGAGAAGCTGCACTGTAACCTTCTATAAAGAAATATTTCCTTCAGTAAGCTGCTGATTTTTTTTAATGCAGTTCCTCATTATTCTATGACATGAAATAGGTGGAGTAATTCCCCTTGCCAAATTAATGTGAAGTCTTGAATTCATTGAATATTTTTGATACACAGGGAACACAGGATAAGCCCACTATCTTTTCATGTTGTTACTGGACTTGTGCAATGCTGGTTATTTACATTCCAGCAAAGAATGTACCGAGCCTTGTGCCTCATTGACCACACAGCATGCACAGCTATCTCAGAATTACATAACCCTGGCTTACTTTGCCCTTGCGTGAAATCCAATTCTCTTGTAATTTCCTACAAGTACAACTCTAGTGTAGTGGGTACAGTGTTTGTAGCTGATGTTTCAGTAAACATGCCCGCTGTTCAGCGTTTGCTGTGACTCACTCTTTTCTTGCTTGAGAGTTAAAAACTTGCTTCCAGTTGATAACACTTAGATGTTGATGGCTTTCACTTTTGCCATCAGTTTCAAAAGGTATCCTTATAACACTTATAGCCTATGTTTTCTTTTCCCATATGGACTTAATTTTCAGTGCCCTCAGTCCTTTTTGTTATATATTATAGAGATGCTTGTCCCTTGTGAAAGCACTGCTCTGAGACTTCTTTACCAAACCCTTCACTTGTCCCTTTGTTGTGTTTATCCTCCCCATCTCTTTCCTTTCCTATTACAACATCTCCTCCTCCACTTTCAGAGTGATCATTTTTGGGGTCCAAGACATAAATAAAACCCAACTTGCTATGTTCTTTATTTTGTGGTATTCATAAAATCTTAGTACAGAAGCTCTCCCCCAGCCCCCATTTAGTTTTATAAATGTGCAGCCACATTTTTGTAAGCATTCACTAATTTTGAGTGCCCAACACATGCCAGATTTTTAGCATTGCTGAGGCCCTAAAGTGCCAGTGGAATTATCTACTGGGGTACCATCTCCAGATTATCTGTTCTAATGGGAAATGCAGATTTTCAGTACATCTGAAAATTAGGTGCAAGTTGTCTCTATTCGGAAACAATAGCGACCACTGTGAAAAATGTTAGCTATGGTGTAAATCTTTTTAGGTGAAAGTTAATTACAGATTTCTATTTCAGTATTTCTGTGGAAGAAGCCCTGGATTTATTATAATTTTCTCATGTTTTCTTGTACAAAACAGATAATCAATTCAAGATAAGAAACCATGAGAGTGGAAACTAATTCAAATGTTAATCACTCAAACCTGGAAGTGGAGCCTACCCAGGCTTTGGAAGATGGAGCAATCAAACATGCACCAGTCAAAAAGAAACCTTCCTGCTGCACTGGCTTGAAGGTTCAGTGGATTACTATTATTCGTTACTGTTGTTATTTGTTGAGCATTGATAATATGTGTGTTCTTCTTCAAGGTATATAAGCAGGCATGGTTCTTGTCCCCTGTATTTTTTTCCACCCAATTAATACAAGAATATTAGGAGTTTTATTTAAAAAATATACAAGCCAATAATAATAATGTATGGCTCTTCTATAGAGTTTTTCATCTGTAGAGCTCAATCTGCTCCACAAAGGAGGTCAGCATCTTTATCCCCATTTTGCAGATGTGGAAATTGAAGCACTGGGAGGGATGTGATTTGCCCACAGTCACCCAGCAGAGCAGTGGCAAAGCCGGGAATTGAACTGGGTCTACTGAGTCCTTGTTCTGATAGGCAAAGTTCAAAAAGTTGGTTTGTCCAAACACTCAAGGTGTCAGGAAAATAATAATACTTAGCTCTTATTCACAGATGTCAAAGAACTTTATAAAGGAAGCAATTATCATTATCTTCATTTTACAGTAGGGGAAACTGAGGCACAGGGAGGTGAAGTGACTTGCCCAAGGTCACCCAATAGAGTGGCATAACCAGAAATAGAACCCAGATCTTCTGAGTCCTTGTCTGATGCTGTATCCCCTTGACCAATTGCCTCACTTCAATTATTTAAAGTCTTGACTAAATAGGGCTAGAAAACTAATGAGAATTTTGCTTTCCTGGTAGAGGCATAATATTTACTGCTTCTAGTTAAGCTGGAAGTACCATGAAATCAATATTTCTTGTGGTATAATGATGTGTTTGACTTCTGCTCAGGCTAGACCCATGGGCCAAATTCATACGTGGTGTAACTCCATTAAAGTCAATGGAACTGCAACCAGGAATGAATTTGATCTGATCAGAGACCTGTTATAGAATTATAAAAATAAGTGAATCCAACTTTTTCAAATATTCAAAATGGCTTGGTTCGAGCTTGGGGCAAAGGTTAGCATATTTCTTATTTGAGCTGAACCAATTTTGCCACCCCTATATATCTCCAGTAGTAGTAGAACTGCTCTCAAATCTCTCATATCCCTGGGAGTTGCATTGAACCAGCTTCACCACTGGCATAAGTAGGCATGGAAGTCAGTGAGTTTGTACCCACTTATCCCAGTGGTGAGTGTGGCACAGAATGTTATATAAACTAGAATTTTATACACATAATAACTTTAATGTTAGGGGTGGGCACAAATTTTTCAGTTACAATGAGAATCACCTCATCTTCCTGTCGGACTTTGGAGTCAATTTTTTTGGGGGGTGAGTGTTCAAAACACTTCTGCTAACTTCTTGCTTCTGTGATGAGGTTTTAAATAGTTCAATTAACCTTTTTGTTCCTACTTTCATGCTTATTTGCATTTCATGGCTTCATTCAGGACCAGATGTAAAACTACTGAAAATAGTGCCCCCCTCAAAAAAATCTCAGAATTTTTGGACCCAGTAAATATGAAAATTCTTATGCTAAAGCCTGCTTTTGTGAGATTTTTCAGTCAAATTTCTAGGCAAAACCAGCATCCAACTCCTTTTAAAAACATTTTCTCTTAGGATTTGCTTTGCTTATCATCTGTTGCAGTAAATAGCATCATAAAGTTCAAACCTCATTTTAATTTGTTCACTTATCTACTGTCAAGTTAAATAAGCTATTTTAACTTTTACCCTTAGGGCAACAAGTTTATTTGTTTGGGATTCAGTAAAAAGCTGTTATGTTGAAATATCTGGATAATATTTAAGCACTCCTAGACTGTTTTGTCTTCATAAGCATGGTTTGTTTGCAATCACTGTGATACTAAATAGAGTTTGTGTATCAAAGCAAAGTGTGTATTCAAATGCTCTTGTTTTAAACCTATTAAAAAGTCAAATACGAACATTTCCTTTGCAAAGGGGTACAACACAAATATAATCCAAATACTTCAAACTTCATCCAAACGGGGATGAGATTTCCAAAGAATATGTACAAGACCTCCAAAAAGAGGGATATTGTGAAGTTTGTGGCTAAGCCCTATGTTGTAATACCAATACGACTTCTAACCTGGGGATGGACAAACTGGCTTAGAAAAAGTAATAAGTGAATTGAAGCTAAAACTCATCTACAGTTTGCACTAGTTTCAGCAAGTGGCCCCTGACCAGAGCTCTTATCCTTGTTAATTATTTGTATTCTGGTAGCACCTTGAGGCCTCAAGGTTTCTTCTGTACACAACTGGTCTCAGTGTTGTGGATAGCTTGAAAATTGATGTTAGGTTTCAGTAGGGTAAGCTGTCCCTACTGAGTTGGTTGCTATCTGCAGATTCTGTAATCCATGGTGTTTAGGTTCAGAAGTACAAATTCTATTCTGGGGAGCCTTTGACCAGCAAAGCGAAGGAGGCCGTGCTTTCTGGATGCTGAAACTGGCAATGCCATCCCTAAGCACAAACAAAATTAATTGCTGCTTTGGGTTGTCCCGTGCACATGACTTCTGTAGATCACAGTGAGACCAGAATGGGAAGAAAACACTTCTGAAAACCCAGGGAGAGCTTCTTGCAGGATCAAGGCCCCATTTTGAGTTAGAAACATCATATTTTCCCTCTTGGAGTTTGATTAGTAAAGTTAATTAAATTTAATTCATAAGATTGTTCTATAGATTTAAGCTCTCTTGGTTTCTATATTATCAATTTCTCCTCCCTTACCTCTCACCTTCTGTCTTGATCTTTCCTCAGGTGTTTCTCTTTGCTTTGTCATTCAGCTACTTGTGCAAAACATTATCTGGAACAGTTATGAAAAGTTCCATCACTCAGATAGAAAGAAGATTTGATATTCCCTCCTCTGTAGCTGGCTTAATTGATGGAAGTTTTGAGATGGGTAATTAGTATTCCGTAACATACAGTAAATTACTCAGAGCAAATACAATGAAAGCATCTACTAGTAATGTTTTCTTTGCTTTTTTAGGTAATTTGCTGGTGATGGCATTTGTAAGTTATTTTGGAGCCAAATTTCATAGACCAAAAATCATCGCTTTAGGGTGTTGTATTATGTCAGCTGGAAGTATTTTAACAGCAATGCCTCATTTCTTCATGGGATAGTAAGTACTCACTAAGACTAATTTAGATACCATAGCAATTGGATTCTATACCACTTTCTCCATTTTGTCAAATGAACACCACTGTGTTTTTAAGGTTTCAAAGGGCCTAAGAATAAATTAATATTTAGGGCTGACCTAAATGGATATCAGAATTAATTTACAAGTCAGGCAACACCACAGATACATTAGCACGCAGTAGAAATGGTGGGAATTCCCTTCCCCTGGTATAAAATATCAATTTTTTGTTTTTATATATCAGAACCATCAAAATGTTTCCATTTTCAGCTAGAAATATTTTGGTTTGGTTGGTTTGTAGACTTTTGAGGAAAAGTAGACTTTTTCTGTAAAAAGCAGACGCTTTCCATGTGAATTTATATTCCCTGAAAACCAAAATTTTCCACCAAAAATCAATTTTGACAGAATTTTTTTCATCAGCCCTAGTGTGCATCATGCTGCTTTTCAGGACATTACTATGGCTAACTCTAAGGGAAAAGTCTAAGGAAATCACTGGGACTATTGAAGAAATGAGATATTGTTCAGTGTGAGGAAGGATGGTAGAGTCTGGCCTTAAACAGGGTTATTGCATGGAAGGTTAACATATGATGAATCAAAGCAATTTCAGTAAAATAATTATATCATAAAATTATTTCATATGATTTCTGTAACTGGGTATTTTTGTAGTTATGAACAGGACCCTGAGGCTCCATTTCAAGAAAGCACTTAAGCTTGTGTGAAACCTGAAGCGTGGGAGTAATGCACCGGAAGTCAGTGGAACTACTCCTGTGATTAAAGTGTTTGAGTGCTATATTGGGGCCTTAATCCAAAAAAGTCAAAAAGATGCATTCTACTCCAAGAGCATGTTTGACTACCTTGTCCAACATCCTTAATGTCCAACGTGATGGAGTCTCTGCAGCAGCCCTAACTCTAGTTTTCAATAATTGCTCACAGTCATTTGAATGCTGGTAAAATGGAAGAATAGAGTGTGACAAATATGGGAATTCCCTGAAATATCCTAGGGGAAAGCCTTATTGATTTAAGTTTAAGTCTCATTGAGGTCCACTGTATTAAATGCAAAGTTTATGTATTATTGTGGTTCAGGATTGTGCATAAACTCTCTAGGGGGAAGATGTGATATGAGACCTGGGAGTTCAAAGGTTTATACTGAAAATGCCAGATAAGAATGGACTTTTGGGACAAAAAATGTGAAGTGCATTTCCTGGGGGAATACCTAATATTAATGCAAATTCCATGCCTCTAGTTACGTGAAAAAACAGCCTTTCAAAGCCACATTTTGAGAAGAGTGTCATTGTCTGCTGATTACCTGTTCCTGGAGGTGGGAGATCAAAGGCCTGAGCTGTATAAAGAAACTGGCCCATCTGTCCAGTCTTGGTTCTGGTTCTGAATCTGAAACAGTTATGAAATGGTAACCATGGGGGAAACCTAGTTTTGGGTTTTGAAGCACTGACACTTACCAGAACCCTAAGTTGGAGTGGGGTGTGCGTGTGACCTCTGCGTGTAGGTTCTTTTGTTGTTTGAATGTGTTTTCTTTATAATTCTTTCACCTTAAGAATAAAGATGCTTGCTTAGAAAGTGCTGTGTGGTAACTTATGACTATTGGCAATACACTTGCCATAGCCTCTGGAGAGAAAGCAAATTGCAGACGCTGGCCTTTTAGAATGTCTGGTTTGTTGGTGATATCAGTGTAAATCAGGAATCAGTAGATCAGCCTCAACATGCTGTTCAGGAGGGAGCGAGATGTGGGTTTCATCCCTAGAGAAGTGATGACTGAGGAGCTGGGAGCCCCGTGTGTGTGTCTTTGGTGGACCAGGAAGGGGGAATACATGTGTACTTACCTGATAACTGTAATATAGGGATCACCTATATAAGGTTCCAAACTTCACCGGTGAAGGTGCCCTGCAGAAATGAGAGTTGAAGAAATCCAGCACTTTAAAGGAGGAGTCTAATTAGTAGCTTATAGTATTAGGCCATACATTTGTAAGGGCTGGTCCTGCGCACCCATACTTGAGCAAATAGTCATTACTCATACAGTGGCTTCAGTAAGACTTTTCAGGTGAGTGTTTGCAGAACTGGGCCAAAAGTTCTGTTCAGGGTGCTCTTACCACTAAAAATCCTCAAATCTAGTGACACTAATTTGCCAACAAATGCATCATCTCTTTATTCAGAGAAGCACTGTTTTGTCTACCAATCACATTGCTTCTAGCAGAAGTTTTGATTCAGTGACAAATCTACAATGCAATACATTTCTATTCCTATATTCAATACTATAGAATCTTTTATGGATGTCACAGTTCAAGGCAACCGCACCTATGTTCCCTCTATATGGTCCAGCAAGGGCACCCACTCACAAGTTTCCAATTCCCCAGATGTTACTTCTTCCTGGCAGAGGCATGTGTCTCTCTACCTCATGACTGGAAGATTTTCAGGCTACAGAGTTCCTGCCTACACTGTGTATCCCCAGAAAAAGAGACTGCCTAGGCAGGTTTCCTTTGCCTTTTCTTCAGAGTCTATAAACAGTGTGATTGCCCAGTTACCTCATAGCTCTTCCTAAGCAAGCACATTTTATTTTTATGGTAAAACTATTACAGAGAAAACATATTAACACTATAAAAGAACTGACATGCATATTGATTAGTTTACCAGAGATCACCCCAACTGTGGCAGGTGAATATTCCTTCAATTCTCACTAAGGGAGTTTTCTGGGGTTACAAGTTCATAACTGCTTTGTCTTGGAACAAGAATCCCCATGAATCTGTGTGTCACTCCTTTATCCAGTTTGGGTCTTTGAAGAGACTGTGAATAGAAAATCAGCCAGATAATGGGTTTCTCTTCAAGGTACAGGATGATTCAAAAGGATGATTCCTAAGGTGGGTAATTTACATTCCCCTCGTGACAAGTATTTCCTGGGAAACTCACTCAACTGAAAGTTCAGTCTTGTTTGGCCTGTTGAAGCTCATACCACTTCCCAGGTTGACATTAGTCCTGTCTCCCTCTTAAAGAAGTTGCATTCAATTCCACAATAATACATAAACATTTGCATTCTTTCAGAGTGGTAGCCGTGTTAGTCTGTATCAGCAAAAAGAACGAGGAATACTTGTGGCACCTGTGAGACTAACAATTCTATTTGAGCATAAGCTTTTGTGGGCTAAAACCCACTTCATCGGATACATGCAGTGGAAAACACAGTAGGAAGAGATATATATATATAGACACAGAGAACATGAAAAAATGGGTATTGCCATGCCAACTGTAATGAGAGTAATCAGTTAAGGTGGACTATTATCAGCAGGAGAAAAGAACCTTTTGTACTGATAATCAGGATGGCCCATTTCCAGCAGTTGACAAGAAGATGTGAGCAACAGTAGGGAGAAAAATAGCATGGGGAAATAGTTTTTACTTTGTGTAATGACCCATCCACTCCCAGTCTTTATTCAAGCCTACTTGAATGGTGTCCAGTTTGCAAATTAATTCCAATTCTGCAGTTTTTCGTTGGAGTCTGTTTCTGAAGTTCTTTTGTTGGAGTATTATGATTTTAAGATCTGTAACTGAGTGACCAGGGAGGTTGAAGTGTTCACCAACTGGTTTTTGAATATTATAATTCTCGAAGTCTGATTTGTGTCAATTTATTCTTTTGCATAGAGACTGTCCAGTCTGGCCAATGTATATGGTAGAGGGGCATTGCTGGCACATGATGGCATTTATCACATTGGTAGATGTGCAGGTGAACAAGCCCCTGATAGTGTGGCTGGTAGGATTAGGTCATAGAATCATAGAATGACAGGGTTGGAAGGGACCTCATGAGGTCATCTAGTCCAACCCCCTGCTCAAAGCAGGACCAATCCCCAACTAAATCATCCCAGACAGGGCTTAGTCAAGCCTGACCTTAAGGAAGGAGATTCTACCACCTCCCTAGGTAACCCATTCCAGTGCTTCACAACCCTCCTAGCGCAGGACTTTGCACTTGTCCTTGTTGAACCTCATCAGATTTCTTTTGGCCCAGTCCTCTAATTTGTCTAGGTCCCTTTGTATCCTATCTCTACCCTCCAGTGTATCTACCACTCCTCCCAGTTTAGTATCATCTGCAAACTTGCTGAGAGTGCAGTCCACACCATCCTCCAGATCATTAATGAAGATATTGCACAAAACCAGCCCCAGGACCGATCCATGGGGCACTCTGCTTGATACTGGCTGCCAGCTAGACATGGAGCCATTGATCACTACCCATTGAGCCTGACAATCCAGCCAGCTTTCTGTCCACCTTATAGTCCTATGATTGTGTCCTCTGAATAGATATGTAGGCAGAATTGGCAATGGGCTTTGTTGCAAGGATAGGTTCCTGGGTTAGTGTTTTTGTTGTGTGGTTACTGATGCGTATTTGCTTCAGGTTGGGAGACAGTCTGTAAGAAAGGACTGGCCTGTCTCCCAAGATCTGTGAGAGTGAGGGATCTTCCTTCAGGATACGTTGTAAATCCTTGATGATGTGCTGGAGAGGTTTTAGTTGGGAGCTGAAGGTGATGGCTAGTGCCATTTTGTTACTTTCTTTGTTGGGCCTGTCCTGTAGTAGGTGGCTTCTGGGTACTCTTCTGGCTCTGTCAATCTGTTTCTTCACTTCAGCAGGTGGGTATTGTAGTTGTAAGAATGCTTGATAGAGATCTTGTAGGTGTTTGTCTCTGTCTGAGGAGTTGGAGCAAATTTGGTTGTATCTTAGAGCTTGGCTGTAGACAATAGATCATGTGGTATGGTCTGGATGAAAACTGGAGGCATGTAGGTAAGTATAGCGGTCAGTAAGTTTCCAGTATAGGGTGGTGTTTATGTGACTGTCACTTATTAGCACTGTAGTGTCCAGGAAGTGGATCTCTTGTGTGGATGGGTCCAGGCTGAGGTTGATGGTGGGATGGAAATTGTTGAAATCATGGTGGAATTACTCAAGGGCTTCTTTTCCATGGGTCAAGATGATGAAGATGTCATCAATATACCCCAAGCAGAGTAGGGGCTTCAATGAGAAACTGCAGAATTGGAATTAATTTGCAAATTGGACACCATTAAATTAGGCTTGAATAAAGACTGGGAGTGGATGGGTCATTACACAAAATAAAAACTATTTCCCCATGCTATTTTCCCCCTACTGTTACTCACACCTTCTTGTCAACTGCTTGAAATGGGCCATCCTGATTATCACTACAAAAGGTTTTTTTTCTCCTGCTGATAATAGCCCACCTTAATTGATTACTCTCATTACAGTTGGTATGGCAATGCCAATTTTTTCATGTTCTCTGTGTATATATATCTTCCTACTGTATTTTCCACTCCATGTATCAGATGAAGTGGGTTATAGCCCCTGAAAGCTTATGCTCAAATAAATTTGTTAGTCTCTAAGGTGCCACAAGTACTCCTCATTCTATTTGCATTTTGAATACAATGAACTCCTAAAATACTTAAACTTACTTCAGTAAGGTTTAACTTACTTCAGTAAGTTTTGTCCATGATATTGCAGGAAATTGTCATATCTGTCACAAGAAGTTTATGAATATGAAAAGAAAACTAAAGAATTATGTTCAGCAGAATGTCTTTCTAACTCTTCTGCTGTTTTGCAGTAGCCTCAAGCTTGCCATTTCTATTACTTAATTCAAAGAGTCTATAGGACTGTAGTTACAAGAAATAACTAAAGGTTTGTCTATCTGGAGAATTAGTGCTTGACAAACTAGGTGTAAATCTACAGTGCTGTAGCATTAGCTCACTATGTGGACCCTTCTATTGCACACCAAAAGTTCTGTAGTACGCCTTGACATACTGCTGTTTGCACAATGGAACTTTCAGTGCACAGTAGCAAGGTCCATATTGCCAGTTAGTGTGTGGCAGGCTAGAGGACTGTAGTTTTACACTCCTGCTTATCGTGCACTATCTCTCCATATAGACATATCCTAAGAGTGGGATTTTCAAAGGAGCCTGAGTTAAATGTCCACATTTCTTATTTCAGAGTGATAGCTGTGTTAGTCTGTATCAGCAAAAGCAATAAGGAGTCCTTGTGGTACCTTAGAAACTAACAAATTAATTTGAGCATAAGCTTTCGTGGGTTAAAACCCACTGCATTGGATGCATGCAGTGGAAAATAAATACAGTAGGAAGATATGCATACAATATCTACTGTATTTTCCACTGCATACATCCGATGAAGTGGGTTTTAGCCCATGAAAGCTTATGCTCAAATGAATTTATTAGTTTCTAAGGTGCCACAAGTACTCTTCGTTCTTTTCATATTTCTTATGTTTCTTTTAAGTTCCCAGTTTAAAATGATATATCTGCCATATTGTTGTTTTTGATATCTGCTTGCTCATTTTTTTCCCTTTCTCCCCGCTTTTTTTTACTTAATTATCCTTCCTTTTTACTGTTAAATTAACACTTTGGAAAATGTAATTTGAATGCAGTATGCAGACAGTTAGATGCCCATTTTCTCTATTCGCCAAAACAGCAGACATAACACTCCCCCTGTACTGAGATAAAATATATCCCTGTATTTCTTCAACTGCCCAGAAAGATCACTACTAAATATGTTGTATGTGTTCAGTTATAAGTATGAAACAGCATCGCATGCAGTGTTGTCAGTCAACTCAACTTCAAGTGTCTCTCCCTGCTCAGTGGACCAAAATGTAACTGGTGTCAGTGAAACCTTATCAGAACAATCAGATTCAGGTAAGGAATTGTAACTGAAAATATGTCTAAATGTGACAATTTTGACCTACCTTATAAATAGGTCTTCACACAAGAGGGCAATTCACCCCGGTGTGAAGGCCCAGTACAATTCTAAACCCCATTTAAGCCTTAACTTATTTGGCGGGTGTTAGTGACTCGTCAGTGATACAGCAGCCTTGAAAATCTCATTCAGAGCAAGCGCATCTACCAATCCAGAAGTATCTGAACTATGGGGCCCAGTTTCTCCCACCCTTCTGGATACAAGTACCTAAAAGGAATTTCTCATATACTGTAAGTTGTGAGGAGAATTGATTCTCAAAGGAAATTTAAGAGTCCAAGCTGTGTTAGAGTTAACTGGAAATTAAGTGGCATTTCTGTGATTTTCATATACCTCACTACCAGTTTAGAATATACCCATAGAGCATTTGCAGCTGTATGCTGCATGGGAGGAGAGAAAGGACTCTAGGACCCATGAGCCAACTGCTAGCCTGGATCAGGGGACACAGTTGAAGGTGTAAATGAAATGTCATAGAGTATGTCTATTACAATTTCAATCTGTTTATTTTTCTCTAGACATTCTTCCCTAACAATACAGACCATTATCCTTGCAATACTATCTTTGGTAGACAAGCATGTGACTGGTATCAGGAAGTGTTGTTAAAGAGAGGGCTGATGATTTGGGGGTTAATGAGTTTGGTAACCTAGACAGAGTCTTAGTCTTTTGTAAGGAAAAACAACTGAGCAAGATGAGACTGTGTGTGTTAAATGGAGTTCTAGCCAGGCTCATGGTTTATTGTTCTACAGTAAAGATAGTAATTACTGTTATTTACAGATTGTGTAAAAGCAGCAGTATCATATATGTGGATATATGTCTTACTGGGCAACTTGTTACGTGGAGTTGGGGAATCACCAATAACACCACTAGGAATTTCTTACCTTGATGATTTTGCTAAAGAAGAAGATTCTCCTTTCTACATAGGTAATCTTAAGAGAAAGAAAAGGCTGGTTATGAAGAAACAGTGATGGGATCGAATTTATTTTAGCTTTAGAAGTAGATCATCTTCCTCTAAAGAGTCCTATTTTTATTTTTTGAAAACTCTCTCCATTAAAGCCAGGCAAAATCTTTTGACAAAGTTTTTTTTTTCTCTCTGATAAATGCAGATTTGCAGCCACTGAAACAATTTGTGAATTTGTGTTGAATTTGCCACATTGTTTTGGTCAAATAAAATAACAAACAACCTCCCCTCCCTCAAAAAAACACAGAAACACATATTACAAAATCAGAAAAAGTCAAAATATTTTACTAAATGAAACATGTCAGCTTTTCAATTCGAAATTACTTTTCATTTCAAAATTTTATTCACTTTTATTAACAGCATTTTATAAAGGCAAAAAAACTCCCTCAATGAACATTTTTTTCCAGGTTAAACACCACATTTCATTTGACTGGAAATGAAATTTTGGTGACTTTTTCAGTGTGCTGAAAATTTTTGAAAAAATTCATTTTGGGTTGTCTCAAAATTTTCTTTTCTTTTCTTTGTTTGACCACCTAACCAGATAATTGGTTACCCTCACAGCTCTACTCTCCATTTTGACTGTGATTTACAGATGACCCTATGTGAGTTGGGTGCCTAAGTCCTTAGATTCTTTTGAAAAATGGCAGCCTTCATTCCTCTTCATTCCTAGTCGATTGCTGCCTTCAAAAGAAAATAACAAGGTTGTATAAATTTCCATCTAATGTTTTTGTCTTAACCCACCAAGTCCTGGTTCATTCTACCTGCACTGAGACTTGAATTTGAGTTTTATGTGAATGGAGTTAATCTGGCTCTTGTAGCCTTGAATGGCCGCTAAACACATTTAAATAAATCAGTAAATGATACATAAATACTGCCTAAGGTGATCTTTTTCACCAAAAGGGAGAAGAATAAAAAACCTCTCTCACATGGCAGGATGCTAGTCTTTGCACTTCCTGGAATACCCTGGTTCTAGGAGAGGAATAAGAAAAGTAGGTGGAAAACATATAGGGTTACATATCTGTAAATTTACCAGTGTCTACTTCATTATATTTTCAGCATGTTTGCACACAGTAGCAATGATCGGGCCAATAATGGGCTACCTGTTGGGATCGCTGTGTGCCAGCTTGTATGTGGATATTGGATTTGTGGATCTAGGTAAGGAAAAATGGAGAGCCGATTATATTAAACTGTTGTATAATAATCAATATGACCAGTCCTTTATATCAGGATATGCCAAATATTTTCATGCCTTTTAGTAAATAATAAATGTGTTTGTTTCAAGGTGAGGTGAGAACAAAGTGTTTTCCCTGAAAAAATAATTTTAAAAGTTGTAGGTATGGGAAATATTTTAGGCCCAATTCAAGAAAGCACTTGAGCATAGGCTTAAATCCATGCCTATTGAATAAAGCATTTAAACACGCTTAAATTTAAGTATGTGCTTACACACCCTCACGGAATGCTTTGCTGAGTCATGCCCTTACTAATGGGGGTTGGGTAGCATATCCATTTTTCATTTTAGGTGGTTAATTTGAAATGTTGGCTGAGCATATAAGATGTTAATTGTTTAATATTACTCTCTATTAACTGAGTTCAAATTTTCCTAACGCTTAAACAAAAAAGAAAATATCCGAGGTGATGTTTTCGAAGGGGCTTCTATTGGGTGTCCGTCCATGTGCATTCAAATTTTCACACACAGACACATGTGCTCACTCTTTTCCATTGCAAACATCTGTGCATGTGTAATATAAATAAATAGTGATAATAAAGGCATTTGAAATGTAACACCCATTGGTGATATTCACATAGCCTAAGATCTGAGCATATGCTTGCAGGAGGAGACTGTTTACAATGCCTCCATACAGTTGTTTGCCTATTTTGCTTTTTAAGGCCCCGATCCCAACAAAATGTTGATCATATATGCCATGGTATCATAACCTTAGTCCCAGATTTGGACCTTAGCGTCCAAAATATGGGGGTTAGCATGAAAACCTCCAAGCTTAGTTACCAGCTTGGACCTGGTACCTGCTGCCACCACCCAAAAAATTAGAGTGTTTTGGGGCACTCTGGTCCCTCTGAAAAACCTTCCCTGGGGACCCCAAGACCCAAATCCCTTGAGTCTCACAACAAAGGGAAATAATCCTTTTTCCCTTCCCCCCTCCAGGTGCTCCTGGAGAGATACACAGACACAAGCTCTGTGAAACTACACAGAGAGACTCCCCCTCTCTGTTCCCAATCCTGGAAACAAAAAGTACTTTCCTATTCCCCCAGAGGGAATGCAAAATCAGGCTAGCAATCCAACACACAGATCTCCCTTTGATTTCTTCCTCCCACCAATTCCCTGGTGAGTACAGACTCAATTTCCCTGAAGTAAAGAAAAACTTCAACAGGTCTTAAAAGAAAGCTTTATATAAAAAGAAAGAAAAATACATACAAATGTTCTCTCTGTATTAAGATGATACAACACAGGGTCAATTGCTTAAAAGAATATTGAATAAACAGCCTTATTCAAAAAGAATACAAATTAAAGCACTCCAGCACTTATATTCATGCAAATACCAAAGAAAAGAAACCATAGAACTTACTATCTGATCTCTTTGTCCTTACACTTAGAAACAGAAAATTAGAAAGTAGAACTACTTCTCCAAAGCTCAGAGAAAGCAGGCAGGCAGACAAAAGACTCAGACACACAATTCCCTCCACCCAGAGTTGAAAAAATCCGGTTTCCTGATTGGTCCTCTGGTCAGGTGCTTCAGGTGAAAGAGACATTAACCCTTAGCTATCTGTTTATGACACATGGTCACTGGGTTAACTACAGCTATGACTGCTCCTGGTCTCCTAGAGTGCAATCTCTCAGGTGATGGGCTTCATTACCTTCACTTCTTTTTGGGATGGAATCATGCAATTCTCTCACTATGAGACCCGGGCCTTCAGCTGCAGTGCCTTTCGGATGAACCATGATTTCTTAGCAGGTTCAACTGGAGTTTTGGACCCTTGTACAGATTTTCCTTCAGGAGCTTCGACAAGTGGTTATTACACTGACCAAGCAGGTTTCTTAAAGCAAAGCATTGTTGATTCAGAACCAAGGCATTCAGAGAAACAGATCTTAAAACAGTAAATAGTCTATATACATCTATACCTTACCTAAGCTAAGGCAGACTTGCTTATGCCAGGCACTCCCTCACTTGCTTTGCAAGTTGAGATAAGCTAGGAGACCCATCAATCCCTGTCTCTTATTGTCTTATCAGAGGCTGTCCTTTTATCAGTGACAAAACTCTGTTTAGATATCCTGCCTGGATTTTCCTACCCTGTCAAGACACACACATTAATACAGACACACACGGAATCAGCAGCTAGGCAATACCCTTAGCAAGGTAGAGGTAAAACCTAATAGAAATTGACAACTCTATTGTATTTGTGTACCAGCAGTAGGGCTTATTTGAAGCCATTGTCTGTTCCTCTGCCCAGTGTACCCAGCTCTTGCATGACTTAACTCTTTGGTAGCCACGTAGCAAACAATAGATAAACAATCCAACAAATAGATGGACATATGATATTCATAAAAATATTGCAGGCAGCTTCCACATTCTCCATAATACGGACTTAAGTATGTGACAAATCTCACTGAAGCCAATGGGACTCCTCATATGTTTAAAGTTAAGCACATGATTATGCATTTTGCTGGAAGGTCCTATAAGAAAAAAGGTTATAAGTAAAAAGTACTGTGTCCTAGCAGATCCAGGGTGAGTGTGTGACTCTGCTTGAAACCTATTTCAGATTCCCATGTTCTCAAAAGTACCATAAGTTCTGTGGCATGTAGCCTTGAATCATACAAATAAAAATAAATAATTATAATAATTGGAGATATACCAATCTCCTAGAACTGGAAGGGACCTTGAAAGGTCATTGAGTCCAGCCCCCTGCCTTCACTAGCAGGACCAATTTTTGCCCCAGATCCCTAAATGGCCCCCTCAAGGATTGAGCTCACAACCCTGGGTTTAGCAGGCCAAAGCTCAAACCAATGAGCTATCCCTCACACTGCCCCTCCCCATTAGCACAAGTTACCAAATGTGTGACGGCAAGTGAAAAACAACACCAACCAAGACATTCATCTGTACAGATAGTCATCTGTAACCTATCCTTTAAATCAGCTTCTGTACCAAATGACTGGAGGATAGCTATGTGATGCCAAATTTTAAAAAGGGCTCCAGAGGTGACCCTGGAAACTACAGGCCAGTAGGCCTCACTTCAGTACTGGGCAAATTGGTTGAAACTATCATAAAGAACAAAATTGTCAGATACATAGATGAATATAATTTGTTGGGAAATAGTCAACATGGTTTTTGTAAAGGGAAATCATGCCTAACCAATCTTCTAGAATTCTTTGAGGGAGTGTAGCAAAGTGATGACTCACTGGCATGGCACCTCCTGCTGGTCATCCAGGAAATTAGCTTTTCCACTCTTGGAGTGCCCTCTGCTGGCCGGTGGCTTGCCCGCTGCAGGCCTCCTCCTGGACCCCGGTCCCCTTTACCTTGAGTGCTGCCCCATGGCAGTACCCCCACTGTCTCGCTCTCCCCACCAAGGGGAACCCCCAGCCCTCTATCCCAACCTTTCCTCAGTGCCTAGTGTCAGTCACTATCTAGCCCCCACTCACTGAGGCAGACTGCAGTTTGGGTTTGGACCTGCTGCTTTTGCCTACCCTGGCCTGCATCTCTTCAACCCCAGTACCCTTTCTGGCCTTTAGCAAGGCCTGCAGCCTGGAGATTTTCCAGGCCAGAGCTCCCCAGTTCCTCCGGTCTTTCCCCAGCCCTGCTCCACTCTAGGTACCCTGCTGTGCTCCCAAGAAGCCAGACCCATCTCTCTCCAAGCTAGAGAGAGAGAATATCTGAGCTCCTGGCCCACAGCCTTGTATAGGGCCAGCTGTGGCCTGATTGGGGCGTGGCCCCAGCTGTGGCTGTTTCCTTTTTTCTAAGAGTGGGGTAGCTGCCCTGCTACAGGGGGTCAACAAGCATGGGAACAAAGGAGATCCAGTCGATATAGTGTATTTAGATTTTCAGAAAGCCTTTGACAAGGTCCCTCACCAAAGGCTCTTAAGCAAAATAAGCAGTCATGGGATAGGAGGGAAGGTTCCCTCATGGATTGGTAACTGGTTAAAAGATAGGAAACAAAGGGTAGGAATAAATGGTCAATTTTCAGAATGGAGAGAGGTAAATAGCAGTGTCCCCCAGGGGTCTGTACTGGGGCCAGTCCTATTCAACATATTAATAAACGATCTGGAAAAAGGGGTAAACAATGAGGTGGCAAAATTTGCAGATGATACAAAACTATTCAAGATAGTTAAGTTCCAGGCAGATTGCGAAGAGCTACAAAAGGATCTCACAAAACTGGATGACTGGGCAACAAAATGGCAGATGAAATGTAATGTTGATAAATGCAAAGTAATGCACATTGGAAAACATAATCCTAACTGTACATATACAGTGATGAGGTCTAAATTAACTGTTACCACTCAGGAAAGAGATCTTGGAGTCATTGTGGAGAGTTCTCTGAAATCACTCAATGTGCAGTGGCAGTTAAAAAAGCCAACAGAATGTTGGCAATCATCAAGAAAGGGATAGATAATAAGACAGAAAATATCTTATTGCCTCTATATAAATTCATGGTACGCCAACACCTTGAATACTGCATGCAGATGTGGTCGCCCCATCTCAAGAAAGAAAAGATTCAGAAAAGGGCAACAAAAATTATTAGGGGTATAGAATGGCTTCTGTATGAAGAGAGATTAATAAAACTGGGACTTTTCCGCTTGGAAAAGAGGCGACTAAGGGGGGATATGATAGAGGTCTATAAAATCATGAGTGGTTTAGAGAAAGTAAATAAGGAAGTGTTATTTACTCCTCCTCATACAAGAACAAGGGGCCACTAAATGAAATTAATCGGTAGCAGGTTTAAAACAAACACAAGAAAGTATTTTTTCACGCAATTCACTGTCACCCTGTGGAACTCCTTGCCAGAGGGCGTTGTCAAGGCCAATACTATAACACGGTTCGAAAGGGAGCTAGATAGATTCATGGAAGATAGGTCCATCAAAGCCAGGATGGGCAGGGATGGTGTTCCTCACCTCTGTTTGCCAGAAGCTGGGATTGGGTGACAGGGCATGGATCACTTGATGATAACTTGCTGTTCATTCTCTTTGGGGCACTGGCCATTGGCCACTGTCAGGGGACAGGATACTGGGCTTGACAGACCTTTGGTCTGACGCAGTATGGCCATTCTTATGTTTTTATATTATATGACTGCTGGTGCCCTTCTTGCTTTATGTCATCTTTCAATATATCTCACTAAATATTGAAAATACTGAGTTTCCTTCCAGTGTATAATGTAGATTTCCCAGCAATTACAGGGGGGTATCTCTTTTTTTCTTCATTTATTCATGAATTCATTTTTTGTCTCATTTTATTCTAGGTAGCATAACCATAACTCCAAAAGACTCCCGGTGGGTAGGTGCATGGTGGCTTGGTTTTCTTATATCTGGAATAACTAATCTCATTGCTGCCATACCATTCTGTTTCCTGCCAAAGAGTCTCAAAAAGCAGGAGGAAGAGAATAATGACAACATTTCATCTGATCTCTCCAAAATTAAAGGAGACCAGAGCAGGCATCACGAATCTGAAAATCATCAGCCAGTCAAGTGGTCAGTAATTTCAAAAGGCAAGTGTTTCATATGTTCTGCCAAACTGGAAACCTGCCAGTACAATGTAACACAGGAATACCTCAAGTTCCCCACCCCCACCCCCACAATTATTTGAAGTCATTGGGTTTCTGGGTGGCCATGAAGGTTGACCTGCATTGGGTCAATTACATGAGCAGGATCTACATTTTAAAGTTTGCACTAGAAATAAACTGCAACTGAGGAAAAATGAGTGACCAGAATTAACTAAAATCTGTGTTAAAATTAGTGATGGGTAAGCCTAAAAAAATCAGAAGGTTCTTTTCCCAGCAAGTCAGACTGTATTATTTTCATGATCATCACAGATTTAATGGAAAATGTGAAATCAACTGTCTGCAGTGAAAAATACAGACAGCCTAATTTTTCCATTCTGGCTGAACTGTGCTCAATGCAGGAATGTGGGAGGGTAGAGGCAAGAAAAAGGATGACATTGTGCCATCTTTACATTTCTATTCTGGTTCAGTTCTGTAGTCTTTTATTTTATTTAAAGTGAATTTAGTAGTGTTGTGTTACATCACTGCGGATTTGGCTCTGGTGGCTAGAGTTGTTCGTTCAACAGACTGAATGTTACCTCTGCTATTCCTTCAGATTTAGTGTGTCTAGGAACATGTAAAGACCATGGTTAGTGACCACACACATATTCACACATACTTGGTCTAGTCTCTTTTACAAGCTTTGTTAAAGTTACAATTAAAGTTATGATTACCTAAGCATATAAAAAATTCTATAAAGACCTATGCACAAGTTAAAAAAATCATTATACTCACACACCCTTAACAATATTCTTAAGGTCTGATGGCTGCCTTGCCAATTGATCATCAGTAAAGGGACGGTTCCTGATGGGGTTTCCCATAGGGAACACAGTTTTCCTAATCTGGGCACCCTGTTTTTATAATGTGATTCTGACTATACCTCATTAACATTTATGCATGTAGTGCACACTGTGGTTAGAGCATGTGTTAGAAAAATGTGACTACTGGATATCTTGTAAGCAAAAACATATTCTGTTAGTTTTTCACAATATCACCCACTGGTATATCTTTTCCTGTAATTTAGTGGGGCGATAGGGTCATTCTTTGGTCACTTACTTATGTCAAGCATTTCTTAAGTCTCTGGCCTAGTATGGCTAAGTTAAAATCTTACAGGCCTCAATCTGTAGGCCTTGTGTTTCAGCCCTACTTACTTAGATACCTACTATGTAATTATCCCTTCTAACTATTGATCTATTTTATACTACTATAATCCTACAATTTGACTCTATTTTGCATTCAATGATTATATATGACGGGGAGGCCAGCCTGTGGCTCCGGAGCCACATGTGTCTCTTCAGAAGTTAATATATAGCTCCTTGTATATACACCGACTCTGGGACTGAAGCTACAGGAGAAAATTTCCAATGTGTCGGGGGCTGCTCACTGCTCAACCCTTGGCTCTGCCACAGGCCCTGCCATCAATCCACCCCTTCCCATCCCCTCCCCTGAGCCTGATGTTCCATCGCTCCTCCCCCTTTCCCCCAGAGCCTCCTGCATGCCATGAAACAGCTAACCAGGAGAGAAGGGGAGGCACTGATCGGCAGGGCTGCCAGTGGGCGGGAGGAGGGGGCAGCTGATGAGGGGCTGCTAACTTATTACTGTGGCTCTTTGGCAATGTACATTGGTAAATTCTGGCTCCTTCTCAGGCTCAGGTTGGCCACCTTAGATAAATGACATAACATGTTAGTGAATCATAACATCACATAATAAATTAACAATAAACTAAAATCACTGTCTACAGTTCCCAATGCAAGACATGACACAAGGTACAGCGGAATCATGGAGAAATCACTTTGGTCTGGATCCTGCAGTGAGATTCACGTGAGCAGACAGTCCCTTTGGTCTGTGTGCTGCCCCATTGTCTTCAGTTTCCCCAGAGCCCTTCTGTGTAGATCTCACTGGTGGACTGGGGCCTCAGTTGGCATGTCTCCACTGAAGTTTCTAGGATTACCATTTCTGAGGATTCAACTGTAATTTCACAGCCTATATTCTAATTGAGGACCAGATTCTGCCCTCAGATACTCACCTGCAAATCCTACTGAAGCCATTGGGATAAGCACCTAGGTGTCTGAGGGCAGGATCTGGTTCTGAATCTCGTAGATTATTTACCAGTAATTATGCCAAGCATTTTTAAAAATAAAATTGTATATTGTTTCTTTCAGGTTTCTTTCTCTCTCTGAAAAGAGTGTTCAGTAATAGAATTTACGTAACATTTCTGTGTTGTTCGCTGTTACAATTCAGTAGCTTTATTGGTTTCTTGACTTACAAACCAAAATACATGGAACAACAGTATGGTCAGTCAGCATCTAAGTCTAACTTTGTAACAGGTGAGTGTTACAGTGCTTGGGAAAGTATTTTGATATACATTTTATTGAGCATGGTGAGTTTTCTGAAGGGAAAAAGAGTCCCCCTTCTGTGATGGAATTATACAAAGTCACCATAGAGCTTGATTCTGTAGACAGTTAGGGTGACTGTAATGTGTCTCTCTTTGTTTCCTTTTCATGAGACAAAATTGTAATAGATGGCTTCCAGGATAAATTTGCATGAATCTTTGAATATACAGAATTGCTAAGGACTCTATTGTGGCTTTGTCATGAGCAACTTTGGAGCAGACACACCAGGTGGCAGATGTGAGACATAATCTCAGAGTATTACAGGCTATGTCTATACTTGTGCGCATATCTGAGTACTGGATTATGTTCATACCATGTTCAGACTTGTGTGTGTTTCCCATATACACATACACACGCATACTGTGTTGGACACTAGTATACAGCTGTGCACACACATATACCAGTGTCCACACTATTGTTGTAGGTACTTAATGTTAGCGCTTAATGTTTCAGGAACAGTATTCCAGGATTCTGGGCATCACGGGGAGACACGCTATGAACTGCTTTGCTATGTTTTGTTGGTATGGTCTTCTGCTTTCACACATTTGCCTGTGGCCCTTCCTGATCACGTCGCCGTTCACAGTTATTCTCTACAAAACTGGGTGGAAAACATAAAGCAAATGGATGATCATCTGGTTCTACTTCTGCTCCTTATTGCGGACCAATGGGTATGCAGTGGAGTACGCACTCTGTGAGATGGTGGATGGAATTTGGCCAGCATTTTCTGACACATGGAAGATGGCTGACTTTGAGGGTTAATAACAATTCATTCAGCTCATATGGTACAGATATGATGAATGCCAGTGTTGTCATGGTATGCTCTTTAGTTGACTGTCACTTCTGATGCAGAAGAACTAGCACAGTGTGGTGAGATTATGTTGTTTTGGAAACCTGGGATTACCAGTAGTGGCTTGAAAACTTCTGAATGAAGAAACAGACCTTCACTGAACTGTGTGAAGAGCTTGCAAAGCCCTTCTAGCACTTTCCATTCAAGGAAACCATACTGATTCAGAAGTGGGTTGTGATTGGCCTGTGGAAGCTGGCAACACCAAGCAGCTACAGGTCTGTTGAAAACCACTCTAGGTTTGGAAAGTCCACCGTGAAGGTGGTTGTTGTGCAGATTTGTGAGGCAATTAATTTACCCAGGGGTTGCCATAAGAAAAGTTCCAAAAATAATACATGAATTTCAGAGGATGCGGCTTCCGAACTGTGCAGAGACTATTGGTGGCACTCAGATTCCAATATTTTGCCCATCACAAGGGGCACAACTGAGTATGTGACACAAAAAGGTTACCATTCAATCATTCTGAAAGGCTTAGTAGACCACAAGGGCAGATTCATTAATACAAATGTGAGAAATGCTGGATGCTGAGGAGATCTGGGTTGTACTTGAAGTGGGAGGAAAGGGATTTTATTTCCCAGAGATGTGGTTCTATACAGTGTGTCTGTGCCAACTTGTATTGTAGTATACCTGCTTCTGCTTTGGCTGATGAAACTGTGCCCAACATCAATGACCCTGGAAAACAGGAATTCAGTTACAAGCTAAGTAGCTGCAGACTGGTCGTGGAGTGCACGTTTGGTAAACTGAAAGCTCATTGGTGCTGCCTTTGCAGCTGTCTGGAAGTCAACGTGGCAAACACTGTTCATATAGTCATCACCTGCTGCATACTTCAGAACATTTGTGAGATAAAGGGAAATGTTTCCACCCTGAGTGAGCTCAGGACAAGTCTGGTTTAAAAACTCTGTACAGGAAGCTGGATTCACCCATGTGACTACTGGTCCTGGTTCCCAGTGAGAGAGGAAAATCAGTGATGCTGTATGTGCATATATCTTGGCACAGCAGAGGGGCAGAGGATGATATCTGCCTGTGCCAAGGGACACTTATTCATCCTGTATAGCTTCTGGATATGCACATGATGAAACATTCGTACATACTTACAGGGCTACACAGCTTTGTGAGAGTTTTTTTCCCCTGTAGCCAAAGGTCATTAGCCATTTATTCATGTGACATTGCACACATTAATGACAATTAACAGGGCACCTCTACTGGGTTATCACCTTTGTGTTGTGGAGGGTGGCAACTGAGTCATTATGTGCTTATTGAGCAATGTTTTTGTCTACACTATTCACACTTCTTTAGAAACCTTGCTTATTTGGAACATTTAAACTTTTTAAGCGAGTTTATGAGTGTTTGCTTTGATGGAGAAAGTATTGCATTGTGCTCTTAGAATTTTTATTGTCAGCAGAGTTAAGTGCAACTAAGGACTGTTATAGAGCATTAGTCCTTGGTATCACTGAAATTCTTAAAGTTTTGGCAAGGCAGGAAGGGAGTGTTTCTGTACAGGGCACTGCCCTTGTCTGTTATTGCTGGTATGTTCTCCAATTTCAATCATCCTGCAGGTCATTCTCAAGGTGAAATTGGGCCATGCCAGACTCATTCTCATTGTTCTAACATGGCCAAGATGATGTTGGTTCTCAGGCCTCCGCACATTATTGATACAACCTCCCATAATCGTTCCTCTACACCCGATCTCCTGACTCAGCATCATGCTCAGATTTTGCATCCAGCACTTAGACCAATGCATCTCACAGCTGCATGGTTATATGAGAAAGAAGAATGACGATCAAAGGAAGTCTGGCAGGGCTTGCTTAACAACAGGAAGCCCTCCACCAGGACAGCCTATTTGCCATAGAAGTGGTTCTCGGTATGGTGGTTGGTCCAATGAGGGCAACAACACAGGCTTGTATTCAGGGTATCTTGGAGTACCTGTTACAGCTTCCGTTTTCTGGCCATGCGCTTAGATCATAGAATCCACCTGGAGGCTATTTCAGCATTTCATTCACCTGTCCGTGGAAAGTTGGTGTTTTCAAATGACAGTAAGGCTCTTGAAAGGAATTGCTCATCTTCATGCGCCGGTTAAAGAACCGGTTCCCTTGTGGGACCTTAATCCTGTTTTAATAGCTCTTGTGGGACTTTAGTTCAACCGTCTGGCAACTTCTTCTTTCTTTTTTCTCAGAGGGGTAGCCGTGTTAGTCTGGATCTGTAAAAGCAGCAAAGAATCCTGTGGCACCTTATAGACTAACAGACATTTTGGAGCATGAGCTTTTGTGGGTGAATACCCACTTTGTCGAATGCATCTGACGAAGTGGGTATTTACCCATGAAAGCTCATGCTCCAAAACATCTGTTAGTCTATAAGGTGCCACAGGACTCTGTGCTGCTTTTACAGATCCAGACTAACATGGCTACCCCTCTGATACTTGATGTGTGACTTAAGGTATTTTTGAACTTTAGGGGGACATTATGATGACACCAGATTTTTACACACCATTCCGTTAAATGAAGAAGGAAGCTTGCGGCCCAGTCAAGAATGAAAAAGCACCTTCAGTTCATCATTAGGAAGGAGGACCAACACACAATTAAACAAAACAAAACATTTACTAAAAATATGAAGTAGAAGGTTTAATGGAAAAATTTTGAAATTAGAACAATAACATACTGTTAGCAAAGTAACTGTTTACTACTGAGAACACTGTCTTTGCACCCATCTCCTTCCCCTCCTCAATAGAAGGGGTGAACGATGTAGGACAATAGCTTGTGGTGAGATATGCAGATGTCTCTTGCAAAGAGTTTGAGGCTGGAACATGTTAGTGTTCCAGGACTACTGCAGGCTTAATGTTCTCCTCCTGGTCAGTTGGGGGAGTTATTGCAACAGGATCCTCCGGCTCAGCACCACCCTGGCTGGCAGCCAGAGAAGGAGGCAGCAGCAGCCGATGGGATGATTGTGGGGTCTTGGCAGCAGGTGGATGCCCCACCCTTTCAGCCATCAAATCAACCTCTCCATTGGAGAATGTTCCTGTTCCCTGTGTCTCCATGTCCATGAATCAGTTCCTGCTGAAGACACTGCTCCTCCTGTGCTCTGTGGAATTCAAATTGCTCCTGGTTTCTCCTGTTTATGAGCAGCGCTTCCAGGACCCTTCTCTGTCTGCCTCTGCTGTCCCTGAGATGCCGCTTCTACCCTCTTGGTGCCATGGTTTCACTCTTGGGAGCTGAAAGTCCTGCTAGTTCTCAAAGAGAAGGAGAGCATTATGTTTTTGGCCTTTGGAATAAGCTGAGAAAGCCCCCCACATAACATAACTTTGCTCTAAAGGCCCACAATTTTGTTACTTTTCAGCATTCCAGGAATGTCGCTGTCTCACTATCCTTAATTCTCAGAAACCTTTTATGAGGAAGGAGCTAGTAATGGTAAGAAAACCTATACTAGTGTTTGTAGCAATATAAAATGTTCGTGCTGTTCAAACGAGTGCAGAGGTGGAGTAATTCCTTCCAGAGGCTAGGTTACTAGTTTACAGTTTCTGCTGTAAGCCAGTCGTGTCGGGGCTCGTCCCTCTCAGGCGCGGCGGGGAGCCAGGGCGCCTCCTAGCACGCTGCAGTCCGCGTAGGCTTAGCCCCTCCGCAGGTGTTGAGGGGGGTACAGGGTCTGCAAACAAGGTAGAGCCCCGGCCCTCTAGCCGGGGTCGGGGCTCTCAAAGTAAATAAGCCCCAGGCCTTGGGCTGGGCGGGGCAGTAGCAGTTCAAGCTCAGGCCTCTAGCAGGGGCTGAGCAAACACAGTATCAGCCCAGGCCCTTGGCAGGGCGGGGCAGTAAAAGTTCTAGTTAGCCCTGGCCCTTTGGATCAGGGCAGAGCAGCGGCAAAGTCAAAGGGGCCCAGCCCTTGGTTCGGGCGGGGCACCAAACACAAGTCTAGTTAGCTCTGGCCCTCTGGATCAGGGCAGAGCAGTGGCAAAGTCAAAGGGGCCCAGCCCTTGGTTCGGGCGGGGCACCGAACACAAGTCTAGTTAGCTCTGGCCCTCTGGGTCAGGGCAGAGCAGTGGCAAAGTCAAAGGGGTCCAGCCCTTGTTTCGGGCGGGGCGCCAAACACAAGTCTAGTTAGCTCTGGCCCTCTGGATCAGGGCAGAGCAGCGGCAATAGGCGGGAAGAGGGGGAGTCTGCCACCCGGTTACGGGTGGCAGGGGGAACGCAGGCCCTCCCACTCCACTGCGTTCCAGCCCAGGGCCCTAGCAGCGGTCAAGACCCGCTGCGGTCAGTGGGGATCCTGGCCGCAACACACTGACATGGGTTCGGGCGCTTCAGGAGCCGAACCAGGGTCGGCTATCCCCGGGCCACTTCCAACCTTCCCCTCTCTGGGTACCTGGTCCTTGCCAGCGTCGTCTGGGGGGTCCCAGACCATGGGCTCCTCCGGGTACCGGTCGTGGGGACGCTCAGGCCACTCCTCAGGGTATTGGGCACATGGCAGGTCAGGCCGACGTTCCTCTGGGTACCGGGTCTGAGGCAAGTCCAGCCAGCGCTCCTCTGGGTATTGGGCGCGGGGCAGGTCCGGCCAGCGCTCCTCTGTAAAATGGGCGCGGGGCAGGTCTGGCCAGCGCTCCTCTGTAAAATGGGTGCGGGGCAGGTCCGGCCAGCGCTCCTCTGTAAAATGGGCGCGGGGCAGGTCCGGCCAGCGCTCCTCTGTAAAATGGGCGCGGGGCAGGTCCGGCCAGCGCTCCTCTGGATATTGGGCGCGGGGCAGGCTGGGCCCGGCGGGAGCCTGGGCACCAGCGTCTGTCCTCTCCGGCAGCCTGCCTCCAACTGAGCGCTGGGGCCGGGCTTTTATACTTCCTGTCCCGCCCCTTGACTTCCGGGGGGGCGGGGACAGGCCGTGCTGACTCCGCCCACTGAGGCACCTGCTCTGGCTCGTCCCTCTCAGGTGCGGCGGGGAGCCAGGGCGCCTCCTTACACTGCCCTTAAGACTAGCCAAAGTTTGGAGAACATGTTTTTTTTCAGAGTGTTAAATGGAAAAGAGAAGTGACTTTCCAGTCCCGTGGAGGAGAGCTGGCAATGTATACCAAAGAACTGTTTCTGCTAATGGTCACCCTCACCCTACATATTGCCAAATTAAGGGGCTTCGTCAGCTATGAAGGTGGACCAGGCAGATTTGCACTGCTGGTGAACCTGAAGAACCAACTGGAGTTTTTGCTTCAGCAGAAATTTGCTGAAATGTGCTTACAGGACGGGGAGGAAATTTGACTGGAAATCGATGAAATTCTGAGCTGGAATACAGAGGTTTAATGGAAAAGGAGATTGGAACCGCGAACCATCCCAACACCTGACTTTGCGAGAAAATCCTGCCTCTATGCCTGCATAGCAAAGGTGAAATGGACAGGGAGAGAAAGAGACAACCCATAACTTTATTAGGTAGCCAGAAGATACAGTTAAGCATTGCAACCACTCACCTGAACTACACTGTTTTTATCCACCCACCAGACCAGTCCCTTCTCCCATCCCCACTAGCCCTGGCTCATGCAGCATAGCTCTGGGCAGGGATAGGATGAGGACAGGGACTGTAAAGACTTTGTAATCTTCCAAGGCAGGAAAGATCACTGCTACTAACTTTTCCTTCAACAACCAACTGTAAGTTTTCTACAACTGCGTGCTGGTCCCTTCCACATCCAGTCCTTCCTCCCCTGGAGGAGGGGGATCTTCTGGGGCACCTTGCGTGGTCCCTGTTGCCTCCTTGCTCTGACTCACATCAATGTGCTGTTGGACAATGAGACCTCAGGGTTGAGGAAGGGATCATGAACCACTTCAGGCTCAGTACTGGAGGTTCTTGAAAGCACTAGTCATGCTCCTTGTAGAAAAGGCATGTATGGTAAGCCCTTCTAAACCTACTGCTTCCTATACAGGTGCCTCAAATGCTTCATGCATTCATAGCACTGAGCCAGACTCTGTGCAATTTCCTGGTACAGGTGAATGTTCCTGCTGCTCTAGCTGAAATTAAGGAGGATGGTATACTGTTGCCGCATATTGATCAGCTCCACGGGCCAAGTAACTGCCTTTTGAGGTATCATATGAAAACTCATACAGTAGAACCTCAGAGTTTTGAACACCTCAGGAATAAAGGTTGTTCGTAAGTCTGTTATGTTTGTAACTCTGAACAAAATGTTATGGTTGCTCTTTCAAAAGCAGTCCAGGGTTAGGGGTTGTTATAAAATTGGATGGGTGGGGTTCTGTGGCCTGCCTTGTGCAGGAGGTCAGACTAGATGATCATATTGGTCCCTTCTGACCTATGAGTCTATGAGTCTATGAGCTGAATACAGCTTTGAAACTTTACTATGCAGAAGAAAAATGCTGCTTTAAACCATCTTAATTTAAATAAAACAAACACAGAAATAGTTTCCTTACCTTGTCAATTTTTTTTAAATTTTCACTTTGTTTCTTTAGTTGTTTGTTTTACACAGTACTGTATTTTCTTTTTTCTCTGCTTCTGCCTGATTGTGTATTTCTGGTTCCAAATGAGGTGTATGGTTGACTGGTCGGTTCATAACTCTAAGTTTCTAGTGTAATTTACTGATCATTATTGTCCTGGCTACATTGTATGTAAATTTTCAGATTCTATTGTGTGATGTTACTAAGACATATTCCAAATTATGAGAGCAGTCACAAAGCAGTTTTCCAGAGACAAAAGCCTAGCCAACACCCCAGCCAAGTGTCATCAAAATCAAATGATCAGTCACCTGGTTAAGTGGCCAGGCATCAACAACACTTGAAGAACAAAGGAAGCATCACTGGACAGGGGAGGGATCCTGACCAAAAGGAATTCAGTCAGTAAGACTGCTGTGAGAGAGACCTTTGCTTTGAATTCACTTTGCCTGTTAAGTTAGGCATTAGTTGCATTTTACTTTTATTTAATTTCTGTAGTTAATACGCTTGTTTTATTCTTTTATTTAAACCAGTGTATTTGGATTGAAGTGTTTGGGAAACTCCATTTGGGATAACAGGATTTGTCCTTGGAAGAAGAGGTGGAGTGGGGGTGGGACCTGGGCTGGAGTGGTGGGGGGGTCGAGCACCCCCAGGGAAATGAGGAAGCTGGCACCTGCAGTCCAGATAATACCATGGGTAATGTCACACGCCTGTAAATACAGCAACAAACAATTGTTCTGCGGGGGGCAGTGCAGCACACTACTACCAGTACACAGGGTGACAGAGACCTAGGTTTTGAAAGAGTTGGGAAGAAAAGGATTCAGTGCGTTGTGGAACTAGGACTGAAAGACTATTGAAACTTGAAACCCGGTAGATGCTCCTCATCCCCGTTCACACTGCAAACTGGCACAGGTATTAGACTTTTCCACAGCTAAAGTGTGTACTTACTCACACCCTCAGGCATGGTAGCTTACGTGCCCTCTGCTCACCTTGAGGCACATGCTTCCGGGGTTTAAGTGTGGACATTGGGGGGTGGGGGTTATGTCATAAGCCTGCACATACCTTTGCTAGGGTAGATGTCTGCCACTATCTGCCTCCTGGTGTCCCCACTGCCCTGAATGGGTGGTACTCCACATTGGGCCTCTGCATGGTGCAGTGCATGTCACCCAACATGCTGGTGCAGCTATTCTGGCTGATACTTTGGAGTGGGCAAAGCCAGTGCTCCTTCCAGTGGAAGGGAGAATCTAGCACTTTTCTGGATCCAACTTCCTCTCCTATGCTGCAACCTGTGGTACAGGTGGTCAACACAAGGGCATAAGGAGGTGCCTTATGCGCCCTTACCCTCTCATGACGCTGCACAAGTTGGGACAGAGTTTGGTCTGTAATTACATACATCTAGATGTATTTTTCACAGGTTCACTGGCAAAAGTATTAGGGGAGGTTCTTGGGCCCTTGAAAAGTCATGGTATTTTGAGACATGAAATAAATTGATGAAATTTTTCAGGCAGTATGTTATGAAAATTTTCATCAATTTCAGCCAGCTCATGTGTTAAATCAGTTATGTGTGACAGAATGTGACTGCACCTCTCCAGTATCCCTCCTCTCTCTTTTATTGCAGGAGTAACGGCTTTACCTGCTGTAGGCATTGGGATTTTCTTAGGAGGGCTCATAATGAAGAAATACAAATTGGGCATGATTGGAACTACAAAATTTGGATTTGGGATGTCACTGATGTCTTTTCTCATAACCCTCTCATACTTTTTTGTGGGCTGTGAGAACCATGTAGTGGCAGGACTGACAGTATCTTATGATGGGTATGTATACATCTTATGTAATATACAGCACGTTTCCTTTCTCTGGTAGCATTACAAATAGCATAATGTTTTGTCATAATTGAATACAAACACACGATTGTAGTACTTACTGTATCTTCCACAAATATTGAAGGATTATACCATTAGAAAATGTCAGATTCTATGTTTGTATAAATTGTAATGGAGCTAGATTGATTTACACCAGATGAGAATGTAGCCCTCTTTTTATATCGATATACTTTGTTTGAAAGTTACATACTGCTACTTTTTTTGGGGGGGAGGGGAAGGCAGGGTTATAATTACATCAGTTTGGGGTATGGGTCTTAACTGGATAACTGTGTCAGTGTGATCAGGGCCAGCTCCAGGCACCAGCTTATCAAGCAGGTGCTTGGGACTGTAACTCCGGAGTGGGGCTGCACTTTCAGGGATTCGGCAGCAATTTGGCGGAGGGTCCCTCACTCTCGCTCCGAGCGAAGGACCTCCCGCTGAATTGCAGATCGCTGTCGCGGCTTTTTTTTTTTTTTTGTCTACTTGAGGCGGCAAAACCCCTGGAGCCGGCTCTGAGTGTGATTCATGTATAAAATGAATTACAGTTTTAGGGTGTGGGTTTAGGCAGCTAGAATGCTGGGACTGGACACAGATGGTGTCAAGAATTGCACTGTGTCTTAGAACTAAAGGTCTGTTTTTTCTGGGCTATAATGGGCAGAAATCCCTTTCTTTGTCATAGAATTTTTCATAATCCAGTAGTCATCTGTATTTCAATGTATGTGGGATGGAAGCTGAGGCCACAAGATCAACGTTACAAGAATAGGAATAATTTAAGCTTGTTTACCTGGAATATTAGTTTAGTTCTACAATAATGAGGATATCAGGTAGGAGTGAAAGACAAATTTGTGATACTGTATTCTTCTTTAGTGTGTCATTGAAATATAGATTTTGTAATAAAACAATGTTATGCCTTTGTAAATTTACCTTATAAGCAAACCAGTTGCACGTCATGAAACCTCCTTCTTTTCTGTCTGCAACTCTGACTGCAAATGTGCCACGAACCAGTGGGATCCTGTCTGTGGAGACAATGGAATCACGTACATATCTGCTTGTCTTGCTGGATGCAAGGCTTTGACAGGACATGGGAAGAACAAGGTAAGAGCCTTACCCAGTTTTTCCCCATCTTTTTTGCTTAAGAACATTGGTATATTGTGATGGATATTTAGAAAAGATCAGATCGATTACAGAGCAAGAGGAACGGTCATGCATTTGTGAGGATCACTGAGAACCACAGACTTCCAGAGCTAGATGCTTGAGTCTCTGCAGCTTGAGCAAAAGAGCCAGGCTCTGTATCTAGGGGCTGTAACAAACTCATATTGGGCTCCGAGGGGGAAACACAACACACACTGAAAAGTGTTACACACTGCCTAAAGGCAGACCTCTGTTTGTTTGCCTTTTGTAAATCAGATCTTAGCTACATTGAGGTTTTTAGCTACCAGTGTAACTACGCTGAGGTAGTTGTCCAGGTGCAATCTCTAGGGCAGAGGTTTTCAAACTGTGGGGTGCACTCCCCTACGAGTGTGCAGAGAAATGTTTGGGGGGCAAGTGGGAATATCAGGCAGCTCGGAAAATGATGCCTGGTGGCTCGGACCAGTCCCCGCGCAGAAGGGCTTGAGAAGGGAGTGCCACCTCCACCCCTTGACTCACCTCTGCAGGCCACCCAACCTGTGAGTCAGTGACAACATCCCAACAGCCTCCATGCCCAGCACTGTCTCCACCCCAAAGACTGTCTCATGCACTTTCCCTCACCCTGAAAACCCAAGGGGTGAGTAGGGGCGGCTCTAGCCATTTTGCCGCCCCAAGCACGGTGTCATGCCGCGGGGGGCGCTCTGCCAGTCGCCAGTCCAGCGGCTCCAGTGGACCTCCCATAGGCATGCCTGCGGAGGGTCCACTGGTCCTGCGGCTTCAGTGGAGGTCCACCTGTGGGAGGTCCACCAAAGCCGCGGGACCAGCGGATCCTCTGCAGGCATGCCTACGGCAGGTCCACCAAAGCCCTGCCTGCCACCTTCCCAGCGACCGGCAGAGCGCCCCCCATGGCATGCCGCCCCAAGCACACGCTTGGCGTGCTGGAGCCGGGAGCTGCCCCTGGGGGTGAGTAATGTGTCTATTTTTGTCTAGGTTGGGGGGACACAACCAAAATTTTTAACTCAAAGGCAGGACTCAGCTCAAAAAGTTTGAAAGCCGCTGCTCTAGGGTAAATGTGCTGCATAGATATACACTGTGACTTGTCCTGGGACAACTTATCTTGATTTGAGGGGCTTTGTCAAGGCTGGAATGAAAGGATTTGGAGATACAGGGACAGAGTCTCTGCCTCACTTGATCTCCGTTTTGACATGGGGGAGTGGGAATGGGGAAAGGTCTCAGAGAGCCAGTTGCAGTTTCCTGATTCTTAGGTCCAGCTGTGGCCTTGATGAGAATTAGAGCTACTTTCTACCTTCCTGCTCCTGACACGCCCCTGCACCTGAGGAAGACAAGGAACTGGTGCAAACAGGGCCAGATCTGATTACAAAATCCAGCCCTTCAATGTTAACAATGTTTCTTTAGAGAGAGATCCCTGCCTCACAGTAGAGCTCATATTGTAATGGAATACTAACCTGCATTATATGATTATGCCATTAGGTGGTGCTGTGTGTAAAATACCTTGTTTAAGTTAACCTTAGCCATACCTGGCAGAGCATTAAAGGATTCTATGGCGAAGACACCTGTGTACCTCTGAGAAATAAACTCTGTAGTCAGCAGAGCCGTCCCTAGGGTACGGCGAATCAGGGCAACCGCCCTGGGCCCCGTGCTTTGGGGGGCCCTGCAGGAGGAGGGTGAGGCAGTGAGGTGAGCGGGCGAGTGGGGTGAGGAGGCAAACAGAGAGGCGAGCGGAGGGTGGGGGTGAGTAGGAACCCCCCCCACCAGAACCTCCCCCTTTCTCCAGCACCTCTTGCCCACCAGCGGGCTCCTGCCACTTATGGCCTTCCACGGATCAGATGTTTCGCAGTGTCAGGAGGCACTATGAGGGAGGGGGGAGGAGCAAGGGCACAGCACACTCAGGGGAGGGGGAACAACTGGGTGGGGAAGAGGCAGGCAGGAGGTGGGACGGGAGTGGGGCCTTGGGGGAAGGGGTGGAGTGGGGCAGGGCTGAAGTGGAGCGGGGTCTGGGCAAAGCACCCCCTGGCAGATAGGTGCCGAGTTTCTAATGTCCGAGGCCCTGCCCACCCCAGGTACGGCCCTGGTAGTCAGTCTATAATTGATACAGAAGCTTGACCTGCTGGTATCAGCCTTGCAACCTACCATGTACAAGAGATACATGACACATAGGAAAGAAACTAAGAAATTACTGAATGTTGAAACCTCTGAGAAATGCAAACAAGAGCTGGTTAGAGGCCCATGGGGTGTTTACCTGGGTCATATTTTCATGTGAGGTTTTGCTTGTATTTTAATGCTGTATGCCATATTGAATTAATAATATACCAACAAATCAAAATTGTGTCTTTTAGGTGTATCATAACTGCAGCTGCATGGAAATTACAGATTCACAGTCAGGAAATACCTCTGTAATTTTGGGACAATGTCCAAAAAGTGACGACTGCTCAAGAAAGTTTATTTATTATACAGTAATACAAGTTATAAGTGCCTTTTTCTATGCTTTAGGAGCCACCCCTTTATACGTGGCTATGTTTAGGTAAGTGAAACCAAAATAATTTTTTAAATATCAATAAGGGTTTTTCCCATAATGGGAGACTTAATTTCCCCAAATTACCCTAACTTTCTTGAAATCTAGCACTCTTTTACTGCTGTCTTCTCTGAATCCATTTTTAATTATGAAGAATTAAAATGGTTGGTGGGCACTACCACCAAATTTATGTTCATACATTAAAGTCAGTTTCTCCCTCTTGCTATTAAGCTGACCTGTGTTGGCTTTTACATCTGAATTTTGTGTTTGTAGTACAATTAGATCTGTTTCTGTGATTAGAAGCTACACATACAAATGTAGTTTGTATGTAGTTTGTATAAGTAGACTGAGGAACAAAAGAAAGTCCAGCTGAAACACATTTTGTTGACATTCTTTTTTTATGTGAAATAGGAGATGGATAAAAGCTTGGTAGTGAGAAAGTTTGGTCACTATGAAATCCGAAGGCAATTTGAAAGCAAAATCAGTGGGAATGCTAATAGGAGTTCTAAAAAATATTTCGTCATGTATGAATATACAGAAAGAAGTGCTAATATAATATGCAGAAATAATTGTTGTTTAAGAAGGTGTTTTTTCATGACAATAACTTTAAAGGGATCCAACACACATTGGATATATAATTAACTCAAAACCCTTGTCAGATTCCCCTGTGGCAGCAGTTAAGTTTAATCTCTTGGAAATCAGTTATACACCAATTTGAGTGGCATGTTGCTTTGCATCTTTGCTTAGAATGTGGCTCTTGAAAACTCAGCCTTTGGGAATGGCATTACAATGTTACAAGATGCTGTTCCAGTTATACCATTTCTAGAAGTTTTGCCCCAGGGCAATATCATAGTCCCCATCAGTTCATAAAGCCCATAATGAAAAGGCAGTAGAATAGATATTTAGGGACACCCAGTTCTGCAAAACATGGGTAGAAGGTGCCAGTATTTCATATAGATTCACCTCAGTAATTATGTGCTGTACATCGACTTCCCAGTGAATATTCAATGGAGAGCAATTGATTAGTTCACTTTTCCCATGTCATTTAATGTGTTTTTGGCAAATGTATGAGACAGCTTCCTTCTGAAGTTTTGTATTTTGTCATTAAGAATAATAATTCTATGGGGAAATAATACATTTTAATGAGTATGTCTAGGTATTATGGAGACCTATTATTGTGACTTACATCTATCTATTTTTAGGTGTGTTCACCCAGAGCTAAAATCTCTTGCAGTTGGTCTGTACACACTGGTTATGAGAGCCCTAGGTAAGATAAATTACAGCACCTAAATCCTTTGTGAATTTAGCCTCCAAGTGTCTAAGTTACTTTTGAAAATGTGACTTAGGTGCCTGAGTTCTACTTTGCAGCAGTGTGGGGGTAATGCCTAAACACTTTTAAAATCTGGACCTGAAGCAGCGTTAACAATTTTGCCTACTATCTACTTTTGCACTTTTCCATATATTCATCTCCCTTCCCCCCGCATGTACTTTTTTTTGTCAGTAGGAAACAAAGAGGAGCACCAGGCTCATAAGATGAATTTCACCCCAGCGTAGAGGATCCGCGTGTGGTCCATGCACCACTAAGTCCTGAAAACTGCTGCAGCGATTGAGCTGCAAACCACCAGTGCTTTACAGAACAGTTTGGGAACTGCTGAGCTAATACATGCTGGAGAAAGCCCTGTGTGTCACCACAGGCTGATAGCCTGGCCAGGCCCTCAGCTGTCAAACCACGTCACTGTGGAGCTCCAAAAAGCCACCAAAAGTGGTCACCCTGCTCACTATTCTGAAGGATCCTGTCCAATTTCTATAAAGGGAGGAAGAGGCTCCCTATAGCCCACTGCCCACCTAGAGCACCACTACAGCACAGGGCAGGGTTGGAGCTTAGTATGAAAATGCTATTATATTTTCTAAAGTCGTGCCTCATAATATGACATAGTGATATATTTGTGAATGTTTTATTGCAGCCGGAATTCCAGCCCCCATTTATTTTGGTGCCTTAATAGACAGGACATGCTTGAAATGGGGAAGCAGAAGCTGTGGGCACCGAGGAGCTTGTAGGATATATGATTCTGATGCATACAGGTAAGTTAAATCAAAACACTGAGTGGTCGTGAGTTTCCTTTCTGCATCAAGACTAAATTATTTGATGCTCTGGCCCTGGTCATCTAATATTGGCTTCACCTTCATATAGGTCAGTACAAAATCTCAAATGTCAATAAATCTTCACATTAACTAATCTTGAGGCCAATTCCTAAAGTCTCTTCTCAGTACTTTATACAGGCCTGACTCATTCAGGCAAAACCCTCGTTGACATTGATGGCTTAGTCTTTCCTGAATAATGGATATACATTCTACACAGCTGAGAAATTCATTGTCATCATGTGATTCACAAGCAGGAATAGAAAAGACATCCAAATTCACAGTGCCTACCATGAATATTAGGAAGACTGCCAATTTCACTTTATTGACCATGTTTAATTTGTGAACAAATGAAAAAAAATGCTATTGGGCAGCTGAGGACATATACGTTGTAGAGAAATGTTTGTTAAGCACAGTCAAAAAATATCTGCCTGAAGAGGACTCAAAGCAACTGTTTTTTCACATTCGTTTTACTTCATGGCCACACATTTGGGGAGTATTTTAATTTTTATGCTGAGTAGCCAGGACTAGAGATCCCATGAAAGTTGCTGCAGGAATCCTGGCTCCCAGAAGCTTCTACAAATTTAGCAGAAGTAGAGGAAAAATGATCGATTATTACTGTACACATATTTTCAAAGGCATAAATCATAGTGTAAACAGTGAAAATGTCCACTTTATAGCACCCTTCACAAAGTTGTTTTAGATTTTGTCTCCTAAATTATTGTATTAAAGAGTTCAGGGACTACTGTGCGTTTTTGATTGTTGTACCATTCCTGAAAAGATGCGCTTATAAGTAATGTTAGTTCTTGCAGATCTTTTGAAGTTTGTTAATATCAGAACTGCCTTTTGTATTCTCCCTTCACAGGTATACCTACCTTGGCCTAATAGCAGGCCTCAGATTACCATCCTACTTCTTAGCTTTCCTGTTTTATACAATGGTGAAGAAACAGTACCAAGCAAAGGACCCCAAATCCACAGAAAATGGCGGGCAAGAAAGTGTTCCTATGAACAAAGAAGCTAACTCAAAGAGCAATGAATATTTATCTAGTTCTTCTGATGTGGAAAGAGAATCACGTATTTAGAAAAACCACTTACACCCATGTTGCATGAATCGGGACAGCATCTTTTAAAATCAACTTGCAGAATGTCCTGAACAAAACAATAACACTGCTCAGAATGAAAAACCAGAATGAACACATAGTCAATGACAAGGACAGCTAGGTGCACATATGATTTATATTTAACTAGCTTATATGAACCTGCTTATCAGTGACACACACGACAAATTCCATTAATTAACTAATGAAGGAAAATCCTGTTTGGCATGGTTAATTGCAGCTGTTTGTAATTTTTAAATGGCTTGAATGTGGTTTCTGGCACAGTAACTGCATTCCAAATATTACACTGGTAGGCCCAAGTCCTGCCCGCAGATCCACCTGTACTGAGTCCCACTGAAGTCAAAAGGACTTTGCATAGTTGTAAGGGTCTGCACAGTACAGTAAGAAGCTAATGTAGTTTTTTGAACTCTGGCCTGCCAGTGAATATCTAGATGGAAGGCCCAAACCCTCTTCTTCCTCTGTGTCCTCAGGGACACAACGTGAAAATCATATTTCCAACTGAAAATGTTATGCCTATTAACATTGTAAGGAGAGCTGGTCGTAAAATGGAATTTCTGTTCCATCAGAAACTCCAGCATTTCAAGTTTTGCTCTCATCCTGAATGGGAACAAAAAAGTTGATATTTCAAGATTTTGACTATGAAATGAAAATTTCAAAATATTTTGTTTAGGAAACATCAAAACAACCATTTCAAAACATTTTGTTTTGACACAATTTCAACTTTTATATTACATTATAATTCATAATATAAATGTCATAATATTTTTACTTTTATATTGTATTGTTTTTATAAATGATAATATGATATAAACGTGAAACAATAAGGTCATTTTGACCTTGCTGAAACAAAACATGTTACCTTTATGCAAATGAAATATTTCCACCATGTCAAAACAAATAATTTCATGAATTTCCTGTTGAAAATGTTGATGAAATCAATATGTTCCTACAAAATGTTTCAATTTCATTGAATCAGCATTTTCCAAACTGTTCTGTTGGAAAAGTTTCAACTGGCTCTAGTTGTAAGAAGCACCTAAGTTTGCAGTAAATGAAATAACTGAAAAAATCAATTTTTCTTTACTTTGTAGATTTTGACAGTACTCTATGTATACTCAGTTTCACTATTCCGCTGCCTAAAAGGACCTCTCTAGACATCCAGAGGAAAGCAGCAAAACTTGAATAATTTGTTTTTAAATAATGCAAAAAAACCCTCCACACCAAACCAGGATCTACAATTTAAAGATTTCACTTTCAAAACTAGCAGTTTAAAAAAAAAAAAAAAAAAAGGGGTGGTGGTTTTCAAAAGCACTTCTGAGGAAGTCAGTGGAACTTGTCCTCCTAGCTTAGATGCTTTTGGAAAATCCCACCCCATTGCAAAAGCATTCAAATTGACAGTTTACCACAATTTTACTAATATTAAAGCAAAAAAAAGACCAGCTTCTGATAGTCTTCATATGGTTTTGTAGCAGCTTATTCCAAATTTATTCACATTACTTTCAATGAGACTACTCATGAAGTAAATTACGGGACACTCATTTAGGTGTCTAAATATGGACTTAGGAGTCTAACTGTAGGCACCTATTTTTTGAAATCGTCACTGATTCATCCATCATATCTTTAAGTACATCGATACATATTTTATTTTTTTTAAAGAAAATTTAACATGAAGATTATTAAGCGAGTTCAAAGTTATAGCATTTTATAAAAATTAGACTAAATTATTTACTAAGTTGATCAGTGAAATATTTTCAGCTTTGTAGTGACTTTGTTTTCAAAGCAAAACCCAGAGATTTTAGGCTATTTTATTCTGAAGCTGACCTCTGTTACTGTACCATATAACAGCCAGTAGAGGGCAGTCAAAGAATGATAATATTAACTACCTGACTATTGGAGCCCAAATCGATCATGTTTGTCATATACCAAATCCTAATCCTCATTTTTTTTGTGAAAGTTGAGCTCTAGATTTCTTTGAGGCAGTCTATAATATCTATTTCAAAACCATTGCTAAACCTAAACAATATCTTAGACTAGAGGCTTCCTTTTGATCAGCATATTTAAAATACTGTCAGAGTAGCTTTTCAACATGCTATTGGATTCAATCCTATTAGAATCCCGTAGGTTTGGTGGCTGTTTTAGACATCATGTGCCTGAAAGTTCCCTACAATTAGGGTGTTGCTGGAATAGGGATCACAGAAATGGAGCCCAAGACTTGACATTGAAACATAAAATAACCTTTTCCTTTATGCATGAATTTCCATTTGTCTCATTTTTGGACACATGAATGCAATACAATAAAACAAAATGGTAAAGAATTTACTAATGTTATTGCCACGCACAATTCTATATTAGCATATATGTAATCCCCACACCTTCTGGGCGTGGTGTTCTGTCCTCTCTAGTGGTTCCAAGACCACTTAGAGATTAAGGAGTCTGCTCTACAGCCTTAGTTAAGAGCCATATGGCTTTTAGCTCATGCAGCAGAGGCTCAAGCATTTAGCTCCAGAGATCCCAGATTTGATCCCGATAACCAGGGTTTGTCAGCATTACATATTTTATTACTAAAGGGGCCATTTACTGGATGTTTTTCCTGAAATGATCATCAGTGAAATAGTTAATAAAGTTGCTTATACCAGTCATCTTTAGGTTTCAGAGTTACCAGCTCACTGAGAAGACGGGTGTAACTTCAGCACCCTTGTGGCCAAGATGGAGTCTGCTCTGCAGGCAGCTCTGGCCAAGAGAAGGTGTGTACAGAAATGCAGGAGGGAAAGTCTATTTCACCCCAGGATAGGGTGACCAGATGTCCTGATTTTTGGGTCTTTTTCTTATATAGGCTCCTATTACCTCCCACCCCTGGTCCTAATTTTTCTCACTTGCTGTCTGGTCACCCTACCCCAGGAGCACCTGTTCCAACCCATCCCTCCAGAGTGAACACACACACACCCTGGAAGAGTACAATGAATATCGGAAAGGGAAATATTTACTTACAGAGGGATGAAAGGAGGGGAAGGTAGGGGGAGTGGTAAAACAGAGTTGCATTCAACACAAGGCCCCACGGGCCCAGTGGTAGCACAGTCTGAAAGGGTAGACACTGAGCAATGTGTCTGCACACAGAGTTCAGGAGTCCTGGGCAAAGTTCCAGTCCAGTGGGGAGTCTTGAGTGCTCCTGGTCATCTTTGGCACCAGTGAACTTTCCCCAAGAAACCCCTCTGGTGCCCTCTTCTGCCGCTCTCTGCAAAGCCAGCCACCTCCCCACTTAACTAGCCAGCAGCCTCCCTCCTTGTTCCCAATGCAGAGTCACAAGCTCCAGTACTCCCAGCCCCATGCAGCTCTGGCCAGCCGTGATACTCGGTCCAGCTCCGGCCTGTCCTTCTCGGGCGATTCCCTCTGGAGCTCCTGGCACACACCCTTGTCGCTATCCCCTCTTTTTCTTGTCCCCTCCTTTCTCCCCCAAAACAGCACTTTCTCCTTCTGGAGCAATCAGCACCGCCCCCACCTGGAAAGAGACTTAAAGAGTCCATGCTCTCTAAACCCCAAAGGAGTTACACCGGGCAGGACACACCTCTCCGAGGTATAGTTTCAGGCTGTCTGCAGGACTCAGGAAGACAACACTACACTGTTTACACTTAAAGGTATTTTAAAAGTATTTCAGTGCCTAGAAATGCAAATAGCCACCTAGTGGGATTTTCAATGAGTTAGGCCCTAATTGCCTTTGAAAATCCCACTAGATAACTGCCAGTGCTAGAAACCCCATTGTTATTTTAAATAAAAGGCTAGAGCCTGGAGAACAGTGTTACAGCAATGGATGGATTCTGTGGAAAATATGTTACAAGCAGACTCAGAGTACAGGGGACCTGGATATTAGCCACATCCAGGAATAAAGGGTGATAATAAAGTGTATTGTGCAAGACCTATTGAGCTGTTCAGAAATTGCAGTATTGCCTGCTGTAATAATCTGTTAGAGTATAAATTATAACAATACCCGAGGGAAACAGTGGGATAATTTTTCAATTGAAGTGAGATTTATTTATGACTATAGGGCAAGGGGGATGACACGCTGCATTTAACTAGGCTAGTACAACCTTTTCCTTGCTGTTTGCTCGGCAATCCATGTTTTGATTGATCCAGATGTGTCAGCTGGATGGAAACCCATAGGGAGCAGAAAGGAAGAAAGACCATTGTACCACAGTGAATCAACCCCACTGATGAAAGGGATTTGGAGCATTGCAGATTTCAGAATCTGTGACCCTCTGCACTTAGGGGCTTGTGGGCAGCTACCTACAGGGAAGGAAGCCCCCTTGTGCACAGAGAGACAAGCCAGCACATTGTCCCTTCCTTCTTTCTAACAGTTCTGCATTGGGCAGCATGGTTCCAGAGCGAGTCAGGCTCCCATTGGCAAACCTCCATGTGGCTGCTCAGCAACCCAGAGTGATGCAGTACAGCTCTGAGTTGTTACCGACTCGGTTGTGTTCTGTCTTGTCTAAGGGAGAACTGTATCAGCGGTGGAGTACTCTGTAGTAAGGCAAGGCAAACGTTGCATTGGCTTCCTCTTGGCCCACTCTGACTACAAAGCACTGCAGCCTGTACGGCTGCTACATTTGTGCTGGGAAGTGGGAAAACGGATATTAATGAGTTTCAACTGTGTTTTACAGTTATTTACTTTGGCTGCAATTTTCAAAACTTAGGTGCCCAGAAAGAGGCACTTACATCCATTTTAGGTACCTAATAAACATGGCCTGATATTTTTCAGAGGGGCTGATCTGCCACATTTCCCACATTGCTTAGCTCTTTTGGAAACCAGTCCACTCTTATTCAGGTGCCTCCCTTTTGGCACCCCAGTTTGAAAATACTTCATTGCCAGGGAGTTCAGGGTTAAAATTAGCTGAATTTAAAGTTGCCATGGCCATTTTATCAGGCAAAGTTGCCATTGCCATTTTATCAGGCAAACTTTGCCAAGAGCAGGAGGTTTACCTGTCACCCTCATAAAAGCCTCTAGAAACATAAATCTGTATAAGGAGCCCACTGGATTCACTTTTCTTTGGCCCAAACCAGTACATCCCAGGCTCATTGGAGAAGATACCCTTCTTAGCAATTTGAGTAATTGTGAAAAGGACTAATAATAGCCTAGACTTTCCTAACCAAGCTGTAAAATTGTAAACAAATATCTGAACATCAGAGAAGACAGAGAAAAAGAAGGAATGCATAAGTGCTCAGAACCAAAAGCGAAACAAAGGAGGAGATGTTGCAAAAATACCATAGCACGCAGGTGAGAAAAAGATACTGTAACAGAGGATAGCTAGAAAAAATAAGGTTGCCAACCCTCCAGGATTGACTTAGTGTCTCCTTGAATTAAATATTGTCATGCAATGAAACCTCAAGGAATATGTCCATCAAAAATTGGTAACCCTAATAACAATTAATATAAGTTTAGAAGGGCCAAAGGAAAATTAATAGTAAAACACTATGAACCAAGCCAGAAAATGTATTATGCTTATGATTTGGCAAGAAAAGAGATTATCACAAAGGGTGTCTTCCCTAAATTTCTAAGCCTTAGAGCCAGGTCTACCCTAGAAAATTAGCTCGGTTTAATTACATTTGGCAGGGTGTGAAAAATCTGCAGTTAAACTGACCTAACCCCTGGTGTTGACATAGTGCCGTCTACGGGCGGGCTTTGCCTGGGGATATCTCTACTGCCACTCACGGAGACGGAGAGCCCATGCTGATGGGACAAGCCCTCCCATCGACATGGGTATTGCCTTCACTGAAGTGCTACTGTGGCACAGCTGCACCAATGCAGCTGAAGCGTTTTAAGTGCAGACCTGCTCAAAGAGAGGCTGGAATGTATCTATTTATATATCTCTAAAGACAATTTAGAAGTACTCCCTGCGATTGAGGGGCAGAGGAAAGGAGAGTTTGCACACCGCAAATCAAACACCCAAATGTCAGATTTACTTGACATGTGGACCTGGTACACTGACTGGAGAAAAAGTACCTGAGCTGCAAGCCGTATCTGAAAGAACAGCTAGATGACATGGCTGAATCCAAACAAGGCATGAGGAAGCAGGATGAAAATTCAGCTAGTAAGTGGTCCATCCATCTGCTGTGGAATCTTAGTCAGTCCATTCAGAACCACCTCTGAGCAGACAGTTTCTACTCAAGCTCAGATCTAAGTGCATATAGGACACTTAAAACAAACTAAAACCAATATGTAACCTGACAGTTTTAGTCATACTGATAGAGACTTTCAGCTATTGTAAACCAATGTAGCTTCCTGGACGTTAATGGAGCTATACTGATTTACACAAATGGAGGATCAGGCCCATTTTGCCGCCCTTGAGACAGAGTAAAAGATTAGCTGTAGTTTGTAAAAAATGCATAAAATGAGTTGCAGACAGACCCCTGTCCCTATATTATCATTACTAGCTTTTTTTAACTGTTAATAAAATATTTGTTTGAATTGTATACATTAATTCCCTAAGGCAGTGTGAAATATTCACAATTATATATGTACCCTCTGTACACCATGGAACACCCTGTAACCCCAGATTCACCACTTTTATATGGTCATGATATGTTGTACAAAGTATGCCTTGTGAGGTATTATTTGAATCATCACAATCTGCTGAAAATCATTGTCTTGTTGAAATGTGTGTGTCAACTTTGTACATGGAGTTAGAAGATTTTGCTATATATTTGTTGTTGAAACATATTGTGATTCAGGGAAATGCACACAGACTAGCGCCTCAGAGAAAACAAAGAACTTAAAACAAGGGCATGTCATCTCAAATGTCACATACACAGAAGGTGTGAGCAAGAAATATTTACAATTCACCTGAGAGATGCTTTGAATCTCACATATGCCACAGAGTGATTGTCAGGACCCCAGTGGGGCATAGGCATCAAATAGAGTAAGAGAGTATAAAATAAAGGATAATGGCTTCCTCATTACCTGTCCTCCCTGACCTCTAGTCATGGGGCAAGATGGTTTGAAAGACAACAAAGCATCATTGAGCTAGAGGAGTGATCCCAGGCTGTAAGGAGATCCAGCCTGTGAATTAAGAACTGTGAACTGCCTGCAGCATCTGGTGGGCTGAGAAAGTTGCTTGCTTCAAGTCTTACTTAGCTTGGCAAAGTTTAGGAATTAGATTGCGGTTCTATATTTTATTCCTTTTGTAACCAATTCTGACTTTTATGCCTTAAATACTTGTAGCCACTTAAAATCTATCTTTCTTTAGTTAATAAACTTGTTTTATTCTTCTAGCTAAACCAGTGTGTTTTGGTTGAAGTGTTTGGGGGAACCGCTAGTCAGGTTAACAAGGTTGATGTATAAACATTACCCTTTGTTGGAATGGCAAACTTTATATGAGCTTGGGCTGCACAGTGAGTGAACTGGGCAGTACAAGATGCATATTTCTCGAGGTACAAGTCTGAGACTACGGAACTGGCTAGGGCTGCTCTGTTTGTAGTTCATGAGTGGCTGGGAGAGCATTCATGTAACTCAGCTGGATGTGATTTTGCATGCTGGGAGTGAATGAGCCAGGAGTGTTTTTTTTTCTCACAGTAAAGCAGCAGACAGCACCCGGAGCTGGAGAACAAAAGGGACACAGTGGTTCAACAGGCATGATGGTACCCTGGGGGAATATCACAATCTGATGCATTAATATCTTGTTGAATGAGGACCACATTCCTGCAACAGATGAAATTATTATATGTTTTTTTCAGGTCAAGAGAAAATGGTCTTATAGAAACATATTTGCTAGGATCACTGCTGTTTTATTTTTTCGAACTAAGTAATCCCATGCTCTGAATTGGCCAGTATTTTTTCAGAAATACTTGGGTATTAATGTAGTGACCTACCCTTGCCCATTTTCCTTACTTTCCAGAGTGTCTTATTTACATGTGTTCAAAATTTGCAAGTATTCCCTTACATACTTTTTATAAACACTTTTACAAAATGTAGCTTTAAATTATTCATACCAACTTTCCAAATTTTTCTTTTGAGGACTGGTTTCAAAAGGGAGTTCAGCATCTCAGCCATTTTTGAGTCATCGCTAATTTCATCATGTAGTCATGAATTAATGGACTTATTTTAGCTCTAGAAATTTGTTTCCTGATGTAGCTGTAAATACCTTCCTACGAACCCAAAGGTTAGCATTAGCTTATTTTTCTTTTGGCCCTCTCTTTTCTTTTCCCTGTAAGCAATAAATGACTCTGATGGTGAAATTGTGTCTTCACTGAAGACAATGAGAGTTTGGTCTCCCTATTTCTAGTAGTTGTCTTCTTTTCTCATCAGATCTTTGAGCAAAAATGTGTGATGCCATATAACCTCAGTGGCAAATGAATGAAAACTGAGTGAGGATCTCAGCAGTTGGACCCTAGTTGCAGGATTACAGTCACAATGATTTCAAGTAGAAATTGGAAAGTGAATTAATGAACATTTCTGTTAAGACTAGGTTACTGAAAACTGTAGCAGCTCATGGGAAACCCTAAATTTCATATTGGGAGATTGACAAGCATGAGTCCAGAGTAAATTTAACCTGGATACATATTTAGATTGAAAACTCCTTAGTGTAAGAACAATTTTTATTTATTTGCCTTGTATAGCTCTAAGCAAAACATTCGTTCAGGACCACACCCCCCTTGTCCTGTTTCCAGCTGGCACTTGTGCTTTGTGAGCTTTGGTGTTTGGTGAGTGTGGAAAGAAGCTAGGTGGCAGCTGGCTACGTGTCACCTCTGCTGCCCAGCCATCGACTCTTTAGTGTTTCCCCTCTTGCTGGCCTCTCCCAGCTTTGCCCCTTCACACACCTCCCTGAGCCCTGATGCACCTTCATATCCCCCCTGGCCGGGTGTGTCTCACTCTCAGTGCTGTGCGGAGACCCAGCCCCTGCTCAGAGCACTCAGCTCACCAGCAGCCTGGCTAGAAGACTCCTTTCTTCCCCCACTGCTTCTGGCTGGGCTGGTGCCCAGGGAAAACCCAAGACCCTCCGGCCCAAGTAGAGTGACCAGATCTCCCAATTTTATAGGGACAGTCTGATATTCTGGACTTTGTCTTATGTAGGTGCCTATTACTCCACACCCCCATCCCAATTTTTCACACTTGCTATTAGGTCACCCTAGACCCAGAGCACTGACCAGGAGGAGCCGAGCCCTACATGTGCCAAAGCCCCGCACAACACTGGCATGGGGAAGCCTCTCTGCCCCTCAGCTAAGCTCTGGAGTCGGGCAGGGAGAGCAATTTCCAGCCTGTTCATGCACTGAACCTGCAGGCTCCACAGCAACCTCCTGGGCAGGGGCTTAGCACTGTCTTCACATACACACCTGCTCCATCCCCTAGGCACCCTCCCTGATGAGCCACCTCTCTGGCCAGGTTCGCTGAAGGCCCTGCAGACAGGTTTCCTGGGTCCTGGTGCACAGTGCAGCCTTAGGGCTTAACCCCTTCCTGCCCATGCCATAGCCAAGGGACAGGAGGCAACTGGGTTATGTCAATGGCCAGTGGCAGCCTGGAGGTGTTAGATGCCTTTTGACACTGTGTGGGCAGGGAGGGACAAGCTGCTTCCAGCCGCACGGGTGTGGTGGTGGTGTGGGGGGAAGAGATGAGCTCTGCAAAGACATGGGCCAGGTCATCCCTTCCCCAGCTCCTCCTCCCTGAGGCTAGAAGCAGCTCCCATCCCTTCTCTCTGCCACAATGCCAACAGGCTGCTGCTGGCCACATTCTGGTGTGAACCCAGGCAGAAATGTGGGGAAGGGGGCATATGACCCTTCCTCCCCCACCATGTGTTGCCCCAGGAAGATGCAGTGCCAGGTACCAGAAGAGGTGGGTCCATCCTAGGGGCCCAGCCTGGCATAGAGGGGTGTGATTGTGTGTGTGTTACCCCTCCCCCTGTGAACCCTAAAGCCTTAAAGATAAGACGGTAAATAAAAAGAATCCACCTACGCAGTATTTCTTTTTAAAAAGGGCTCAGTGAACTTAATGTTAATTTTTTTATACAAGTGATTGCCGTTGAACTCGCTTGCATATGAGTAATTTTACCAGGTGTCCCATATTCAGCATAGAGAAATATGCTATGCAAAGTATTCAAATACCCTATTCAAAGTATTTCTGGTCCTCCATGATGGCATGTCAGTTTTGCTTTAGTTCGTTACTGTTATATAGTTTTCAGTTCTTTGTTTGCCAGGCTTCTTTAACCAGCTCAAACAAATCTTTGCAATTTTTCGAGGAGGATCAGGCTTCTCCAGATTTGTTACCTGCCTAGGGATTTGCATTAATTACCTCTTAATTATTTTAGTTCCTGCAGGAAACTCCCACATGGAGCAAAAATACAATCCATAGTCCATAAAGCTATATACTCAACATTTGTAATGTTGCTAAAACAGTCTTCGAATATTCCATGTGTCCATAATCTCGCTCACAGGATTTTCAAAAGCACTTAGGAGCACAAGCACTTTCAAAAGTGACTTAGGAGCACAAGTCCAAGAGCTTTTTGATGGAACTTTTGCTCCTAAATACATTAAATAGTTTTGAAAATCCCAACCAATTTGACATACTTGCAACAGTTCCCAAATCTGAGAATTGCTAAGTAAAGTTGGGTGAAGTGTTTTGGAGGAATAGTTTATATTTTGAAAAATGCAGCTTTAAGTCAACTGACACCAAAATCAAGTCAAATAGCTTCTGCAGAGACAAAAGGAAAAGAAAAAATTTCAAAAAAAGTTTTGACATTTTCAAAATTAAATATTTTAACTTTTAATTTTGAAATGAGGTTTCCCTGAAAAATTTTGCTAAATATATTTGTGACAGTCTGTACCCCATGTTCACCAATTTTACAAGACTATGTTGAATTTTGTACAAAGCATACTGTGTAAGGTATCATTCGAAAACTCATGATTTGCTGATCATTAGTGGCCTGGCAAAATAGGTGTGACAACATTGTATATAAAGTTATGAGATTCCACTGTATAATATTATCAAGTCATGTTCCAAAGTGTGTTGGAGGGCAGTCACAAACAAATTCCCCAGAGACAAAAGGCTAGGAGGTGTTGGACCTCAGCCAGGTATCAATGAGATCAAATGGAACAGCTCCAGATTAAGTGGCCACTCTTCATCATGAGAGAGGGTGTGGGCAAAAAAACGCTAAATTTTGACAAAGGAACAGCTTGAGGTTCCAGGCCATGCAGACTTTCTGTCTTCCATAGCATCAAAGAACAAAGGAAGCAGCACTGGACTGGGGAAGAGACCCTGACTGAAAGAAGTTCAGGCAGTAAAACTGCTGCAACATGTGGTGAGAGAGAACTTTGCTTTGTATTTACTTAGCTTGTTAAGTTAAGTGTGTGTTGCTTTTATTTTCTTTTAACCAATTCTGATCTGTATGCCACGTTACTTGTAGTCATTTAAAATCTATCTTCTGTAGTTAATAAATTTGTTTTAGTGTTTTATCTAAAGCAGTGTTTCTCAACCTTTCTGATTACTGTATCCCTTTCAAGAGTTTGATCTGATACCACCTCACTTTAAAACTACTTGCCTACAAAATCAGACATAAGTGTCACAGCACACTATGACTGAAAAATTGCTTACTTTCTCATTTTTACCATATAATTATAAAATAAACCAATTGTAATATAAATATTGTACTTATATTTCAGAGTGTATTAAACAGAGCAGTATAAACAAGTCCTTGTCTGTATGAAATTTTTCTTTGTACTGACTTTGCTAGTGCTTTTTATGTAGCCAGTTGTAAAAATTAAGCAAATGTCTGGATGAGTCAATGTACCCCCTGGTTGAGAACCACTGATCTAAATCAATGTGTTTGGATTGAAGTGTTTGGGAAACTCTGTTTGGTGTAACAACGTTTGTGCATATCATTTGAATATGAGGTAGGATCCGAGGCTAAAATAGGGAAAGAACAAGGTACCTATTTCTTAGACCGGTTAGATGTCTTCAAGTCATCAGGGCCTGATGAGATATATCCTAGAATATTCAAGGAGCTGACTGAAGAGGTATCTGAACCATTAATTCAAAAAATCATGGAAGATGGGAGAGACTGTAGAGGACTTGAAAAGGGCAAATATAGTGCCCATTTATCAAAAGGGAAAAAAGGACAACCTCGAAAATTACAGACCAATCAGTTTAACTTTGGTACCCTGAAAGATAATGGAGCAAATAAGTAAGCAATCAATTTGCAAATATCTAGAAGATGATAAGGTGACAAGTAACAGTCAGTATGGATTTGTCAAGAACAAAGCATGTCAAACCAAACTAATCACTTTCTTTGACAGTGTGAGGAGCCTTATGGATAGGGGAGAAGTGGTAGATGTGGTATATCTTGACTTCAGTAAGGCTTTTGATACTGTCTTTCAGGACCTTCTCATAAACAAACTAGGGAAATGGAACCTTACATGGAGCTACTATAAGGTGGGGGCATAACTGATTGGAGAATCATTCCCAGAGAGTAGTTATCGGTGCTTCACATTCAAGCTGCAAGGGTATATGAAGTGGAGTCCCACAGGGATCAGTTCTAGGTCCGATTCTGTTCAATATCTTCATCAATTATTTAGATAATGGCATAGAGAGTACTCATAAAGTTTATGGACAATACCAAGCTGGGAGGAAGGGGTTTCAAGTGCTTTGGAGGATAGGATTAAAATTCAGAATGATCTGGACAAACTGGAGAAATGGTCTGAAGGAAATAGGATGAAATTCAATATGAACAAATGCAAAGTACTCCACTTAGGAAGGAACAATCAGTTGCACACATACAAAATGGGAAATAACTTCTTAGGAGGGAGCACTGCAGAAAGGAACCTGAGAGTCATACATAGCAGATCACAAGCTAAATGTGAGTCCCTCCTGCCGTGAGCCTCCCACTCCCTGAGTTTTACCCTCCAAGTTCCCTGGCAGGTATCATGGTCCTGCAAAAGCATTTTTCCCTTCCCTGACATGTCCACCAACAATGCTGCAACCTCGTTGACTTCCCCCTTTTACTCCAACCATCTTCTTCTCTTTATAGGAGATTGCCTGATTCCTCCCAGGTGGGGATCATTCCTTACAGGATTGGGTTAGTCCAGGCTCTTCAGATCATGGGGTAAGCCACCCTGTTATATTCTCTAGATGGTCTACCTTATGCCAAAAAAACTTGGCATGTATTTAAGATGTGAAGACTCTGACTCTGTGGATTCCTATAGATAAGATACCTGATTTCTTAATTTATAGCAGGTAATAACTGATCTGAGAAACTAATTAAAGGTGTAAAGGATTGCAATTCCCATGCCCAATGGAATCTGCTATTGTCAATATAGGCACAAAACACTCTTTGGGGGCAAAGATTGTTTTCTTGTTCTATGTTTGTACAGCACCTAGCATAATGGGCTCTTGGGCCAAGACTGTGGCTCATAGGTGCTATTGTAATAAGAAGTGAACTGAAGAGACATGACAGGTACTCACATAGTTACACACAACTTTTATAATCTTTAAAGCCACAGGTTCATTGAAAAAGATATCAGCTCACAGGCATGTTAAGGAAATCTTTATATTTGTTTTTATTTTTCACATGTAGCTAATAGTATAAGTCATACAGGGATATTATGACCAATTATAGAAGTCTATTAATTTGCAAGTGAACTCACAGGATAATTGCCTCAAAAAGATGATTATGTCAATCTACATATAGGATTAGAAATTAAGCGAGGCTATGAAAGGAAATGTCATGCTTTGGGAGGTACAAGTAAGATACCCATACATGTCTAAAAATATAAGTTCAGATATTCCAAAAGACTAGTAATTTGCAATGCTTCCATTTTTGGATGCCCCACTTGAGACACCTAAAGGATTCTGGATTTTAAGAGAGATGAGACTTACTATTTTCAGAAAATCTGGTCCAGACTAAACAAACCCATTTTTTTTTCAATCTTCCCTCATAGGTCATATTTTCTAGACCTTTAATCATTATTGTTGCTCCTCTCTGGACTTTCTCCAATTCTTCCACATCGTTCCTGAAATGTGGCACCCAGAACTGGACCCAATACTCCAGCTGAGGCCTAATCAACACGGAGTAGAGCAGAAGAATTATTTCTAGTGTCTTGTTTACTCCCCAGAATGATGTTTGCATTTTTTTTCAAACAGCATTACGTCTGCTTTCCTTCTATGTTGAAAAACAAGACAAATAAAAGAAACAAAGAATTTTGGTGAAATGGTCAGACATGTTTTCTTTCCAACAAAATAATTGGTCTTTACATGTCATAGAGCTAAAACTTTATTCTTGTGAATGGTTTACTGAGTTTTAAGCCACATATAATGATTCAAGAGCCTAATTCATTGTTTTCATAACTCCATTGACTTCAGTAGAGTTGAACCAGCAGACAATTTGGCCTATCACTTTATGTGATGTTCCTTTTCGCCACTGAATTAACACTTCAGGTAAATTTTAAGTGCAACATGTAATCAACTGAATCAGGTCAGGTCCTCTTTGCTTAAATCTGCACAAACTCAAGCTGACAATTTTGCAGTTCTCTGATTATCAGGCATGTGCCTCCTGCATGTTGCTTTGAAACTCTATCTGCTGGTGCCAGCTGCACAAAGCACCCTGTTTACATATTCTCTGCAAATAAGAACTCTTCTGGGAAGGGGTGGACTGACACAGGAATAATCAAAATTGTTCAATTCCCATCTGCTTTCGTGGTACCTGATGGTTTTTATAGTATGTTTAATCATGTGAGACTGAACATTCCAAAAATATTTATGTACCACAATTCATTCACCTTTCTCCAAAGGTTAGTATAATATTAAATCCCCACATGTGGGTTTGTACTCATAATGCATGGCTGACTGAATTCCTATTACTCAAATTCCTGCACCTTAAACCACCTCATCAGTGGGTGGAAAGTGCTTACTCACTCATGAGGCATAACAGTCAGTATTTGCTTCCACCATATGTTTTTCACAGATCTAATTTTGCACCAGTGATAAATGAGTTGTGTTTTGTGACAGATCTTGCTGTCTAATCCATAGTATATTTCATTTGCTCTTTGGTGGCTTTAGAATGTTTTACTTCAATTGTCTAAGCATTATTCAATCAGAAACAACTCCCCCAAATTTTCATTGTTTCCCCAAACACTGTGTCAAGTCCTAGATGATTCAGACTTGGAACCTGATCCTGCAAAAACTGAAACACATGATTCCTGCTGTAACTGTGGTCACTGAGATTGCTCAATCAGGGCAGACTGCAAAGAATGGGGCAGATAATCCCCAGAACTGGTGGTTTATTCTTATAATTAGAGTCACCAAGCCAGACACAAAACATCTTCTATAATACCTTACTGGTTACCAAGAAGCCCCAAAATATAGTTTCCCTTAAGCAATCCAGCCTTGGGCTCCCACCCAGACGGCCAAGTCAAATATGGTGAGGATTATTTAAAATCTTATTCACCATATATAAAGTTCTACCAATCCCAAGAGCTCGGACACATTACCCACTAGGTCAATGAATATTTCAGATTTTACCCAAATACATGCCTACAGCCAATTCTTATTAACAAATCTAAGCTTTATTTTAAAAGAAAAGAAAAAATTATCATGGTTAAAAGATCATTTCATATAGACATGAATAAAGTTCTTGGGTCAGTTTCATAGCAGAGATGGTGAACTACTAAGTAAGTTGTAAAAAGTTCTTTCAGGATCAGAGCCCTGATTTCTTTTTATGTTGGTTCTTGTCTGTCTTTGACTCCTCCACAGTCAGGACATTTGTTGTCATTTCTTGAATGATGGAAATCCAAATACTGCTGCAAAATGCAGATTTATAACTATGAGAAGTGGTGGTGGTAGAGAACCCAAAAAATAGTAAAGAATCCTGAGCTACGGAGTGTTGTAAGAGTCATGTACTAGGTTCCAACACGCAAGATTTGGGATCTGTTATAATATCAACCTTTGGAGACATTTGAGCAGTTTGTGGCACATAAATGAGCTAATAAGTAGTATCAGTGTTCCATCAAAAAGATGGCTATAAAACAAATATATAGGATATTATTCATCGGAAAAAAAAAGGCTGGAATCATTATTTTTATGGATTGTGTGAAGGAAGCAGGTTCACCTACATGGATAGATGTCCTAATGGAAAACATTACGTGGGATTGGGGAAACACCGGTAATGCCTCTGGGGATTTCTTACCTGGATGACTTTGCTAAAGAAGAAAATTCTGCATTCTATATGCTAACGGAATGCACTGAAAGAGCTGGATTGTTCAGGGGTAGCAGTCACTTGGTCAGAGGTGCTGTGGTTTAACCTACAACTCAAGTCCAAGTTCAACGAAGTCAGATTCCCTAAAATAAATGACAGTTCTGGTCAGATAAAATCTGTAGGGCAGGATTCTATTAGAGCAATAAGCAGCTCTTGTCTGGTGTTACGGTTGTAGTAATTTCTCTCTTTCATCTTTTCTTCATCACTGACTTATTGACTCACTTCTTTTGTATGATTCTTCCTGGAGCCATCCAAAGTCATTTGAATAATTAATTGTTATTTAGTTTTCACTGGATCAACTCATTAAGTTGCAGCATTTATAGTAGAGCTGCCCTGAAAAATTGTATTTCCATCCCACAGGAAATTCCAAATTTTGACCTTTGTTTTTGTCCCAAATCAGGGCAAAAAGCAAAATTTATTGAAATGTTTTGCTAAATGAAAAGTTCTGAAAAATGTTGATTCAGAAATTTTGAAACATTTAATTTTGGGTCCAGTCATGTCAAGTTCAAATTAATCTCTATTTCTGCCTGAGCCACCATGATGCCTCATGGGAACTGTAATTCAGGGTCCTTCATGTCTTCGTTTTTCCCTCTGGGCCCTATCTGTAGCTGGACTACATTGGTCATGATGGACCATGGTCTCTCCCTACAACTAAGCTACCATGGTGTCTCAAGGGACTCATAATTCACCAGACCTCAGACATAGGGAAAGACTGCAGTGCATGATGGGATATGTAGCCCAAATGGGAAGCAGAGCCCATAAGCAAGTATGAAAACTTGAGGGACACAGAGCTACAACTCCCATGAGGCACTCCAGTGAGCTCAGTTCAACACAGAGATTGAGGTCAGCTTGATCTGAAATGAAATGTTCTGTTTGGAGTTCACCCAAATCAATTTCAACAAAACCCCATTTTCCAATGGGAAAATTTTTTGTTCAACATTTTTTGACAGGCCAAATAAGTTGACTGCGTATTTACAAGTACTGTACTTCTGTAACAGAATTTTGCTCATTTGCCTGACAATCCCTATTTAGTTACATCATTTCCTTTTAGGTGCCACACGATTTTTTCTCCTAAAATCTTGTCCCTTCTGTACCTTTGTATTGACTGTGCTTTCCAATGCTACCTCCTAAACAGATCTGGATATATGTGACTTCCATCTTCATCAACCACTTAAAAGTAAACCAAACAAAACCGGCTCTAAAACTGAAGGTTACCTCCCTTCACCCCAGTGTGGTCCCATTTATTGACATCCTGTATCTGAAGCTAATTTTCTGTTTCAGTAGTTTCCCCATATATAGTAAAGGAAAGGATGCTGGAGGTGGGAGAAGGAAAACCCTTCTAATTTTAATGTTCAGAGAAAATAAAATTCAATACACTATGTCATGGTCAGACTGTTCCTTTTCTTCCTGAAAAACAGACACCAGTGTACTAAGAACAAATGGAAAAGCTTGGCTATAATTATGAGATCGCTGTGTACTGTGCAGGTCAGAAATCTAAGCTTCCACATCTTTAAGGAATATGAGGTGCACTATATATTGTAATTAGCTTCATTTATAGATATTTGGATTGTTAAGGAATGTTGATCAGCCATAGCAAAACATATATCTGTGCCTGTCTATAGAGACAGATCATAGAATGTTAGGAATCATAAGGAAACAGACAGAAAATATCGTAATGCTCCTATATAAATGCTTGGTATGCCCACTCCTTGCATACTGCATGTCTTTCTGGTTGCTCTAGCTCAATAAAAGATACATTATACTTGGAAAAGCACAAAGAAGGGCATCAAAACAGCTTCCATATCAGCAGACATTAAAAGGATTGGGACTACTCATTTTAGAAAAGATATGACTAAGGGCAGATGATAGAGAATCATGACTGATGTGGAGAAAGTGAATAAGGAAGTGTTATTTACCTCTTCACATAACCCAAGAACCACTGGTCAATTAACTAAATTAATAGGTGGCAGATTTAAAACATACAAAAGGAAGTATTTCTTTTCACACAGAGAGTCAAGCTGTGGAATTCAATGCTGGGGATGTTGTGACGGCCACGAGTATTACTGGGTTTATAAAAGAACTAGATAAGTTCATGGAGGATAGGTACATCAAAGGCTATTAGCCTGGAGGGTCAAACTCATGCTCTGGGTGTCCCTAAACCTCTGGTTTCCACAAGCTGGGACTGGATGATGGTGGATGGATCTTTGGGCTGACCCAGGAAAACCATTCTTATCTTTTCTTCAGTGTGCTGATTGGCTGTAGCTACACTTGCTGACTCTAAGTGCAACCAGGGACTCCAAGTTCCTTCCCTCTTACAGTGAAGTCAAGACTCAGCAGCCTATAGATTATTTGCAAAGAAACTACAAATTTGTTTAGACTGGGCAGGGAGGAAAGCGAAGCTGTGTTGTTAATGCTGATTAGATTCTCTAGTTCAAACATGAATTATTTTGGAGGAGTTCTATGGTCTGTGCTATACTGGAGGTCAGACTAGATGGTCATAGCAGTCCCTTCTAGCCTTAGAATCTATGGACTAACCCACTTCAATTATCAATGACGACATGGCAACTGTGCTTTTAACTTGGGTTAGCAGCTAAAATTAGAGCCTATAGGGGAGCCTGGGGTTAACATCAGGCTGCTAACCCAAGTTAAAAGCTGAGTTGCTGTGTCTTCATGATTATTTTAACCCGAATTAGATAGCCCAAGTAAAGAACACTCCTTTTTCGCAGCGTAGACATAATCAAAGAGACTTGAAATTGCCTATTTTTGTCCTACATGCTGGCCTATCTTATCCTGTGTAGATTCTTATGCTGCCTTCATCTGAGCACCATATACTAGCAATCTGTCAGATGATGTTGGTTGTCCCCTCCTTTCCCTACAGGGAGAAATGTGTGCAATGGAATGTTTTGCTTTGGGGGGGGATTTGTTTTGGTTTTTGGTTTGAGTTCCCCCCCTCTCCCCACAAACCTGGCTTTTTGTTGCTATTTATTTATGTTAGAGAAAGCAAGGTCAAAGAAATGTGCCTTGCACTTGGGAGTTTAAGATATGCATCATATGTAGCCCCTTGGATTTCCTAAGGCAACCCAGAGACACTCCATCAGAGATGAGACATCTGCAGAGCTGCATGTTTTAAATTTCTCCTAATGTCGTCTTTATATTTTCAGGCTGTCTGCATACACTACAAAAAATCAGCCCAATGTTTGTTTACCTGTTGGGATTTCTATGTTCCAGGTTATGTGTGGACATTGGTTTGTGGATCCAGATAAGAGAAAGAGAGGACAGATTAAAAGAAACTTCATAGAAGGGGAACTTCACCTCAGTGCTGGATGTTATTACATGACTCACTGATTTGATGGTCTAAAACAGAAATCAGACATTTGATGTTGCACACGTATGCCAACCTGTGTCAGGCCCTGTTATGACATACACTCATGTATAAACTGTATAAAATAGCATGATGTAATTCAATGGGTTCTGTTTAGGTTATTAATTAATGAAACATCAGAAGATAAGCTCAATCTAGTTTATTAAATCAGGTTTCCTTGACTAAAGAAATGATAGAAAGTTAATACATACCATTCTGGAGCCCAGGCCCATCTACTCACACTGGACTGAGTTGGTTTACAGTCTATAGGTCTTTTATAGACCCCCTTGTTTATTTCATATTACAACTTGTGGTTAGCATCATCAATCAAAATGTCATATTCAGTTACGCCAACCTTTCTATCATAACCATCTACTTCCAACAGCACCTCTCTATTACACTTTAACTTTACGAAGAATCAAAGTAGCTTGGCCTACTGACAATAAAGCATAGCCCAATCACATGTTAATGCTACCTTTATGATCAGCTTCCTATGCACCTGTAAGATCAGCTATGTTCCCTGTATATTCTTTTTTGTAGTTTCAGTTATAATTGGAGCCAAGCAGAAAAAATTGTTTTTCACAAGGCATAGCCAATCATAATTATCAAAGCAATCCTTAACAGCAATGACAAATGTCATGCTCTTAAGTCATATTTCCACTTGACAAATAGTAGCTTTCTATCTGCTAGTAACTTCATCTCATCTCTCTTAGCATTACTTTGTTGCAAAGCTTTATGGGAGTCTTGCTAACTGTAAGCATAGTTATTAGAGATAATTAGGTTTTGAGGCCCAAATACTAATAATTTACTTAAATTTTAGCCACATTGCACCACTTAAAATGAAATATGATAAATATGCTCTGAATCATCTAGGAGTTGGTTTTGCACTTTTGTTTCAGTTTGATAGATACATGGAAGTTAGAGATGGAAACGCCTATTAAATCATCCACTCCATTTCTCTGCAAATGTGGGGAAACTGAGGCACAGAGAAGTTTAAAAACCCGATGCAGCTCCTACTGAAGTCAGTAAAAAATTCCCATTGACTTCAGTGTGAGTTAGCTCAGGCTCAGTACGATAATCACAGACACAGAGCAGTTAAATAGCAGATTATATTCTGAGTCCCAGTTCTGTGCTTCCATCCTAAAGATACACAACATCAAAGTATAAACACAAGCAAAATGGTCTTTCACACAGCTTCAGTCACTGCTTTGCTTCCCTGTTTGTCAGAGACGATGTCTGGACCTTCATAAAGCACACAGAGACATCTAGGGGCTGAATAATATACTGCAAGTAAATGTCTCGTCACCACTTATGACTAGGGTGACCAGACGTCTGTTTTTAAAGGGACAGTCCCGTATTTAAGTCCTTCCGCAACTGTCCTTGTTCTTAAAAATGGGCAAATTGTCCCATATTTTCTGTCTCCCCCATCAGCAATTGCTGCTACTGTCTTGATCCCTGTTCACCAGCCACTTGTCCATCAGCAGTGAGTGAGGGGGGTTCAGTGGCCGACAATGGAGGTAGGTGGGCAAGGCTGATGGTGGGGTGAAGATGCAGCATGTGGGACTGGCTGGTCCCACTGCTTGCCGGGTCTTGGCCAGCAGGGCACTGCCCCCCGTCCCATTTCCGGCCAGTGTTAGCTGCATGCTGTGGTGCCTGATGAGTGCAGGCAGGTGCCAGATGGAGGCCGGTTTTATGTTGCCTCTGCTGCCCACCTACTGGTCCTTTACGTGCTCCCCCTCTTGCTGTCCTCTCCCTGCTTTGCCCCTTCATCCCTCCCAGCCCTACTGCTCCTTATAACCCCCCGGCAAGGCATGTCTTGCTCCCAGTGCTGTATGGAGATCCAGCCCCTGGTTGGAGCACTCATCTCACCAGCAGCCTGGCCGGCAGGTTCCTTCCTTCTCCTATTGCCTCTGGATGGGCCAGTGCCTTGGGAAAACCCAAGACCCTCGTGTCATAAACAGATAGTTAAGGGTTAATGTCTCTTTTACCTGTAAAGGGTTACAAGCAGTGAATCTGGACCACCTCACCAGAGGACCAATCAGAAGGCAAGATACTTTCAAATCTCAGTGGAGGGAAGTCTTTGTTTGTGTGTTTTCTTTGTCTGTCATTCTCTCTGGGTTCTGAGAGGGTAACCAGACGTACCTACAGGCTCTCTAATTTTCTATTCAAATAGTAAGTAACAGTAGAAGGCGGTTTAGTTTTTCTGATTGTTTTCTTTATTTGCAAATGTGTATTTTGCTGGAATAATTTTAATGTGTCTTTTTGCTGGGAGGAAGACTCCTCTCTAGTGTCTATAAGCTGAAAGACCCTGTAATATTTACCATCTAAATTACAGAGACAACTTTTACTTTTTTTCTTTTTTTTTATTAAAAGTTTTGCTTTTTAAGACCTGATTGATATTTTTCCCTTTGTTGAGGCTCAAGGGAATTGAGTCTGTACTCACCAGGGAATTGGTGGGAGACAGGGAGAGAGAAGGGGGGGGGGAAGGTGGAATCCCTTTGTTTTAGATTCACGGAGCTTGAATCTGTCTATCTCTCCAGGATAGCCCAGAGAGGGAAAGCCTGGGAGGGGGAGAGAAGGGGGAGGAAAAAACCTGATTTCTCTGTGTTGTGATTCAAGGAGTTTGAATCATGGTGATCTCCTAGTGTACCGAGGGTGGGAAAGATCTGGGAGGAAGTAAGGAGGGGGAGGGGAAATGGTTTATTCCCCTTTGTTGTGAGACTCAAGGAATTTGGGTCTTGGGGTCCCCAGGGAAGGTTTTTGGGGGGACCAGAGTGCCCCAAAACACTATATTTTTGGGTGGTGGCAGCCTATCAGATCTAAGCTGGTAATTAAGCTTAGAGGAATTCATGCTGGTACCCCATCTTTTGGACTCTAAGGTTCAGATTGCGGAATTATACCATGACATGGTGGTAGCAGTGGGATCAGAATCCAAAAGTCAGTGAGTTAAAAGCAAAAGCCAGTAAAATTATTAATTTTCTTTTTTCTTTGCTAGCTGCTTATAAGCAGAGAGAAGGGAGTTTTTGAAACTACAGCCAGAACAATTTTTTTTTCTTTTCTCCTTTCTGGTTGTGCAGAGAGACTGCCTGCAGGCAAAGACATTAGTTAACGAGGGTCTTTTGTTAAACAATGGGACTCCAACTGTGAGTCAATGGGACTCCAGCAAAACATATCTGCAGATGAAAGGGTTTTTTTTGTTTCTAACCTTGTCGGGAAAGACGAGTTAGAAGGTGTTAGAAAGACTCTGTTGCTAAGCAGCCCCAAGGAGGCAACAGAGAAGCAGCAGTTCAGGCAATAAACACTAGAGGGCGCCCCAACACAAGAAAGCAGGAACCATGACTACCAAGGACGCACTGAAACAGGAACAAATCAAAGACGCAGACCATAAGTGAGACATGGAAAAAAAACAGAAAGAAATAGAAATAAAAGAAAAAGAGGTGGAGCTGAGAGAAAGAGAAGAAAAAACCAAACAGGCAGCCCACAAAAGAAAACAAGAAGCAAAAGATGCGGCCCACCAATGAGAAATGGAAAAGCAACAAAAAGAGAGGGAAGAGAGGGAAAAAGAGAGAAAGCATGAACTGGAATTAGTGCAGGCCAGGCAGCATGCTCCAGCCAACCCTACCAACCCTTCGCCAGTTTTTGTTCCACATCCCAAGAAATTTCCCACCTACAAGGCAGGTGATGACACTGAGGCCTTCTTAGAAAATTTTGAAAAAGCCTGCCTTGGGTACAACATCTCTGAAGACCAGTACATGATAGAACTGAGGCCACAGCTCAGTGGACCCTTAGCAGAGGTGGCAGCTGAAATGCCTAAGGAGAACATGAATGATTATAAACTTTTTCAAACCAAGGCCAGAATCAGAATGGGGATAACACCTGAGCATGCCCGTCGGCGGTTCAGAGCCCTAAGATGAAAACCAGATGTGTCATTCCCCCGACACGCCTACCACATTGGAAATAATTATGAGGCCTGGATATCAGGAACAAAGGTTAACAATATGGACAAGCTGCACCTCCTAATACAAATGGAGCAGTTCTTAGAGGGTGTTCCTGAGGAAATAGAAGGGTACATCTGTCATAAACAGATAGCTAAGGGTTAATGTCTCTTACACCTGGAAAGAAGTAACCTTAAACACCTGACCAGAGGACCAATCAGGAAACAAGACTTTTTCAAATCTGGGTGGAGGGAAGTTTGTGTGTGAGTCCTTTGTTCTGGTCTTCTGCCTGTACTCACTCTCGGCTATGGGAGGATTTCTGTCTCTTGCTTTCTAATCTTCCATTTCCCAGTTGTAAGTGCAAAAAAGATAAGACAGTGATTTATATGTTTTTTTATTTTGTATTTACATGTGTGTAGTTGCTGGAGTGCTTTGAATTGTGTTCTTTTGAATAAGGCTGTTTATTCATATTTCTTTTAAGCAATTGACCCTGTATTTGTCACCTTAATACAGAGAGACCATTTTTATGTATTTTTCTTTCTTTTTATATGAAGCTTTCTTTTTAAGACCTGTTGGAGTTTTTCTTTAGTGGGGAATTCCAGGGAATTGAGTCTGTGCTCACCAGGGAATTGGTGGGAGGAAGAAGTCAGGGGAAAATCTGTGTGTGTTATATTTACTAGCCTGACTTTGCATACCCTCTGGGTGAAGAGGGAAGTACGTCTGTTTCCAGGACTGGAAATAGAGAGGGTGGAATCCCTCTGTTTAGATTCACGGAGCTTGCTTCTGTGTATCTCTCCAGGAACACCTGGAGGGGGGAAGGGAAAAGGTTTATTTTCCTTTGTTGTGAGACTCAAGGGATTTGGGTCTTGGGGTCCCCAGGGAAGGTTTTTGGGGGGACCAGAGTGCCCCAAAACACTCTAATTTTTTGGGTGGTGGCAGCTTTACCAGGTCCAAGCTGGTAACTAAGCTTGGAGTTTTTCATGCTAACCCCCATATTTTGGACGCTAAGGTCCAAATCTGGGAATAGGTTATGACAACATCCTAGATGGGAAACCCAAAACTATAACCAAGACGGGGGAGATTGGAGCCAAATGGATGGAAGTGACAGAAAAGAAAAAAGCTACTGTCAAGGGGAGCGAATACCCCAGGGGGCACAACGACAATAAACCCTATAACCGAGGGCAGCCCAAGACCCCGCCTACAACTCAAGGAAAGCCACAGACGCCCTATTCTCCCACCTCACCAGTCTCCAGTAACCCACCTCTGCCCAGTGACCAGTCAGCTAGGCGATGCTTTAAGTGTAATGAACTGGGACACATAAAGGCCAACTGCCCAAAGAACCCCAACCGAGTGCAGTTCATTACACCACCATCACACTAAAGATCCCCAGGCCCAGATGCCTCTCAAATACCCTCGGAGTGAAGGGAAACTTTGAGAGTGGGAGGAAAGAAGGTTACTGTGTGGAGAGACACGGGGGCACAAGTGTCAGCTATCCACCAATCCTTGGTGGACCCCAAATTCATCAGCCCAAAGGCCCAAGTGACAATTTACCCTTTCATGTCACAAGCTGTAGACTTGCCTACAGCTGAACTGCCTGTCCAGTACAAAGGCTGGCCAGGAAGGTGGACTTTTGCAGTCTATGACAATTATCCCATCCCCATGCTACTAGGGAAGACTTGGCCAACCAGGTGAAGCGGGCCAAGAGAGTGGGAATGGTTACACGCAGCCAAACCAGGCAAGCTTCCAGACCCATCCCTGTTCCTGAGCTGTCCACAAGGGCCCTGTCTGTGTTACCAGGGACCCAGACAGAGGTAGTGGACCCAGATCCCCTGCCTATGCCTGAAACAGCCACAGTGCCTCTAGTCCCAGACCAGGAACTGGAAAAGCAACCAGCACCAGAACCATTGTCAGCACTAATGCCAGTGTTTGCAAACCCATCTTCAACCCCAATGCCAGAGGCCCTGAACTGGCAGAAGCCGCAGACAACCACCCCCAGGAGGCTCCTCTAGAGCCTGAAATACCACCTGGTGCACCAGCGGAGAACGGTTCACCAGCAACGGAAACAACCCCATCACCTACATTGCTTCCAGAGGGACCAAGCCCAAGTCCACAGTCCAAGGAAGAACTGGTGTCTCCAGCCTCAAGGGAACAGTTCCAGACTGAGCAGGAAGCAGATGACAGCCTTCAGAAAGCTTCGGCGGTGGCATGGAGCACCCCACCACCTCTCAGCTCTTCTAATCGATCCCGGTTTGTTGTAGAACAAGGACTTTTATACAAGGAGACTCTTTCTGGTGGACACCAGGAAGACTGGCACCCATAAAAACAGTTGGTGGTTCCAACTAAATACTAGGGGGAGCTCTTAAGCTTAGCCCATGATCATCCCAGTGGCCATGCTGGGGTGAACAGAACCAAAGACAGGTTGGGGCAGTCTTTCCACTGGGAGGGGATGGGCAAGGACGTTGCCAAGTATGTCCGGTCTTGTGAGGTGTGCCAAACAGTGGGAAAACCCCAAGACCAGGTCAAGGCCCCTCTCCAGCCACTCCTCATAATTGAGGTCCCATTTCAGCGAGTAGCTGTGGATATTCTGGGTCCTTTCCCAAAAAAGACCCCCAGAGGAAAGCAGTACATACTGACTTTCGTGAACTTTGCTACCCGGTGGCCGGAAGCAGTGGCTCTAAGCAACACCAGGGCTAGCACTATGTGCCAGGCTCTAACAGACATTTTTGCCAGGGTAGGTTGGCCCTCTGACATCCTTACAGATTCAGGATCTAATTTCCTGGCAGGAACCATAAAAAAAACTGTGGGAAACTCATGGGGTGAATCACTTGGTTGCCACCTCGTACCACCATCAAACCAATGGCCTGATGGAGAGGTTTAATGGAACTTTGGGGGCCATGATACATAAATTCGTCAATGAACACTCCAGTGACTGGGACCTAGTGTTGCAGCAGTTGCTTTTTGCCTACAGGGCTGTACCACATCCCAGTTTAGGGTTTTCACCGTTTGAACTTGTGTATGGCCACAAGGTTAAGGGGCCATTACAGTTGGTGAAGCAGCAATGGGAGGGGTTTACGCCTTCTCCAGGGACTAACATTCTGGACTTTGTAAGCAATCTACAAAGCACTCTGCAACACTCTTTAGCCCTTGCTAGAGAAAACCTAAAGGTTGCTCAAAAAAACCAAAAGGCCTCTTATGATAGACATACCAGAGAGTGTTCCTTCAAGGTAGGAGACCAGGTTATGGTCTTGAAGGCGCAACAGGCCCATAAAATGGAAGCATCATGTGAAGGGCCATTCTCGGTCCAAGAGCGCCTGGGAGCTGTTAACTACCTCATAGCATTTCCCAATTCCTCCCTAAAGCCCAGAGTTTACCATGTTAATTCTCGCAAGCCCTTTTATTCCAGAGACTTACAGGTTTGCCAGTTTACAGCCCAGGGAGGAGATGACGCTGAGTGGCCTGAAGGTGTCTACTACGAAGGAAAAAGTGACGGTGGCGTGGAAGAGGTGAACCTCTCCACAACTCTGGAACATCTGCAGCGACAACAAATCAAGGAGCTGTGTACTAGCTTCACCCCATTGTTCTCAGCCACCCCTGGATGGACTGAACGGGCATGCCACTCCATTGACACAGGTAATGCTCACCCAATTAGAACCCCACCCTACCGGGTGTCTCCTCATGCGCAAGCTGCTATAGAACGGGAGATCCAAAACATGCTACAGATGGGTATAATCTGCTCATCTACCAGTGCATGGGCATCTCCAGTGGTTCTGGTACCCAAACCAGATGGGAAAATACGCTTTTGCGTGGACTACCGTAAGCTAAATGCTGTAACTCGTCCAGACAACTATCCAATGCCATGCACCGATGAGCTATTGGAGAAGTTGGGACGTGCCCAGTTCATCTCTACAATAGACTTAACCAAGGGGTACTGGCAAGTACCGCTAGATGAACCTGCCAAGGAGAGGTCAGCATTCATCACCCATGCGGGAGTGTATGAATTTAATGTGCTTCCTTTCGGGCTGCGAAATGCACCCTCCCCCTTCCAAAGGCTGGTAGATGGTCTACTAGCAGGATTAGGAGAATATGCACTTGCCTACCTCGATAATATGGCCATTTTTTCTGACTCCTGGCCCGAGCACCTAGAACACCTGGAAAAGGTCTTTGAGCACATCAGGCAGGCAGGACTAACTGTTAAGGCCAAAAAGTGTCAAATAGGCCAAAACAGAGTGACTTACCTGGGACACCAGGTGGGTCGAGGAACCATAAACCCCCTACAGGCCAAGGTGGATGCTATCCAAAAGTGGCCTGTCCCAAAGTCAAAGAAACAGGTCCAATCCTTCTTAGGCTTGGCCGGGTATTACAGGCGATTTGTACCACACTACAGCCAAATCGCTGCCCCACTGACCGACCTGACCAAAAAGACCCAGCCGAATGCAGTTAAGTGGACTGATAAGTGTCAGAAGGCCTTTACCCAGCTTAAGGTGGCGCTCATGTCTGACCCCGTGCTAAGGACCCTGGACTTTGACAAACCATTCCTAGTAACCACAAATGCATCTGAGCGTGGTGTAGGAGCAGTTCTCATGCAGGAAGAACCAGATCACAACTTCCATCCTGTCGTGTTTCTCAGCAAAAAACTGTCTGAGAGGGAAAGCCACTGGTCAATCAGTGAAAAGGAATGCTACGCCATTGTGTACACCCTGGAAAAGCTACGCCCATACTTTTGGGGACGGCGTTTCCAGCTACAAACTGACCATGCTGTGCTAAAGTGGCTTCATACTGCCAAGGGGAACAACAAAAAACTGCTTCAATGGAGTTTAGTTCTCCAAGATTTTGATTTTGAAATTTAACACATTTCAGGAGCTTCTAACAAAGTAGCTGATGCACTCTCCTGTGAAAGTTTCCCAGAATCCACTAGTTAAAAAATTGTCCTTAAAATGTAAAAAGTCTTGTAATTTACATACTTAGTAGTATATGTAAAGGTGCATGTGTTATATTAATCTGTTTATTCTAAAGTTCTAGGAAAAAATCACAGTCAGTGAGGTTCCCCACTGTCTGTGATTTGGGGGGCGTGTCATAAACAGATAGTTATGGGTTAATGTCTCTTTTGCCTGTAAAGGGTTACAAGCAGTGAACCTGGACCACCTCACCAGAGGACCAATCAGAAGGCAAGATACTTTCAAATCTCAGTGGAGGGAAGTCTTTGTTTGTGTGTTTTCTTTGTCTGTCATTCTCTCTGGGTTCTGAGAGGGTAACCAGACGTACCTACAGGCTCTCTAATTTTCTATTCAAATAGTAAGTAACAGTAGAAGGCGGTTTAGTTTTTCTGATTGTTTTCTTTATTTGCAAATGTGTATTTTGCTGGGATAATTTTAATGTGTCTTTGTGCTGGGAGGAAGACTCCTCTCTAGTGTCTATAAGCTGAAAGACCCTGTAATATTTACCATCTAAATTACAGAGACAACTTTTACTTTTTTTCTTTCTTTTTATTAAAAGTTTTGCTTTTTAAGACCTGATTGATATTTTTCCCTTTGTTGAGGCTCAAGGGAATTGAGTCTGTACTCACCAAGGAATTGGTGGGAGACAGGGAGAGAGAAGGGGGGGGGGAAGGTGGAATCCCTTTGTTTTAGATTCACGGAGCTTGAATCTGTCTATCTCTCCAGGATAGCCCAGAGAGGGAAAGCCTGGGAGGGGGAGAGAAGGGGGAGGAAAAAACCTGATTTCTCTGTGTTGTGATTCAAGGAGTTTGAATCATGGTGATCTCCTAGTGTACCGAGGGTGGGAAAGATCTGGGAGGAAGAAAGGAGGGGGAGGGGAAATGTTTTATTCCCCTTTGTTGTGAGACTCAAGGAATTTGGGTCTTGGGGTCCCCAGGGAAGATTTTTAGGGGGACCAGAGTGCCCCAAAACACTATATTTTTGGGTGATGGCAGCCTATCAGATCTAAGCTGGTAATTAAGCTTAGAGGAATTCATGCTGGTACCCCATCTTTTGGACTCTAAGGTTCAGATTGGGGAATTATACCCTGACATTATACCATGACACCTTGGGCACAGGCCGCTGGCCAGGAAGAGCCAAGCCTTGCTTCTACGAAACCTCCTTACAGGGCTGGCACGGGGAAGCCTCTCTGCTCCTCAGCTAAGCTCTGGAGTGGGCGGGGAGGTATTTCCATGCCCTGAACCTGCAGGCTCCACAGCAACCTCCTAGGCAGGGGCTTAGCACCATCTTCACCCCCCTCCCTGGCCTACCCTGATGCCTTGGTCCTGCCCCCAGGGAGTGCAGGGCTGCTCTGCCCCCTAGGCATCCTCCCTTCTGAGCCACCTCTCTAGCCAGGTTCTCTGAAGCCCAGCAGTCAGATTATCAGGGCCCTGATGCACAATGCAGCCTTAGGGTTTAACCCCTTCCTGAACAGACTGTAGCCAGGGGACAGGAGGTAGTTGAGTTATGTCAGTGGTCAGCAGCAGGCTGGAGGTGTTAGCTTCCTTTTGACACTATGTGGGCAGGGAGGGACAAGCTGCTTCCAGACCTGGGGATGGGGAGGGGGATGGGGGGAAGGAAAAGAGATGAGTTCTGCAAAGAAATGGGCTAGATCGTCCCTTCCGCCACTCCTCTTCATCTGCGGTTGGATGCAGATCCCATCCCTTCCCTCCTGCACAGTGCTGAAAGGCTGCTGGCCACGTTCCGGTGTGAACCCTGGCAGAAATCTGGGGTGGCATGTGACCTTGCATGCCCCCTCACATGTTGCCTCAGGAAGATGTGGCACCAGGTACCAGGAAAGGTGGGTCTGGCCCCAGGGGCCCAGCCAGGCATGGAAGGTGGAGAGCGCCAGGTAGGAAAGGTCGAGTTGGTCAGTCACCTCACCTCGTGTGTGGGAAGGGTAGGAGTGTCTGTGTCACCCCTCTGCGTGTGAACCCTAAAGCCTTAAAGATATGAAGTAAATAAATAGAATCCAACTACGCAGTATTTCTGTTTAATGCGGGCTCAGTCGACTTGATGTTAACTTGAATGTTTGTACTGCATAGTTCTGACTGATTACCATTGAACTTGTTTGAATACAAGTAATTTTACCAGGTGTCCCTATTCAGCATAGGGAAATATGGTCATTCTACTTATGCTCAGAATTAATTTTACAGTTGCTTATCCTTTTTTTAAACTTAATCATGCCCATACACCAAAAACATAGTATTTGCATGCCAAAGGCCTTATTTTCAACCCTACTGTGCCATTTTTATGTGAGTGTAGAGAATAAGAAATGGGGTTAGAAAATTGAGTCCCAAGCATCAAGTTCAGCTGTGAAAAATGTATGCTGATAATTTAACTCAAGTGCAACAAGGATTTTTAGCCTTGTATAACTAAAAATATATCATAATTTATAACCAGAAGAGACCATTAGACTATCTACTCTTACCTACTGCATAACAAAGGGAATAGAATTTCACCCAGTTTTTGAGCACAACAACTTTTGTTCTAGTAAAGCACATCTTCCACAAAAGAGTCAGTCTTGAACTGAAGACATCAAGAGATGTAAAAACTTCCCTTGGTAGTTTGTTCCAATAGTTAATAACCCTCACTGTTAAAAATGTGTACCTTATTTCTAATTTAAATTTGGCTGGCTTCTGCTTCCAATCAGTGTCCTGTCTCCTCTAGCCATCTAGTACCCTGTAGATGAAAATAGCTGAGAAGATATTTCGTAATAGTATTAAATTAAAATAAACCACCTTTTGGCTGAGGTTACCCTAGGACATTTTCAGAATTTCAGCTCCTTCAGCACACAAGAATAGGACTTAATAGTTTTGCAACCATAACCAAAGCATTCATTACCAATTTGTCATTGTTTTACATTTAGCAGTGATTGTAGAGGCTTTGATGATTCCCTGGCTGAATATTTTTTTCGGGGAACGTATAATGTTATAGTCTGAATTCCTCACACTTCAAGGTTTTGCTCCATAAAGCCCTAATGTTGCAATCAAATCCATACAAGTCAAGGGCTCATTTGCATGGCTCTGATTGCAGAATCGGAGCCCATGTTATGATGATCACAGTTGTCTTCTTCCAATGTATCGTATGAAATTTACAGCAGTTGAGTAATCAAAAGTTAGTTGTGGATTTTTCTTCATTAATTAGAAGTCTTTTTCCTTCTCTCTTGTTCTAGGAAACATAACAATAACTCCACAAGACTCTTGGTTGGTTGGTGCATGGTGGCTTGGGTTTTTAATATCTAGAATATTTAGTTGTGTGGCTGCCATAGCCTTCTGCTTCCTGCCTAAGCATCTGAAAAAGCAGGAGGAGAAAATAATGCCAGATCCTCACCTAATATCTCTAAAATGGGAGGAGATCAAAGCAAAAGAAATTAACAGCCAATGAAGTGGTCAGAAATGATTAAAGGCAAGTATTTCACAGGTCTCTAAACTCTGGAAGTGTCATCATGCCACAACCACAACTTTTCCACATTACAAATTGTGTTAGAAATAAGACAGAAAGGGAAATTCTGAATACACAGGCATGAAACTAGTGCTGGATAACCTCAAAAGGTTTGGTGGCTTTGCCCTGGTAAGCATCCAGAAGGCTTGCCAAGTTTTCTAAACTTTAGCAAGTTTCACCCTCACCCTCCCTATAACTATTCTCAAAGTCCCTTCCTGACACTATCCCTCCAGTTTTCAGAGTATCAGCCGTGTTACTCTGTATCTGCAGAAAGAACAGGAGTACTTGTGGCATCTTAGAGACTAACAAATTTATTTGAGCATAAGTTTATGAGCTTACGAAAGCTTGTGCTCAAATAAATTTGTTAGTCTCTAAGGTACCACAAGTACTCCTGTTCTTTATCCCTCCAGGGAAATTCTCTCTTTACCTCCCTCTCTGTTTAATTACCTCTGAAGCTGGGACTGGATGACAGGGGATCCATCGCTCAATAAATTGTTCTATTCTGTTCATTCCCTCTGAAATATCTAGCACTGGCCATAGTCGGAAGACAAGACACTGGGGTAGATGGAGCATCGATCTGACCCATTTGGGCCATTCTTATGTACTTATTATTACTTATTAAATTATTAATACATAGAAAAGCTGTTCAAATTACTCATTCTGTGTTTACACTGGTACAGCGGAGATCAAAATCCTCAGCTCTCAGCTGCATATATTAAACAAATTCTGCCCACACAATTCCATTGACTTTAGTAAGGTGGGAGTATGTGTAATTCAGGCCAATACTTAGCCTTCTGGCTTCAAAATTTATTCATCTGACTCTGTACCCTGATTTTAGTGGATTTGCTTATCTTTTCGTTCAGATCTCTTCACCTCACTAAAGAGATTATTTAGGAACCGAAATGTATTTTATATTTTTATGCTGTACACTTCTGCAGCCCAATAGTCTTATTGGTTACTACACTTACAGACCAAAATACATGGAGCAGCAGTACGGTCAGTCAGCATCTAAGTCTAATTTTATAATCAGTGAGTATTATTGTCCAATATTCTTAGTGCATGGAAAGTGCTTTGAACCAGTAATTTGTGGTAGAAAGGCCTGCAACTGCTAAGACTCACAGATTCAATAGAAGGTCTTTCTCTTTAAATACATTTATAACTATTGACTATTTAAACAAAAAGCTCTTACAAGGAGAACTTACTCAGCCTCCCAAGAGGCGTGTCTTAGTATCCCTGGAGTACACATACCTGATATATCTTATTACTAATATCATATGGCTCCTTAATTTTATATTTAATTTTTTCAAACAATTTACTTCATGGAAAACATTACTCCATTAAGAAAAATAGTTTATAAAGATAAAAAAAAATTATACTGCCTTACATTACAACACGTGTTGCAGATTGATATTTCAATGATATTTAATATAGGAATCCCTAGAGCTTTGGGGATGTTGAGCTTGTAAAACATAAATTAGGATTAAGGAGGAAAATTGAACTACTGGTTTAGTTTGATGATGATCTCTTTGGGAGGTGCTCAGATACTGTGGTCATAGGTGAAGTATAAAAAACTGATTAGAGAGAAAGATCTGAATACTAAAAATGGCCCCTTTCATTACAGTGGGCCAAATCAAAACCCGATACTGAACCCTGCTTAGCTTTGGGGTGTTCGAAATCCAAATCGCATTCTGAATTCTACAGGTTGGGCCCATTTCTGCATTTACCACATATTTTGTATATGTTGTATTAAAATACTGTACTGATTGTGAATGTGACTAATTGCCACAATTTTAGGAGTAACTACTTCACCACCTGCAGCTATCGGGATTTTCACTAGAGGATTTATCATGAAAATATGCAAATTAGGCATTGTTGCAGCTGCAAAACTTTTATTGATGATTTTGTTTACATTTTGCATCTTCACTCTGTTATGTTTTTTACTTGGCTATGAGAATTGCAGGATTAACAGTGACCTATGATGATGATGGAAACTCCTCGTTGCACAGATAGTAAATGTCCCTGTCCTTCACTGGTAGCAGGAATATCATGCATATCCATCAGCTGAATGCCTCACAGTGATTTTTAAATTACTGTTACAACTAGTGCTGGCACTGAACAGAGAAATTTGGAACCAAAATTGTAACAGGGTCCAAACCTATCCAAAACACACAGTAGAGCTGAGTTCTGGTTTGGCCTTGTCTTCCAGAAATGTAGAGTATAGATTTTTGAGTTTAATAGGCTGATGCATTCTCTTTCAGGCCCCAATCCTGCAAATTGCTCCATGTGAGCTCACTCCTGTAAGCAAGTCTCTGAATCTCACTTTTCCTGCCTCGGAAAACGGGGATAATAATACTGGCATAACTCACAGAGGCGTTTGTGAGACCTAACTTGGCAAAGTGCCCCATAAGTGCAAAGATTATTAAGGACAGTTGGAGGCAGAGATGGGGATATAACTTGCGAATTCTGGACTCAGCCATATGACCTCAAAAAAAGGACTACGACCAGCTTCTCCTTGAAAATGTGCACCTTTCTACTTTTGATCAAATTTGCTGTGATTCCAGGAGCGTTATGCTAACTTGAAAGCTAGAGACTTTCATCTAAAAAGCTTTTCACAAATCCAGCTCCCATTTAAGTCAATGGAAAAACTCACATTGCCTTTTCTCAGAATTAGACGAGGTCCTAGAGCACAGACAGCCAATAAAGGCTATGCACTGCAGTCAAACAATGACTGATTTATAAATGTTGTATCACCCATCTCTGTGTTGAAATGGTCTTGGAATTGCACAAATGTTTTAAATAGACGTTTTTAAAAATTGCCTATTGTTCTGGTGCCTGCTAAGTTCCAAGAAGAGCATCACATTTAGCCAATATTAATTTTAGTCTTATTACAAGAAAAGGATGTGATGATGCCTCAAGGTTGGAATGAAATAACTTATTTATGTATTACGTGGAACTCCATGTAGGAACCCCATCAAGCACCATGGAAATTACTCATTTTCAGTTTGCAGCTCTGGCTGCAAATGTGCCACAAACCAGTGGGATCCTGTCTGTGGAGACAAAGGAATCACGTAAATGTCAGCTTGTCTTGCTGAATGCAAGGCTCTGACAGGACAAAGACAGAACATGGTAAGAGCCTTCCCCAGTATTCTGCAAAGAAACGTCTCCCTATAAACTTTTTTTTAAATGTACAACATGTGTGTGTCTCCTCCACAAGTGAGTCACAGAGATGAGCCCAACCTGCAGAACTGAGATTGATGTTCGGATGGTGGCACTTTAATAAAAAATAATATGAGTAATTAATAATACTTACATGATACTTTTTATCAGTAGATCTCAAAGTGCTTTACCAAGGAGGGCTGTATCACAATCCCCATTTTACAAATGGGGAAACAGAGGCACAGAGCCGTTACATGGCTTGCTCAGGTTCACTCAGCAGGGCAGTGGCACATCCAGGAATAAAACCTAAGTCTTCTGTGTCCAAGTCCTGTGCTCTACTGACCTGAGATTTTGATTTGGGCCCACTTCAAGTCCCAAAAGTAGCAAAAAAGCCACAAACTGTAGGATTCTCAGCTGGCTTAAATCCTCAGTGGAGCTAAGCTGATTCACCGTAGCTGAGGATCTGGCCCATGTCTTGAATATAGGAGAGCTGGATGCTGATTATCCAGGAATGCAGAACCTTTGGCAAGTTACTGTCTTATGAACTGGGGTTTGATAGGACAGAGTAACCCCAACTGTTAGTTCTTATTCTTCTATAGGAAAGTGAGGGGCTTAACTAGTGTATACTCACTACCCAATGTTAAACAAGGTGTTTGTTATATATAACAACAATTTATTTAATCAATGACAGACAAACATTGTTTGCTTTTTCTATTGCTCAATTAGTTTTTACATAGTCCATTTCAAAAGAAGAGAGAGATGAAGAGGAAAAGGATAATCTTGAAAGGAAGGAGGCAACATTTTTTTAGAAGAGGATCCTTACACAACCAAAACTGCATTTGCTGTTAATGAACAGTTACTTAACTGCAAAACCGAGCCCTATTTGTTTAACATTTGGGGCAGATTCTCATTTAGTGTAAATCTGTGTATCACCATTGGTACTAAATCTGTGTATCACCATTGGTAGAATTCCACTGAAGTCAATTTACACCAGTTGAGATCCCAACTAATCAATAGTTTGGAATGTTGCCTTACCACACAACACTTCATGCTAGATTGTGATTTGGAGTACAATGGATCTGTACATAGGCGTGGGAAGTATGGGTGCGGGGAGTGCTGCAGCATCCCCAGGTTCTATGCGGGGCTGCTGATCCCGCTCCCCAGCCACTGGCTCTGTGCATAAAACCTGGGGCTGTTTCCCATGCCTACACCCTGCTCCTTGCCCTCTGCCTGCACTCCACTCTCCAACCCCTCATCTCACCTGGAGCTCAGGTCCTGGCCGCTGCCCTCCCCTCCCTCCCAGGCCTCCGCTCCTGGAGGGTGCCCCACTCCCAGCCCCACATCTGGGGCTCTGCTCCTGGGGCTCCCCACTCCCTGGCCGCTGGCCCCATGCCAGGACCCACAGATGGGGCTTGGCTCTTGGCCTCACATACGAGGTCCCAACTGCTGGCCCCTACCCAGGGCTCTGCTCCTGGTCCCACGACCGCCCCCAGCTGTGGCCACGTCCCTGTTCAGGAAAGCACATCATCATCTGCTTAACATTACACAAGTTCTAAATCCCACTGACATCAATGCATACCTGAATTGAGGCCTAAGCCTACAAAAGCTAGGACATTCAGACAGATGATTCAATCCTCCAAGTTACAGGATGCTTCTTGTAAGGACCAGAGTTGTGTCAAATTAAAATTAATACTTATTTTTATATTGACTGTATTGTATGCAATGTCTTATGATAAGATGCTATTGAATTTACACTTTACACTCTTGCAAGGACTTGCACATCTCAACTGCAGCTGCAGTCACACAAGCGGAGAGCTCTCGGGCCTGATTCGATACCCACTGAAGTCAATAGAAAATCTGCTAGGGTTTTCAGTGGGCTTTGGATCAGGCCCATTATCATACCAGAGTGGGGATGAAGGGATGCTTTCAATCAGAGGGGCCTTAAAATAAAGGCTCCTGTTACTCTATCTTTTATTGCAAAATAAGCAGGTAGTTAAGTACCTTGCTGAGATGGGGCCAAGAAGCAAAAGTGAAATTGACGAGGCTATTAGCATGGTCCAGGCTGAGTGAAGTGTCAAGAATAAAGAAAAATAACATGAATGTTCAAAAGCAAATGTCATTCTTCAAAATAATTTCAATTGTAATAAGCCAAGTGATTTTTTTTATTTTAATAATGCTGCTAAGGTAATTAGTTCCTTTTATATCAGACTTTTCCTGACTATTCCTTTAATATTTTTAATTTTAGCTGTTTTTTTTTCTAAAACACTTGTTTTTAAAGTTAACCTCAATCTTTTTAATTGAAATTTGGTATTGAAAGATAGTGGGGAGCGGGTTCAGCCTGTTTGAGTAGTTATACTGTAAAGCTTATTTTAGGGGCTTGAGTCGATGCCCTGTGATGTCAATGGTAGGCTTTCCATTATCTTTAATAGGCTGGGGATCATGTTCTAGAAGTAGTCATCATATTTTCTCCCTTTCTTCCTTTACTACTTTGAAATAACTGACATCAATTTGTGCATATTTTTGACTGTTTCAGTTCCCTTTTAATTTTCTTCCCTGTTTCTTCATTAAACAAGGACAAACAGTTTTAAACAGGTATTATCAGGTATTGATTTTGTTACTTAGTTTGTGTATCTGCTTAAGATATGTCGATCCAGCACTGAAATTGCTTGCAGATTACGTATGCACTGATGATGAGAGCTCTAAGTGAGAAAGTATTCTGGCTCTATTAGTTGTGTAGCTGCCATTTGATATACGCTGCAGACTGCCTTTTCAGTAGCATGTGTGACTTCTGGATACCAAACATCCATTAATAATAAATGGGATCTAAAGTAACCATTTGGTGTAGATTCAGAAAAATGCTTGCTTAAGCATGTGCTCATGTCCACCTGTATTCACTAGGTGGACATGAACGTACGCTTAAGTGCTGCCCTGAACAGGAATGTTTTCCCGGATCAGGGCCTTGGGAATTACATGCATAAAGTAATTCTGCATAAAGAACCAACTCTGGTTTAATCAAATATGGACATACATGAAAACTTATACTGTCAGATATGACTTGTAACTGATGCTTCGGTTTTTGGGTGCCCAACTTGAGACAGCTTATAGGCACAAATTTTTCAAAGAGTCAGTGCTCAGTATTTTCTGAAAAATCAGGCTCCTTTAATGTGTTTCCAGTTAGGCACCCAATTGAAAATGTAGGCCAAATTGCATAGTATTAAATATTTTAAAAGTTGTCTAGCTTCCATATCAAAACTAAAAAGATGCAGGAATGTAATGTAAGCACATGCTTTGTGCTTGAGTAGTTCTTCCTTACTGGGGAAACTTTCCTGATGTGAGGCCTTCCATGTAGGGGTTTTGGTTGTGCCTTCAAATGTGCATGAGCATGAATATGAGCCAGGGTTTTTGAATAATAGAAGAGGATTTTAATGATTTTGAGTTATGATTATTTTATGATTTAATGAGTAAGGATACAAGAATTAACTATTTTAATGTTACATATATATAATTGTAACATCTTATACCTTGGTGAAGCGCGATGTAACCCCCATATTCCTCATTTTCATATAATCATGATCATATGTATTAAGCATGCCTTGTAAGATATGAGGGGAAAGGGATTGATCTGATGAAAGTAATTTCTCTATCTATATATGTGTATCATTAATGCACATGAAGTTATGAGAATTGTGTAGTATGGTTGTCACTAAAACATACTGTAAACTAGGGGAATCAGCCAGATATTAGCTCCCCAGGGGCAACAGCAGGGAAAGTAACCAGTGCCGGGCGGAGTGTCAAACAACCCATCAACAGCCATTGTCTAGCAAGGGAGCTACAATGCAATGACTCACCTGCATGAGGCCACACCACAAAAGCTCATGCTCCAAAACATCTGTTAGTCTATAAGGTGCCACAGGATTCTTTGCTGCTTTTACAGATCCAGACTAACACGGCTATCCCTCTGATACTTGACACCACGGGAATTGTTCAAGGTTGCTCAAGAGGGAGGAAAGGACATGATAAAAGGAAGAGACATTTGCCATGCTCTTCCTCTCTCTTCCACCTTCATCTACAGTCCAGACAACACCAGAGGGGAACATCACAATTATACATTCAGTTAATTACTCAATTAAACTAAAATGTGTGACACAGAATTTTTCTCAATTATCTAGATTAGAGAGACTTTTGAGCATGCTCCAAACCATAGCTAAGCAAAAAGACTTTCTTGCAACATTTGATGTATTTCAAACTCCAACAGACGGAACCTGTTTGAATACTTCCACTCTGCTATTTTTGTACTAGTGCTTTTGAAATTTAATTTGACATCTTGATGCATTTGTTGCTTGTTTCGCTACAGCTGGAATTCCAGCCTTGGTTTATTTTTGTGCTTTGGTAGACAGAACTTGCTTAAAATAGGGAAGCAAAATCTATGGGTGTCGAGGAGCTTGTAGGATGAGTCTAATGTGTGGGGTTTTTCTCTTTTTCGTAAACATTTGGAAATTTCACATGAAGATAGGTATTAATAGTCATAGGTCATTACAGCTGCTTTTCTTACACATTTAAAAATCAAGAAATTCCAAAGTGAAGGTTGCATTATCTATTGGAGTAAGTTCCTCTCTTCCATGGCTATTTCAGAGGGCCTTGATAATAACAGTTAAGGGCGATATTATGGACTCATGCTTTGGCATATATCTGGTCACTCAGCTACTGGCCCTCTGCATAGGAAGCGTGGACAGGTGAACAAGGACATGGCTGGAGCATGTCTCCATGTTGGCAATTCTCAGCTGCCAGAACAGCCACCTGGGAACCAAGGGTATCTGGGCTTAAGCTAGAGCAGCCTTCTGGGTCTTCTAACATACACTGGGCACCAAATTGATGTAAAGCCACATTTCCACCTGTTCCATCTCCCATCTCCTGTGCTGAGCATGGTTCTGCCAAACCCAAGATTCAAGTCCTAAGTTTTACTCTGGTATGCTTATCAGACGCAGTTCAGCCAGCTTCTCAGTTGCTGCAAAGCAGCATAACTCCATTGACTTCAGTGGGACTTCTCCGATGTACACCAGCGAGGCATCTGTGCTATAAAGAAAGATGTCTTTTGTTTCTGATCTCTGTTCCTAGGTATACCTACAGAGGCCTGGCTGCACATATAAGGGCACCTTTCTATTTCTTAGCTTGCCTGTTTTTATGATGGTGAAGATACATTATCACACAGGAGATTGCAGCCCCACAGAACATGGGGGACAGAAAGGAGAAGCTATGAATATTGATGTTAGCTCAAAGAGCAATGACTGTTTTGCAGATTCCTTTGATGTGTAGAAAAATCTATCTTTAGAAAAGAAGCATAAGTCCACCTTGTATTAATCAAGGTGTGATCATGTGTGGTGTTGAGCACTCTAGCCACAATCCAGCAAAGCACTTAGGTGTATGCTTCACTGTCAGGGCTTGAGTAGTCCCACTGAACTCGATGAGACTCTTTATGCAATGGTGGAGTGGTGTTTAAAAAAGCTTCAACTAAACCCTCTACAGTCCAAAGGGGAAGTGGGTAAACTCTGTCTATCTGTGACTGCACTACTATATTCGTGGGCTTTAAAGTTGTGAATGTGCATAAGTGCTTTTGCTGGATCAGGGCCAGACCTGCCACCACTTTGGAAAATCAAGTTTTGAGAGAGATGGTCTGAGTCTAATCTACTTTACACTGAGGTAACTTCAGTGGAATTACACTTGATTTAAATCAGCGTATGAAAGAACATTATTGACTTCAGCACATCAGAATATTGTGCAATCAGTGCCCTCCTGCACAGTCAGGAAATGAAAGGAGTAATAAAAGCCGATGGAAAATGGAAGAGAGCAACAAGAGTGGCTTAGGGTTATGCTATTCAGGTGAACTTTGTGACACCTGAAAACAAGCAGAATATGTGTAATGTGAACACATTCATGCTGTTAAGACCTAGAGAAGAAAATGACATTTTACATTATGAAGTGTAACTATTAAAGATTTTTATTTGGCTTTGTGGGGGGAGTTCTACCAGAGTGACTCAAGCATCCATTATTGTGGGAACTATTTTTGGATCATTGTCTCGGGAGCTGCATTTGTTTTGAAAACTTCCTGCAGACATATCACATGGCAATCAGAACATGGGAACATCTAAATGTTCGAATTTGGTCTTGGATCTCCATGTCTGACCCAAACCCCACGCCTAGCCTGACCTAGTGCTTTATCTTCAACAAAACAGACCCTACCGCGAAAAGTAAAATAAGAGTGTGCCAACAGTGTTCTTGTTTTGTCAAAAATACTTTATTAATATAGAAACAAAACATCATGCCGCATACATTCACTTATCACCAGGAATCAACATATTTTAATTTATCACCCCAAAAAGTAAAATGAATTGCATGTAGACCAAGCTCAGTTCAAGCCACTATATTCAGATTCATGTAACAGGACCTGAGATGCTTCTCATTTGCAGAGTGTAAATCAGGGGTAACGTGAAAAAAGTCAATGCAATTGCACCAATGTAAGTGTGAAGAGAATGAGACCCACTGATTTTAAATATCTGAAAGTGCAAGGGTGTTTGAATCTCGGATTTTGATTCAGGCCCATCTCTAGTGCTGACATAGTTTGTTCTAATGTAGTTTATATTCCAACACACAAAACAGCCTGTTTTCTTTTATCAGATTGTAACCTGAAGTCAAACGTCCCAAAGTCTGAAAATATTGGTTTAATTCTGTGAGCAGCAAAACAGGGGCAATTCTTCTGCCCAGGACCAAAATTTGAGGAGATCTCACACGGGCGACCAGCCTGTGTGCCATGTCATGAAGCACAGGACCAAATGTTTTTTGAGAATGGGGAGCCATCCATTATTTCTCCCACGTAGGGGAAACAGAAAGAGCTCATTTTTAGACGTGTTGAGCTTCCTTCCATTTTCTATAAACTATACCCCAAGGTATGGAGAAGATTATTCCAATCCAGTCATGCATGGTTCTCCCGGCTCCTCGAGCTGGGCATAGAGCCTGGGAAGAGTAGGATTTAACCCTAAAATAGAGCGAGACTTGGTCTACAGTACAAAGTTTTGCCAGCATAGCTATGCTGGCTCAGAATACACCTGCTGTAGACGTGAGTACTCCAACAGAAGAATGCTGCTTCTGGCTTAGCTAATGTTGTTCAGGGAGGTGGTATAACTATGCCAGTAGAAGAACTCCTGTCAGCCTATGCTGCATCTCCATTAGGGGGCTCTGTTGGCAAAGCCTCTGGTGTGTAGACAATCCCTAAGCATTTGACACAACATGTTGCAACAGCGGTGACAAATTACCCCAATTGTTCTTATTAGTGATATTCATTCCCTTTGAAAAGTCACAGAACAGTCTTTGTCAGGGGGACATCACACTTCACGTAGTGATGATTTTTTTAAAGAGATATTTTAGTAATGATAGGTGCATTTGTTATTAAGGTTCTTTCTTCTCTGGCATGTCACTGAAGCTCTATTTGAGAGCTTTTAGCACTTTATTTAATGGCCTTTTTTGGCACTTTATTGGGGGATGACGAATATATATACTGCAGTCTTTCAATTATTACACACTTACATTGATAAAGTTCTAAAAAATGTAACTCTAGTATCTGCCACCTCATTGCACAGGATCAGAATAATTACACTAATGATGAGAAAAGGTTTGATTCAATACTGAAAGGTACTTTAAAACTAATACAGTATAGTCTCTCTTCTGCAGTCTATTTTGACTGGTTAATGTTTGAGCCAAATCCTGAAGTTCTCATGAAGTGTCTGAGGTCAAGGTGGCTTTTGCCTGAATGATGACTGAGGGACCATCCCTATAACCTTTATTGATGTTAGTAATCCTCATTTGTATGAGTGTGCCTATTGAACTCAGGAAGAACAACTGAGTATATAAGGATTTTATAAGGATTTCAGGATCAGACCCAGGGCTAGAACTTCTATAGATCAGGTTGAAAAACAGGAGAATTGTTGTGCATTTTTTTATTTTAAATTTCCCACTTGTTTTTTTTAATTAAAATTTTGACATTGGAAACATTTCAACCAGCCTTACAATTGTTTAAAAAACACAAAAATAAAATCATCATTTTTCCTGCTTTTTAGGGAGGAGGTGAGGAGTTAAAACTGGAAAATTTTTCATCGCAATTCCAAAAAGCTGTAGACGTCAGTATTTGGCCCTACGCTGTACTTGTAAAACCTCCGCCTGAGCATTCAGAGTTAGAAAATGCCTGTGTCCTTTTCAGAGACACGTTTCTTCATTTGCCGCCAAAGCTTTTGCACAAGGAAAAGTTTCATTTTTACTGACACTAGTTGATCCCTTCCTGGATGATACTTCTGTACTTTTCAAATCTATCAGCTCATTGTTCTCTGGTCGGAATCGTTTTATTATTAAAATGAAGAGTGTTATATATAAGAAACAGCATCCTGCCCTCAGTCCTGCAATGAGTCCAAGATAGATGTTTCTAGAAAAAAAAATGAAAACGTGACTGTTTCTATCATTGATACTTGAGACAGAGGAGTCAGCATCCAAAGAACCCCCTAAAGAGAGAATGAGGGAGGGGGGAAGAAGGTAATGCTGGGAAACTGTTCAAGACAATGGGTTTCTTGTATTAGAAAAGGGAATTTATCTGTTATGTAAGTGTAAAGCCTGAGGTTGCACCATTATGTTTATTTTCTGTGTAACTTGTATGTGTTTGCTTCCCCTTCTTTGAATCTGTGGTTTTTCTATTGTTTATTTTTTAACACAAACAGGTCTCTGTTGAGCAAGCTGTGTGGAGGCCAAAGAAAGCTGGTATCTGGGGGACGAGGTGGTGGTCTGGTTTCACATATTTCTGGGCGATGAACCAGAGGGGGAAAATCCAAGTGTCTGACAGTTAAGAACGTGCAGCGACAGATTTGGGAAGACTTGGGACCAGAAGGGCTCTTGGGATCTCCCTGCAAGGAATAACTAGGCAGGTGGAAGCCAGGGTGAGACCTTATACTTGTGGTCTGGTTACCGGTTTCAGGGTCTGAGCTATAGCAGCAGAGCATTAAGGTAGCCATGGTCACATGACAGAACCTCTTACAGGTCTGGATGATCCCTAAAATGTCAATACTTACCAGGTCTTACTGGAATTTGAGTGTAAGATGTAAAATATGCATTTATGAAAAACTGCTGAGACACTCTGAATCCTGTTAAATCACAAACACAACACTAAGGGCTAGGATTTGGGATGTGTTAAGACTCCTGCTCTGCCCAGTTCAGGTGGTGCAAAGAGGCCATAAACAGTCTAAGTTCCACCAGAGAAAGGGCTCCCTGCTGGGGGTTAAGGTACTGCATTTGGCACCCTCCAACCAGCCTGGGGAGTATGTCAGGGCAGGGAGAGGGTGTAACAGACCAGAGCTCTATCTGCAGTGCCAATCCTCTACTGATGCAGGGTTGTTAATAGATCATATATCAGTCACACATCTTAGTTCTGCTAGGCCTATCTTCTATTGCCATAGTGTCCATCAGTGGCACAATTTGGAGCTGCCTGGCATAGGGACTGCAGGCAGCACTGCGATGCTCCCCTTTCTCCTGGACTGAGTGCGTTTTTGGCACAGGACAGAATCAACCTGAAAACACCCGCTTTGTTTTTCAGTCTGTTTTCTATATCTGAGCCAAATCACTTCACAGCCACACAAAAAAGCCAAGTTAGAAAAGAACGGTTTATCCAGAGAGCGTTTACTCTACTTGTATAGAAATAGCCACCTTACAAAAGTGTTAGCCGTTTAACCGGTCCAAGCCACAGTTGGGTGGTAGAGACAACTCTAAGCTAAATTGTGTGTGATACACTCATTTCTCCAACCCCTAACACACAAAGCACTCCACTGAACTCCATTTCCCATTGCCATAATATCAGTGCTCCTCAGTGTTCTAAGGATTAAATTACCAACTATTAAAAATGCAAACTTTGGTAATATGACCTTTAGGAGTAAAGAAGAGACCTTCTGCAATTTCATAAGTTAGAGCCAATCAAAAGAACGTTGTTCCTAAGGCCTAGCCAAAGTTTAGATGCTTTGAGATTATCCATTCAATTTTGTAACTTTCTTGTTTCCCCCTGAGAAACAGCGGTGTTTGGGAAATGGTTTTTGTTCTGAAGACAGTTTTGAAAAAGCTAGAAGTTGAGGTTTTCAGCCAAAACCCAAAATATATTTGGCTAAAAACTGATAGGAACAGCCCAACATACAGTTTGGGGCTGAAAACATTTATTTTGTAATGGTTTGTTTTCTGACACAAATTTGAAAATTTTCAAAGATGATACAAATGATTTTCATGAACATTTTTGTTTAATCAAAAACCCAGTTGTCCATCCCCCTTCCTCCAAAAAAACAAATTAACAAAAAATTTAGCATAACTAGTAGAAAACAGTATAAACTCTGAAACTGCAGCTAACTGAAGAACAGGAGACAGGTGCTATTCTGAATACTCTAAAATCAACGCTGCTTGCTAAGACAAATTCCTTTCCCTGTTGTTTTTAGCCTTTATTCTTAATTTCATCTCACCTGAATGCTTTCGTGTCATACACTCTGCAAGACCCTGATCCTCCACACCTCTTTGTTCCCCATTTCAAGCAGGTCTGATCTATTAAAGCTCCAAAATAAATAGGAGCTGGAAGGCCACCTGCGACAAAAATACATTAGTAGAATGAGTGTAACATTACAACAATAACAGAGCTTAGTTCATAGTGGAGGAAGGAGCCCCTTAATAAATGGTTAGAGCAGGAGCATGTAAACTCAGGACTCCTGGCTTCTGTTCCCACCTCTGCTAGCTGCATGACCTTAGGCAAGTTGATCAGCCTCCATGTTTGCCCAGCTGTAAAATGGTGATTTCCTACTTCCCAGCTTTGTTATCAACTTAATTAATGCATGTAAACTGGTTTGAATTCCTTGGATGGAGGGTTCTGCAGACTGGACAAGCATTATTATTACTCTCAAATAAGAGAAGAAAGTTAATGATTCCAATGATTCCACTTTTTCATTTTTTTGCCTCTCGCTCAAAAAAAGTTTTAAGGTCCTCTTCTTCACATTCTCTAGAACATCAGTCTGTTCCTGGTTTTCATTTGTGTGTCACAATTCACCACAACACATGTACATCACTGTATCTATGAAAGCTAGGTAATTAAAATAGATCAGTGCTAGAGTTCGGTTCAGCAAAACACTTAAGTACATGCTTAACTTTGGCCTGGTCTACAGTATGAGTTTATTTTGAATTTAGCAGAGTTAAAACAAATTAACCCTGCACCCATCCACACAACGAAGCCCTTTATTTTGATATAAAGGGCTCTTAATATCGATATCTGTACTCCATCCCGATGAGGGGAGTAGTGCTGAAATTGGTATTGCCATTTCAAATTAGGGTTAGTATGGCAGCAATTCGATGGTATTGGCCTCCGGCAGCTATCCCACAGTGCACCATTGTGACTGCTCTGGACAGCAATCTGAACTTGGATGCACTGGCCAGGTAGACAGGAAAAGCCCTGCAAACTTTTGAATTTCATTTCCTGTTTGCCCAGCATGGAGCGTTGATCATCACCAGTGACCATGCAGTCCCAGAATCAAAAAAGAGCTCCAGCATGGACCGTACGGAAGATACTGAATCTGATCTCTGTATGGGGAGATGAATCTGTTCTATCAGAACTCTGTTCCAATAGACAAAATGCCAAAACATTTGAAAAAGTCTCCAAGGCTATGATGGACAGAAGCCACAGCAAGGACTGCGTGAAACTTAAGGAGCTGAGACAAGCGTACCAGATAGCTGAAGAATGAAATGGACACTCACGGAGGAAGGGATGACTGACAACTGTAGCTATCCCACAGTTCCTGCCCTCTCTGAAAACCATTTGAATTCTTGGCTGAGCTCCCAAAGCCTGAAGGGTCAAAAACATTGTCGCAGGTGGTTCAAGGTATATGTCTAATGGAGATTCACTCCTGCCTGGAATATCATAGCAGCTGGAGGCTGCCATCCCCTCCCCCCTTTGATCTCTGCTTGCAGAGTCAATAAAGTCAGTGTTGTTATTCATACATTCTTTATTACTTCATCACACAAATGGAGGGATAACTGCTACGGTAGCCCAGGAGGGGTGTGGGAGGAGGGAAGTAACTGGTGGGGTTGTTGTAGGGGCACCCCCTAGAATGGCATGCAGCTCATCATTTCTGAAGGATGCCTGGGGCTCTGACCCAGAGCGGCTGTTTGCCTCTCTGGTTCTTTAGTAGGCTTGCCTGATATTCTAGGCAGGAATGACTCTCCATTAGACAAAACTTAAAGAAGGGAATGACCTGGGGAGTCATTCCCATTTTTGTTCATACGCCCCCAACTGACCTCACCGAGGCCGGCCAGGAGCACCCATGACAGCAGCAGATGGTACAGAGTGACTGGTAACTGTCATTGTCAACTTGCAAGGCAGCAGATAGTGCAGTAGGCTGGTAACCACCTCTGCTAACTTGCAAAGGCAAGGGGATGCTGCTGTGTAGCGCTGCAGTACCACGTCTGTCAGCATCCAGTAGACATACAGTGACAGTGAAAAAAGGCTGAACAGGCTCCATGGTTGCAGTGCTATGGCATCTGCCTCAGCAATCCAGGGAAAAGGGTGTGAAATGATTGTCTGCTGATGCTTTCACGGAAGGAGGATTGACTGACAACATTTACCCATAACCACCCGTGACAAATTTTTGGCCCCGTCAGGAATTGGGATCTCAACCCAGAATTCCAATGGGCGGGGGAGACTTTGGGAACTATGAGCTAGCTATGGGATAGCTACCTGCAGTGCAACGCTCCGGAAGTCGGTGCTAGCCTCGGTACATGGATGCACATCACCAAATTAATGAGCTTAGTGTGGCCGGGTGCGCTTGGCTTTATACAGTTTCCAAATATTGCTTTCTGTAAAATTGGAATAATTCCATAGTGTAGACATACCCTAAAAGCATGTGCTTAAGTCTCATTGGGTACACCTACACTTACATAGATTGTTTAAACAGACAAACATATTACATCATGTGCTAGGACATACCTATGAAGTATATTGAGGTGGGACATATTCAATACGCTCTACAAATTTCTCAATATGCTCTACAAATTTCACAAAAATCACATTTTTGGAAGGGCTTGGGGGTTTGTTTGTTTTTTTTTGGTTCTGACATAGAACAAGGACATATGGCCCTAAGACGACTTGGTGTACTCTATTGTGGTCTATTTAAATCCCAAGAGGAATAAAGATGAACAAAAAACAAAACAAAAAATTTTACCTAGTATTCTTCCACACAAAGCATCAATGCCAACAGCAAATGATTTCAAATCTGGTGAAACAGATCTAAAAAATAGGAGAACAAGATCACATTAATTTTATATTCATGAGAAGAGCATTTAAGATAATGCAGTTTTGCCAGCATCTACACTGTGCATGTCCATATATGCGCCCTTGTAATGAGTGCCACACAACTTAATTTTATATACCATATTGCATACAAGCTATAATAGAAAACACTGCTCAAGGGTTTCATTTAAGATGAGTACAGAAGCAGCATTGATCTAAATAGGAGTAGGAGCAGGCTTTCAGACAATCAAGTGTGTGGTGTAAAAATATATGTGAAGACAACACATGAGGAAAGAAAAATAAACATTCTCTCATAATACTATTAAGGACCTGATCCAGCCAGACACTTAGCCCTGAGTCCTCCCATTGAATTCAGTGGGATGGCTCATGTGGTTAAAGCTAACAGCTGTTACTGTCTCAGGGCCTGAAGCACAGCAAACGTATGAGGCATAGCAAGGGTAAGGAGAAAGTATTTTAGATGACACTTGAAAGGGGCTGGAAAGTTGCTGAGGCAGACACAGGAAGGCCATTTGAGACGACCGTAATTGTGGTGAACATCACAGCGGAAAGTGGCAAGATTGTGGGCTGGTACAAATTGGAAGAAATAGGGAAAGGAATAGACACAAAGCCTTTAATTCTAACAGGGCATGGAGCAATGAATACAATGGTGTTGCATTCCAGCACAAGTGCAGAAATAAATGAGACCAATTCTCATTTATAGTTTTTGTAGTGGTATAAATGTCAGTTCAGGGTATGTGATTATTTTTACCTATAGTTGTACTGGTGCACCCCTTGGTGCAGACACAGCTATATTGGTATGAAAATGCCTTACAGCAGTATAGTTTACTCCTTTTCCTCTCCGGGAAGCACTGTACCACTTTAATTATATCAGTGCAGTGGCCTTACGGTGGTGTTTACCGAAACAGTGTAAGATGGATTTAGTGTAACTGGGAGTTAGGCCTAAGTAAGTTTAAGTATCCAGTCTTCTGCATTCAAAAGTATTAAATCTCACACCCTTTAAAGGCCAGTTCCCTTACTCTCAAATGGTGAAAGGCCTGGATGCATATTAGGAGACATGGGCTTCAATGTGATCTTCAACATGCAAATGAGGCTCTTGATTATATACTGCTGCCTTTTGCCTTCCTCTTGCTGCTAGGCAGGAGTAATTTAATGACTGTGTAGCATGCAAATGACTGGGTCCCGCTGCACTCCCTGTCGTGCCAATAACTTTTTACCCTAGCTTATATATGCAACACTCTGCACAGGAACATTTCCATAAAAGATATATTTTAACAGTGAAATAACTAACTTGCTAACTAACTAGCTAGTCACAGTAAATCACAGGTGGGGGACCTCAGTTAGCTACTGTGACCAATAGGGCAATTTCCTGTAATATCCTTGAAAAATAGCCTCTGGCATTAGGCTTAAGTTTCTTTGGAGTCCATTGTATTAAATGCAAAGTTTGTGTGTTATGGTGGGATTTTATGTAACTTCTCTAATGGGGAGATGTGGCCAGTGTAAAAGTGGGAAATGGTTATGAGCTTCAAAGGACTATTTTAAACAATGTGGTAGACAAGAAGGAACTTTTGGGATAAACAACATTAAGAGAATTTCCTAAGAAATCCCTGGGGGAAGGTGAATGCAAATTCTCACCTCCGGACTCAACCTTTTGAAGCTATGCCTTGAGAAGAGAACCATTGTCTGCTGATCACGTGTTATGTGAGGACAAGATCAAAGGCCCAAGCTGTATAAAAGGAAGGTGGTGCTTGTTCTGAGCTAAAGCTGTTATTAACTTATAACCACACAAAAATGCCTTGGTGGGATTTGAAGAACTGACTACCTACCAGAGCCCTTTTTGGAGTTGGGGGTGATCTCTAGTAAGCTGATTAGCATGTAGGATTTTTTTTTATTGTTTTAAATATGTTTTCTCTGTAATGCTTTCACCTTAAGAATAAATGTGCTTGCTTAGAAAGAGCTGTGTGGCAACTTACAACTGTAGGCAATTACAACTGTTGATAACCTCTGAGGAGAAAGCAAAACACCAATGCAGGCCTGTTTAGGCAGTCTGGCTTGCTGAGGAACCCAGTTTAGGCAGGGAACTGTGAAGTCTGGAAGAATTCCAGTCAGATAGGAGATAGACATGGGTTTCTGCCCAGGATAGATGACAGCTGAGGAGCTGGGAGCCTAGAATGAATACCCAACTGGACCATGCTGGGGGAATACAGGTGCAGTTGCCATGAACTGTCACAGCTACATCAAGGGAAAACCTACCTGTGCCTCAACTCCACTAGGATTTTACAGTGAGATAATTAGTTTGTTAGCTATCTCAGCGTAAAAACGTACCTTTTTAGGCAGTGACATCATAGCCAATCCATCAGGAGAATTAAAGCAAGTCAACAGAGAATAGAAAGCAGTTTCAAACTGGTTCCTAAAATGAATGGGGAGCCAGTGGAATACATCATAATTACAGAAGTTTAGCTGTAACAGATTCTAATCCACATAGGTGATGAGAACTGCGGCATTTAAAATCACCACAAATGAAGAAGCAATAAGTGGTGCTGTGCACCAATAATTTAAGATTATAATCTATGTTTATGAATGAACAGAAACAGACTTTGGTAAGTAAGGCAAACAGTTTTAGTTTTACTTTTATGTTTAAAGAGCACTGGTATTTGAGTTTTTGGTGGGTTTTTTTTGTACCAGTCAATTTTCATTGGTGCTGGAACTATTCATTTTGTTCAACTTGAGATAAAATAGGAGATATGATATTTCAGAGTGTGTATTGAAGTAATTCAAGTATACCGAAAACCACAAATATAACTCTAAAAGAGCAATACAGACCAGAGATTCTAATCTCAGATGCACAGCACTTTGCCTTGTGTAAACCACTTTATAAAGGTGAGTTCTTTCTCAGAAAACCCTATGTGAAGTAGGTATTATATCCATTTTACAAATGGGTTAACTTGGGTACAGAGAAATAAGTGACTTTGCTAAGGTCATGCACAGAGTCAGAAAAAGAATCCATTGCTCTGACTACTGACTAATACTCCCTTCCTTCTCCCAACGCTCCCTGCCCCCAGCCATAATTAAGTGGAGAGGGTTGTCAGAACAAGGCCTATCCAATCCATCATGTAAGTCCCAAATAGAGTTTAAGTGAGACAAATGATGGCATAGCCTTTTGCTGGCCCTTTGCACAGGGGTGGATTTTGTAGGAAGAGCAGAAACACCCACTGCCTCTCTGAGATTAGAATTTCATTCTTCAAAGCAGAAATAAAGTGACAGAATGATACATTAATACTTCGTTTCTGTTTGCCCAAAACTTTATGGTCAAGGTCAAGGTAAAATATTTTACCTAAACATAATCATGTATGTAGGAGTGCCACCTAAAGCTAAAATAAGAGCACATGTGCTCAGTAATGCCAAAAAATAGGGAAATGTTTTAGTACAGCTTTCTCTTTGGCACTGTCCCAGAACTGCAGAGGAATTGCCACTCTCAAGCCCTTCAACTTGCACACAGCTGCAGTTGTGAAACACCTGAAAGAGAAAGATGAGATGACTCACTTACTTCACGAGCACTCATAGATTTCCAAGCATCTAGACTTTTGATGGTTGTTAAAAATACAGTGTATTTCATATGGGAATAGAGGGCCCCTAAATGCTTTACAGACTGCGGGTCAGCTTACTCTGTATGCGTCAACTGCTTTGCATTGCTCCAGTGACATAAACCAGCTGTGAATCCAGTTTAGGCATCCATGCTATTACTGTACTGGAGTATGAAATTCTATGTTTAGATTAAATATGGGTTAAAGTTAAAGTTCAAGGTTGTTCATAATGAAATTTGGGGGCCATCTAAAGTACATAGATTACTAAGGGCCTAAATATTCAAATGTGGGTACCTAAATCTACGTTAGGGACCTAAATAAAAGCAGCCTGTGTGGTGATGTAACAGGTTTTACTCAGCACTAGGGAGCATCCTCCTGGCTGTTTAGGGATTAGCTCCTTCCAGGTCTGACATCCCTTTCCTCACACCATGGCCCTTCCCTCTCTTTCTGGGACTCAGGATCCTCTCTCCAGCCAGTTCACTATAGTTTACCTCTTCCTGGGTATCAAAGTCCCCCCTCGAAAACTGTCCCATGAAGTCTTTGTCTCCACTGCTCAGTCTAAGCCACTTTGCTCATTAGCAGGTAGGGGAATCCAGGCTCACGCAATACTCCAGGTTTCAGTCCCAAGACCCTATGTCCAGCAACAGTGGTGTGCTTACATTCAGACCCTGTTGCTGTTTCCCCTGGGCTCCTTCCTACTTTTCTGCTTTTATCTTCTGGCCTGTCCCCTGGCTGGGTTTATCGATTCAAATTCCTTCCTACCAGGGAGTGTCAGCAGATTACTTAACACACGCCCTTCTCCCAGGCAGTGACTACAGATTCTGGCCTTTACCAGCCCCATCTATTCCTTCTCAGCTAGACTAATTTTTCAACCCCTGGTTCTTCCCTGGGTGCAGCCTATCAGGTTAATGGACCTCACATAACTTACTCTACCTTGAGCGGGGTGGATACCCAATTATAGGTGGCTATTGAAGTCAGTAGAAGTTTTGGGTGCTCAACAACTCTGAAACCCAGCACTCTTATTTAGGTGCCTAGGAATATGGATTTAGATGATGCCAAGTTGGAAAGTATTGCCTTATATTTTATAATTGTTAGGTGATATCATAAAAACCCTGTTGAGTTTATCACTGATTAGATTTGAAAGTTTTCTTCTCACATTCAACACTTCCCAGGACAACTTACCAGATGAGATTTTCCAATATAAGGATATAATTTCAATGGCGATGCTGAGCTAAATTTCCTGCACTGCTTTGAAAATCCTAGCCATACATTTATTTCAAGCACCTAACCTTACATTGCTTATTTCACAATTATGTTGACCATACTCACAATAGGTAGGACTCAGGTTTGTGGCCTTATTGTAATCTGAGTTAACTGACAGATAACTTGGGTTTAATTGGCAAGCTCCTTTGTAAATGATAATATAGACATGCAACTTTTCCAAGATGTAAATTTCATTCTTCACCTGAGGCAATATATGCCAACTGTACCAATGTGATGTATAAGGGCCTTCTTACTTGAAATTTGCACAGGTTTATCTCAAATTGCTTTTAAACTGATACAAACAGTTGTGTAAACACTCTTATTTCAGTTTTGTATATTACTTAGTTTGGTTTAACTTACATTGCTTCTAATTGTTGTAAACTAAACTGAACTAAAATGGAAAATGTAAGTATCTTTTTGTACCCAATCTAATTAAACAGATTTAGACTCACACCTTAACTTTCCATAAGTGCAAATGAATATCAGACCTTAAACTAGGATCTTTCTATCTCACACATTTTCCTCAGTAATAAAGATTCTGCAAGCCAAATTAAACGATCATAAACATTTGAAGAAATTCATTGTCTTACATATTTGCGCTGGTATGACTGATTGGAATATAGCTAACAATTCTACCAATAATGCACAAATCCTCTTAGTTAGTGTTGCCCTGTGAGCTAACAGGAACAAAGGCAGTAAAAATTTATTTTTGTCACTGAAGTATTCAGCATTCTATCCGCCTACATCTGAGTAACAGATTTGCTGAGAAATATATATTTACAGTCAAATTCCTGAGTAAGAAAACACTGTTTAAAATTCTTTTTAAAAACCCTCTAAGTTAAAAAAAACAACTTTAAAGCAAAGTAAATCTAAGAGTGAATCTACATTATTGACTTCCAAAGGGAGTTGGGTGCCTAACTCCCCTGGGTTCCCCTGAAAGTGGAGTGAGACATTTAGCTCCCTTGAAATTCCCAGCTGGATTCTTTTGTGCTTTATCCATTCACTAGTTCAGAGGTATGTTGGTAGAGAATAGGTATCTATTGCTACATCATTGCTTAAGCATAAAATAAAATGAATTAAAAATGAGCAACAGAAATGCTTTTATATCTATCTAATGACTTACCATATTCTTTCCAGTTCCGATCGATGATTTACACCCAGCAAAGCATGCGGTCATATAAGTGATTCCATTGTCCCCACATACAGGATCCCATTGATTCAATACACAGCTGCAGTCAGAATTGCAGCTGGCAATTAAGTTGTGTTTTGGGAAGGAAGATTGTTTTACTCTGGAGAGATTACAAGTAGAATCTTAACTGATCAAATAAAACAATTCCTTATTAGAAAAATAAACATCGACAACACATGAATGACCAAGCACAGAGAAATGAGGTGGAGTAACGGAGTCTCCATGGGCAGCCTGCATTCAGTGGAGCATGAAGAACTGATAGATAGTGATTGCATGTAGAATGTCAGCTAAATTGATCTAAGCCAAGGTTCTCTTGGTTTTATCATAAAGCATTAAGAATTTTGCTGGATTGTAGCTTCAAATTGCAGACCATGTCTGACTAGCTATCTTTGGTGGGATCATCAGTGAAAAGGATGACATTAACAGACACAAAATGGGATTCCTAATAGATGTAGTGGAAGATTCAGCCCGGGGTGGGGGGGAATCAAACATGAAATCACTGCCATCTTCAGACTAATTCGATCCTTCCTCCCTCCGACTACCCCTACCAATACGAGGTAGTGGTATAACCCCCTACATGATTGTTATAGCTCCAGTTGTTTGGTCAGAGTAACAGTAGCAATGCTGCTCCTTGGTCTGTTGGATACATGTGTGCAAGGCCTGGTTTACACTAGAAAATTAGGTGGGTTTAACTATGTCAGTCAGGGGTGTGAAAAATCCATACCTCTGACTAGCATCGTTAAACTGACTTAAGTCCCTATGTAGACAGAGCTAGGTCAATGCAAGAATTCTTCCATCAAGCTAGCTACTACCTCTCAGGGAGGTGGATTACCTATGCCAATAGGTGAATCCCTTCGTTCAGCATAGGTAGTGTCTACTCTAAATCTCTCCAGCAGGGCAGCTGCAGTGGCACAGCTGTGCTGCTGTACTGTTAAGTGTAGACAAGCACTGACTCATGAGAACTGCTCTCATTTGAAGTCTTCTACTCAGCAGCAACCCTGCAAAACTGGTCCGGCTGGTAACCTGTTGCCTTATTCAGATCTCACATTGGTTTCACCCCAGAATAACACCATTGACCTCTGTGGGGTTATTCCTGATTTATGCTGCTGCAAGTGAGATCAAGTGACCACTTTAAAATCTTGCTGATGAGAACCAACATTTTCATAAGTGACTAGTGATTGGGGGTGCCTGGTTTGTTTTGGTGTCCAACTTGAGATGCTTGAACACATTTTCCAAAAGTGCTGTGCCCCCATCCTCTGAAAATCGGATGCATTTAAGGTGTCTGACATTGGATACCCAAAGATTCAGGCACCCAAAACCACAAATTGCTTTTGAAAATCTTGGCCTGAGTGCCCAATTTAAACCCATGTCATTGAAGCAAAAACAATCACTTCCCCCCTCCTATCCTCCCACTCCCTGAATTTTTCAAATGAAAAGTATTTTAGTTGTGTTTTTGCCTGAGTTATGGTATTGCTCGTCTCACAGTTAAGGATATTAATGTGGCTGTAGAGTGCCGAGATGGCTGAAATAATCTGTGACGCACAAGGTCCCTTTTTCACTTCAGCAGAAAGGTCCCATGATGTGGTAAATCCCCCATTAGTGAGATGTTGGGATATGGAGAAGCAATTACTTGACCTACTTATTGATCTTTGGGATACCCCCAATTTTGGGAGCAATCAAAATCTGTCATTTTAATCCTCCTGCATCATCTCTAACTCCACAGGCAGCCTGACTGGCAGGGATTGAACTTGGCCACAGTAGTCGCCACTGAACAAAACTCTGAGATCCTATTGTAACTAAACTCCAAGTCATGCTGGCCTGGTTACAGAGAACATTGGTGACTGGTTTGACAAAAGGATTGGGAATGTTTGGGTGAGTGTAGGCTGCTTCAAGAAAAATGGACTGCGTTTTGATTAAACCTGGGCTGGAAACCAGAAAAAGTGTAGTGGGTAGAGCTGGGTGAAATCTTTCACACAAAATGTTTTGGGGGGAAGGGTAGAGGGAAAAACGCATATTCAGTGACAGTGAAACTTTCTCCTAAATCACGTTTATTTAGCTGAATTGTTTGTTTGGGGAAAACAAAAAAATTCTGAAAAAAAAATGAAAACATTTTGTTTTGACATTTTTCAAACAAAACATTTTAATTCTTCAGCTTGAAACAATTTTTCATTTCAAACTTTCCTTTAATTTTATTTTTAAATAGCCAAAAATCAAAACAAAACATTTCATTTGACCTAATTTTTTTAAACTTTCAATTCACTGTAAATGATGAAAATGTTGTTTTCAATCTGACCTGAAGCATTTTTTCCAACTTTTTGAAACTGCCACTGAACCAAAAATTATGTTGTTTGCCCAACTCTATTAGAGGATTCGGGTGAATTTCCTTTTGAATGTTTGCTTTGAATTAGACTAAACTCAATACATAATCCTGAGAGTTTGAATCTCCATTGCCTTGCAGCTCAGGTAGACATTTACACCTCTGTAAATTGGGTGTAAAACGTTATCAATTCCAATATCTCCATTGATGTCTATGCCCGGGGATTAATGTCTATACAAAATGCAAAGCAATGATGAATCTGATGTGAAGTGTGTGAATTGCCATGAGCTGAAAGTGAAACAAGGTCTGCAGAGCCATTTGCGAACTGATACCACCAAGTTCCATACATCTCTAACCCTGAGCATCCGAATATCCTGAAGCATCTCCTCTGATTAATAACATTCTCTAGTGTGCACTGTCAGTACAGGCTCAAGCAGCAAAGCTGGCACAAATAAATGTCACGCCACTCACCTCTGTAGAATTGAGCTGATTTACATCAGCTGAGGATGTGGTCCTGTTATTTTTCTCTTTAACTAAACACTATAAACTTTATACTTTAAAACAAACAAATAGTTATGGTATATTTGTGTATAAAGTTATATACCAGTAAATTACAGTATGCAAACAAGGGTCTCAGAGTTTAGATCTAAATTCAGATCTGAACGGCTCCCTAGCGTTCTGCTTTGGGGGCATCTTGAAATGTAGCTCTTATGAGAAGAATTCAAGGATATGGAAAGTGTGTTTCTGAACGATGAAGACAAGAATACAAACCCAGAGAGAATACAAACCCAGAGTAGGAGACTGTTAAACCAGCCACCTGGAGCACCTCACAATCACATGTGAAGTACAAGAGGTTTAACAGGTATGCAGCTATGAAGGTGGCACATCCAAATTTTACCATTCCAGTTATGTGTAACTTGAACTTTTTAATGATAAAGCCTCCCAGAAACATCCCCAGAATTGTAATGGGTAAAAGTATCACACCTGCAAACAAAAGGGAACAGAAGGATGTTTACATTTATGGAAACAGCACTCTAATAAAATAAAAATCTGATGCTAGTTTGTGGTTTTCATTGTCTTTTTTAGTTCCTTAACTATTAATATGTAAAAATTCAGGTTAGTTGAAATAGACACTAATCCAGACCTCGCCCTATTCTTCAGATTGAGCTTTTTAAGTTCAGTAAAGTTCTGTTTCATTTTTGCTTGATGCTTCATTTTCTCCTTATGCCTGCAATTCCCTTAGAAAAAGACTGTTTTCATTGTATTCCTTGCCTTTTTGTATGTGATTTCCAGCACAGGTTTGCAGGTGCTAGAAGTTCGTACAATTCAGATAAAAATCTCACCCTGTAGACACTTACTCAGCTGACACGAGCCTCCAAATCTTTTGAGGTCTGGACATAGGTAGCTAACAAAGATGGTGAAAGGAAGCAGTGTTTGGATTTTGGGCTGAGTTTGAGTTGGGATTCCATTTGTAGGTTGGAGCCTGAATCCTGGCTAAGGTTTGGGCTCATATTCAATGATGTTGAAACCTCACAAGCTGTCCTCCTGAAATTTTGACCTCAAACTTCAGAAATTTTACAAGCAGTTACTGTGAGATTTTAGCCATTCTTCTTTCATGAGATTTTGGATGCATCCAAACCAGGACCAGAATAAGTTCTTTTCAGTTTGGATCCATCCAACCTATAATGAAAACAGTAGGGACTGGTTCATATTCAGGGATCTGAATCTAAGTGCCTCAATATTCTCAAAAATCCCAAAGGGTTCAGATGACATGATCCCATCAATAGTAGGAAAAGCATAGTCTGAGATTTATTATCAGCCAGTTTACTATATGAAAAAACACAGGAAAATGATCACTAGAAATAAATATTTCAAAAATACTGTAGGTAAATAAGGAGTCTCAATTTAAGATTTATCCATCACCCACAAAGGAATCCTTTATACTCATGTTATATCTAAGGGCCAAATTCAACTCCACTGAAGCGAGTGTCAAAACTCTCTCGGAAATGAGTGGAACAAAGATTTGGTCCTAAGATAGAAGATGAAGTAACACAAGTCAGTTTTTCATTGTAGGACGGGAAAAAGAGGGACACGTACCAATTAGAAAGATGGCTTTTGACACTGATACGTTAAATTGCTGTTCCATAAACTTTGTCTCAAAAGTTATCAACCCAACCATAGAATTATACTGCAGAATAGTGAGGAACAAGTACACCAGAAAGACTGGGTTCCCAAGAAGTTTCTTCAAAGTTGGTAGGAAATCTGGAAAGGAAAGTTGAGTGTCTTATTCTCTGCTAAACATGAAATAGCCATATGGAAAGCTTTGTCCTTATTCAGCTGATGAACCAGACACTGATTTAGTTACTGGCTGTGTTAGAAAGTTTAATTTATTTTTCTCCCATCTTACACTAAGCACTATCAATGGGCATCCTTATAACAGTCAGGACTTTCCTCTTCTTCCATACTTGACTTATGAGAGATATTAGTACATGAAGAGGCAGTGCAGTCTAGTGGATAGTGTGCTAGATTGAGAATCAACAGACCTGGTTTATATCCCTGATTCTGTCAGTGGCCTACTTGGATTGTAAAGTCATTGGGGCAACGACTGTCTCTTATGTGCATGTACAGTGCTTAGTCCAAATCTTGATTGGGGGCTCTAATTAGCACTGGATTACTACTACTAATAATAATAATGTCAGTGATTGCAAGTTATTTGAAGTATTGCCAACCCTAGGTGTTCAAACTCGTGTGGAGTCCCAAAAATCATGGGTTTTAGGATTCATTTTATTTGCCTTTTTTTTGTGAGATGAGGTAATATCTTTTATTGGACCAACCTTTGTTGGTGAAAGAGACAAGCTTTTGAGCTACACAGAGCTCTTCTTCAGGTGAGCATTTAGGGTTTGCATTTTCAAGTTTTTCTCTTCAATCATGAGGGCTAGACACTTACTTTAAAAAAAAAGAAAGATAAGAGTCTCCCATAATCATGTGACTTTGAGAGCTGGGGCTTTAAGAAAAACACTGAATATCATGAGACTTGTAGGTGTTGGCAATACTGTGCTTGGTATTTTCCTCTTTTACTTTGATCTTATTAATAGAGGGGAGCAACTTCAGAGGAATGAAGGACTCATTAATGCAGAATCAGGTTTTCCTGCACTATCTTCCCTGCTCAATACCTCTTACCTTATGTTTATGCATGTAACATGCCATACCAGTGTGATGGCTAACACACCGAGACATTAAACTGGGGACCGTCACACGTAAAAGCATGAGCTGTTATAGCTTTAGTTAAAGCTTCGTAGATGGTGGTGGGAGTTTTACCATCTCATATTCTCTGTGGAGCGGCACAGAGGGGGACCTGTAACACACTCTCACCAGGGGGTTATACCAGCACTACATAGGATGATGATGATGATTTACTTCTTGCATTGCAGTAACATCCAGGGATGCAGCCTGATTGTGTTAGGTGCTGTACAAACATATAAGCAGCCATGAATGAAAACCTGAAAGACAACAATATGGAATAGATCATCCAATATGCTCTTACCTTTTACTGCTTCTGAGAATTTTAACTGTGGTTGACTTGGGGATTCTATTTTACAGTGATCTTCTTGAATAGTTACAGATGATTCACTCAGTTTCTTCAAATTTCTTTCATCTCCTTCTTTTGGTAAGGAATAAGGAAGGAACCAGAAAGGCAATGAAGACAGAAAACTGACTGCTCCACATATCACCAATCCAAGCCACCAAGCGCCAACCCAACGAGTATCCTTAGGATTTATGGTTAAACTCTCTAAAAAGAGAGCGAGAGAGATTCCAAATTAAGTGCCAGGTTTTTGTTTCTTGATTAACTGACGCATAATATATTTCAGTACACAGAGCAATTTAAACTTATACAAGAACATTCGTATCCAATATTTAAACATTTAAGATTAGCCATATTCGATACAGAAATGTAAAAACTATTTTGTTGGCGAATCATTCCCAACCATCCAAGAATAGGAAATACTAGTCACTTATTCCGGGGCCACCATGTTCCTTAGCATTCCTTGATGTCCCTTCCCTGCTGCAGTCTGCCATTGCAATGCTTTTCTAAGAAAACCCATAAAAATGCAGCATTCTCCCTTTATGGGACCCAAAACTCTACCCAGGATTAGAGATGGGCAAAGTGATTTAGATGATGAAAGTACCCTCCACATGAAGCTTTGCCCTTTCCATGACCTGGAGCAGAACCATCTCTTTGGAAGGTCCTCAATGTTCATTTAACATAGTCTCCCCATTGTTCTTTTCATTTGTGCAGATCCAGCTTCCCATCTAACATGTAATAATGTTAGCTATTGAACTAGTAACACCCACTGAAGAGCTCTCTTTCTGAGAGAGCTAACTGACAAACAGTTTCTGAACACATACAGAACATCTGAGTCACTGATATTTCAGTATTATCATTCAGTAAGTCATCTGTGTCTTACCAAGATCTACTACTCCAACGTCTACCCACAGATTAGCACAGAAAGATCCAAGCAGAAATCCAAGTGTTGGTCCAACCATTCCACATGATCTTATGGTACCTGTAAGAGAAGGAAGATGATATGATATAGTAAGTAATACACTTTATACAGAAAAACAACCATCAAAAAATGCATATCGTGCATGAGAATTTCTAATTATATGTTTTAGAAACTTTGTTTTACATTTTAAGGCTCTGATCCTGCCTCTTACAATATTCAGGCAGATTCCTTCACCCAACAGAAGTCAATGTGGTTTTGTATGGGCTAACACATATTATACCTCATAGGATCAGGGTCAAGAGACAATATGGAAAAAGAGTGTATTATAGTGATTTTAATCTAAAAATATTTTTTCTTTCAGCTCTATGTGACTGTATCATTCAGTTAATGAACATTACTAAGAAGCATATAGTTTTATAACTATTGCAGGGATCACAACTGTGGTTACAACTGCAGGTCACAAGCAGTTAACATGACTGTGGAATGCATGACTTTCCCTGTACCGTATCCTCAAATAAGCCCTGAATTTAACTTTAAGGAAAGGTATTTCCTTTGCCTCATCTGCTTAAAGTTAAGCATGTGCTTATGCACTTTCTTCATTCAGAGCCAAAGTACAGTGATAAGTAGTAGTGTAGGTTAATAAGTAGAAATTTAGATAGAATACTCTGAAAATGTCAATTAGTCAAAAGGCTGAATTAAATGCCAGTGTTTAAGTGTAGTTCAGTATAAAAATGTCTACAAAATACAAGTGAATGAGAAAATTAGCAAACCAACAAAAAAGCTATGTTAATATTTATTTATAGAGCTCCAAAAGTAGGCTAGTAGAGAAACAAGGAGACAAGGGGGAAAATATTGGCTCTATTGAAGTCAGTGGGAGTTTTGCTAATAACTTCACTGGGGCCAGCGTTTCACTCAAGGTCTTTGCTTACGAATTAAACAGACATCAGAGATGAAGGAGGGGGATGAGATGCAAATGAATGAGCAGGAAAGCTTAGTACAAACTGGACAGGCCCATACTGCATTTTGTTACAGTGTTTTATAGTCTAATTTGTGCAATGCAGCGCAATTTGATTTTATTTATCACTACACGTCATGGCTATACAGAACAGATAAAAATAAAAAGTTCCAAAAAGCTAATTCCTACGTGGATGGCTGCACTTGCCTTTTGCTTGTGCTGCTCTGTGGAGTTTTTAGTTGTAAGGAATAAAATGGGGGTAAAATTGTCAAAAGGCCTAAGGGTTAGATTCAAACAGATATTGTAATGCTCAGTGTTGCAATGCCAGGCTCCTAGGTGCCCTGCTGCCCAGTGGAATCCTCTGCCCTGAGTTAGATGCTCAAGCTCCCTATGCATTGTACATGGAAAGTATGTCATCTAAAGAAGGGATTATCAGAAGTGAGCAAACTGACTGGGAAGCTGCCTAAATTAGCCAAGAGTGAATGCAAAGGAAAGGTGTAGGGCTTAGGCCCTGATCCCAAAGGTATTTAAGCACCTAACCCTCACTGATCTGGCCCTTAGGTATGTGCCTCCCTCCACTCCAAATTCTCAGATGTGAGCCCTCTCTCAGAGGCACCTAAGCCAGATCAGCCCTTTCTCATGGAGAACAAGAGAGAGACTCACCCCATAAAAGCCAGTAGCCTAGTGGTTAGGGTACTCCCCTGAAATGTGGGAAACCGGTGTTTAAGTCAAGCAGAATAGGAATTCAAACCTTGTTCTCTTACATCCCACCTGAGTGCCCCAATCACTGGACTACTGAGTATCCTGGAGACATATACCCACACAGCTATCTTGTGTGGGGCCCAAGCTTGTAAGTGTGCTCTGAGAACATCTCCAGGATTGGATCCTGCTGACAAGAAGGCAAGGGAACACATACTTTGAGAAGAGAATCTTGCTTTGGGGCTGCCGGTGCTTTCACACACTTGTGCTACAGCTCTGAACAGCTTGTTAGTTGTGGGGTGGCATCAGGACTTAGGCTGGTGGAAGCTTAGGAGCTACAGGGTCAAGTGGCAGCTGAGTCATAGATGCCAACTCCATGGGAGCTCTGGGGTTGGGGCACCCATGGGGAAAAGATGGTAGGTGCTGGGCACCCACCAGCAGCCCCCTCCATCAATGCCTCTCCCACCCTCCCTGCACCTCAATCAGCTGTTTCATGGCATGCAGGAGGTTGGGGGGGAGGCGCGAGGACATGGCACGCTTGAGGGAGGGGTTGGAATGGCGTGGGAAGAGGTGGGGTGGGAGAGGAGCGGGGGTGTGGCCATGAGGGAAGGGGTGGGGTGGGGGAGGGGCCTGGGGAAGAGCCAGTGGTCGAGCACCTCCCGGCACAATTTATCTTATCTTCCAATTCTAACACCTTCCCATTAGCATTCACTATGTTAGGCATTCCTTCAGACTTCTCGGTGAAGACAGAAACAAAGAAGTCATTGAGCATCTCTGCCATTTCCAAGTTTCCTGGTATTGTTTCTCCTTCCTCACTGAACAGTGGACCTACCCTGTCCTTGGTCTTCCTCTTGCTTCTAATATTGATAAAAAGTCTTCTTGTTTCCCTTTATTCTTGTAGCTAGTTTGAGCTCATTTTGTGCCTTTGCCTTTCTAAACTTGCCCCTGCATTCCTGTGTTGTTTGCCTCTATTCATCCTTTGTAATCTGTCCTAGTTTCCATTTTTATATGATTCCTTTTTATTTTTTAAATCATGCAAAATCTTGTGATTAAGCCAAGCTGGTCTTTTGCCACATTTTCTGTCTTTCCTACCCAGCGGAATAGCTTGCTTTTGGACCCTTAATAGTGTCCCTTTGAAATACTGCCAGCTCTCCTCAGTTCTTTTTCCCCTCAGTCTTGATTTCCATGGGACTTACCTATCAGCTCTCTGAGCTTACCAAAATCTGCCTTCCTGAAAGCCATTGTCTCTATTTTGCCGTACTCCCTTCTACCCTTTCTGAGAATAGTGAACTCTATGATTTCAAGATCACTTTCACCCAAGCTGCCTTCCATTTTCAAATTCTCAGTGAGTTCCTCCCTGTTTGTTAAAATCAAATATAGAACAGCTTTCCCCCAGTAGCTTTTTCAACCTTCTGAAGTAAAAAGTTGTCTGCAATGCAGTCCAAGAACTTATTGGATAGTCTGTGCCCCGCTGTGTTATTTTCCCAACATATGTCTGAATAGTTGAAGTCCCCCATCGCCACCAAATCTTGGGCTTTGGATGATTTGGTGCTCAGGTATTTTAATTACATAGCTTAAAGGCTGTAATGAAACCAGAGAATTAATAAAATAGGAAAATTCACCTATGCCATGATGCCCACAAAACACATGACAGTGGCTTAGCATCTGTGACTGCTACCATCATAGTGCTCTCACTGTTACTGTGTGTTCCCTCTCTCTGTCTCTGTTGTAACCACCTGCGGTCTCTCATCACATAAGGCTAGATCCTGCAAATGAACCTACATGAGGAGATCCCTGAGCCTGGGTGGACCCCCATTGACTTCTGTGGGGCTCAGCACAGATGCAGCAGAGTGCTATGAATTGCAGGATCAGGGCCTTAAATCCCAATCCTGCAAAAATTAAAACACATACTTAATTGTGTGCACAATGAGAAGTTTGATGGGGTCAATAGGGCTATTCATAGAGCATAAAGTTAATCATATGTATACATCTTTGCAGAACCTTGGCTTGTAAGCTCTTTAGGACAGACACCCCCCTCCCCAAATCTCTTGTCATTTCATTATTCATGCCTACATTGCTTAATACAATGGAGCTACAATCTTTGACGCTGGAGTTGCCACAATACAAATATGTAGTAATAATAATAATGAGACTTCGTATTTATATATGAGTAATGGAAATGACATAAACCTGATTCTTCTACTTTTCAGATAAGTTACAACTGAATCATTAGTTATTACATATAGTGGATGCCATTAAAAACTGGACATTTACTCCCAGGAGCAATGACTGTTTATACCAGCTGTCCTATAGACTTCAATGAGACTGCTTATACCAGAAAATTTATGTACCTGTTTAAGTGTTTTCAGGACTGGGGTCATAGTATTTAAATGCACTGACCTGCCTCTTTTTCTAAATACACAGAAATCATAAAAATTGCAGTAAAGGTCCATTTTTACAATGGCGCCTAATGTATTAGAGTTTTCCCAATTTTTTAAAAAATTAATGAATGGAAACGAACTAATTCCATCTGATATATTCAAACATGTTGGATTCCTAGTTCAGGAATCCTGCAGACATGTGAATAATTATACTCATGTGAGTAGTGCCACTGAAATCACATGAATAAATCTGTTATGTATATAAACATTTGCAGAATCAGAACTTCAGTCAAGATTGTGCTGCTTTCATTTATTTTAAAGCTACACTATACAGATTCAAGCACTAATAATTCTATCCTCTTGGACTCCCTTGTGGCAAAGTTCTATGAAATGGAATGAGATGAATCCAGTAGGGTTCTGTGCAATTAAATAGAGAATGATCTCTTATCGATGGCTTTTTTTTAAAAAAAAAATCTTATAGAATTCTATGGCAGGGATATAATTTTCTACTGAATTCTATTGGATGGTTAAAAAGCTTCAGAAAGGCTTTCATTTTCCCTTAAATTCTATAACATTTCAGATATTGTTATAATTATTTATAATTTGTATTATTGTAGCACCAAAAGGCTCCAGTGGTGATCAGAGCTACATTGTTCTAGGCACAATGTACAAACACATAGTAAGAGACTAGCCCTACCTCCAAAGAACTTTCACTCTAATGAGAGCTTGTCTCCAGTTACCGGTGGATCAACACTGTAGCGATCGATCCACCATGGGTTGATTTAGCACGTCTAGTGAAGACCCACTAAATCGACCGCAGATCACTCTCCCATCGACTCCGGTACTCCACCAGAACCAGAAGAGTAAGGGGAGTTGATGGGAGAGTGTCTCCCGTCAACAGAGCATAGTGTGAACCCCATGGTAAGTAGATCTAATCTACGTCGACTTGAGTTATGCTACTAATGTAACTCAATTGTGTAGCTTAGATTGACTTTCCCCTGTAGCGTAGCTGTGCCCTTAGTAGACAAGCCAGACAAAGACAGGCAAGTGGAAATGTAAGCACACAGAGGTGAAGTTACTTGACCTGGGTCACACACACAGATTTGTGGTCAAAATTCAATGATAGCTTTGAGTGGAATTTTTTCCATTATAGCACAATACTTATTAGGCACTAATATGGCATGGATGAGTCTTGCTTATCGGCTATGCAGAAGAGTATTGGAATGAGATACTGGAATCAATAAATGGAACTTACATCTTGCAGGAAATCCAATATTTCAGCATTCGGTTTAATCCCAAATTGGGATGAAATGTCAAAGTACCAAATTTTTAATGGAATGAAAAGTTATGAAAATTTTCAACTCAGAAATGTTGAAATGAAAAGTTTCAGGATTCTCACATCAAAAAATTTGTTTCATTTTATTGACCCAAAAGAAAATGTTTAGTTTCAGGTTGAGTCAATATTACTCTCTGAGTCTGTCTGAGCTGCCAGAGTGCCTCAAGGACATTGTAATTGCAGGTCCCACATGCCCCTAAGGGACCTGCTCCTACGTTTCCCTGATGCACCATGGTCTTTCCCTGTGCCTGAGTGACTGTAGTGGGACTTTTGGACCAGTTCTAATTAGAAAGTTCTAAGGTGATCATGAATATCTTAGTAGACTGAAATAGGGAATTAGTGGCTTTTGTACAGCCCCATTATGTATATTCCACAACTTTCTATCTACAATTTTTATTTCCTTATCCCCAAGTGAAGACTGTTTTCAGTGGCATTAGGTGAAGTATCATCTAGTAAATTCTTCCAGAGATTAATATATTATATTGATATTTCCATGGCCAGTTTATGTGCCATCAAATTTATTCTGGGCAATTGCTTAGCCATGCATCAGTTACACAGATTATGGGTTTGGTATAATAGTTCAAGGTACTAAACTGGTTATGAATGAGTTAGGACAGTTGGGAGTCTTTCTCCGCTGGTCAACAAGCGATTCTGCTTCCAAAGAAATGCCCATTGATTGGAAATGACATCCTGGCAGCTGGTTGAATATGTCCCTGCCTGTCACTGGTGATTTTACATCAGTTGTGCTAGGTGTCAAAACTCAAAGTGCCAAATGCAAGTTTTCTGAAAGCTTTTAATAAAACGTTTAAACTATTATTATTAAAGCGAGTTATTTGGGAAGGGTGGTTAGGAAGAATTTGTTCTCTAAAGCAATGACAGTCTGTGGGGCTACAGCCGCGCACGGCTCTTCATGGCCCCCATGTACCACTGTCAGGGTAAAGCTCTGATTATGCTCCACTTGTTTTGTCAGCCAACAAACTGAGCCATATTGCAAGATACCCTGAGGGGGAGGAAAAGGTGTATTTGGAACTCTTTTCTATCATTGCTAGATGAGGAAAGAATGCAGAATATTGAAAACTGAACGCTGGTGGTGTTCTAGTTTTGATGCAGAAATATTTAAAAGGTTGATTTGGGAATTGATATTGTCATAACTATAAAGGGAAGGGTAACAGCTTTCCTGCGTACAATAATATAAAAATCCCTCCTGGCCAGAGACACCAAAATCCTTTTACCTGTAAAGGGTTAAGAAGCTCAGGTAACCTGGCTGACACCTGACCCAAAGGACCAATAAGGGGACAAGATACTTTCAAATCTTGTTGGGGGGAAGGCTTTTGTTTGTGTGTTCCTTGTTTTGGAGGTTGTTCGCTCTGGGGACTAAGAGGGACCAGACATCAATCCATGGCCTCCGAATCTTTCTGAACAAGTCTCTCATATTTCAAACCTGTAAATAACAGCCAGGTAAGGCGTATTAGTTTTATCTTTGTTTTCTCAACTTGTAAATGTTCCTTTTGCTAAAGGGTTTACCTCTGTTTGCTGTAACTTTGAACCTAAGGCTAGAGGGGGTTCCTCTGGGCTATACGAATCTGATTATCCTGTAAAGTTATTTTCCATCCTGATTTTACAGAGATGATTTTTTACCTCTTCCTTCTTTAATTAAAAGCCTTCTTTTTAAGAACCTGATTGATTTTTCCTTGTTTTAAGATCCAAGGGGGTTGGATCGGTGTTCACCAGGAACTTGGTGGAGAAGTCTCTCAAGGCTACCCAGGGAAGGGTTATAGTACTTAGGAGAGAGATATTCTGTGGGGAAGGTAAACAGAGTTTCCCAAATGACTCATAAATAATTTAGGTGGTGGCAGCAAAACCAGATCTAAGCTGGCAGTTAAGCATAGAGGTTCTCATGCAGGTCCCCACATATGTACCTTAGAGTTCAGAGTGGGGAAAGAACCTTGACAGATATTGCACATTAATTTATTACCTATGTAAAATGCTGAGTTTTCTTCTTTGGAAAAATCATCAACATATGACACCCCCAGTGGCATAATGGGCGCTTCACCAATTCCACGTAAAAGGTTTCCCATCAGTACAAAGATCCACAGATAGGAGCTTGCTGCTTTTTCACATCCTGTAGTGAATACATATTTACATTTTTGGAAACAGCTTTCAGAAGAACTTATTTGCAACAGAAATGAAATAATGCCTTTTGAACAATATGGAGAAAAACATCCATAATAGATTTGATTATTGTCTGGTTTCTTCACAATCTGCTATACCTCATGGGGTCCATTTTATAGCCAGCCATTCAAAAGAAAATCTTGAGTGTTCTGATGCAATATCATAATATTTTGACAGGATCCAGTGATACGATGAAAAATATCATTAGATTGCAAGGGGATGACATTTTGCTGGCCACAAAAAATGTGGAGGGAGCAGTAATCTTGCAAGCAGGATGTCCCAATAACAGGCCTGATTGTGCAATGCTTACTCACATTGGTGAGCATTTACTCAGACAGGTCATCTCACTGAAGTCAAGGCACTTAAGTAAGTGTTTAACTTTGGGCACCGACTTAAGTGCTTTGCTTAATCAGGACAATGAGTTTGTTTTCTTTGGATTTTCTGCCTCCTACTTTAGTGGAATTACAGAAGGTTGAATATGTATGTAAATAACAAGAGGTTAGAATCTGGATAATAGGAGTTCCAAATTTAGCTCCTTCTATTTTCTCCTCAATATGTATACATGGCTTCCATTAAATTTGAGGGATGGGATGGAGGGGAGAGGTGATTGGAGAATATGCTTCCTCTTAGTGGTTTTAATATTATACTTTCCAATAAAAAGAGAAGATATAAAATGAAGTTAACCAAGACTGAGTCCAATTGCAGAGCTTTTGCTTACCAGAATTTTTCAACTCTCTAGTCATTTCCACAGCATCTAAAGTTGGATGATGTAAAGGTAATACTAGAGAGCATGCTGATAAACTTGTAGAAGAGTTCTCCTCTGTAAGTTGTATTCTTTCATAATTATAACTGGAAAATAATGGTGTAAGATGTAGCTGAAATATAAATGACTCATCTTTTATGAAAATTGTACATAAAATTGGTGCTCATGGAATTACTTTGTCTATTATATGAAGGCAGAGTTGATAGACAAATAGCTGTGGCTTGGGTCTGTCACATCTTAGTGCTTCTCCAAAGAGAACTGATAGTTGTTGATGCACCTTCATATGGGACTGTAATGCTGTTCCCTTGCTAAGAGATGTGAATGGTTGCACATCCCTTAAGCCAACCCTGGTCACAGGAATTTTAAATTCAGTTGTGACCACTCACATTCTAGTGTCTGGCGTGGCTGCACATTCAAATAACTGTATATTTTTATCTGGAGACTTCATTCAGAGGAGTCAAGAAGAGACAGTGGGATGTTGTTGGTGTTTGGTATTGTTCAGGGTTTCCACATTCTGACAGCCAGGTTGTTATTTTTACAGCATCTGGGAGTTAGTATAGTACAATGGTAGCTTCTAATAATGTGATGAAAGAAAATATGGTCCATGGCTTGTTGCCACCCTCCCTCTGGATATTACATTTGCATTGTGGGGGAAGGTTTATCTTTCAAAGCTCTACTGAGAGCATGGATTAAATCAATATACCCCTCATTGGGCAGTGCCATGCAATACTCAGAGACTGCTGGCCCTCTACAATTCCACAAGCAGAGTAGAGATTGGGGCCTTTTCTGCTCTGTGGTCCACATAGCCCCAGTCAGTATCCCCATTCAATCTTTCTTTTATGGTAGTTCCTCCCTGGTTAGCCCTGTTCTGGGAAGAAACAACCTCTCCCTTTGGCATGTTGGGGAGGAACTGCTTTCCATTATGTCATTCCTTCAGTGCCCTGGTTGTAATATATGGCAGCTGTGGGGGTGGGAAAGGGACAGTGCCTCCTACAGCACCCAGAAATTAGTTCTTTCTGGCAGCTGTGTATGATGACCATTGAAAAAGAGGACAGTTCCATCAGGATCTGTTGACTAGTTCTAGATCCAAGTCACATTCTTTGAGCATGAAGCTCTAGCTGTCCCTGCACCACAGAACCAGGTAGGCTCAGAATAGAGCCTTCAGTGAGTCAGAGAGTCAATGAATGCTAAAATATCATGCCCTACCCTGCTACTGAAACCATACAATCTTTAGGGGAAACTTTAATTTGTCAAACCAGTTCTTCAGCTTTCATCTCAAGTGTACTGAAGAAAATATGCTTCAGAAATTGGAGTCTAAATGGTGCATAATGTAATAATCAGCCATATTTACCGTCCCATTAGGAAATGAGGCATCACTGATAAAAATGTTCCAAATGACATGATGAGACATCCAGCAGCAATTACTTTGGGCCGGTGAACCTTTGATCCAAGATAGCTCACCAGTATCATCACCATTAAGTTACCTGAAGAGATATAAACAAAGCTCCTATGAGAATAACTGCTTTTAAACAAATTGTCCATTAAAATGCTCATCCTTTTTACTCCCAAAGGGAAAGATACAGACCTATCTCAAAGCTGCCATCAATGATGCCGACAACTGACGATGAAATTTCAAATCTCCTTTCAATTTGAGTTGACATACTCTTCATGTAGCTTCCAGAAAATCCTTTGGCAAAAAAGGAGAATGCTAGTGCCCCAAGAAATATCTGAAGAAAAGAAAATGGAGTTGATTAAGAACCATCTTTCCTCAGTGATTGGATGGCTAAGGGGATTGGCAACGAAATACAGACACTAGATGTGTTGTTTGGGTAAAACCTCCTTTCAGTTGTTTTCCTTCAGTCAACAGATTTTACTTTCTAATTAGGCTGGCCTTCAAACTTTCATGTTTTGCAATGAAATATGTTGAGCTTCAGCTTCACTGTTTCTATGTGCAATCTGAGAAGGGCTGCCACAGGGGGGAATGCATTCCCTGCCTACATTTTAGTCTTTGCTGTTGCTTTTCCTGGCAAAGGTTTCCTGTGTAAAGCTATTTAAATACAATAATAATAATAAATGTAGCCATAGTTACTGTTCTTATTACCACTCTGTATATTTCTAATGCACTCATTTCCAAGATTCAACCTGATCCAAAGCCCACTGAAAACTTCCATTGACTTCATCAGGTTTGGGCTCAGACCATAAAGCAGTAACATTTCCTGAACTTTAATAAATAGTGTGAAGTACTAGCACACTGAACTCAGTGAATATTGACAAAAAGTCAAACCACAGTTCTCAATGTTTTTTAGCAATTAAAGGTTGAGCTGTGGTCTTTATACCTTTAACTTGGAAAAATGAGGGTACATTCTCTTGACTGGAAGTGGCCCAATACTTCTGTCCAGGAAAAGTGGATTGTCTTTAGATTGGTCAGGAATCATTCTTGTTTCCATGGTGTTGCTCTTCTAGATTGGATATATAAGTCTTCCTGTTTGGAAAAATTTGTGAGTTATTATTTATATGGCAATCACATAATATCTGTTCAATATCTTCATCAATGATTTAGATAATGGCATAAAAAGTACAATTATAAAGTTTGCGAATGATACCAAGCTGGGAGGGGTTGCAAGTGCTTTGGACGATAGGAGTAAAATTCAAAATGATCTGGACAAACTGGAGAAATGGTCTGAAATAAATATGATGAAATTCAATAAGGACAGATGCAAAGAACTCCACTTAGGAAAGAATAATCAATTGCACACATACAAAATGGGAAATGACTGCCTAGGAAGGAGTACTGCAGAAAGGGATCTGAAGGTCATAGCGGATCACAAGCTACATATGAGTCAACAGTGTAACACTGTTTGCAAAAAAGGCAAACATCTTTTTGAGATATATTAGCAGGAGTGTTGTAAGCAAGACACAAGAAGTAATTCTTCCACTCTCCTTTGCCCTGATTAGGCCTAAACTGGAGTATTGTGGTCAGTTCTGCATGCCACCTTTCAGGAAAGATATGAACAAATTGGAGAAAGTCTAGAGAGGAGCAACAATAATGATTAAAGGTTTAGAAAATATGACCTATGAGGGAAGATTGAAAAAATTGGGTTTGTTTAGTCTGGAGAAGAGAAGACTGAAGGGGGACATGATAACAGTTTTCAAGTACTGAAAGGTTGTTACAAGGAGGAGGGAAGTAAATTGTTCTCGTTAACCTCTTAGGACAGAACAAGAAGCAATGGGGCTTAAATTCAGCAAGGGAGGGAAAATGTCCTAACTGGCAGGGTAGTTAAGCACTGGAATAAATTTCCTAGGGAGGTTGTGGAATCTTCATTATTGAAGATTTTTTAAGAGCAGGTTAGACAAACACCTGTCAGGAATGGTCTAGATAATATTTAGTCCTGCCATGAGTGCAGAGGACAGACTAGATGACCTCTTGAGGTCCCTTCCAGTCCTACAATTCTAATTATTAAAAGCATGCATGGTGCTTTATAGATAAGTAAGATGACACTACCCTGCCACCAAATGTTTACTAGAGCTGTTCAGAGAAACTTCTAACCATATTCTGTCAAAATATGAAATTCCATTGAAATCAAACTACTTCAATGTGGGAAGAAGACCGAAAAAAAGATCCAACCATGTTAGAATGTTCCATTTCAACATTTTTGGAACAAAATGTTTTGATTTTGATATTAGTTTTCCTTTTTTTTAATTTATATTATTTTATTTATCATGATATAATAAAAAATAAAAACCAACAAAACTGAAACAAAACATTTTGATTTTGTGAAATGAAATGTTTTCACTGATCCAAAACCTTTGGGGAACAGGGTTGCGGGGAATTTTCTTTTGCAGAGAATTTGAAAATTTTCACTTTTTGTTCCAATTCAGAAAATAGACAAATTTCAAAATCTGAAGTCCTTCATAAATGGAACTTTTTTTCTCAGCACAGCTGTAGTATATACAGATTAAAGGCATTATCCTGCAAAAATGTATGCACATGATGAATGCCGGTCTATTAACTTCAGTGGCACTACCTGTGCAAGTAAAATTACTCATGAGCATAAGTGTTTGCAGGATCAGGCCCAAAATTATACAGATAATTATAAACAATGGCAGAGGTGGAAAGGAGACAACAAAACAAAGGGCACTGATATCCCAATCATAAGATACCATAGTGAACGATGCTCAAGCTAGATTGAAAAAAAGCACACTGCTATTCAAGGAGTATTTTTCACAATATGTTTCATGTGAGGCTAATAACTGGAAGCCTATTTTAATGTTGCTATAAAACCACTTTTTTAAAGACTCAGATAGAAGGGTGCTCTTCACCAAATGGGATGGTCTGAGCTACCCAAATCAGGGGAAACTACAGTGAACCTGAAAGGAAATGCTGACCCAAAATCATAGAATCATAGGGTCTGACAGGGCTGGCCTTACCATGAGGCGAACTGAGGTGGCTGCCTCAGGTGTCAGACTGGGGGCGAGGGGGTGCCACTAGGACCCAGAGTGTAGAAAATTGTGTCTGCAGCTGGTGCATATGTATTCTCTTTGCTCTAGATGCACAGAGATGGTGGAGTGCTGTCCTGGAGGAAGGAGGGCACAAGAGACATAACAAGCAGGCAGGAGAAAAGATGAGAGGGAATAACAGAAAGCAGCAAGAGTTGCAGGGAGAGAGAGGTGGAGGAGCCTCTTATGCAGGACTGAAAGTAACTTAAAGGACTTACGAGTACGCCAGAGTCCTGAGCGGGGGCATGGCCTCAACTGGAAGAGGCGGGGCCTTTCAAGATTTAAAGGCTCTGGAGCTCTGGCAGTGGCTAGAAGCCCCAGGGCCTTTAAATTACCCCAGAGCTACCAGCTGCAGAGGCGCCAGGGCTCAGGAGCAAATTAAAGGGCCCAGGGCTCTGGCCATCGCAGAGCTCCAGACCCTTTAAATCACCATGGGAGCCCAGCTGCTGGAGCTTCTGCGAAGATTTAAAGGGCCCTGAGCTCCCCACAGCAGCAGGATCCCTGGGCCCTTTAAATCACCGTCGCAGAAGCTGGTCCAGTCCGGCACAGCGTACTGGCTCTTGCCTGTTTGTCGTACTGGCTTACATTCACCTCTGCTCTTATGTACCTCTCTAGCACCCCCAGAAGCCTGGACTGACTAACACCAGCTTTTCAGGGAGCTTCCTGTTTTCTGCTGCTTCCCTGAACCCAGTTGAGGAGAACAGGCAGTCAACTGAAGTAGTAGGAGCCAGTTAGGCCCTTAAGACGCTGATATCTTCCCTCACTCAGGCCCTGCTACCAGCCTGCTTATTTGTCCCCTTCAACTGAGTGTTGAGATCCACTACAGCTGGCATAGAACAGCAGTCATGAATGAAAGAAGAAAATGCCCCTCTGGGGCAGCATTCAGAAAAAGCAAGCAAGCAAAGGAAGCTTTTCTAGCTAAGCAGGAAGGAGCTCTCCTGAGATACATAGACACAAATGTTCATGGTGAGCCTTCTGGCCCCAGTGAGGATGTGAGTGCTGAGGAAATGCCTGATCGTCCAGTTAGTCAGAGTGCAGGTGACCTGGCAGCTACTGCAGCATCCATATCTCCATCTCAAATGGATGTAGCCATGCACATTCCTGAAGAAAAGTGTAGATCAGAGAAGAGTGTGGTGGAGGCACAAGAAACAGCTGCTGCTGAGTTTAGTTCCTGAAGTTTACATGATCCAGGACTGTGGATCCACTCAAGCAGTAGCCTGAGGGAATCCCTTGTACTGCATGGGCCACAGCAACTGAAAAACTTCATGTTCCCCAAAGACAATGAAAATCGAAGTTTCCATCCAACACATTACTGGTGTGAAATCCCCAATGGTGACAAAGTGGACAGCCCATGGCTTATGTACTCAAAACCTCAGAATGTTGCATACTGTTTTTGTTGAAAACACTTCCAGTCTAATGTTCCAGCCACATTCAGTCTTACAGGAACAAAGGACTGGAAAAATCTGAGTAGAAATCTGGTATGCCATGAGAAGGCAGCAAATCACCAGAGAACATTCCATAGGTGGATAGAGCTTGAGATGAGACTAAGGTTAAAGGCCACCATACATAATCAGCATCCAGAGAAGATTGCATCAGAGTCTCTTTACTGGAAAAATGTTCTGAAAAGGTTCATTGCCATCGTGAGAATGCTTGCTACCCAAAACCTAGCAGTGCATGGCACTTCAGATCAGCTGTATGTGCCAAACAATGGAAACTCCCTTAAAATTGTGAAGCTGATGTCTGAGTTTGATGCTGTACTCCAGGGGCATCTAAGAGTCAACACCCTAGAAATGTACACACCACTACCTTGGAAAAACAATTCAAAATGAGATTATACAGTTGCTGGCAACAAAAGTCAAACAGAAGATTGTGGCAGATCTGAAGTCAGCAAGATATAACTGTTATTCTGGACTGTACCCCTGACATCAGCCATACGGAACAAATGACTTTAATGATGCATTTTGTAACAACAACAACAGAGCCTAGTGAAAGTGTCCCTGCAATGGTGACTGTCAGAGAGCATTTTCTATAATTAATTGACATTGATGATACTACAGGGGCTGGTATGACAAATGTGCTTCTTTAAAAGCTGGAAGATACGGGAACTGCGATAGCTGACATGAGAAGTCAGGGCTACGATAATGGTGCCAACATGGGAGGAAAGAACAGAGGAGTGCAGGCACAGATCTGAGAGTTAAACCCTCGAGCTTTTTTTGTCCCATGCAGTTCTCATTCACTGAACTTGGTGGTCAGTGATGCAGCATCAGTTTCTAGTGAGGCTGCAGAATTTTTTAATGTAATTCAAAGCATCTATGTATTTTCCTCTGCATCAACTCATCAATGGCAAATTTTGAAGCAACATCTGGGAACATCCTCTCTGACAGTGAAACCACTGAGTGCCACACAATGGGAAAGTCGAATGGAGGCGATAAAGCCTATCAAACACCAAATTGGGAAAACAGATGATGCCATAGTTGCCTTTATGGAGGATAATGCTATGACAGGAACTGTTCATGAGAGAACAGTAGCATAGGGGAATTGAATCACCAGAAACACACATAACTACAAATTTCTGTGTGGCTTAGTGTTGTGGCATGACATACTGTTTGAAATAAATGTTGTAAGCAAGAGATTCCAAGGTGTTGACCTTGGTATATCTGGAGCAATGGAACAACTGGACAAAGCAAAGTTATACCTACAGTCTTACCAGTCAGATGAGGGATTTCAAAACGTTCTGAAGATGCACAGAAGTTGGCAGAGAAACTTCACACTGAAGCTATTTTCTCACCCATGCAAGAATACAAGTCACTGAAGATGACATTTTGATTACAAGGCACAGGATAATCCTGTAAGAGACCCCAAACAACAATTCAACGTTGAGTTCTTCAACCAGGTGCTAGATTGTGCAATACAGTCAGCTGAAGAACATTTCATGCAGCTCAAGGAACACAACATATTATATATGTATATTTGGGCTGTGTATGATATTCCAAAACTCCTCACTATACCTGAAGAAGACCTACACCAGCAATGCAGGGCACTAGAGACCGTGTTGACATGCGCGATATTGATGTGAGTGATTTAGGTGTTGAACTGAAAGCCCTTTCAAGATACATTTCAGCAGGATCAACTCCAAAGGCTGTTCTGGAATATATGTGCACAAATCAGATAATCATGCTCTTTCCAAATGCTTTTGTGGCTCTGCACATACTTCTAACACTTCCTGTAATAGTTGCCAGTGGAGAACGCAGCTTCTTCAAGCTGAAGTTAATAAAAACACATCTATGCTCCACAATGACACAGGAGAGGCTGGTCGGCCTTACAACCATCTCAACAGAGCATGAGCTGGCCCAGACTGTGGACCTTCAGGAAGCAGTTCAAATCTTTGCAACCAAGAAGGCAGGGAAAGCACCACTTTGATTATTCAAACAGATAAAAATGCCAGTGTTTACTATACAGACAAGAAAAGTTACATTTGCTGTTCAGGTATTTGAAAGTTAAGTGTTTTTTGAACAAGGCATTTTAAGTTGTTAGTTCTTCTTTATTGGGGTAGGTAGCAGAGCAGTACCATGAGAGGAGTAGAACAGGAAGAAGGCAGAATTGAGACTTTTCAAAGTTTTGGCCCAAGCGAGGGGGTATGGGAGCATCATTTAGGCTTCCCGCCTCAGGTGCCAAAATGTTGTGGTCAGGGGTTTGATGAGGATTTAAACAAGTAACAGAGTTTAGGGACAAATTCTCTGCTGAGACCAATTGGTGTAACACCACTGAAGTCTTTTGAACAGTGCTAATTTGTACCAGTAGAGCATTTGCCCCGTGACACTTTTATCCATCTCCTGTATCTTAAATATACACAGGTCAAGGGTTTGATTTCAGAGGTGCTACATTCTCATTAGGGGGATATTTCAAAGGTGGCCCACTACCAGCACAGTAAGGAAATTCAGTGCTTAGGTTTGGCTACATAATGTCACATGGAACTTTCAGACTTTCCTGTAGGCAGAATTCACAGGGGTGAGGCAGTGTGGGATAGTGGACAGAGCACTGGATGGGTACCTGGATTCTATTCCTAGCTCTGGCCTGTTGGGTGACTTTGGACAAGTCATGTTTCCCTTCTCTATGCCTCAGTGTCCTCAAAAGGGAGGTTTAGGCTGGACATTAGGAAAAAGTTCCTAACTGTCAGGGCGGTTAAACACTAGAATAAATTGCCTAGGGTGGTTGTGGAATCTCCATCTCTGGAGATATTTAAGAGTAGGTTAGATAAATGTCTATCAGGGATGGCCTAGACAGTATTTGGTCCTGCCATGAGGGCAGGGGACTGGACTCGATGACCTCTTGAGGTCCCTTCCAGTCCTAAAGTCTATGAATGCTACTAACTTCCCTTGAAAAGTGATTTGAAAATCTGAGGATGGAAAACACTATGTAAGTGTTAAGTATTATGATGATAATGGCATTTACAGATTAGCTGCTCTGGCAGCCTGGATCCATGCCATGCAGCCCAATCTGGGCAACAATCAGGAGGATAATCAGTGCATATCTAATACACTACATGAGGACTATGCTTATATTCTTGGGCAGCAGCAGTCACAGGCCCCTGCTTTTAGTCATCAGTGGGAAGTACCAAAGTACCAAGGAATTGATCATGCAGCTGCTGACATGGGAATGCAGCCTGTCTCATTGACAGCAGCAGGAGTATCAGTTGTGAAAACTACTTATTTCCAGATATACGAGACGGGCACAATGACAATTATGAAGTCTGTGATTTGGAAGGGGACCAGGATTCTGCATGACAGAAGGCACTTGGGGAAAGCACAGGTCCACAGAGAGAGGGATTTTCAAAATGCAAATTATCTGAAAATGCCAGTCTGCCTGCTCTATTCACCAGCACCTCATTGTCATATGGAAAAGATTCATTAGCCTATGCTAATAGAGTTTGTGCACTCAGGATAATGTAAGGGAAAATCAGGGACATTTCCAGAAAGGTTCTCAACATTCCAACACACACACACATCGTGACTGAATCAACTGAAGTACTGAACACAAAAAGTTCTGTGTGGATCCCGGAAGTGATTCCGGACATTGTAATGCCAGTGAGGATAAGAACTCCAAGAAAGATGAGAGAGGAAGTTCTAGCTTAATGAGGGCAAGAATGACAGCACTTATCATGGCTGTTGCACATGGGAATGTATTTCATGGGTAAAGAACTCATTAGGTCCCTGCTGCCCACATGTATAATTTTCTGCTTCCCTTGCATAAATGCTGAAGTCTTATCCTAAACCAAGATCATTGCTTTCAATGCATATGACAGGCATATTGAGGGCATGAAGTATTAATGGCATGAAAATTGGGAGAAGCTCAGTGATAGGTTGATTTGGAAACGACTAAAGCTGTATCTGATAGGGGAGGGCGTTGCCCTAGATCTGCTCTTTTAGGACCTCAGATTAACTAGCAATTTGCTTCTGCATTTCTACCAAAACCTTTTGCTCCACCCAGTCCACCACTCCACACTACCCTGGCACCATTCCTCTAAGTACCAGTGCACCCATTCCTGGCTAGTAGGACACAGTCTGTAGCGTGTTCCCTCATTCAATCACTGCCCTGCCCTGCTCCCTGAACTCTCTTCAGTTGCGGATTGCCTAATGTCTTTAGCGTATGTGTGCTCCTTTTTGGTTTCTCCTCTAGTCTGTGTCACTCACTCTGTCCTGCACAGATAGCCACACACTCATCATCAGACCCATTGGTTGTTCTCTGCCTTGCCCTTCTGTGCCCTCACACAGGAGGTCATCGCAGCCTAGCAGCTACCCTACCGAACCCCTCCCTGAACACCTCAGAGCGTGGCTCACCAGGATGTCCTGCGATGAAAGTCTATGCTATCTGTTCTCTGTGTATTGAAATTATTGACATGATGGTTTGTGTTTTTTCAACTAAAGGTGTCACTTCTCGGTGTTGTGTATGTAGACTTAATTTTTTTAGGTTCTTTATATTTCACTTTAACAGCCATTGCTCAGGGTTATCCAGGCCAGTCATCACTGGGCCCTTTCATGAGGCCTAGCCAATTTCCACCATGTTCCTTCTTGCCTGCTCTTTCAGTAGAGCCCTTGGAGGCTGTTCCAGTCATAAGGATGTTCACAGGCCTGCTCTGGCAAAGGGAGAAGGATATCGGTGCATTAACTTGCTCCTGCTAACTTAGTCATATCCTTGCCATGAGTAGAACAGCAGCACCTGTTTGAGATCCTGGTAATCATTTTGGGGCTTCTGACAATTCAGGATGACTGACCAACCTCTTAATCATGTCCCCCTTCCATTGCATTGTTCTGGTCTCCCAGCCCAGGGGTGACTTATCTGAAAACTCCAGGAGTGCCCAGAAAGGCCAAAATTCACATCTGAGCCACCCAAAATCTCCAATTTCAGCAGTACTAGCTTTGGAAAATGTTAGTTTTAATGGCAATTGAAGAGGTGCTAATCATTAACAATTAGATATCAAATCCAATAAGCATTCACAGTTTAGATCATTAATGTATTGTGTAGTCAAGCCTACTCTAGTCTTAATGAGTCTTGAGCTGAAAAATGGAGTTCTCTAAATCAAATGAACTTTGTGCCCTCTTATCTTTTGCTAACAATTAACTGTGTACAATATCTGACTCCTTTAGATAAATATCATTTAAATTGCATGACCGGATTTTCTTCTCTAAATGTTTAGTGCTATATTGTTAGACTAAGGATTCATCTTTAAATGATAACAAACAGTAAACTCTATGAAAGCATTTTCCTGCTCTTCTTAGTGATATTTTCAGTGAGCAAAGTGTAGTAATAGGAATCCTGAGAAACTATTGAATCACTTGTGTAAACAAGTTTTTAAAATAAATCTGTGAAAATACCAGCTGTCCACAATCATTGTCCTTTTTTTAAAAAAAATGTATATTTCGGCTTTAGTTATACTCTACTTTTGTATTTTGTGGATTTAAATAGTCTCTTCCATGTTTTTGTGGATTTAAATAGTCTCTTCCATGTTTAAGCAAAACCAGCAAACAAACCCAGTGTTACTTAGTGCTACGTAGTTTTCCCCCGCCCCCCCCCATAGGTAGCATTTAATCATTTAAAAAAGGGGGGTGGGAGAGAAACTGAGAAAGAAAGAGTGAGAAAGAGAACTTACTTGTGCCACTTCTGTGTCAGACCCTTTCTTCTCAGTGCTGGAGAGCTTTTGGGCAGGATGCCAGTGTAACGTCACGGCAGGAGGGCTGCCTTCTTTAAAAGGTAGAGGATACTACACAACATTCCTAAACCTCGGTGTTCTTTTTTACTGTGATTTCAAAACTTTTCCCAAGTCGCTGAGACAACAGGTTTTCAAAAAAAGGCAGATTTCTTGCAGAGTCACTAATTTGGCATTCTGCCTTCCAGAGAGCAGCTGGTACCAGCCGCTCACAGAAGGAAAAAAAAAAGTTTTCCTCATTTTTTTTTTACAGAGTAAATGCTAAAGCTGGACTAAGAACTTTTCACACTGAAAATCTGATAGCTGTTTGGTGGCCTGTGTGAAAGGAATTTGAAGATAAAAGCTCTGTTTCTAAATGAGTATCCACATCACTTTACAAACACTACAACTTGCATTAATTGATGCTCTTGCTGAGGGTCTCAGTAGAGAAGTCAAGGACTGAATTATCTCGAGTGACTGAACTAACCCTTCACATCTAGAGATCCTGGTACCTGGTACAGCCCCTTTTTGCCACATCAATGGCACAAAGAGGCCGTAAAGTTGCCCTAATTGGGAGCTGAAGGAAAGGGAGTGTGACTGGAAAAGAGGGCATGGCCGTAACTCAGGAAGTTATTGGTTACCATAATAGTCCCAAGTGAGTGTTAGAGCAGCTCTGAGGCTGCTCTAACTTACTTCAGGGACCAAATTGAGGATGCAAGGAAACACAAAGGTGGTTCTCCTTTGTCCTCTGATAGGCCTTGTGCTAATTGCAGCTCAGCCAGAAACAAGGATGTATCCCATTATGTATAGCTAATATGGCTCTCTCATACACACAAAACCCCACACACCTGCCCTGTTTAGAACGTCAGCTCTCAAATCCAGCAGAGCTCATACATTCTTTGAACCAGCTATTAGCATGCTTCTTCTGAGTGGAAGTGTGTTCTATGCAAATACAGATATTGAGCTGGAAGCCATTCTAGCTCTTACTAAAAGACTATCAGAGAAACAAAATTTTAACAAGGCACGCAACAGCCTGATGCTTACTTTTGTCAGAAGTGAGAGAAAATTGAACCACAAAAATTGATTTTATTTCCAATTTAGAAACCATGATTTTTAAATATGCTGTAAATGTAGAATAAAAGGAGTTTTCCTATCCCATAACGTCTATACCCCTACACTAAAACAGGGTAGCTGGGACAGCGTGCTTTTTAGCAGGGGTAGACAGACATGTGCTAGCTGGGCTTGTGCTGGCCTAGCACACTAACAATATCAGCATAGCTGTGGGTAGCACAGGCAACAACTTGGGTTAGCCACTGAGTATGTACCTAAGGGGTCCGGGTGGGCACATTTTCGGACAGCTAGCCCAAGCTGCTGCCTGTACTACCTCACTTTCTCTGCTATTTTTAGCATGCTACCTCTGCTCGAGGTAGCACGACTGTCTACCTGCGCAGGGAAGCACATTTCCAGCTGTAGTGCAGGCATCTCCTCAGGCACTTCGAATGCTAAGCATAATCAGCCTTCTTCATACACATTGGACATCACCAGCTGAGAGGTTTGCTAGTGGTTCATTTGACTCAGTAATGTATTAAACAGTTTACTTTTTAATCCTGAAATCGAAATGAAATTGTAACCTAAAAGACATTTTAAGCAACTCAATACCACCTCTTATCAGAATCTTTGTAGGTAAGTGCAAATCTATTCAGCCATGTTCACAGCTGTAACTGCGTTTTGGCTGTGTTATGGGGCAAGGCCAGATGGCTACAGTAAAGTACTGAGGAACAGGTATGTTAGCCCCAGGCTAAACAAATCTCTAGTACCATGGTAACCAAATGGCAGTTGCTCCAGGTTAATCAAGGCACCTGGGGCCAATTAAGATCTTTCTAGAAGGCAGTGGAGATAGCTACATTGATTAGAACACCTGCAGCCAATCAAGGCAGGCTAATCAGGGCACCTGGGTTTAAAAAAGAGCTCACTCCAGTCGTGGGGGAGGAGCCAGAGGAGAGGAAGTGTGTGTGAGGAGCTGGGAGCAAGAGGTGCAAGGAGCTGAGACTGAGAGGGTGTGCTGCTGAAGGATTGAGGAATTATCAGACAATCAAGCATTATCAGACACCAGGACGAAGATCCTGTGGTGAGGATAAAGAAGGTGTTTGGAGGAGGCCATGGGGAAGTAGCCCAGGGAGTTGTAGCTGTCATGCAGCTGTTACAGGAGGCACTATAGACAGCTGCAATCCACAGGGCCCTGGGCTGGAACCTGGAGTAGAGGGCGGTCCCGGGTTCCCCCCAAACCTCGTAACTCCTGATCAGACACAGGAGGAGTTGACCCAGACTGTGGGTTCCAGCAGAGAGGAAGATCACTGAGGTGAGCAAATCCACCAATAAGCGCAGAACCCACCAAGGTAAAGGAGGAACTTTGTCACAACTGGTGTCGGGGGTGGAATTTTTGGTGTGCACAGCACGGCGGAAGAAGGAGGGTGATTTAAAAAAAAAAAGAGAGGGTTAATCTTTTTTTGTCACCACACTGGATGACGTAGTGTGGGCACTGATACAAGCCACGGTGGCCCAGCAGGAGGCTACCCGTGTCTAGGCAGCCATCCAGCAAGAAGCAGTGTGGCTGCAGCAAGAGACTGATCGCCTGCTGATGGACCAAGCTGCTCAAGACCGAGCTATGTTGCGGGAACTGGTAAACCAGGTAAAGACCCTTACAGAGCTGAACTGTGGCCAGGATGGAAAGCGGCTCATACGGGCTAGCCATTGGCTGCAGAAAATGGCATGGGAGGATGATGCAGAGGCATACCTTCTGGCCTTTGAGAGGACAGCCTACGGGAGGCCTGACCTCGAGATCAGTGGTCTGGCATCCTTGCCCCATTCCTGTGTGGGGAGGCCCAGAAGGCCTACCATGATCTGCCTGAAGAGGCTGCAGCAGACTAATCCCAGCTGAAGGCAGAGATCCTGGCCAGATCTGGAGTAATGACCACAGTGCAGGCCCAGTGGTATCATGAGTGGAGGTACCAGGAAGACAAAACCCCGCGGTCCCAATTGTATGACCTTTTCCATCTAGCACGAAAGTGGTTGTAAACAGAGTCCCGGACTCCGGAAGAGATACCAGAGGTTCTGGTCATCGACTGTTACATGAGGGCACTGCCACCAGATCTCCGCAAATGGGTAGGCCAGAACGATCCATCCACCTATGACGAGATGATCACGCTGGTAGAAAGACGCATGACAGCCAGGGAATTGACCCAACTACCCAAGGAAAGCCCCTTTCGTAGCAAACACCCAACCCCAGCCCTGGAAGGTGGGACACCCAAACCCCTGGGGAGTCCTAGGCGGAGGAAGAGGGGGGGCTGAAAACCAGCAGAGACTCTAGAAGGAAGGGATTGGCCTGAGTGGGGGAAACCCTGGGACTAAACTCCCTAGCCCACATGATAGGAGAATAATTAGAAACAATTATAGATGTTATGCATGTGGGGAGTGGGAACACATAGCAGCACAGTGTCCCAGCACCGAGGAGCCGATGCAATGCAACTTGGGGGACTGGGAGGTCTCATGTGCCTTTATGCACCTGGTGGGCGTCACATTAGCCCCGCATAACTACACCAGGCCGGTGAAGATAAATGGAGCAGAGACTACAGCACTTGTGGACTCGGGGAGTGCTATCACCCTTATATCGGGTAAGCTGCTAAAAAGTAGCCAGCTGCTGCAAGCCAAACGCGTAGCAGTGACGTGTGTGCATGGGGCCATGAGCCATTACCCCACTATCCCAGTGGAGATAGAGGTTCAGTGGAACCTCATAAAGGTGACAGTGGGCATAGTTCCTACACTCCCATATCCTGTAGTTATTGGGCGGGACTATCCAGGGTTTGATAAGTTACTCCCCCTGGAGAGGCTAGAGGGAGGTGGAGACCCTGTTGGCAGTGACTCATCATTGGGGGAATGTCAACCCCCAATGTTTTCTGAGTTTTCTCAGGATCTATTCTCAGCCCCCCAAAAGGCCCGGAAGACAAAAAAAGAAAGGAAGGCCTCGAAGGCTTTGGGAACCCAGATCCTGACCCAGGGCCAGAAGACCGTGCTAGTAGGCAGATGGACATGAGCAGCCATCAGAGAAACTACCAACATGGAAGGTGATCCGGAGGCTGGCCCCAGCCGTGATGGCGACGAGCTGTTGGAAGAAGCAGAAGCCGGCCCCTGGGAGCTCAGGCAGGTTAGTCCTGAGAGAGAGACTTTCGGACGGGACCAGGCAGACAACCCTAGATATGATAACGTCAGGAAAGAGGTGGCTGAGATAGATGGGATGCCAGTGTAGGGGAAGGTCCGGGGTCCGAGACCCTACTTTATAGTGAAGAAAGATCTCCTGTACCATGTGGTGCAAATGCAGGAGCAGGAGATACATCAATTTCTGGTGCCACGAAAACAACAAAAAGCCATATTGAGCCTCACCCACAGTCACCTGTTTGGAGGACACTTAGGGGTAGAGAAAACCCAGGACAGGATCCTGCAGAGGTTCTTCTGGCCAGGAGTACATGAAGATGTCAGGCGATACTGCACCTCTTGTCCAGAGTGTCAGCTACATAGCCCTCGCCCACACTTATGGGCACATTTAATACCTCTTCCAATAATAGAGGTACCATTTGAACGCATAGCCATGGATCTGATTGGGCCCCTAGAGAAGACAGCTCAGGGCCACCAACATGTGCTGGTTGTATTAGACTATGCAACCCAATACCCTGAAGCCGTCCCCCTACGCAACACAGCTTCCAAGACAATAGCTAAGGAGCTAGTACAGATCTTTTCCCGGGTTGGGCTACCCAAGGAGATACTGACTGATCAAGGGACACCTTTCGTATCCAAGTTGATGAAAGATCTCTGTTCATTGCTCCATGTACAAGCCCTACGGACCTCTATATACTGCCCACAAACAGACGGTCTTGTAGAAAGTTTCAATAGGACCCTCAAGGCCATGATCAGGAGGAAAGTGGTGAGCTGGGATGGGAAAGACTGAGATACTCTATTGCCTTACCTCATGTTTGCCATCCGGGAAGTTCCACAAGCCTCCACAGGTTTCTCTCCATTCGAACTACTATATGGGCGCCACCCCCGAGGCATATTGGATATAGCCAGAGAAACCTGGAAAGAGGAGCCAAATCCCGGAAAGAACATAGTCGAGAGAGAATGCCTTGCTATCAAATGGGCCATGGATACACTGCGTTATTACCTCTTAGGCCGGCAATTTACTCTTGTGACGGACCATGCACCCCTCCAGTGGATGCAGAGAAATAAGGAAAAGAATGCAAGGGTCACCAGGTGGTTCTTATCCCTCCAACCATTCCATTTCCGCATACGGCACAAGGCTGGATGTTACCACGGCAATGCTGATGGTCTTTCACGAGCACACTGCCTGGCATCCCAAGTTGCCCAACCCTATGGTGTTGAGCACAGGGGGGTGGGATATGTGATGGGGCAAGGCCAGATGGTTACTGTAAAGTACTGAGGAACAGGTATGTTAGCCCCAGGCTAAACAAATCCCTAATACTATGGTAACCAAATGGCAGTTGCTCCAGGTTAATCAAGGCACCTGGGGCCAATTAAGATCTTTCTAGAAGGCAGTGGAGATAGCTACATTGATTAGAACACCTGCAGCCAATCAAGGCAGGCTAATCAGGGCACCTGGGTTTAAAAAGGAGCTCACTCCAGCTGCGGGGGAGGAGCCAGAGGAGAGGAAGTGTGTGTGAGGAGCTGGGAGCAAGAGGTGCAAGGAGCTGAGACTGAGAGGGTGTGCTGCTGAAGGATTGAGGAATTATCAGACAACCAAGCATTATCAGACACCAGGACGAAGATCCTGTGGTGAGGATAAAGAAGGTGTTTGGAGGAGGCCATGGGGAAGTAGCCCAGGGAGTTGTAGCTGTCATGCAGCTGTTACAGGAGGCACTATAGACAGCTGCAATCCACAGGGCCCTGGGCTGGATCCCGGAGTAGAAGGCAGTCCCGGGTTCCCCCCAAACCTCATAACTCCTGATCAGACACAGGAGGAGTTGACCCAGACTGTGGGTTCCGCAAGAGGGGAAGATCACTGAGGTGAGCAAATCCGCCAATAAGCGCAGGACCCACCAATGTAAAGGAGGAACTCTGTCATAGTTGGTAATAGACCACATATTATACTATCATGCTTTTACTTATTATATTTGATTATTTGCTTTGCTTGATAGAATATCATTGTTTTTCCCCCTAAAAAAACTGCTCTAGGAATTAGACTCATGGAGTTATAGACTTTAAAGTCAGAAGAGAACATTATGATCATCAAGTCTGACCTCCTGCACAATGCAGGCTGCAGAATCTCACCCACTCACTCCCGCAACAAACCCCTAACTTATGTTTGAGCCACTGAAGTCCTCAAATCGTGGTTTAAAGAATTCAAGATGCAGAGAATCCTCCAGCAAGTGACCCATGCCCCACTCTGCAGAGGAAAGTGAAAAACCTCCCAGGGCTTCTGCTAATCTGCCCTGGAGGAAAATTCCTTCCCAACCCCAAATATGGCAATCAGCTAAATCCTGAGCATGTGGGCAAGACTCATCAGCCAGACCCTCAGGAAAGATTTCTCTGTAGTAACTCAGATCCCACCCCATCTAACATCCCATCACAGGCAATTGGGCATTTACTGCTAATAATCAAAGATCAATTAATTGCCAAAATTAGGCTATCCCATTATACCATCTCCTTCATAAACTTATCAAGCTTAATCTTGAAGCCAGATATGTCTTTTGCCCCGACTACTCCCCTTGGAAGGCTGTTTCAGAACTTCACTCCTCTGATGGTTAGAAACCTTGGTCTAATTTCAAGTCTAAACTTCCTGATGGCCAGTTTATATCCATTTGTTCTTGTGTCCACATTGGTACTGAGCTTAAATAATTCCTCTCCCTCCCTAGTATTTATCCCTTTGATATATTTATAGAGAGCAATCGTATCTCCCCTCACAATTCTTTTGGTTAGGCTAAACAAGCTGAGCTCTTTGAGTCTCCTTTCAAAAGAAAGGTTTTCCATTCCCTGGATCATCCTAGTAGCCCTTCTCTGTACCTGTTCCAGTTTGAATTCATCCTTCTTAAACATGGAAGACCAGAACTGCACACAATATTCCAGATGAGGTCTCACCAGTGCCTTGTATAGCGGTCCTAACACCTCCTTATCTCTACTGGAAATACCCCATCTGATGCATCCCAAGACCACATTAGCTTTTTTTGCAGCCATATCACATTGGTGGCTCATAGTCATCCTGTGATCAACCAATACTCTGAGGCCCTTCTCCTCCTCTGTTACTTCCAAGTGATGTGTCCCCAGTTTATAACAAAAATTCTTGTTGTTAATCCGTAAATGTATGACCTTGCACTTTTCACTATTAAATTTCATCCTATTACTATTATTCCAGTTTACAAAGTCATCCAGATCTTTCTGTATGATATCACGGTCCCACTCTGTATTGGCAATGCCTCCCAGCTTCGTGTCATCCGCAAACTTTATTAGCACACTCCTACTTTTTGTGCCAAGGTCAACAATAAAAAGATTGGTCCAAAAAACCAGTCCCAAACTCTCCATGGGGGAGGGGTAGCTCAGTGGTTTGAGCGTTAACCTGCTAAAGCCAGGGTTGTGAGTTTAATCCTGGAGGGGGGCATTTGGGGAGCAAGGGCAAAAAAAAATTGGGAATTTGTCCTCTCTCTCCCTGCTATTTATTCCTCTAATATATTTAAAGAGAGCAATCATATCTCCCCTCAGCCTTCTTTTGGTTAGGCTAAGCAAGCCAACTGTACTCTGGGGAAATACTATGGCCTGTATTATACAGACTAGATGATCACAATGTTTCCTTCTAGCCTTGGAGTCTATGAATTGAGTGAATTGGTCATTTGTACTCTGTGACTTAATTTACACTGCGTTAGGAGATCTGATATTTGGTTTGTGCGAGCAAATCAAATCACAGCCCATTTTTGCTACTGTATAAGCAGATATACAAAACTTGTAAATTGTACTTAGACTTCTTTTAGTCACCAAGTCACTGTTAGTCTTTTAATAATAGGCTTATAGTTTAATTAGCCCATTTTTTTAGCCTGCATTAGGAATCTGAACACAGCAACTTTCTCATTCTTAAAAGAATTCAGATTAAGGGATATGAAATCTGATGCAGGTGTCAAAAAAAAATGACCTATTGTCCCTTCAGTGCATAAGCTTGTTTAATTAAAGAAAGCCAGCTTTGCATGATTCTTAATGTTTCAGTTATAAAAAGCAAAGCAAAAAAAAAAGAAAAAGCTTCTCTAAAATCTTAGGGCTCTCCCCACAAAATAACTTAAAATAAATCACAGTCTCTTCTCCAGCAACTTAATTTTGGGTTATGTGTAATGTGACCAACACTTGCCTTTAGGGCAGTGTTTTAACTATGTGGATATTATGGAGTACTTGGAAAAATGGTCATGGGCCCCTTGTTAGCCTTGGCCCACGTCCTGCAATCAGGTCCATGCCAGTGACCCAGTGCAGGGTTTTGCTGGTAGGGATCCACTTGTAGGATCTGTGCCTATGATGAGAAAAACCCAGAAAATGAGACTTAGATGTCCAATCAGAACTTTATAATCATATGGATAAATATGGACAAAATCCACAATCAAAAGAAATCAGTGGAGCTTTGAAGTTTCGTTTAATAGTTTCATGCCTTTAGTGAGTTAAGCGCTCTTGAAACTGGTTCACATCCTGTACACCAAACTCTTCTATTTATCTAGAGAGCAGGTAGAGCAACAAAGCAGCCGCAATGCCAGCTTTTCCTATGCCAGCTACAACTCAGCGCTATTCTGGAGGGACAATGTGGAGGAAATAAGCAGAAGAGAATAAGAGCTTAATCCTATGCCCATTGAATCCAATGGCAAGATCTCATTGACTTCCACAAGCAATGAAAGACGCAAATAGCTTTTAGGATAGTGAATTTATGCTCAACTACTGGGTTGTATTTTTTTTCTGGCAGAGAACTTACATCTCAGTAAATGTGTGGGGGGGAGGGGACGGAATGTGATGGTGTGGCTGTTCTGAGCCCTCATGTGACATTATATTAATAATTCAAGCTACTCTAGATCTCTGGATTGTAGAGATAAATAATAGGAGACGAAGATAGAAAAACGTGCATATCAAACACTGTAGCAGATGGGCAGGCCCAGTCCCCTCAGACACCATCTTATATGCAGAATGGTCTCTTGAAATAAAAATTAAAGTCTGACAACTATTCATAGCTCCCTTGAAAAGCAGGTGGGCTGCGTTTCTGCAGCAAAAAATTATTCACCCTGAGGATTATTCCCCACACAACATTTATATCTAAACGGCCATTTAATTTTAATGGACTCAATAATGTGGCTATCTCAAGAAAAGTGGGTTTGTTTTCTTAGGTCTTAATTCAGTAAGATACTTAAGCCCATGCATCATTTTAAGCATTTGTGTAGTCCCATTAAAGTCAATGGGATTTCTCACATGCTTAAAGCTACACACACACTGAAGTATCTTGAATTAGGGCCTTAATTTCGCCAACAGAATTATTTCTTAGAAGTGGACCTGCTGCTCACACAGATAAGCGAAGGTTATACCCACACAAACAAGCAAAACATTATGGGGGACACTTTCAAAGGCAGAAAGAGGAGTTAGTTAGATGCCTAACTGCCCTTAAAATGCTTTGGGAGTTGGGGGCCTAATTCCCGTTTGTATCATAGAATATCTCTCTCTATGGCTACACTATGAGCTAGGAGTGCGATTTCCCTGCTCATGCATACATAGTCATGCTAGCTCTCATCATGCTAGAGTGAGCTACGGCAGCAGAGGTAGCACTAGCAGAGTCACAGCCGACCTTGGCCAAGTACAAACCCACCTGAAACTGGTGAGTATGTGCTCAAAAAAGATGGAGAAAAGTTGTTTTTTCTTGCCACAGAGGGCAGGACAAGAGGCAATAGATTAAAACTACAGCATGGCAGATTTAGATTAAATCTCAGGAAAAACTTCCTGACTGTAAGAACAGTAGGACAATGGAACAAACTGCCTAGGGAGCAGGGCCAGCTCCAGGCACCAGCCCAACAAGCAGGTGCTTGAGGCGGCCAACGGAGAGGGGCGGCACGTCTGAGCCTTCGGCGGCAATTCGGCAGCGGGTCCCTCACTCCAGCTCGGCGCGTAGGACCTGCCGCTGAAGACTGAAGCAACGACAATAGTGCAGCAGATTGCGATCGCGGCATTTTTTCTTCTTCTTTTTGATGCTTGGGGCAGCAAAAATCCTGGAGCCGGTCCTGCTAGGGCGATTGTGGAAGCTCCTTCACTGGAAGTTCTCAAAAGGAGGCTGGATAGCCATCTGTCTTGGATGATTTAGAGACAACAAATCCTGCAGCTTGGCAAGGGGTTAGAGTAGATGATCCTTGCTGGCCCTTCTAACCCTGTCATTCTATTATTCTAACACACCTCAGCCATGCCACTGCTACTTGTGCTGCCCTGGCTACACTGCTATTCATGCTCAGGCTAGCTGGATGGGAGCTAGTGCAAGTAAGGTACACGAGCAGGTGAATCGCACCCCTACCTCGTAGTGCAGATGTAGCCTATGTGTACATAAAAATCATATTAAACAATAGTAACATACACTGAGGTAAGAATGTAGCAAAAATTACAGCCCATTTTATTGAAGTAAGTTTCTAAAAAAAATACACAATGAACTGCCTAAAATCTGATGTACAGTAACTCGGCTGTAGCTATATCTGAAGTGATACTTTCTTTGGGCCAGATTTTCTGTTACCCTGCTCGGTGTGTGGATAAAGTGTCACTAAAGCTGAATGGTAGAGCTTTGTACCCACTGGTGAAAACAACTGCCCAAAGTACAGGGCAAGAAGGAACAACTTTCTTCATTCTTGGGTGCTGAGCCAGATTTCACAATATTAATGAGGTAAACAAACCCTCCACGTTGCAGTAGTTACCTCTATACACAGAAGCTTGCTTAGAAATTGGACTGTGTGTGAATAACCTGAGAACATCCTATCAAATAAATATGTTTTTAACTGACTTAAAATCACCAAGATGCTATTTTTCTGAAGGAGCATTTCCGCACAACTAAAGGAGCCTGTGGCTGAGCTGAACGATGATAAGGTATTGAGTGTGTTAGCCGGGTGACCCATTCTTCATGTCTTGACTGTGCCTTAGCTGATATCGCTTTAAGTGAAAGTTCTGGTTCTATAGAATATTTATTTATTTCATGATACATTATTTAGTTACATTTCTTGGAAAGAGCCTTTGGTCCAGAAACACTGAGAATTAAAACAAAAAATGAAGGGTTTAGACTGCATCTGCTCCTGCATGGGCATACAATGGTGAGTGAGGCATTCTGCCTTTCCTTCCCACTGCCCCTTGCATCTCTGTATAGAGGCCAAGCACAAGCCCTAGGACATTGGCCTAATGAAGTTGCGGGACTGGCACAGGGGAAGTGAATGTGCCACAGGTAAAAGGGTGTGAGTGGGGCCCCTTGGGCATACTCCTCCCTCAGCACTTCTGGAGCCACTGTGCTGGCTTCAGGTAGAATGCCAGAGTGGGAGTGGCTGCTGGTTCCTAATCTCACCTCAATGGGGACTATATCCTAAAACCATGGGAACAAGCTGTCTGCTAGTGTAAACTGGTGCAGCTCCCCTGTACTCATGTAAAATGGGCCCTGGTTATACTGGGGTTACTGATGCGAGCCTCAGGGAAGTTGAACCTAGTTTTAACTAGCAGAGAATTTAGCCATTAAAAGACACGGGTTGCATTTCTTAAGCAATGATCAAACACTTATGATTTCACTCTGGGTGAGAAGAATAGTAAAGAATGAGGAACTCAAAGTCCTTATGTTCCCCTGCTTTGTGAAAATACACTCAAAGGGTACAAAGTACTGTAGCTCTTGAAAAGCATTGTTTTGTCAGAGAGCCTCAACTACAGCTTTTCTTGTGGTTTTCTTCTTTTGTGCAGGAGGTGAGGAAGTAGGGGGCAAAAATTATTAAATGCAAAAACAGTGAGAGAGAGAATCTGCTTTCTAAGCCATGCAGAATAAAACAAATGCCAAATTTTTCAGTGTTTTGCAGAAGTATTTAGTCTGAATCTACTTTCAAAGAAAAATGAATGGAGAAGGAGTTTCTCAGACTTTATGTATTACAACATTTAAGAAGACAGCGAAGACAGGACACAGAGTAAAAGACAGAAATATGAAAAAGGACTGAATGAATACACTGGTTATAGTCCAGAGACATCAGCTCCACCTGAAATATGCTGGGGAGAAGGAGTAGCTTTATATGTGGTTATGAATTAATTCCCTTAGAGCCTTCAAACTGTAATACTGCAGAAAACCTACCACACACACACACAGAGTACAAAATGCAATGTGCTAGCCATTTTCGGAGCTCCTGTTAGTATTATTTCAGACTACCATGTTTAAACCTAAGAGTTCTCTCTCATGTACCAGACTCTCCATCTCTCTAATCCTTTAGTAAAGTATAATCCTTTGGTAATGGTATCACAGTCTGTTGCCATGGAAATGTCTGATGCCACAAATTCAGTAGTAGGACATCGCCAAATAAGAAGAAAAGATGCGCTGGGAAAAAGTAAACCCTTCTCTAAATACAAATATCTCCACTGATTAGTATGGCCAAGCCTGAGATGGACCCAAACATCTCTGAATGTAGGGAAAGCTCATACTCACGTCCAACCTTCACTGCTCAAGCCACTTCCGACTAGCAAACATGTCAAGAAAAAGTAGTGGTTCTGAACCTGTGGTCTGGGGACCCCTGGAGGTCTGCAGACTATGTCTAAGAGGTCGTGAAGGACTTAGACTGAAAACTGACTGAACAGAATTCAACTATATATACAGACAATAGATTTCCAAAGGGTCTGAACATTCATTCAAAAATTTTTAGGCGGCCGCAAATGAAAAAAAGGTTGAGAACCACTGGTCTAATTCACCTGAGACTTTTCTCCAGTGTTACAACCTTCCATTTTTTTAGTTTCTGGAGAAAGGTTTTATGAGGCCAACCTTTTACATGGCAACTAATAAAAATAATTACAAAAAAGGAAAGAATTTGGGGACTAATGATCCTATTGAACTCAGTGTGGGATTTGCCACTGCCTGCAACTGGCGCTTAGTAGTCCCTATAATAAACAACAAATAAATAAATAAAATACCAAGGTTTAATACAGTTCTTAAGTAGTTATTTGCCTGGATACGCCTGTTATCAGTATGGGTACTGGTTTTATAATATAAGGTAACAGCAGCAAGATGCTGAATTCCCTGCTAGCCAGATTATTTAAGAGGTGTTTTGAGAACAATGATACAACGTGACATGGCAAACTATGTCAAATAAAATAATAACACACAGATCATGCTCTATTGGGCACTCTTAGCAATTTCTGAAGTTTTCTGTGGAAACCCAAGATTTTTATTGAATTTATTGAGTCAAGTTTCTACAGGTTGTTTTTCCATCCAAAAGAACCTTCACGTTGCAGCTAGCAGTTACTGTTGCCTGTTTGTCCAGCCTTCCAGAAAACTGCCCCAAAACAATAGTTAACAGAAAGGTACAGTATGAACTGTACTGTTTTGCTTCACCATTCATCTTAGTGAGATGTCTAGCTTCAAAGTCTGTTTGCAACCAGTTAAATGGTAACGCTGTTAACAGGCCAGTTGTTAAAAACACACACAATTGAGATCAAGACATTTTACATAAAACATAGTCTTTGAGTTCAATCTCTTCCTCTTCCCTACACCCATAATGGGCTTTTGGCCCACTGTTCTCCAGATGAGGACTTTCCTGTCACACTGCCCAACCTTGAAGAATTAAATAACTCCCCACCCACAATACATACCTTTCTGCCCTGCATTACTGGCATTTTCCCTTTGTATTTCCCAAACACCCGCCTTTGGAGGCAATAATTACGTGATATATGACCTCCAGCTTGGATAATAGGCACTTTTGCCTATTTAGACACCTAAATACATTTGAGAATCTGGGCCTTGGCTCCCACTGGCACTAATGAAAGCCCTTTACACATGTGATCTGGCATGGGGAGCTGTAAATTATCAAGGACTATAGCATATTTGGCACATAACTTTGTCATGCTTAGCCTACTACCAGCCTGGCAAATTGAAATAAGTTCATTGCTCAAATTTTCAAACACTCCTAAGTGATGTAGGAGCTCAGATTCCATGTTCAAAAGTGACGTAGGCACATAGGAAACCAATTTACACTGAAAGCTGACAAGACTTAGGCTCCTAAATGCCTAGGGTATTTTTTGAAAATGGGACTACCTTGCTTTTAAAAATATTACCCTGTATCTAAACCTGGCTTTTCCACCATGATGCAGAAAGCACTTGGATTGTTCCTTAAGGCTGGGACTTAGGAACCCAAAATCCACTGATTTTTCAATAGAAGTTCACTACCTCACTCCCTTAGCCTCTTATGAAAATCCCAGATAAAGTGTATGGGTGCACTTTATGAGGTGGTATTATTAATGGAGACTAGAAATACGTTAGAGTAAACAGCAGAATGAACCTCTTTATTATTGGAAGGCTGGATGTATCCCAAGGTCACTAGCCAGCGAACATCTATAAACTCAAATGAAAATCTGAGTCACCTGGCTTTATAGTTGGAGAAATACAAGAAATAGTTTCAATAAATGTTTTAATCTCCAGAAACAATACTAAAAACAAAAGTTTTCTGTAACAGACATGGGACATATGGACACATGATGGGGTGACATGTTATTAAGGTTTTATTTGCCGTCATTTGTGATCACCCGTATAATGCACATACGGTTTTGCCACTTGCAAGTAATGTGCCCGTCTCAAAGTAATGCTGATAAAACCTGTATACCTATACACCAGTCTCTCTCTCTCTCATGCCTGCCTCTCAATAGATAAACAGATTAAATAGACAGAAATTGATTTCAAAATGTCTGTTTATGGTGTCCCTTTACTAACACCCACATTCTGAATCAGATGAACTGAAAAGCTTATTTTGTAGATTAAAAACAGAGTGAACATATGAACTAAAAGAATACATATTGAAAACTTTGAGGATTTTCCTACCTGATGAGTACAATTTCAAAACACAGTGAGTTAAATAGTCCAGAAATCCTTGGCAGTGTTCCCTTGAAACTGGTAACAAACTAAGCTTTGTTGTTGCACACAACTGTGGGACTTCAATGCCCTGTATCTATTCAAGTTTCTCAAGTTACCTTGGCACCAAACTGACTGGAGAGAAATGTTTGTGAGAGATTTTAACTCTAGCTTTGGAAAAATATAATTACCACAGCGCAGTATGGTGGCTTTAAGCAAATAACTTGCAGTAACAAGAACAATGAAGAAACTCAAGCAGGCACCATTCTTCAGGCAAGCATAATGCCTAGGAGGTCGGGGGAAATACACAAAACTGTTCTTGCTATTACTGAATACATTATATACCCCTCCTCCCGCTTCCTACACTGCTCCTGTCCTGCTCTGCTGGCTGGTGCAGAGAGCGAGAAGGGGCATGGCCTATTTTTTTCAAAAGAATTAGCAGTGAAAAACCCAACAGTGAAGTACCACATAACTGGAGTGGGAAACATTAACCTCCAGGGATGAAATTATGGCTCCAAGTAAAACATAATTTAGATGCCCTAATGTATACACTTCGGGGAAGATCCTTCCCTTTCTTCTGTGGGTGTAGAAAGTCCCTGCTGCAGAAGGATGGGAGTGGGTCTGTACAATGTGAAATATGTGGGAAGCCCCCACAAGGGATGCCGAGTCGCTGACTGTTGCAAAGCCCAGTTCCAGAGGCCCCTCCGTGCCCCATGCATCTGGGGATGGCCACAGGACATGAGAGGGGAAAATGTGGGCTTGATTACCATCTATTTTGTCCCAAGGAGTGCAGCAGCAGGGGTTACAGCAACTTCAAGGCAGAAGTAGTGGCACTGGAGCAGCTCCACAGCCTGGTAGGAAAAATTTGTTCTACTTCTGGCACCTACAGAATGAGGTCTGGCGCTGTAATTCTCTGTGCTTGTTCTTATGCAGCTTTAGATTTATTTACACATGTTGGTACATGCTTCTCACGAGCATCACTCACTGGACCCCATGAATTCTACTAATCTGTGGCTGCAGAATCCACCTCTTGCCACAGAACCATGCCCCCCAAACTTTCACAAAAAATAAAATGTCTAGACCTTGCAGCCTAGAAATGTAAATCAAATTTGAACCAAAGCAAGATTGTTACTTCTCAGGCAGCCTAAAAAAAGAATTCTAAGACAGATGTAAATTTTTCCTATTCAGCTCAATAGTGTGATGACTCTAAAACCTAATAATGTAAGTGTTAACATTTCAAACTGTTTGGGCTGATGATCTTTTTAGCAAAAACATCCTTCTAATGTGCCACAGTAGTTTCTTACATCGCCTCATGTGCCTAAAAGCCAGAATGATCCTCTATCCAGTTACTGAAACCTCCAGCTTCCTGCTGAAAATCTTTTATGATGCAGATCTACATTATCAATATAAAAATATATGGCATACTGAACACTGAGGGCTTGATTCATCATTGAGTCAATGCAGGCATACCAGTGTAAAACTGGAGTAATGCAGATGTTGATTCAGTCCCTGGAAACGTGGAGATTGTAAAATAAATTGAATTTAATGTCAAAAGTAGTAGCACAGTGGCTACTGAATGCATTACTTAAAGAAAGTATTCAGTTTTGCAAAGAATTCATTCAAACTCTCCATTTTAAAAATTTCAAAGAAGCTGGCATATATATATATATATATATATATATATATATATATAACTACCACACCAGAGTGCTGCCAAACCAAAAGACCTGGCTGCAGATGTTAGATCCAGCAGGCTTTGATCATCAGGGTCACACACCGTTCCAGACGCAACATGCACTCTCTCCCATTCACTCTTCCTATAGAGCAGGGGCTGCCAAATCTTGGCTTGTGAGCCACATGCGGCTCTTTCACAGTTAAAGTGCGGCTCCTGGAGTCACCCATGCCCCTCCATTCTCCGCCTACCAGACTGGTGGGGTTGGGGGAGCTCGGGGCATCTGCCAGAGACAGTTGGTGCCTGCTGAGGGAGAGGCACAATTTAAAGGTTTGCCCCCCCTTACTCTCAGCAGCCCCCTCCCTGAAGCTCTTAGCTGTTAGCTCAGTGTGAAGAGGCAGCAGCAAACAGCTGGGAGCTGCAGGGATGGGCCAGTGCTTTAGCTCAGTGCGGAGAGGCAGCAGCAAAAGCAGAGGCTCTCCCTGCTGCTACCAGCTGTTTGCCACTGCCTCTCCTCTTAGCCACAGCTTGCAGCTTCCAGCTTGCCGCTTGCCACTCCAGACGCTGTGGTGCAGGGGCCCCAGCGGTACCACGTGACCCTGGCAAAAATCTGAGGGCACATGTAACCCCAAGTGTCCATTCATCACCTCTGGCTTCTGCCCACCAGGTAGGGGAGTCTTGGGGTTTCAGCCCCACAGCAGGTACCTGATGCGGCTCAGGGATTCAGCAGGACTAGGGTTGAAGCCCTGAGCCCTGGCAGCTGCCTCATGCGGTGCTGAAACTCTGAGCCCTGGCAGGCTCTTGAACTTTTGAAGATTGTCATATGCAGCTCAGAAGGTCAGTAAGTTTGGTCATCCCTGCTATACAATGTGAGAGGACAGCAGCTGCTCCAGTCTGTGTTAGAAACGGGAATGTGAGTGAAGCTACTACACTGCAATTTCACTATATCTATTGCCACTTGTTATATCTTACATTGTAATGCTGCCCAAAGGGTGGATTCCTAAATAATGTCAAAGGTGCCTGAAGTGTGTGGCTCAGCAGCCCTTTTTAGCATTTTTATAGATCTAAATCAATAATAATAATAAATTACGGTTTAGTTGCATTTCTTCCATAATAGCATTTTGCAGGCAACGCTCTTCCCACAGTAGCATTTAGGGGCCAGCTGAGAACCACAATAACACCCTCCACAGGTTTTATTAGGGATCCAAGTGTCCTCTTCTTCTCTGCCCATCCTGGGCTGGAAAAGGACTCCTGGCTTTTCCATCCCACAGAGTCAAAGGAAAAGGCTCCTTGTCCTTTCTGGGTTCATAAAGGGTTCAGGAGCAGCAGCAGCTACTCTTGTCTTTCTGGGAAAGCCCATCAGGTGGTGGCAACCCAGGCTTAAAGCCTATGCACACATATACTTCTCAGGCTGTTGCTTCAAAACACTAGTTTGAAAAATACCTCCCAAAATAGGTATTTCAAAGTGAAATGAAACAACTAAAAGAACAGACAGAAACAGTTTATGGGTCTGAAACTGTAAATATATATTATATTCAAAAAGTACATATAAACTGGTGGTGCCCTTTACATACACTTTCACAGGCTCTCACAAACATGCACACACACAAACACATGACTAAGCTGAGCTTTTTCCTCACATTTAATATTTTGGCTTACTTTCATTAAAAATTATATATCTGGATAATTTTTAATAGGATATCACACTGTCCATGCAAGTTCTCTCCATTTTAAGCTCCAGTGATAACACACATGACAAGTCAAGCCTAGACATGGGAGGGGGGGAAAAAAGATGCAATTTACAAATCACTTTGTCCAAAGGAGATGCCAAATGGAGATGCAAGAAATCATTAAGTCTCTCTCTTCTTCCTCCCTGCCCCTCCATATTTTAAGACATTGCTGGGGAGCTTGCCCATTAGAGTTCGAACCTCTGACAGCTGGTTAGCTGCAGCTCCATTTCAGATCTTCACTATAGCATCTTCCATATGGGAGACATAAAATAATTAATAAAAATCTACAAAAGCTGATGACACAAACCATGCTATATTAGTGACTTCTATCATTTACCATGGCAGATACAAATTGGAAAATCATGGGAAAATTTGCTATTTCACAGCCATCAGTACAATTGGAAAAGGAAGGCTATTTTGCCCTTTTATTACGTATAATTCAGGCTACCTCTACACTACAGTGCCTGTGTTGGCATATTTATGCAGGTATAGCCCCCTGGTGTAGACACAGCCTATGCTAACAGAAGGAGTTTTTCTGCAGGTGTAGGAACACCACCTCCCCGACGATGTTCTCTATGCCAACAAAAGCACACTTCTGTCACCATGGCTGCATCAACGCTGGGGGTTTTGTTAGCATTAGCTGTGTTGATCAGGGGGTCTGATTTTTCACACCCCCAGACTGACATAGCTATGCCAATATAGGGTAGACCAAGCCTCACAAGTGTCATTTTTTTATTTCCTCCTTCGGTGTACCCATTGGTCACATCACACACAAATGCTGAGAACTTTTCATCTTCAAGGCTCTGTACAAACAACTTTAACTAATCCTCATGTGATGATTTGGAGTGATGTGTCTGTGACAGTGTACCCCATAAGGCTTTATGGGGGGGTGCTTATAAATGTATGTATGATATAACTGGAATAAGGTTTTGCTGCATGTGCCATGTAACATATCTGTGTAAAGGTTATGATCTACTGGTTATATTCATCCTAGTTGTATGCAGGCACCATTCATGTGTTCAAAGTTATGTATACTTGCTTGATTTCTAAGTAAGCTTTGTGAGGCATTTGGTCAGCTTCTTTAGGGAGGAATTCGCAAGGTTGACGACCCAATCAGGAGGCATTTGGGGAACAATGCATCTTGGAATATTCCAATCCACATAAGAAGTCTTCCTGGAGACATACAAGATACCATGTGGACAACGGCTTCTGCCTGTAAAGACTGAGTCATGCATGGACATGTGACTTGCCCAGGTGACTTCAGAACTCCATCTTGGAGCTGGACTTTGCATAGGAGTGAGGAGGAGAGGTCTCCACCCACAAGAGAAAGTCTATTTAAACCCTTGGGAGACCCCTCCATTGTGTCTAATGGCAGAGAGAAAGGAGGGTCAGGGCAAAGCTGGGAGGCAAGACCAAACCAGTATCTTAGATGCCTATATACAAATGCAAGAAGTATGGGTAATAAGCAGGAAGAACTGGAAGTGCTAATAAAACTATGACATTGTTGGTATTACTGAAACTTGGTGGGATAATACACACGACTGGAATGTTGGTGTGGATGGGTATAGTTTGCTCAGAAAGGATAGACAGGGGAAAAAGGGAGGAGGTGTTGCCTTATATATTAAAAATGTACACACTTGGACTGAGGTGGAGATGGAAGTGTTGAGAGTCTCTGGGTTAGGCTAAAAGGGGTAAAAAACACAGGTGATGTCGTGCTGGGAGTCTACTACAGGCCACCTAATCAGGTGGAAGAGGTGGATGAGGCTTTTTTCAAACAACTAACAAAATCATCCAAAGCCCAAGATTTGGTGGTGATGGGAGACTTCAACTATCCAGATATATGTTGGGAAAATAACACCGCGGGGCACAGACTATCCAATAAGTTCCTGGATTGCATTGCAGACAACTTTTTATTTCAGAAAGTTGAAAAAGCTACTGTGGGGAAGCTGTTCTAGACTTGATTTTAACAAATAGGGAGGAACTCGTTGAGAATTTGAAAGTAGAAGGAAGCTTGGGTGAAAGTGATCAGGAAATCATAGAGTTTGCAATTCTAAGGAAGGGTAGAAGTGAGTACAGCAAAATAGAGACAATGGATATCAGGAAGGCGGATTTTGGTAAGCTCAGAGAACTGATAGGTAAGGTCCCATGGGAATCAAGACTGAGGGGAAAAACAACTGAGGAGAGTTGGCAGCTTTTCAAAGGGACGCTATTAAGGGCCCAAAAGCAAGCTATTCCGATGGTTAGGAAAGATAGAAAATGTGGCAAAAGACCACCTTGGCTTAACCACGAGATCTTGCGTGACCTACAAAATAAAAAGGCGTCATATAAAAAATGGAAACTAGGTCGGATTACAAAGGATGAATATAGGCAAATAACACAGGAATGCAGAGGCAAGATTAGAAAGGCAAAGGTACAAAATGAGCTCAAACTAGCTATGGGAATAAAGGGAAACAAGAAGACTTTTTATCAATACATTAGAAGCAAGAGGAAGACCAAGGACAGGGTAGGCCCACTGCTCAGTGAGGAGGGGGAAACAGTAACGGGAGACTTGGAAATGGCAGAGATGCTTAATGACTTTTTTGTTTCGGTCTTCACTGAGAAGTCTGAAGGAATGTCTAATATAGTGAATGCTTACGGGAAGAGGATAGGTTTAGAAGATAAAATAAAAAAAGAGCAAGTAAAAAATCACTTAGAAAAGTTAGATGCCTGCAAGTCACCAGGGCCTGATGAAATGCATCCTAGAATACTCAAGGAGTTAATAGAGGAGGTATCTGAGCCTCTAGCTATTATCTTTGGGAAATCATGGGAGACGGGGGAGATTCCAGAAGACTGGAAGGGGGCAAATATAGTGCCCATCTATAAAAAGGGAAATAAAAACAACCCAGGAAACTACAGACCAGTTAGTTTAACTTCTGTGCCAGGGAAGGTAATGGAGCAGGTAATTAAAGAAATCATCTGCAAACACTTGGAAGGTGGTAAGGTGATAGGGAATAGCCAGCATGGATCTGTAAAGAGCAAATCGTGTCAAACTAATCTGATAGCATTCTTTGATAGGATAACGAGCCTTGTGGATAAGGGAGAAGCGGTGGATGTGATATACCTAGACTTTAGTAAGGCATTTGATACGGTCTAGCATGATATTCTTATAGATAAACTAGGAAAGTACAATTTAGATGGGGCTACTATAAGGTGGGTGCATAACTGGCTGGATAACCGTACTCAGAGAGTAGTTCTTAATGGCTCCCAATCCTGCTGGAAAGGTATAACAAGTGGGGTTCCGCAGGGGTCTGTTTTGGGACTGGCTCTGTTCAATATCTTCATCAACAATTTAGATGTTGGCATAGAAAGTACGCTTATTAAGTTTGCGGACGATACCAAACTGGGAGGGAATGCAACTGCTTTGGAGGACAGGGTCAAAATTCAAAATGATCTGGACAAATTGGAGAAATGGTCTGAGGTAAACAGGATGAAGTTCAATAAAGATAAATGCAAAGTGCTCCACTTAGGAAGGAACAATCAGTTTCACACATACAGAATGGGAAGAGACTGTCTAGGAAGGAGTATGGCAGAAAGAGATCTAGGGGTCATAGTAGACCACAAGCTTAATATGAGTCAACAGTGTGATACTGTTGCAAAAAAAGCAAACGTGATTCTGGGATGCATTAACAGGTGTGTTGTAAACAAGACACGAGAAGTCATTCTTCCGCTTTACTCTGCGCTGGTTAGGCCTCAACTGGAGTATTGTGTCCAGTTCTGGGCACCGCATTTCAAGAAAGATGTGGAGAAATTGGAGAGGGTCCAGAGAAGAGTAACAAGAATGATTAAAGGTCTTGAGAACATGACCTATGAAGGAAGGCTGAAGGAATTGGGTTTGTTTAGTTTGGAAAAGAGAAGACTGAGAGGGGACATGATAGCAATTTTCAGGTATCTAAAAGGGTGTCATCAGGAAGAGGGAGAAAACTTGTTCACCTTAGCCTCTAATGATAGAACAAGAAGCAATGGGCTTAAACTGCAGCAAGGGAGATTTAGGTTGGACATTAGGAAAAAGTTCCTAACTGTCAGGGTAGTTAAACACTGGAATAGATTGCCTAGGGAAGTTGTGGAATCTCCATCTCTGGAGATATTTAAGAGTAGGTTAGGTAAATGTCTATCAGGGATGGTCTAGACAGTATTTGGTCCTGCCATGAGAGCAGGGGACTGGACTCGATGACCTCTCGAGGTCCCTTCCAGTCTTGGAGTCTATGAGTCTTCAGCTGGCTAAAGAAGGAGTCTCTCCACCCCTGAGGATACTTGAAGGAAACTAGAACAAAGGACAGTAACTACAGGGGGCGTGAGTGATTGCTGGACCTGGGCTAAAAGGAGATTAGCCTGTAAGAAGGGGGCATTCTGGAACTGGTGAGGATCTTATCTGTATTCAGTTTGATTAGACATAGATTTGTGTATTTTATTTTATTTTGCTTGGTTACTTACTTTGTTCTGCCTGTTACTACTTAGAACCACTTAAATCCTATTTTCTGTATTTAATAAAATCACTTTTTACTTATTAATTAACCCAGAGTATGTATTAATACCTGGGGGAGCAAACAACTGTGCATATCTCTCTATCAGAGTTATAGAGGGTGAACAATTCATGAGTTTACCCTGCATAAGCTTTATACAGGGTAAAACAGATTTATTTGGGTTTAGACCATTTGGGCATTTGAGTGCTAAGGACAAGCACACTTCTGTGAGCTGTTTTTAGGTAAACCTGCAGCTTTGGGGCAAATAATTCAGACCCTGGGTTGGAGCAGATGGGAGCGTCTGGCTCAGCAAGACAGGGTGCTGGAATCCTGAGCTGGCAGGGAAAACAGGAGCAGGGGTAGTCTTTGCACATCGGGTGGCAGATCCCAAGGGGGTTTCTGTGATCCAACCTGTCACAGTGTCTATGTCTGATTTATGAATTTTGGTTGATTTTTATGAAATTGCTGTATTACTGAATGTGCCTCCCGAAAGGGCTGTTCTGGCCCGATTGGGGTTGGCAATGACCTCCCAGCATCTATAAAATGCCTAAAAAAGGCAGGTGTCTACAGTAGCCACGGATTTCCCGTCATATGTTTTTACTAAAAGTAAGGGTGTGAAAAGCAAATATCTGGTGCCTTTAACATAACCAGAGAGCTCAGGGTAGGTGAGGTCCTTTAGGTGGGTGGGCAGACTACCTAGGAGAAGGAAAATTCTGATTTCAAATGCCATCCATGTTTTGAAACTTGCTATTGGGTAAAGGCAACACTAGTACCTCCTGTTGACAGTCCACCAGGTCTAAGACAACAAGGTGGGAAGAGAGAGAGCAAGTCCTTAGCCTAAATGGGGAAAGGCCCTCAGCCAACTCACTACAGTCTCTGGCACAAAATGACAAGGTTGGTGCAAGCAGTTTTCTTCTTTTTGTGGCAAGTTATCAAAGGGCTGTAATAGCTACTGGTTATAATGAGGAGTGAGGCTGGCCAGTATGCTTCTCCACGAGGGACTACAGCTATTGGTGGGAGTGTGTTTCATGTCTATACCAGAAGTTTACCTGCCTTAAGTCTGGCAGTCACTGCCCAATAGGATTTCTGGCACCCAGCATCTGAACTGATCGCTAAAGGGTCAGGGGGAGTAACAGTCAGAGCAAAGAGTCAGACAGAAAGCAGTGACCTGCACAGGCAATGAAGCCCAATGTCATGAAAGACAGCAACTTCATTGGTTTGGACACATGCAGAGGATGAATGGAGGGGACCTAGTGAAGATATCAGGGGAGGAAAGGGAGGTAGGACAGAGACCCCAAGGAAAGCTGAGCAAGTGTTGGGGTGGATTTCATCAAAGAAGATGGTAAACAGCTGGACCTTAGTGCCACTTCAGACAGATGTAGATGGCTGATACTTTCATGATAACTCAACCCTGGTTGATGGGATAAGGGGATGAAGCAACAGCAGCTATATCATTGAATACTTCAGTGGATGTTAAGTCAGTCATATGCTATCAGGGTTGGTGTCACATCCCTTCCAGACCAGGGACAATGGAGAGTCCATAACATGAATACTTCACATTCAAACGAGAGCACCTTAAAACAATGTGATGGCTGAAGTCTAGGAGATCCAGTTGGACATGACTTGTCTAAAGGGAGTTGGGAGACAAGCAGTAGAATTTCCCTAGCGGGACAACAAAGAGACTGAGGTGTTGGTACAGCCTTTTACAAATACAGAGAGACCCAAAGAGACAAAGAGGAACAAAGAGACTGGCTTTAGGAGGAAGAGGGGACCTGTTGACTGTCAGACCAGCCAAAGCTGAAGAAAACGGACTGCAGAGGTCAGAGAGACTCTGTGATTTGAAGGAGAAGTCATGAACTGGAGGTTAATGGTCCAACAGAGGAGACCTCCTTGGATCCTGAAAGGACACTGACTCACATCCCAAAGAAATCTCAAGAGTGGTGAGGAAATAAGACACGGATTCATGTGGAAGTGCGTCTTATTTTCCTAAATCTATGTATCTTTTGTGCTGTCTAAAGAAAAAAGTCATTGTGTTAGAAATCTTTCTGTGATCCCTGTGTCTATTTGCACTTGTCCCTGAAGAGGTAAACTGCCTGCAAGGTTGGAGCTCTGGGAAAGGTGTGCTTAAGCTACTCAGGGAGCTGGCATTAGTCTCAAGACCTAAGCAGTTGGCTGCAAAGTCCCAGCTCTCAGAAATGAGTGCTAAATGCAGGATCTGTACTCTGAGCGTCTACCTAGAGACCCAAAGCCAGAGGCATTGCCTGGATTCTGCTTGGACTCAGCAAGCCAGAAGTACACAGGTCCAGTGCTGGCATCCAAAAACAGCAAGCTGTGAGTGTCCAGCAAGGGGAACTTGACCATGGCTATGACACCTCACAACAGGATAAATAAGTATTACCTGCATCTTGGGAAACTGAGGCACAGAGACTTGCCTAAGATCACAAAGTAAGGTTGTGACGGAACTGGATGTAGAATTCAAGGATGAAATCTTGGCCCTATTGAACTCCATGGCAAAAGTTCCACTGACTTCAATGGAGGCAGGATTTTACCTCAGCTGTTTTTTATTCACAGTACTATCCTCAGATCATTAGCCTCTGACATTTCCTATGTTATTATAATATTGAGAGTTTCAGTTCTTTTATACCATTCACACACTTTTTTCCTGTCTACTGCCTTCTATATGATATTTTTAAGAAGGGAACTGAGGACTAGCTATGTGTAATTATATTAGTCTGAGTCCAAGTGTTCAATAGTTTCAGTCACCAATTATTAGTAAAGATCTGTTCAAGTTTACACTATGTGGCTGTCTCATGATGTGCCCTACAAAAGTCTGAGCTTGAATGCTTCTCTGTTCAGTCATTTTGCTCATCTATGTTCTCCATTGCCATTGGCGACCTCTTTAAGGTCTTTCCTTCAGAAGATTTAAGTTGTTTCTTTAAAATGAGGAGAATTAACACACTTGGGATGTAGGACACTCCACGTAATATCGCTGGCAGTCCCAGGTAGTACCATCTGGAATAAAAGGTGTGATTCATTAAAAACACGTCCGCTTGCAGCATTAGAGCATAGCTCTTTGTTCTTGTCACTGCAAAACCTCACCACTCTGAAAGTATGCTAATGGCTTGAGCTGTGATTCTTTTGGATCTCAATGTACACTGGATCAGTACATGGATGAGGTAATGCTTATGTTAGGGGTTGGCAACCTTTCAGAAGTAGTGTGCTGAGTCTTCATTTATTCACTCTAATTCACTCTTGCCAGTAATACATTTTAATGTTTTTAGAAGGTCTTTTTCTATAAGTCTACAATATATAACTAAACTATTGTTGTATGTAAAGTAAATAAGTAAAAGTAAAGTAGAATGTTTAAGAAGCTTTATTTAAAATTAAATTAAAATGCAGATGTCCCCGGCCCGGTGGCCAGAACCCAGGCAGTGTGAGTGCCACTGAAAATCAGCTCAAGTGCCGCCTTCGGCACCCGTGCCATAGGTTGCCTACCCCTGGCTTAGGTTATTTAGGAGGTGGCATTCTTACTTCTGAGCCTATATTTAACCAATATTCTAACAGAGGTCTAGTGGATAGTGGCCTGCTGAATGAGGCCATTTTTTCAATGAGATATAAATGAGGAGCTGAATACGTGTGTGTAGAGAGGCGGTGGGATACCCCCACAGCCCCGCTGAGGGAAGGACCTCCCCTAACATCAACATGGGCGGGGTCATTGGGTCCGGTGCCCGCCCCTCAGAGGTCACGGCACAGACCCGGAAGTATAAAAGCTCACCGGCAGAGCTCAGTTGGGAACCAGCCGCCGGAGAGGCCAGACCTCTGCGACCAAGCTCCCTCTGGGGACACAGCAGAAGGCCACGGCCAGCCTGAGGTCGCACCGGGCTGGCCGAGCCTACCCCTCGCACGTTACCCAGAGGAGGACTGGCCGAGCCTACCCCCCGCTCGTTACCCTGAGGAAGATGGCCAAGACTACCCCTCTCCAGCTACCCCAAGGAGGAGCCGAGCCTGCCTCTTGCCAGCTACCCCGAGGAGGAGCCTAGCCTACCATCCACTACTTACCCAGAGGAACCGATGCTGTTCAAGACAGTCGGTGACACTACCATGACTCAGGTACCCTATGAGGGGGAGTGTGGAAGTAGCCCGGGGGCAGCCAACCCGTCTGACTGCAGCACTGCCTGAACCTATGTCAATGTGTTGCGGCCAGGATCCCCACTGACAGCAGCGAGTGTTTGCCGCTGCTAGGGCCCTGGGCTGGGACGCAGTGGAGTGGGAGGGCCTACGGCTCCCCTGCCACCCACTCCTTGGGTGGCAGACTCCCACTTCTCCCTGGCCTGGAGAGGCTAGGACCTCCTATTGTGGCACTACTGACTCAGCCCCTGCCTAAGGGCCTGAGTCTCTGACTATTTGCTTGCTGCTCCGCCCTGACCTAGGGCTGGGGCTGCTATTGAACTGCTGACTCAGTCCCCGCTTAAAGGCCTGAGCCTCTGACTGTTTGCTGGCTGCCCCGCCCTGACCTAGGGCCTGAGCCGCCATTTGACTATTGACTCAGCCCCTACTCCAAGGGCCTGAGCCCCTAACCGAGTGTGCGTTATTCCCCACAACTGCAGAGCCATCGGCCGGTGAACTAGAGCGAGACATTGGGATACCACACAGCCCCACTGAGGGACAAACCATGGCCAAGCCGCACCACAGTGTGGTCTTTAAAGATCTCACAACATTTCTTCTAGGACTACAGAGGGCGATAGCCATGGTATCCTAGACAAATTCCAACTTGGAAAAACTACATTCTCTCTACCTGAACTGCTCCTGTGATTCCATTTGGAGACAGTGTCCTTTACTTCCTATTCAAAGATGTTATACAATGCTGCTGTCAGCTGTTAAACAGCTTCCACTTTTCCCAACAGCAGCAGCTGCATTTCAGAGGTAGAAGCCCCGTGGGGTAAGGCCTGTCTTTTTGTTAGGTGTTTGTACAGTGCCTAACACAATGGAATCCTAGTCCATCACTAGGGCCTATTTGCGCTATGGTAATACAAATAAATAAACATACAAACACAATAATAAAATAATAATAATAATTAATAATACTTGCACCACAATAAAGCATTTTAGGATTCTTTGTGATGAAAGGGGTTATATCCGGGCATGATGCAATAACAAGAAACTTTGTTCTGAAGCTGTTATGGAAACAGAATACTTGGCAAAGGTAATCTTAACAGGGACCTAGGTTGATAATGAAGAATATGTTTATGGCCAAATCTATAATCCAGTTTTGTAGTTTGTCAACTAGAGGAAGCAATAGAACAGATACTCTAGTGATGAACACAGTATAGATATAGATAGGTGTGCAAAAGAAACTGTACCTGTATGTGACAATGTCATACATCCTACATGCTCCTTCACCACCACAACTCAGAGTTCCCCATTTCAAACATGTTGAGTCTATCAAAGCTCCAAAATAAATGGGAGACGGAATTCCAGCTAGAAGGGAGAGAAAGGTATGACTGGGAGGATAATTAAGACATTTTTCAATGTTTTTGTAAGCAGCACACTTTTCTGCTGATTAAAGGAATATAGGATCATCACTGTTCCTTCCCCTTCCTACATCAGCCCCCTTCTCTATAGTTCCTACAAGCTTCTCTTTCCTTAGCCTGCTTCTCTTATTCCCATCTAAGTAGTTTCTTCCTTGATGCCTGTTTAGCACTTTATACACACTGCAGTTTAAGAACATACATAGTGTAGTTGCCATTCAGAGTCAACATTTGCCCACACTCATCAAACAGAAATATTTAAGATACTTTGGGCGAGATGTTCTCTTCCAGCTGAACTATACTCAGTGAACATTTGGCAGGAGGAAAATGGCACAAGGTGGCTTTAAGATGGAGGCTGGTCAAGTCCCTGGCATAAATTAGCCCAGACTGAAAGTTGCTCTAATTTGCACCCAGATGCCTCTGGCTCTAAAGCAAAGCTCACGTTTGCCTGGCCATGCCTCCTGTACCAGCAGTTCAGAGACCTTTTTTTCAGATAAGTGGAGATGCATATTGTGAATACAACCTCTGCATTTGTCCTTGTTTGCACTCACAGCATGGTTTAAAACATTTCTTACCAAATACTCTTGAAGCAAGTGTATGGATACCCACACCAAATGACTTTTCTTCAGGCTTTAGAGACCTAAGCGAGAATTGCATTGTATATTGATCAACATTGGCAATATAAATGTGAAACAAAGTTGCCATTGGTTTGTCAGTCGAATTCTATATCAATATAACTACCTTGGCCATTAATTACAGGGTCTATTATCTTGATTAAGTGGCTCTCATGAAAGAGGAGGTCTTTTCGAGATCCTTGACCAAGACTTTTGAACAACCAGAGGAAAGGCTGCCCTCACATTACCATCCACTGTTTTGCAATGAGCCCATCACAAGATGGGACCAGACTTTGGGAGTTAAATCAGAGCTGTGTTTATATGCATGCTGAGCAGATGTAATCAGTAAATTCATAGTATTATGCACTTTGCTAAGGAGTCTCAGTAAACTGACTCAATGAGCTCCCATTAATCTGGGCAAAACCAAAATCACCTTCCAAAGTTGAAAAGACTTATCCTGAAATAGAAGCCCTAACAATCAGCATAAGAAGACAGAGAACCTCCACCAACTCACAGGGACTCATGACCTCAGTATAAAATTTCTAGTAGGGTGCTTACAGTATGCGTGTTCTACTGTACCTTATTAAAACCATATAGCCAGGCATGGCTCCTAAGGAATAAATGAAGCTGCAGACTATGGATAATATTAAAAAGTACTGAAGCATCATGTCACAGTTTGCTTCTTTGTCACACTGACCCAGAACCGCAGAGACATTTCCAGATGAAAATCCAGAAGCTGCAACACAGGTGCAATTTTCAAATACCTGTCAAAAGATGGTTTTAATCATTTAGGCCCAGACTACAATACCCTTACACTGAGTAGTATCTTACACCATGTGAGGTGCCAATGAAGTCAATTCACAGAGCAAGAGAATAACGAACATGAGTAAAGCATCAAAATCTGTCCCTCTGTGTGATCTCGTAGTTATTTAAAATGTTTTTATTGGTTCTCAGACTTTCTAAACTCTTCTTTGGTCTGTTTTTTATTTTGTTGTATTGCAGTTTTCATTCTCTGTCATGTTCCACCTAGCATACAAGAATTTATAACTAAATCCTTATGGAAAATTCTTACCGTATTAAGATGATAACCTCTCCACAGGGTTTTTGTTTGTATGTTAGCCATCCTGTTAGACATCATTATAGCCCTGCTTTAGAACTGTATTATTGTTGTGAGATTTCTAGTGCTTCCCAGTGTTTAAAAAGGTGGAGAGGAGAACGGGGTGCAAGGGTCAAAGACCTGTCACCCCTCCCCCATTTAAAATTGGTTGATGAGGGGGACACTTTAAGCACTATCTTACCAAAGCTGCTGCTTCCAGATTATGATAGATCCCCAACTTTTTAGGCCATTTTAAATACTGGCACTTCCAGGTTTTAGACAAGTAGAAAATACCACAGGCATAACTTCTTGAATGCATTTTGGTATTTCCATTTCTATCTATTCCATAAAAGAGAAGAGGCTTGTTCAATCTTCTGTTTTCTGTAAACTTAATTGAACTTTTTCAAGCTTCAAATTTTCAGATTCAGTTTGAATTTGGGGCAAAGGGTCAGGCCAGTCACTATTGTATCCAAACCTCTTTGCCCATCTCTAATTATCACTCTATAAAGTCCTAGTCAAAATGTATATATCCACTGCACCATGCTATCTAGATTTCATAATTTGAGCTGTTATGCCTTACTGTATGTTTTCTTGTTCCATCTGAAGCTCTACAACCAGCAAGACAAGGTGAAACATACGTTATTCCATTCTCCCCACAAACAGGATCCCACACTTTAATTGAGCAATCACAATCCCTGTTGCAGTCAGCAAGTAGGGTTATTTCCATGTATGAGACCTGTTCTATTCTGAAATATATTTAAAAGGTGAACAAACAATTCAAGAGTTAAAAAAAAAAACATCATTACCACCACCTAAAACAACCCACCAATAGAAGCTTCTTATCATTGACTACATAAACCTTCTCAGTAGGTCAGGAGCTTTTCCAGGACTTAGCCCTGCACTTCTTACATAAAACATTCATTGATCAGACCCTTAGGGTTTAGTATTTCTTCTGTGTAATTTTTTTCATTCAAGACATTGTACAGTCCACAGAGATATACTATGACTGCTGTACAACATGACTTTCATAGCCTGCGGTGCTTATATCGTCTACGTGTGTGTGTGTGTGTGTGTGTGTAAGTATAGGTTTGTATACACACAGGCACACACCTACAGATTAGTGGCAACCTTCAAATCAAGAAACTGCAGATAAAACATTCCATGTTATCAACATGAAAATAATATTTAAATAACAAGCTCCTGTAGGTCCCTCTATGTTATTGCGATTGCATATGTAAATGGTCAGCCAGACATATAACTGGCCACTTACATCAGCAAATATCTGACTTGAATGTACAATTGTATTAGTCACACGTGCAAGTGGGACAAGCAATTGTATGTGCATTTTTGTTTATGTATTGTTGCATGGAAGCTTTAGAAAACTAGAGGCAAACAGGCTATTTTAAATGTTCAGAACACATGAACACAGTTCACAGCACTACAGCACTTTCACCTCCTCCACTACATCTTCCAAGGAGAGTACTCAGTGGACTTAACCCACCATGTTAACTAACTTCTCAACACTATGGTTTTAGATAAAGGATGGGAGGATGGGCAGAGGAGGGAGAGAGAAACTCACTGCCTTTGCCTTCTTGGACATTGATGGTTTGGATAAATTAGAACCTGAATCTGAAATGTTCCTGGTTTTGTTTTTGCAAAACCAAACTGTGGACTCCTTGGCCCATTTCTAACTAAAAAAATGTTTTATTACAAGGGGATGATGGATCAGTTCAGTATTGTGATTTAAAGAACATACCCTTCATAGGAGACCGTTAGACCAGCAACTGGAGAATTTTCACAAACCATGAAATAAGCAGCAAAGTAGATTAGGTATTGAGTTAAAGAGATCCAAAAGGCTATGTTGGCAGCATGAATGGTACTTATCTTGAATTTCTTCATTAGAAAGCCTCCAAGAAAATATCCAATGCATATAACTGGTAAGTTGTAAACAGCTATAAAGACACAAGCAAATAAAGCCTTTCTTGTTGTGCAAATATTTATCATATAAAGCCCTCAGCAGAATCACCAGCTGGTAGGCAAAAACAAGATATAATGGGAGTGTACCTATTAAAAAGATGGCCTGCGATGCAGATTTCCCATACTGTTGTTCCAAATATTTTGGCATGAAGGTTATCGTACCATTGAAAGCACTGAACTGCATCACAGTTATGCATATAAACAACATATAAACTGGGTTGTGAAACAGACTCCTGAGGAATGGGATGAAATCTGGAATGAAAGAATGTAACTCGTTATTTTGAAGCTTTACAAGATGACATTGCTTATTGTGGCTGAGGAAGGAGGGAAGCAGAGGTGGCCCTAAATTGGATCCAGTTCAAACCTGGGTTTGGTCAGAGCCACAGACCTATTGTAACTAATACCATCTGGAATGGTCCCCTGGAGGGTCTTTTGTTAGCCCAGGATGTCCCTCTCCTACCTCAACACACTCCAATCCCAATGCAAGGAACGGTCTGTAAAGCACAATTGAGTGCTTATCTTTTTTTTCCTCTCTCTTTTTTTTTTCATGATGTATTTGTATAAGCCCTTCTGGTTGCTAATAAACCATTTGGGTAGCATTAACTCATTCCGGGTTTGGTTTCCTGCCCTCATCTTTTAAACAAAAACCTTCACCTGCTCTCTTCTTGTTTGAGTCTTCCCCTTCTCTCCATTTCCAATACAGGATCTTTTATTGTCCTCATTCCTTTCATGCAGGCATTCTTGGTTCCGTGCATTTTTCTTTCATGGTGGAATTCATATACATTTCATTTTTAATTATGACTTCTTTAAGCATACCCCATATACATTAAATACACATGGATATTAATGCTTCTTCCCACTGCACCATGCTAACTAGATCTCATCATTCTTTCAGATTTTGCATTCCTGAAAGGCTCCACTGCTAGTCTCATAATGGTTACCTACGATCTAACCACTGGCTTCTCCACCATACTTCTAAGGACTTGATCCTGAGTTCTCATTCAGTCAAACCTCCTATTGATACTAGTGGGACTGGGTTTCTTTGGGAGTTATGCTTGCGAATCAGAACCCAAACCATTAAAAAAAATCCTCTGTTTAATTTTTTGCACTAGCTAGTGTGCTGATCTACTGTCAAGAAACTTTGCAAAACAAACTCAAACTTTTAGAACACAATGACCACAATTTATCGAAAATGGGCACTGCTTTTCATTGAAATGTGTCCTTCAAGGGAGGGAGGACTAGTATCTTGGTAAATGAGGGCTAATATATCAGTCCCACAATATTGTTTAGTTTATAATAAAAAAATCAAATGGCTCTAATGGCTGAAATGCTATCAGCAGGCTGCCTAGTTTGTAGATGCCACATGGTCTAGGATCAAAACATTCTGAGGAAGGCAGGGCTGCCCAGAGGATTCTGGGGGTCTGGGGTCTTCGGCGGTAATTCGGTGGCAGGGGTGGGTCTTTCCATTCCGGGACCTGCCGCCGAAGTGCCCCGAAGACCCGTGGCGGGGGCCCCCTGCTGCCGAATTACCGCTGAAGAGGGACTCGCCACCGAAGTGCAGCCGGGTCTTTGGTGGTAATTCGGCAGCAGGGGGCCCCTGCCGCGGGTCTTTGGGACACTTCGGTGGAGGGTCCCGGAACGGAAGGGCCCCCCCGCTGCTGAATTACCACTGAAGACCCGGCTGCACTTAGGCAGTGGGTCCCGCTTTGGTGGTAATTCTGAAGCGGGGGTCCTTCTGCCCTGGAGCGGACGGATCCCTCGCCGGCAAAGACAGGGAGCGGAAGAAGCACCAGGGGTCCAGAACCCACGAGAGTTTTCCGGGGCCCCCGGAGCGAGTGAAGGACCCCGCTCCAGGGGCCCCAAAACACACTCTTGGGGACCTGGGGCAAATTGCCCCTCTTACCCCCTCTCTGGGCGGCCCTGGGGGAAGGGATGGGAGTGTTAAGCTGAACTACACAAAGTGGATTTTTCACTTGAAACCAAGACACTTTTTAATTAGGGATTTTTAGGGTCAGTGGAACTTACACATAAATATAATAAAAAGTGCTGCTCCTATGAATGATAATAGAAAGAAAAGCGCTCTCAAATAACACTATAGGACTAGAAATTCTGAGCTACGGAATGGGCACCTTTCTTTGTCAAAAGATTACTTCATGGAAAGAAAACTGGCTGTTGATTTTTGGACTACATGAATAAAGAGAAATGACCTTGTATTTAAGAGTGAAGATTTAATATAGGTTTTCAAAAGTAACTAATGATTTTGGGTACATTGAATGTGAAGTGGCACCCATCTTGAGACACCTTCAAGGGATAAGATTTTCAGAGGGCATGTGCTCTGCCCTTTCTAAAAATTAGGGCCTGTTAAAATATCTCTGCTGGGACATCCACTACCACTGGCCGCTTCTGACAATCTTCTCCTATATTGAATTTAATTTATTTATGTTCCTAAAGGGCCAATATGAAGAGGTGGAAGACACACAGAAATTAAAAGAAAAAACCAGTTATAGCACATATAGAAAACCTGGAAATTTGCAAATATAAAGCTTGTTATCTCTATCTGTGCAAAAGGAAAAAAAATTGCTAAATCTTTCTGGATAAAATCCACCTGTTTTGAGAGGTCTTTGAACCACTTAAGTGCCTTGTAGGTCCTGTTTTGAGGATTTAATTGGGACTTAAGTAGCGCGCAGGCCTTGTGCTGGTTCTCTGCCTGAGGAAGTGGGGAGGATTTCACCCTCTAAGACTTGCAACTTCCTATGATTTTTTCAGTTTCATTGTCTAAACTTTGCCAGTTTTCAGTAGTCTTACCCAGCTCTAGTTATAACTAGTGGTTGGCTGGAAGCAAAACTCCAGATCCAAATACCCCTGAAATTTAGGACAAGTGGGGAGGTGAACTGGATCTCAAATTCACAGTAGGTGTTTATCTCTATAAGGGGCCAATCCAAAATCCCAGATCCAACACTCTTATACTTCGGAGAGTTTAAAATCACAGTGTGAATGGTGCAGCTTGGTATCATCTTTAATTATAAAACACAGAGTCCAGTCATATAGAGAAAAGAAAGACTTACCTAGCATGGCGCTGGTTTTAATGTGTTCTACCATATAATGACACTAGTACATTCAGGAGATAGTTAGCTTAACTTACCTTTAGTGATCTCACGCATTTTCAATCTGGCACCGCTCTCTTGTAGCAGTGATGTATTTCTCATACTTAATAACTCAGTCTCATTTGCTAATCCCTCCTTCGGAAGGGATTTGGGCAGAAAACAAAAAGGTATTCCAGCGAGCAGACTTACTGATCCACAAATCAGAATGCCCAGCCACCATGCGCCAACCCAACGGGCATCAGTAAGTGTTATAGTCACCTCTTCTAAAAATAAATGGACACGCATCTGATTAACTCTGAGTTAGCTTTCCCTATGGTCATTGGTTGTGCTGGTTACTTCTCATATTTAAGATAAAATAAAACTGTTTGTTTGAAAGATTCAAATTATCTCTTTGAATGAGGCTTGTGGAGGTTACCAGTATCTCTCTCTTATGCAAAGAATTTATCTATCAAATCTGGGTGTTTTATATTGAATACATTTTTCTTCACTGTTAAACTATCTCAGATTACAAAATAATTTAGCAAATTATATGTTTGACAGATTCTTTCACTCATGTTTGAATTCAGGTGATTTTGTTGAACTGAACAACATATGATATCCCATCAGAAAACTATTTCTAGCAAACTGGCATAAAACCACAAGGGCAGTTGATGCTGAGATATACGCAAATCATCCTTGTTGATTAATACATACAGATTTTATTTATATATATTAGTTCATTACCTATATCTGTGAATCCCAGATCCACATACAGCTGTGCACAATATGATCCCAACATGAAACCAAGAAAAGGACCTATCACAGTTGCTACCTGTAGGCACCCTAAAATTGGGGAAAGGGGAAAAATACACAAAATTAGAAACCATCGAGAGTTACTTTGATGGAAAATAATTTTGCTTTTAGCCTAGTTCAATTGATTGGGCACATAGGAAGGGAGTGTTGTCTAGTGGTTAATGCAGTGGACTTTGAGTCAGAACTCCTGGGTCCTCTTCCCAGTTCTGTCGCTGACTTGCTTCTACTCTACTCCACGTTAAGGCCTCAGCTGTAGTATTGTGCCCAGTTCTGGGTGCCACATTTCAGGAAAGATGTGAACAAATTGGAGAAAGTCCAGAGAAAAGCAACAATAATGATGAAAGATCTAGAAAACCTGACATACAAGGAAAGATTGAAAAAACTGGGTTGGTTTACTCTGGAGAAGAAATGACTGAAGGGAAATATTTTTAAATACATAAAAGGTATGAAGAAAGTGAGAAATTCTTCTCATTAACCTCTAAGGAAAGGATGAGAAGTAATGGGTTTAAATTGCAGCAAGGAAGGTTTAGATTCGACATTAGGAAAAACTTCCTAACTGTCAGGGTAGTTAAGCACTGGAACAAATTTCCTAGGGAAGTTGTGGAGTCTCCATCATTGGAGGTTATTAAGAACACATCAGACAAGCACCTGTCAGAAGAGGTCTAGTTATTGCTTAGTCCTGTCTGGTGTGCAGGGGACTGGACCTAGATGATTTATTGAGGTCCCGGACAGTCCTACTCTTCTATGATTCTATGGGCACCCTAGCATATTTTGTTCTCTGGTTGACTCTTAGTATCAGGTCTGCTTACTTATAAATCTGAACTTCACTTGCTGTCCCTGTTCATCAATATTTTTTCATGGGCCTGAGTCTTTCCATTGATTTTAATGGGCTTTGGATCAAGCCCTCTGGTTTTTGTTTAGTCAAATATACCAACCAAGTAACTTTTTCACTAGAATATTTACAGAAAGTGAATGCTAAGGGGCACAAGGGTAAATCCCTGAACCCAGGCAGAGTTCCATTGATTTAAGTGGGGCTCCACCTACGTTCAGGGGTCTGCCCAGTTGATTCTCAATACAGGATCCCAGCCTACATGGATGCAAATACAATCAATGAACATTCAAATTCATTTAAACATTTGAACAAATAGTTGAATGACATTTTCTGGAGTGTGCACCCACCTCTAACTATAGGTAAATAAATAAATAAATAATGGTGCACTATTTACCGTGAAAAGCCAAAAAGGGTGGGTGGGGAGGATTTTATTTTTTTAAGCCAGCACACACAACATGACACAAGACTGAGCACTAGAAGATATACCTATGTAAAAAGGTGAATTTTCTGCTTTGGAAAAATCCTCCACATATGAAATGACTAACGGCATGATGGGAGTTTCACCAATGCCCCGTATTATGTTTCCTACCAACACAAACACCCACATCAAGGACCCAGACTTTTGTTCGCACTCTGTGAATAAAACAAGAAACCTGTATTAGTGGTGTCATAAACAGATAAGAAAAACTAATAGCACAGAAGTACTTTATATCTCTTTGACTGTAAAGGGTTAACAAGTTCAGTAAGCCTGGCTGTCACCTGACCAGAGGACCAATCAGAGGACAGAATACTTTAAATCTTGAGGGAGGGAAGTTTTTGTGCTGTGCTGTTAGTGTTTGGTTGTTGTTCACTCTGGGGGTTCAGAGGGATCAGACGTGCAACCAGGTTTCTCTCCAATCTCTCCAATACAGGATCTTATAAGTTCAGACTAGTGAGTACTAGGTAGATAAAGCGAGTTAGGCTTATGGTTGTTTTCTTTATTTGCAAATGTGTATTGGTTGGAAGAAGTTCAAATGTGTATTTGGCTGAAAGGAGTTCAGATTGGTATTTTGCTGAGAAGATTTTAATTTGTATTTGTATACTTAGGCTGGGAGGGTGTTCCCAGTGTCTATAGCTGAAAGACCCTGTACCTATTCCATTTTTTTTAAATTTACAAAGATAATTTTTACTGTTTTTTCTTTCTTTAATTAAAAGCTTTTCTTGTTTAAGAACCTGATTGTTTTTTTATTCTGGTGAGACCCCAGGGGACTGGGTCTGGATTCACCAGGGAATTCGTGGGGAGAAAGGAGGGAAGGGGGAGAGAGAGGCTGATTTCTCTCTGTGCCAGGATTACTTTCTCTCTCAGGAAGAGTCTGGGAGGGGGAAAAAGAAGGAGGGAGGAAGGTGAATTGTCCTCTCTGTTTAAAGGTTCAAGGAGTTTTGAATCACAGTGATCTTCCAGGGTAACCCAGGGAGGGGAAGTTTGGGAGAGGCAACGGTAGGAGAAAGGGTTTTCTTTCCTTGTGTTAAGATCCAGAGGGTCTGGGTCTTGGGGGTCCCCGGGCAAGGTTTTTGGGGGACCAGAGTGTACCAGGCACTGGAATTCCTGGTTGGTGGCAGCGCTACAAGTTCTAAGCTGGTAATTGAGCTTAGAGGAATTCATGCTGGTACCCCATCTTTTGGATGCTAAGGTTCAGAGTGGGGAATTATGCCATGACAAGTGGTTTTAATGTCACCTGGAAATGAAATATTTCCTACAAAGACAAATGAATATGAAAAGCCATCTAACCACTTAGGGTTTGGTAGCGCCTTATAGGCCCAGCCCACAGAATGGGGCAATGAGGAGTCGTACACAGTAACCCAGTCAGAGAACTGGGAAAGAGTTTGCCTCAGAGGCATTATGCCTGCTGCTACGTCACTTTATGGAGTGCAGCTTACCCCCTTAAAACCGTCAGTCAGCATTTTGGCAACTGCCTAGGCCAGTTCTTTGCCTCCTGTCCACCCTACTGGGCCATTGTCACTTTGAGGTCAGTAGCAGACAATGGTGCCTGCATTCTTGTGAGCACAAGATTCTGCAATTCTGCCTGACCTTTAGGTGAAGGTCCTTGCACCATGTTTTCCTCCTCCAAAATTGCTGTTTACCTGCATAAAGGCCTGGCAGAATTTGACTTCTAGGTAATTCATGGAATAGATGTGTATCCTTAAAATGACAGACAAACGCTTTTGTGAACCAAAAGTGAGAGATGATTGAAAAACAGCATTTCTGTCCCAAGGAACATAATGATATTTCACCATTTGTTTCCATCCTAAATGAGTACAAAATAGCAAAACTTTTCCTAAAATAAAAAAAGTTGTAGAAAATTTCAGTGTGGAAATGGTGCATTATATTTTGACATTTTTGATCAAAAAGAAACATTTTGACAGTTCCAAACCAAAACAAAACTGGTTCTAGTTTCCTCTTTCCTGATTCTTTCCTATGGGTACTGCTATCTGGCTACACAACATCTCCCATGGTCTCTCCCTGTGGCTTGCTATGCTCACTGTTTTGGGTTGAACTCCCTGAAATGAAGCATTTTTTTCAATATTCCTGATTGAAAATTTGCTGAAGATTATCTTTTCCTGCAGAAAATTGATTTTAAAAAAATCTCATTTTCCAATATGAAAATGTTTCACTTGAAATTTTTCTACCAGCACTCCTGAAAGCTTTTTTTCATTTTGAGACCTGACTTAAGGTTCCCAAAACTTATGCCACCATTAGGGCTACCATGAGACTACAGGGCTGAGCTAGCCCAAACTTCAACAACCTTGTCAGGAGATTCAGTTTACAGTTGTATAAAACCAATATTTTGTGTTATCACTTAAACTGAAAACTCAGGCTGAAAGTTCATACAGAGCTATGTAAATCTAACAAAGGACTGGGAATCAGGGACTTCTGGGTTTTATTCCTTACTTGCATACTGAGTTGCTGTATAACCTAGGCAGACTGTTTAACTTCTCTGCATATCATATTCTACCTTCATAAAATGAGGCAAACAATTCTCTAAATCCTCAGATGAAAGGTGATATGTAACACAAAGTGTGGTTGTTATATAGCATGTAGAGGGGTGAAAACATTATTTAAGTAGCAGGCAATACTTTAATTTTTCTTTAAGTTCCAGAACAGTGATGCACAGCCATGAAAAGCTTGAAGGCCATGTTCTTCATTAAACTGAGCCATAAAGAACCACCTAATTATGACATCCTGTCTTCATATTGAAAAGTTTGCAAAATAATATTACATCACCATGATACACCTTTATCATAGACTGATGGAACACAATGGCCAAAATATAACAACTTAGTGGCAGAATGCTATATCATGAGTATTTCATCTGCAGTGCCATTTGATAACAATATCATTAATTGACATTAACACGGCACTGGCAAGGTACTTGCCTGTTTCAAGCAATAAAATAAGCTACAGACCCTAGTTTATACCACCTAGTTTCTCCCTCATCACACATACCATCTACTGAAAGGGAGTAGATCCTATTTCTCCTCTCTGCTCCTACTCCTCCTTTTCTCCGCTGCTTGATACAACAAGGTGGGATTCTTATATCTCTTACCCATTTTCCCAGCACTCGCAATGCTGCCTTGTGCGTGCGAGGTAGCCTGGAGAGTGTTTCCAAAATCTGTGTTCTGTTAGCTTTTCCCACACTCTGGCAATGAAAGGAGGCCCACCCATTCCTGTGAACACTGTAAGACCTGCAAGTAGAATCATGAATGTCTCTAGGGCCACAGACTATTACACTGCCCTAAAGAAAAAGACTAAGGTGAGGAAACTGCCTGAACTCTGCAGCTTTTATACCTAACCTTGAGGCCTTGAAAAAGCATTAATGAAACACATCCAATCTATTCAAATCATACAAAAGTAATTAAGCAAAAAAGGAGCAGTAGACATAGAAAGAGACTCACCTGCTGATTGTTTCTCCATATGTGTGGAGGACTGGCTTTGATTTATGAGACACATGGACATGCTTGATGAAGAATTCTCTAATGGTGAAAGGGCAGTTTCATACTGATACCTGTTTGAGCCAAAGTAAAATTAAGAGAGAATATATCAGATCCAGCTCATAAAGCTGTTCTCTTGTATTGAAGCTGTTTAGAAAAGGAATGAGCAAACATAATAAGAACCAAAACTGCATCAAAAGTTCATTGAATGTTCCATTCATTAACCAAAAGTCATCTCTGGAATAAAGAAACTGTCATACTGGATCAGATGTGTGGTCTATCCAGTCCAGTATTCAGTTTCTGACAGAATCCAGTATCAGATGTTTCAGATGAAAATGAAAGAAACCCCATAATAGAAACCTATATATTCTATATGTGCTTCAGCCAGAGAGCTGGGACTTGGAAAATCCATGCAGCAAAGAGTTGAATCAATCAAGGTCAGAGGAGATGAAGCCATGAAAAAGGATTTTGTAGAGGGGGATACAAGTCAGTGATGTACATGTGTGATATTACTTGAGGTCATTGTAGGTGTCATTACAAACATAGGAGATACAGGAGAAAGAGAGTTTAGGGCCAAGGAAATATAATAAGGTATACTAATAATACTACTATGTTATCCTAATATAATAGTAATAAAGAGCAATGCAACTTGGAGCTGCATATGCTGAGACATTACAGAGCAGGGAGGTAATCATCCATGGTGACAGGTGCCCATTTGGATCAGTAGACGAAACAAAATGGAAGAACATAGGTTGCCCCATAGGCGCCGACTCCATGGGTGCTCCAGTGCTCAGCACCCACCTGCCACAGCTGTTTGGTGGTGCCACTGATCAGCTGTTTGGTGGCTGGGGGGGGCGGAAAGCAGCGAACAGGCTTTGGGGGAGGGGTTGAAGGGGTCAGGAAGAGGCGGAGTGAGGGTGGATCCTCAGGAGAGGGGCAGAGTGGGGGTGCGAAGAGGCAGGGCAGGGCCTCGGGAGGGAGCAGGGTGGGGGAGGGGCCTTGGGGCAGAGCAAGGGTGGAGCAACCCCGAGAAAAAATAAAAGTCAGCACCTATGGGTTGCCCAGTAAAGATGTGAATCTCCCAACCATTAATCTGTGTTTAGGAGGTAGTTGTTAACTTCTGAAGCTCTTGAAAAAAAAAAAAGAAGAAAAGAAAAGAAAAAAAAGGACCAGATTCTGATACCCTGATTCATGCTGAGCGTACTTTACTCTACAAGTGGTCCTACTGAATAAAGTATTACTCAAGGGGAGTAAGGATACCACAATCTGGTCCACCATTAGCTAAATACTCACCGTTCCATGAGAAAGTGAGGTAGTGATATCACAAGACAGGCAAAAGACATAACTGTGCACCCCAAAGCAATTAGTCTTGGTCTATGAAATTTTGCACCAAAGTAACTCACAAATGCTATCACCAACAAGTTTCCTGCAGAAAGAAGAGCATGGTTCATTTTCACGTTTACATGCCAAGTTACCCTATCTGGGTGTTACTGTACTAGCAAGGGGATTGGCTAGATGATTAAATAAGATTTTTCCATCTATGACGTCTGTATTTTTTGCGTAAAGGGTTAGGCCAACTAGGAAATATTCTGATAATAGAATGTTAAATAAAATAGAAATCATAACTAAAGAGGAGAATATCAACTGAGGCTGTCAGAAGAAGAAAACAATCACCTGCATACTAAATTACTGCCGTCAGTGCAGTTTCAGAGAAATGTAAATTACAAGTTAATGGAGAAAACAGATGAATACAGAAATCCATGTGAATTAGAGCTGGGTGAAATTTATTCAGCAAATAAAAATTTGCCAAAAAATGCCTTTTTGAGGGCACTGGCAGTATTTTAAAATTTGGGTCTAATTGAGTTATTAATTTCAGCTGAAAAACAATTGAAAACAAACATTTTGAAATGTCAAAAGACTATCCTGGGTGGATTTGTATGTCCCTCACAGGTCCCTCCCTCCAAGGGCTCCATTCTGAGCTGCCTTATGGGACTGCTTGCAGAGTGGGCAGATAGGGGAGAGAAGTGGAAGGATCCTTGGCTCCATCCCCCACCACTGCATCGGCCAGCATCAATGAGCCGGCATTCCAGGAGAAATAATCTGTGCCAGTTATGGGGCTAATGCAGATTCCTTCCTCCCGAAGCAAGGGGTAGTCAGGACCTACACTGTAAAGCACACCCTTTTAGAGTCAAAGTCCAGTTCCTGGTCTGCTCCTGTAGCAGCTCAGCTACCTAGTGCCCTTTGCTCGAGGCTTGTGCCAAAGCCACACATGAGCCCTATGTTTGGCCTTAATCGATCTCACTGGGCTCAGTAATAGCAAAGCTGAGAACTTTTCGTACAATATCACAGGTCTGATCCTTTTCTTTTCTTTTTTTTAAGACTCTTTTTGGATCTCATTTTGTCCCCACACACCTAGAATCCCAGCTTTTAAAAGATCATATTGAATCCAGGTGCTGCAGAACACAAGCTGCCCTGAGTAATGGATGGCCCATAGCTACACTACCCAAGAAACAGACCAGGGAGGAAATTGTGACACTCAGACGGATTCCTCCTTGCTTTGGGGCAAAATAATCTGCTGTAAATCTATACCTGTTGTGGTGGCAGGGGTGGCTCTAGCTTTTTTGCCACCCCAAGCATGGCAGTCAGGCAGCCTTTGGCGGTGCGCCTGCGGGAGATCCCCGGTCCCGTGGATTCGGCGTATCTGCTGCCGAATTGCCGCTGAATCTGGGACTGACGGACCTCCCGCAGGCAAGTCACCGAAGGCTGCTTGACTGCCGCCCTCGCAGAGACCGGCAGGGCTCCCCCTGCGGCTTGCCGCACCCCAGGCACACACTTGGAGTGCTAGTGCCTGAAGCCACTGCTGTGTGGAGGCAGGGGTCTGTCTGTCCCCTCTCCCTGCTCTCTCACTCCCCACTTACTGTTATGGGAGATGGAGTATTGGCCCCAATGGGGGCTACGCTCCCCTAACCCTATGATCTATGAGGCAGGTAGCCAGAAACAGGAGTCAGGAGGGTGTCACAATTCCAGGGGACAATCTTGCTCTTAAGCATTAAAGTGTATATAGTTGTTTTCTGAAAAGTGACCAGAAAAATAGCATCTTCTTTCTCAATGGATCTGCTCCCTGTCTGTTCAGAGTCAAATCTCCAAACTTTAGTTACAAAAGTATGGTTTTACAGCTTTTTACTCCTTTGAGATCTGCCCACCTGTAAAACGAAGATAAAAATACTTATCCATGTAAAGAATTTTGAGATCTACTGATGAACAGTGCCGTACAAATGTTAAATAGTATCTTTGGTGTTAAACTGGACGTTCTATTGGCAAACTATAACAGTCAGGGGCTCTTTGGCAGCTCTTAAGCAGATCCAGGAGCTAGTCGAATCACAGTTTACATCTGCATTCCCTTTGTCACATAAATAGTCCGATTGATTTCAATGGGCCTAAATACACGAGTCACAGTTTATAGAATCTGGTCACAGACACATCTACAGGTCACACAACGGCTGCAAAACCAGACAAACTTATGAAAAAAGGGAAGAGCTGAAACAGCCCCTCACCCAAGCTGTGGAAAAATACTGTTTTGTCAAAGAATATTAAAATAAAGGATTACCAATTTCAAAGCTTCCATTAATAATGCCCACCAGAGAGGCTGGAATATTAAATCTTCTCTCTATCTGTGTGAGCATGCTATTCATGTAAGCCCCAGACATAGTTTTAGCTAGATATGCAAGTGATGATGCCAGCAGAAATATCTGGGAGAGGAAGAGAAGAATACATGCACAAATTAACAAAAGTATGGCTATTTAGTCATACTTCATAGCTACTTTTCCCAACAACGTTGTGTTTCCAGTGAAAGCTAATACTTAGTACTGGAGTTCTGAACTAAATACAAATTCAACTCCATACCCTTTATCTGCTGTACTTGTGCATAGTGTTTGACTTCAGCGGGACTACATGCGTGAATAAGGAGAGCAGGATTTTTATCTTCCAGCTATTCACATATATCAGTGTTATCATTGCTGTTCATCCTTCTGAACCCTCGGATCCCCGTTCTTCGCCAGACACTACTTAACATGGAGTTCTATAGCCAAGGATGTGTTTGAGGTTCATTTTTAGAAAATATAGGTGCTCAGTAATTTCCCCATTGAGCAGATGTCTGTTGCAAGAGCGCCATCTGTGGGACTGAATAACATATGCACCAAAGGAAAAAGAACCCCAACCAAGTTAGTGACCAGAAAGGCCTTTGGCTTTACTTGTGTGGGACATCAGTTACTCGCAGGAGCGGTCCCATTGGCTTTGAGAGGACTACTTGTGTGAGCATCTACTCTCCCAGGTGAGCAGGGTTCACAATCTGGCCCAACATTAGTAAATTTAAAATATTAATGGTAAATAATGAGATGTCCTTTTTTCAAGTATTATTTAGTACTTGACAAGAGATGATTTAAATACAAATGCACTCATTTGCTGAGTGATGCCTTTACATCTGGGGGTATTATTTAGTAAACATGAAATAAAAATGATAATATTTTTCAGTAACTTAACAATCATTTTTAAGCATAGGAAACGCCAGTAACAAACAACGATTGTGAAATATTAATACAAAATGAAGCCTCTAAGCTTCTTTTTTTAAAAAAAAACTGGCACAATTCAGTATATTCAAAACGAAATATTAGCTCATGGCAAGTATTTTTGACTCCATATCTGACATGTCACCTTTAGTGGTTTCCAGAAATGGGGTGTCTATAGCAGAATCCTTTAGCAGTTTCCAGAAATGGGGTGTCTATAGCAGAGGAAGAGAAATCCCCTCAGTCTCTCCTTCAGTTTGGAGGGGAGTTTTAACAAGGAGCTTTCAAGTGCGCCCTCCAGGACATCACAGAGCTTAAGGTGATGTACATTAAACAACATTTTAAAATAAACTATGTTTGAACTTTATGGTTAACTGTGAGCTTTAAAAATAATCAGTGCTTGTTACCTTTGTACCTACAATTCCATTGGTTTATAACTTTTAACCTAGAGGCAAGCAGCTATAACAACTGTTGTATAAGTAAATAAAGTAATTAAAAGATCACCTTAAGCTTGGAAATATAGCAGAATTTCTCAGTTGCAGCTGGTTTCTTAGTTTCTTTCATGTTGCTTTTTTAAGGTGGCTCTGGATGTTTGCTTGTGAAAATTTCTAATGAGGCTACTATCATATAAAAGAAAGTAAAGAAACCATAGTAAAGGAATACTTTCAAAAATACAACAGAATCCTTCTGAGATTCAATAATATCACTAAACTGGAGTAGTTTCCATTCAAAATAGTGAGCACAATTAAATACATAAATAAGAAATTAGGCCATTATGGAAATGAATTATAAACTTTTCTAATTTAGAAATTTTGAGACATGAAACTCAAAACTCGAAGGTGCTGACCACCTCTTATGGGATAATAACCACCAATGGTGATTAAAGGCACACAGGTGCCCTAGCAGGATCAGGCCCTTGGCTGATGGTCTCTGCGGCTCATTTGTGAAATGATCATGTGCATATTAGAGAAGGAAGATTGGCTACCAGCATAAAGCCATAATCTGTGTCCACGCATTCTGATATCTTGTCTCCAATAATAGCCAGTACAAGAGGCTTCGGAAGAAGGAGCAAAAACCTATTATGGACAATTATATACTAACCTGTTCATACAGGATGTTCCTTCCCAACAACCGTCAATGAGTGGTTAAGGTATACCTTGAAGCACGAAGGTTTCTATCCATCACGATATTTTTTATCCTATCTAATGTAGCTATGCATGTTCTTTTAGCCATATCAATGTCATCTAGTCTTATTCTGAATGCTGTTATGGCCCCAATCCAACTTCCACTTAAGTCAATGGAAGCTTTTCTATTCAGTTTAATGGAAGCTAGATTGGGACCTAATCTCTTGGTTTCAAGTTGTAGGAGGGGAAAAAAACAAAAAACTCTGGATTGGCCTAAAATATTGAACTGAACTGAACCAGAAACAGTTTTCCCATACACATTTTGGTAATTATTACACACTACTTGATTTGTTTGCTCAAAGATCCTCCTACCTTTACTTATTCTTCCTGGTATTTTAGTAGATCTAGTAGCTCTGCTAAACCAGCAGCTTCTTCAAATCTCATGCATTCTGGGACTTCTCCAAGATATGAGAGGAGAAAGGGCAAAACATTCTGGCGCACCACTGACCTGGAAAAGCCCCTGAGTGTTTGAGATTTAACTACAGCAGGAAGCCAGAGTGAAGCAGAGAAAATGCCTGAATTGAAGGAATTTACCTTTAATGATTGTTGTCAAAGATCGCCTTCCTCTGCAAGAGTCACGGGTCACTTGTAGGTTTATACTAGTGTAAATGGTGGATTCTCTGTAACTTGAAGTCTTGAAATCATGAACTTCAGTAACTCAGCCAGAGGTTAGGGGTCTATTACAGGAGTGGGTGGGTGCAGTTCCGTGGTCTGAAATGTGCACGAGGCCAGACTAGACAATCACAATGATCCCTTCTGGCCTTAAAGGGCTCCATTAACTCAAGTTATATAATACAGTTACCTGCTGGCTGTAAGGGAGGGAATGTGAACAATTTAAGAGTGAGCTAGAGCTCAGCCAGGCCCTAACTTATGTAAGGCCAGCAGCAGGGGGTGGGATAGAACCTGCATCCTCTGCAGCTTAGTGCATGAGCCTCTACTGCATGAGCTAAAAGCTATACGACTGTTAGCTAAGACTGTAGAGCACACTCATTAACCTCTTTCTAAATCAGGGGTGCGCAAACTATGGCCCACAAGCCACATCCAGACCATCAGACCATTTAATCTGATCCTCAGCTCCAGCCAGGGAGCAGGGTTGGGTACTTGCCCTACTCTGCATTGCTCCCAGGAAGCAGCCGTCATGACTCCTGTGTAGTACACGGAAGTGTGGCCAGGCGGCTCTGTGTGCTGCCCTGTCTGCGGGTGCCACCTTCACAGCTCCCATTGGCCATAGTTCCCTGCAGGGGTGGTGCCTGTGGATGGGGCACCCCTGAGCCCACCCTGCCCCAATCCCCTGCCACAACCTTGATTCCCCCTCCCATCCTTGATCCCAGCCCAGAGCCCCCTCTTGTACTCCAAGCCCCTCATCCCCAGTCACACCCTAGAGCCTGCACCCCCAGTCAGAGAACTCACACACACCCTGCGCCCCAACAGCTTGCTCCATCACTGATCCCCCTCCCACCCTCTGAACCCATTGGCTGGGACCAATGGGTTCAGAGGGTGGGAGGGGGATCAGTGATGGAGCAAGCTGTTGGGGTGCAGGGTGTGTGTAAGTTCTCTGACAGGGGATTGGCGCAGGGTGTGTGTGAGTTCTCTGGCAGGGGATTGGCGCAGGGTGTGTGTGAGTTCTCTGGCAGGGGATTGGGGCAGGGTGGGCTCAGGGGTGCCCCATCCACAGGCACCACCCCTGCAGGGAACTGTGGCCAATGGGAGCTGTTAAGGTGGCACCTGCAGACAGGGCAGCACACAGAGTGCCTGGCCACACTTCCGTGTACTACACAGGAGTCATGACGGCTGCTTCCTGGGAGCAATGCGGAGTGGGGCAAGTACCCAACCCCGCTCCCTGGCTGGAGCTGAGGATCAGCTTCTTCACCCCAAACCCCTCATTCCCAGCCCCACCCCAGAGCCCACACTCCCAGTCAGAGCCGCTCACATCCCTCCCCCAAATCCCAACCCCCTGCCCCAGCCCTGATCCCCCTCCCACCCTCTGAACCCCTTGGTCCCAGCCTGGAACCCCCTCCTGCACCCTAAACCCCTCATCCTCAGCCCTACCCCAGAGCGTTCACCTCCCCCCCCACACCGCAACCCAGAACCCCCTCCCGCATCCTGAACTCCTCATTTCTAGCCCCACCCCAGAGTCCGCATCTCCAGTCAGAGCCCGCACCCCCTCCCACATCCCTACCTCCAATTTCATGAGCATTCATGGCCTGCCATACAATTTCTATACCACAATGTGGCCCTCAGGCTAAAACGTTTGCCCACCCCTGCTCTAAGTGGTCTCAGTGCCACTAGATGGAATAAAACACCACACCCAGGAGGTGTGTGAGTTACACTTACACCAGGAATGGATGTGGATTTATCAGTTCATCTCTTTCATCTCTTCTACTCTGCCTTACAATGTATTCTGGCTTTCCCATCTCACAGAACCAGCTCCTCACAACCTACTTCACCTTACTGATCACAACTAAAAAAAAGAAACATCCTCCAGTAGACCTAACAGTGGCATTCAACTGCTCTTTCACAGTCTCTCTCTTTAATCCCACAGGATTAATCTCATGGAACTGTAATTTCCACAGCAATGTTAATCCTTTCAAATGTATTTCTTCATTAACTTAATTCTTGGCCAATTTGCTAGCATTAACCCATATTACAGTCCAGCTTTCATCTCTTCATTTTCAGCCTTTAATGAAGCTGTGCAGTATTATAACATTCATTTAACTATTTGCATGAACTAATGTAAGTGCTCCAGCATTTTAGACCATTACTGTAGTAGAATAAATGCTGTTTGTTTTTTATTTTGTAAGGCAAACCTATCTACTTGTGAATTTTATTCCACTGCCAGGATTAAGTTGCAGAGAGACAAGGTGGGTAAGGTAAAGAAGAGCACTGTGTAGCTCAAAAGCTTGTCTCTTTCACCAACAGAACTTAGTAAAATAAAAGCTATTACCTCACCCACCTTGTGTCTCTAATATCCTGGACAAACATGGTTATAACAACAGTGCAAAGAACTAAATTCTGATTATTAGGCTGAACATTTATTTGCTAAGTTTGATCACGAGAAAATGTATGCCTTGTCTTATGCAGATTGTGCCACATACAGCATGCCATAGCATGGGTAGCAGTATGTAGGCAACAGCAGTCTCCCTGAGGCCACTATGCCCTTCCTCCCCAGATATTGGGTGGAGAAAAGGTAGTACGGGGCAGGTAATGAGTGGATCCTTCGTTCTGGCAACATGCCAACCAGTTCAGCTGCACTGGCATATATGAGGATTTACTCTGTGCTAGCTATGGGGTTGGCCCCTGCTGGAGCAGAAGAAAACCAGGAGACAGATTATGATTCAGAATCACAATCAGTTTTCTGGTCTTCTTTTGGGGCATCACAACGTACTGTCCTACATGTGGGGCAGTCTGTAAAATGGCAATTTTGCCCTTAACTAGTATTTATTACCTGCCTTTGAAGCACGACTGTTAATCGTTCTAATCTGTATTTTTTAAAAGTTATTTGTGTGAAGTTACTTTTAATCTGTTTTTGAGTGAAAGGGATGATCACCTGAAAGTCATAATTGTCATCCAGCCATATCATTTCCAGCAATATTCCTGAGACAAGGTGGAGGGTACAGTGGATAATAGTCCTAGCTTTCAAACATTTTTGTGGCTTCCTGTCCCAAATGCTTAGTCATATGCTGCTCAAGCAAACATAGACCTATAGAGATCTCTTGGTAGTTCCTTACCTACAGTCCATTATCAAAAGGCATTCAGTGACTTAAGTAACTAACCTAAAGTCTGAATTACAAATTTAACAATCAATGCACAACATGAAATCACCTTTGTGAACATGGGTGAATTGAAATTCACTTTTAAAGTCTAATGAATGATTGCCAAAAATTTTTCCTTCTATTTGTTCAGCTCTCATTGCAATCTCCTTGCTGTCTCAAAATGGCAAGACAACTTTGCCCTAAAAATGGCTGGTAGTGTGATAAACAGATTACTGCTTTCAGTCTAAAAGCTGTAAAGGTGATGTTAAACATTTAGTTTGAACAAATATTTAAGCATTTTTTAAAAATCAGGCTTGTGCTCTTTTTACCTTCTTTATGATGTATAAAGAAGTTAGGAAGAGGGAGGGAGGGGGCATCTGCTTGATTGTTACCTTAAAGTATCAGGAATACCAACTATGATTTTTCCTGTGTTTAGAGGAGGATGTGTTTACTGAGTGATCTTACACCTAAATTGAAGCCCTTAGGGTGCTAAATTTTAACAGAGATGTCCTTTATCCAAAATGTTAATTGGCCATTGAAGTTAAATAGGTGGTGACAAAACAAATAAATAAAGAGTTTTTGTTAACCTGACTAGAGATTTCTTCTTGTCTTGAATGCTCAAATTTCACTTTCCTGACTGTTGAATGACATCATTTCACTAGTTTTCCAGTTATTATAGTCTTCAGGGAAGACAAGACTTGAATTTCTAATGTAAAACCAAACAACAACTAAAACCTTAAGCAGAACACAAAATCTTTCAGGTCATCTTTATAAACCCAGTTTTGTTGTGTTTTATTTCTTTGCAGGACACCTTTAAGACTTCTCAGCTTTTTAGAGACATATCTTTGCAGTCAACTATCTGAGGTACTGAGCTTACCAATGCCAATACCTTAACCAGTTGGCACAACCATTTTGCATGGACAATGTGATGACTTTAAGTTAATCTTTTGTGTACAGAGGCAATTTCCTGGCAAAATAAACATAACTAAGAAATTCTTAAAAACCACTTAAAACTGCCAATCCTGTTTTAATAAAACCAATTCAAACTCTGCTAACCAAGTAAATTATATTGGAGAAAACAAATTTTAAGAGCATTTATGAGCAATTTTACAAGCATTATAACAAAAAATTTGTCATCTACTTACTGAACTTGCCAAGTCAACTACTTACTGAACTTGCCGAGTTGTCTGAAGAAGTGGTTGATATTATCCCTTCAAAAAAGAGACTTTACTCTTAATCCTAATTTGTTGAAAATTAACCCCAGTGCAGTAGCCAAAGTTCTGTTTTAGTCAAACATTTGCAATTTCAGATTTTAATTCAGCTTGATTTGATAGGAGCAATTTTCTGCTTAGGTTCACACTCTGGGCCTCTACACTGAGCTCAGATACGCCCATGTTGAAAATAATGGATTAATCAATGTATTTGAAGGGCCACAATTTAAGTTATTTATACAATAATTTATATTTCTGTGGATTCAGGTATCTTATTATTTTATCATCATTTTTATTACCATAACTTCTAGAGGCCACAATAGAAGTCAGAGCCCCACTGAGCGAGGCATTGTACAAACCTATAGTAAGAGACAATCCCTGCCCCAAAGCGGACATGTAAGCATGTAATGTAAGCAGGCAAAACAGACAGGGGATCAGAGAAAAACAGAGACAGGGAGAGATGAAGAGACTTGCCCAAGGTCACATAGCAGATCTGTAGCAGAGCCAATCCTACAAATTTTGTTCTGACAGTTACCATACAGCATGACATACTCATCTATGCGAGCACATACTGAAAGTGGAGTGTAGTTTGGCCAGTTTGGGGGGCTTTAGTTACTGTAACAAGAAGAGGGTATGTGATTTGTCCAGGAGGAACTGTGGTCTAGTAAATTAGGGATTAGATTGAGCATTAGGAGAGATGCATTCTAATTCTAGTTCTGACACAGTCTTCCTATATAACCTTGGGCAAGTCAACCAAATTTGTTTACCCTTATGTAAGATGGAGACACTGATATTTACCTGCCTCACAGTGTGTGCTACTAATTCATGTAAAGAGCCACATAAGTGCTAAGTGTTATTAAGGTCAGTGATGAAAGAACTCATGAATTCTTGGCCTCCAGCTGTGTGGTCAATCCACTAGAGCACATGGTGAGATTGTCTCTTTTCTCTCACCTGCCTTCAAGTCAAAAACTCATAAATGTGTATTTTAGAGAGAGTAGCTTTTTAGTTTCATAGATAGAGGGAAACAGTTTGCATGAAAATCTGTAGAAAATTTTCCAATATATGAAAATTTCACACAAAAGTTGTAATTTAATGAAAGCTACAGTTCTGCTTTCAAATTTACATTCATGGTGGCCTCCTATTTGCTGGTTGTGCTAAGAAAATTTGGTCAGTTTTCTTTTAGATTATTTAATTAAAAACAGAAACACTATTAACCCTTAGTTTTCTTGTGCAAAGTCTTCATGCTTACACATTATTTCCCTATAAGATGTAGAGTAGTATGTGTTGGAGATTGGTGCATTTTAAATGTCAACCCAATTTCTCAGTTACTATTTTGGAGAATTAAATATTAGCAATGTCAGAGTAATATAAAAACACAGAGATAATGGCCCATATGCTCTCTGCTGCCCACATATTGCATGCCGTGGAGTGAAGACAACACAGTTAAAAAGCCATGGGGGAGATGTGCTAAGGGAAAAAAATGGCTTGGCAAAATTCTTCTCTGTCTCCATGTAGCCATCTCTCCTTTTTCTGAAAGGTGGGCAGGCCAGGGTGGTGAAGGAATAGTGTGCTTTCTGCCAAAACTGCAGCTCTTCCACTGGAAAAGTCAGCAACACTTGAATGCAGCCTGAGGCTTAAAGTCACTTCTCTGGTACTAGGGATGCTGTGTATAACAACCCCCTGTGCACGGATCTACCCCCTTCCATGTAGAAGAGAGACTCAGCTGCCCATGCAGCATTGCCACCCGCCATCCACACTGAATGCATTTGGAACGTTCCCTCCAGAGACGTCAATCATCTGACTGCAACAGTCCATCCATGCAAATCAGATTGCAGAAGCAAAGCCTAATTACCCTAATAAAGTTAATTTGGAGACAATGGGGATTGGGGGAAATAATCCAATAAATTAATTAATTATTAAATAATCCAATAATTAATTAATTAGAGCCCATGCCTTCAAACCAGTTTTTATTTATTCTTCATTTCATGTTTAGCAGACACTATTTTCATTGGTGCTAATCTCTTCCTCCGTATGCCTCTCTCTCCACACACACACACCCAACTATTGTGCTATTCTAACCATTAGCTAATTATAGGGCTATTTATTCTAAGCAATAGTCTGTACAATGGGTCAGAAAAGGCCATGTTTTCAAAAGTTTGTATTCAGTCATACTTATGCATAAGTGCAGCTGTCCATTTTAATGCACATGAACTTTTGAAATTATGCCCTACAACATGTTAGGCTTTGGAAAACAAGCAAACAAAACAGTAGCAGAAAAGCTCTGATCTTTGCTAAATAGACATGGATAAAATCTGAAGGAGAGCACCTTATTAGGTAATTTTTAAGGGCAACCCTTACTCAAATGAGGAGTCCTTTCTCACACACGTAATCCCATAAATTTCCACAGGATTATTTTCATGAAAAATTGCTGCTTAGCATGAGTACGACAGCAGACTCAGGCCCTAAATTATAAGGGAATTACAAGCAGTAGTGAGCAAAATAAATAAATCTATAAAAACTAGATAGCAGATACTTGACAATTTCCCTTAAAATGCTTATTTCCTTATCACAGAAAAACAATCTAGGCATCAGTTTAAGTAATTTATGGCATGCGCCTACAGTAGTTATGGTTCCATGCCCCCAGTTTAGAGAGCTCTGCTTTTACACTGAGCATGTCATAAACAATCTGCATTTTAGAATCTTAAAACAAATAATTGCCGTCTTTTCTGTTTACAAAAATACCAACATTTTCTATTTTAAAGACTAATGCATCTTCAGAAAGACGTCAAATTAATGTATATTCTGGTTTACCTGAACTGAGATTTGACATTCAAATGCCTACATTTCCAGAGATTCAGATTGTTCATTATACAAGACCTGTTTCCGGTACACTTTGCTTAAACTTAATACTCCCAAACTCATTTTTAATTTGCCCTAATTTGGTCATCTTGCACAACTGTATTTTCAATGTACCCAAGGGGGTTCTGACTTCATGGAAGATTCATTTAGATTCTTTTGTTCTATTTTTCTTAAGACATTATGAAGATAGAAAAACCACACTGAAGATAAGGCAACTTGAGGCTATTGTTTGCAGGTGAAGAAGGGCTGCTCTCCTTAACTTTGCTCCATGATTCTGGGGATAGGGAATTCCAGACTTTCTGACCTTTGGATGGAGAAGGACTAAATTTTCACAAGCCTCTGCACTTCTTCATTTTGGCCTGAGCCGGGTTCTAGACATACCACAAGCCTATTTTCATTATCATTGACTTGGGCAAACCAGAAACTGCCAAAAATCTTGATAGAAAACGAGGTCGTGACATTTCCTCATCAATTTTTAGATCAAAGTGCTATTGAACAAGCATCTGAACTTTTGTGTGTTTGTCTAAACTTGAACCTCCAAATCTTTTGAGGTTCACAGATCACAAATCCATAAAGAAATGTATTTCAAAGGGCATTAGAAGCCCTTTGAGTCCTAGTGGGTGGGTTCCTTAGAAATACTTAAAATACACGGATTAGACTGGATTGATTTAAAGAAATTACAGTGCACTCCAAAAATGCTTTTATTAATAATTATTATTATTTGTTTGGCACTGAACATATGTTTAACACTCTTCAATATACAAAATAGAGATGGCCCCTGTTGTGAAGAATTTCCAATCTATGGTTTGCAGGATGCATTAAAATAATAAGTTTTGAGGAGAAACTATGCACCCCTTGCTCAGATAACTCTCCTGTTGAAGTCAATGGGAATTTGTTTGAGTAGAATCTAGGACTGGAAGGGACCTTGAGAGGTCATCTAGTCCAGTCCCCTGCACTCATGGCAGGGCTAAGTATTATCTAGACCATCCCTGATAGGTATTTGTCTAACCTGCTCTTAAAAATCTCCAGTGATGAGTAGGAAATGCAGAATTTAACCCCAAGTCTCCATCTTATATTTCAGTCAAGGAAACCTATTGGTACTAATCTAAAAGCTGGGAAATATTTTATATAGCCATGGGTGAACTTCAGAAGATTCAGGGGCCAATCCTGGCTGAGACTTGGGATATTAAATACCTTTCTGATAGCATATAAAGACCACAAAGGCCTTTCCTCCAAGCCAAGAGCAGTGTAGAGCACACAAGCAGTGCAGAGGCACTCTCCACACAGAGAATGTGCTAGAGTGGAACTGGCAGGGAAAGAAGAAGCATCCACACTAGAGCTGAGCATTACTGAGATTGTGGGTGTCATAACCTATTCCCAGATTTGGACCTTAGCGTCCAAAATATGGGGGTTAGCATGAAAACCTCCAAGCTTAGTTACCAGCTTGGACCTGGTAAAGCTGCCACCACCCAAAAAATTAGAGTGTTTTGGGGCACTCTGGTCCCCCCAACAATCTTCCCTGGGGACCCCAAGACCCAAATTCCTTGAGTCTCACAACAAAGGGGAATAAACCATTTCCCTTCCCCCTCCTCCTTCCAGGTGTTCCCTCCCTGGGTTCCTGGAGAGATACACCGAAGCAAGCTCCATGAATCTAAACAGAGGGACTCCACCCTCCCTATTTCCAGTCCTGGAAATAGGTACCGAGAGAGAGAGAGCCAAGCTCCCCCTCCCACCCCCTCCTTCACCCAGAGGGAGTGCAAAGTCAGGCTAGTAAATCTAACACACAGAGATTTCCCCTTGACTTCTTCCTCCCACCAATTCCCTGGAGTTCCCCACTAAAGAAAAACTCCAACAGGTCTTAAAAAGAAAGCTTTATATAAAAAGAAAGAAAAAATACATAAAAATGGTCTCTCTGTATTAAGGTGACAAATACAGGGTCAACTGCTTAAAAGAAATATGAATAAACAGCCTTGTCCACAAAGAATACAATTTAACACATTCCAGCAACTACACACATGTAAATACAAAAAAACAAACCTATGGTCTTCCTATCTTTGTACTTACAACTTGGAAATAGAAGATTAGAAAGCAGGAGACAGAAAAAATCCTTCCCATAGCCGAGAGGGACAGACAGAAGAACAGAACAAAGGACTCACACACAAACTTCCCTCCACCCAGATTTGAAAAAGTCTTGTTTCCTGATTGGTCCTCTGGTCAGGTGTTTCAGGTTACTCCTTTCCAGGTAAAAGAACATTAACCCTTAGCTATCTATTTATGACAGTGGGCCATAAGCAGCGGGTATAAGAGGCCAAAGGAAGCTAAGCCTCCCCAAACAGCCAGCGTGCTGCCTTTGGAGCATGCTGCCACTGAAAGAGTGGGCACCCCAGTGAGCTGTGGCCTGGCCCATGCTCTGCCCTGCGGCTCCCATGCATCCTCTTTCCCCAAGGCTTTGCCTCTTCCCATCCCCACTCCACCCACGAGGGTCTCCTGCAAGAGGGTGAAGAAGTGCATGTGAGCGGTGAGTGGCCGGCTAGCTGGCAGTGGGGGGCTAGGGAAGAGGGCAAAGAGGTGCAAGCGATGAAGGGGGGATGGGGAAGGGGGCAAATAGGTGGACAAGTAGTGAGCGGCCGGTGGGGCGGGGGCTGGAGGAGTGGGCGAAGAGGTATAAGTGGCAGCCGAGTGGTCCTTGAGGAGAGACCGGGGGTGGCATGTGATCAGGGTTTCAGGGGGATGAGGCTCAGGGGGGACGGGCTTTGGGGCAGGGCCACGGTCCGGGTGCGCACAGCCTCCCCAAATAGAGAAGTCACATGCCACCGATGTTGTGGGCTGCCCTAGGGTGTAGTGAAGTCCATATGCATGCTGAGTAAGGCAGCTGTAAATTATAGTAGCCTCCATGTCAGGTGCCTGCTGACCTAGAATCCGAGTGACACTCAAGTGGCTTAAAGCCATCCCTCCTTCTGTGCTGCATATCCTGTGAGCCACAGCACAGGCTACGTCTACACTACAGCATAAAATCGAAATTACTAAAACCGGTTTTATAAAACCGATATTATAAAATCGATTTTATGCGTCCACACTAGGGCACATTAATTGGGTGGTGTGCGTCCATGGTCCTAGGCTACCATCGATTTCCAGAGCGGTGCACTCTGGGTAGCTACATTAAAGGAATGAGACCAATAACTTCGATTTCCGTCCACACTAACCCTAAATCTATATAGTAATATCAATTTTAGGGTTACTCCTCTCGTTGGAGAGGAGTACAGAAATCGATTTTAAGAGCCCTTAAAATCAATTTAAAGTGCCTTGTAGTGTGGATGGGTACAGAGTTAAATCGATTTAACGCTGTTTAAATTGATTTAACTGTGTAGTGTGGACCAGGCCACAGAATCTGCCACTCAGAGTTCTGCTTTCATTTGGATAAGTACCCAAAGTGTGGCTGTATGTCTTTGCCTTTTGGGATGATCTGCAAGATCGGGCTGGGACTCACACAAAAACAATCTCTGTCAAGTAGTTTCCTATACATATGGCCCCTAATTGGGCTGGAAATAGGTATAGTGAAAAAAGTTGTTCTTGTGTTATTGGGGGTCTTTCTCTTCCAGGCCCAGTTAGAGCTAGGAAATACAGAGAGAGGATGAAAAATAATGAGATGTTAGGCAAGTTAACTGAAGTTTTTTCAACTAAAGCAGTGTTGGTTCAGGAAGTTGTCACAATAGTTTGAAACAAGAAGGTGAGATCTCACTGCACTGGGGAACTTTCAAGAACACTGCTTTCCCAAGCCAGGCAGAGGAGCCAAAGCTTCCCTCTGCATTTAGCAGAGGATGAGGAGCTGTGCTCTCCCCTAAACACATGCACACACTCTTACTTTAACCACTGAGTTCAGATTTTGAGTGTGAGGTTGCTTAGGGGACAGTCTATTCTTATCTGAAAGACTGCATTACCTACTGGTTAGAACATGGATTCAGGAGTTAGTGTGGCTCTGTTTCCAAGTCTGCCACTGACTGGCTGTCTGACTGTAGGCAAGCCACTTAAACTCCCCCTGCCTCAGTTTCTCCCTCTGTAAAATGGGAATAATACTAATTCAGCACATTCAGTTCAGATGAAAACTACTCTGACATAAGTACAAATGATTATTAACTATTATTTTATTTTAATTATTATCCCTGGTAATTTAGACTGAAGCCAAAGTCTATCAGAACACTACTTAGCGTAATAATTTCCATTATGTATTGTATTATCATTGTTTTCTAAATAAAACAGGTTGATGTCTTCCAGCCATGTGGTAAATTTACTAAGACATTCTGTTACACAAACTTCTATTTTTAAATGTTAGGAAACATAAAATGTTGTGGCTGTCAAAGCAGCTTTCCAAATTAATTGACTTATCGAAAAAAAATGGTGAATGGCCAAAGATGCAGTTTTGGGCAGGAAGATATTCTGCTGAAGATTCAAAGAAATTTGTTGTGTGTTCTGGTTTGTCAGTTTTCTGCTAACGAGGCATATTATATGGTGAACATCCTTTAACTTTTCATAAAGTAACAATGTGCTGAAGGTTGACTGGCAGTTCAAAAGCTTCAAAGTCTCTCCTGAGTCTTTCTCTCTGAAAAATGCCATTAAGTATGATTCATCAGTCAATGGTTTATATAACCTGAAAACATTTCACTTTCATTATCCATCAGGCCCCAGTTTTTTGGCTTATGATAGCACGCTTTGTGTGCACTGATATCATTATACATCTTGTTAATCTCCTGGTTAATAGAGAATGTTTAGGTAATATCCTCAAAATTTCTAAGTACATTTTTAAATACAGATTTCTTCTCGTATTGATGACTCCTGCCAGGTGTGAAACACCTTCATCTCCCAGTGGAAGCTACGCGGGATTTCGTGCTTTTGAAAATCATGACACCTATTTAAGAGCCTAAATATGGACTTAGTTTCTTAACTTTAGCTTCCAGTTTTTAAAATATTGGGCAATGTTTATAGGATCTCCAAAAACAGACATTTTTACTGATAAATGTTGAAGTTACACATTTTCTCTTTTAATACTGGAAATGAAAAGATTGAATTCGGATAGCATAGTGTATCTTAGACCTATCATAATAAAAATATCTGGCCTTTGTGCTCACACTTTACATAAATGCTCCATTTATAAATAGTTTATATAGGTGTTCTAATAACTGGTGAACCAGTTGTTATAGATTATTATAGAACCCAACAGGCCAATAAATGTCTTATAATCTTCTGCCACACCTACTGAGATGCTGATAAGCATCTATAACACAGGCTTATAAAATCTATTAATCTTCTATTAAGTCTGTGTAAACCATTTACAAATGGAACCTTAATATAAAGTGTAATCCATTTGTGCATTACCTTTCACCTCAAAACATCCCAAAGTTCTTGGCTTTCCCAGTCAAAACCACTGAAATGCTTGAACCAAGGAATCTGAATATGGTAGCTGTTTAACCATTCTCAGCAACTCAAGACCACAATTTAAGACTCTGATTCAGGAAAAGATTTAAGCATATGTTTATTCTATCCCTATTGAGGACAGGACTAAAGCAGGTGCTCAAGACCTGTTGAATTTAATGGCATATAAGCATGTTCTTAAAGTTAAGTGCTTTCTCCAATGCTTTCCTGAATTAGGGCCTATGATAGAAAGAATGCTGAGCTGTATCCAGTTGAAATTGTAGATGGAATGTAGGTAGGCAAACTGAAATTTGTCCAAGACATTGTTCTTGTGAAAAATGTTAGGGAATTTTCTGCAGCCCCTGAGGTTTCCCTGAAAATTCACATAGAAATACTGAAATGAGTGTAATGCTGCACAGAGAGTATTTAAAAACACCATAATAGAGACTCAAACTAAATGTATATCCCAGATTTAAAAAAAAAAGAAAAACAGTAATAGCATCAAAAATGTCACTATGGCTATCCAGCAGAATACGAGAGGTGGTTACAGGTAAAAAAGCATCTTTTAAAAATTGGAAGTCAAATACTACTGAGGAAAATAGAAAGGAGCATAGCTTCTGGCAAGTCAAGTGTCAAACTGTAATAAGTCAGGCTAAGAAAGAATCTGAAGAACAACTAACTAACGACACAAAAACTAATAGCAAAAAAAATATTATGCACATCAAAAGAAGGAAGCCTGCCAAACAGTCAATGGGGCCACTGTATGATCAAGGTATTAAAGGTGCTCTCAAGAAAGACAAGCCATAAGGGAGAAGCTAAATGAATTATTTCCATCATTCTTCACTACAGAGCATATGGGGAGATCACCACACCTAAGCCATTCTTGTAGGTGACAAATCTGAGGAACTGTCCCAAATTGAAGTGTCAACAGAGGAGGTTTTTGGAACAAATTGATATATTAAACAGTAATAAATCACCAGGACCAGATGGTATTCACCCAAGGGTGCTGAAGAAATTCAGATTTGAAATTGCAGAACTATGCTTAAATCAGCCTCCACACAAGATGACTGGAAGGTAGCTAATGTAATGCCAATTTTCTAAAAAGGCTCCAGAGGTGATCCTGACAATTTCAGACCAGTAAGCTTAACTTCAGAACCAGGCAAATTGTTTGAAACTATAGTAAAGAACAAAATTATCAGACACATTGATAAACACGATACGTTGGGGAAGAGTCAACATGGCTTTTGTAAAGGGAAATCATGCCTCACCAATCTATTAGAATTCTTAGAGAGAGTCAACAAGCATGTGGACAAGGTTGATGCAGTGGATATAGTGTAGTTGGACTTTCAGAATGCATTTGACAAGGTCCCACATTAAAGGCTGTTAAGCAAACTAAGCAGTCCTGGGATAAGAGGGAAGCTCTTCTCCTGGATCAATAACTGATTAATAGATAAGAAACAAAGGGCAGGAATAAATGGTCAGTTTTCACAATGGAGAGAAATAAATAGCGGGGTTCCCCCAGGGATCTGTACTGAGACCTGTGCAATTCAACATATTCATAAATGATCTGGAAAAGGCAGTGAACAGTGAGATGGCAAAGTTTGCAGACAATACAAAATTAGTCAACAAAGTTAGGTCCAGAGCTGCTGTTAAGAGTTGCAGTACAATCTCACAAAACTGGGTGATTGGGTAACAAAATAGCTGATGAAATTCAATGGTAGTAAGTGCAAAGTAATGCACATTCATAAAACAAATCCCATCTATGCATACAAAATGATGGGTTTTAAATTAGCTATTACCACTCAAGAAAGAGCTCTTGGAATCATCATGGATAGCTCTCTGAAAACATCCACTTAATGTGCAGCAACAGTCAAAAAAGAGGAACCATTAGGAAAGGGATAGATAATAAGACAGAAACTGTCATAATGTCACTATATAAAGCCATGGAAGCCCAGACCCTGAAGACTGCATATAGTTCTGGTCACCCCATCTCAAAAAAGAGCTATTAGAATTGGAAAAGGTGCAGAGAAGGGCAACAAAAATGATTAGGGGTATGGAACCATGTCCACATGAGAAGAGAATAAACAGACTGGGACTGTTTATCTTAAAAAAGAGGCAGCTAAGGGGGGATATGTTAGAGTTTATAAAATCACGAACAGTATGGAGAAAGTGAATAAGGAAGTGTTATTTACCTCTTCATGTAACACAAGGATCAGGTGTCACCCAATGAAATTAATAAGCAGCAATTTTAAAAACAAACAAAAGGAAGTACATTTTCACACAATGCACAATCAACCTGTGAAACTCATTGCCAGGGGATGTTGTGAAGTCCAAAAGTATAACTGTGTTCAAAAAAGAAATAGATGAGTTCATGGAGGATAGGTGCACCAATGGCAATTAGCCAAGATGATCAGGGATGCAACCCTATGATCTGGGCATCCCGAAACTCCAACTGCCAGAAGCTGAGACCGGATGGGGACAAGGGATGGATCACTCAAAAGTGACCTATTCTGTTCGTTCTCTCTGAAGCATCTGGCACTGGCCACTTCAGAAGATATGATACAGCCCTAGGTGGACCATGTTGGTCTGACCCAGTATGACCATTCTTCTGTTCTTATGACTATTCCACATTGGCTCTGGACTGTGAGATCTGGCAAGATTGCGGCCTGAGGTGGTACGGCTGCTAATCATATGCAAAATAATAGCATTTATTGTAAATTGCACTGCCATAGCTGTTAGCAGAGATCTGCTGAAATTTCCCAGTTAAATATGCCAATCTTCTAATGAATTTTTAATGACTTGTTAAATTAGAAGGACAATTTCTGTACTGATTCATGTAACTAGTGCTTTTTGAATTCCTTTCTCATCATCAGGTAGAACAAAAAGGTCAGGTTCTCTCCTCTCACATGCAATAACTTAAGTTTTAAATAACTTTTAAGGCAGCACCATTTCACTTCTCTTTAAAACACAATATGTAACCTACTCTGCACATGCTGACATACCATAGATAAGTTCATTTATGTTTCACGCCATTTGCCAACGTAAATCCACCTACGTAAGCTAGTGCACTGCACTTGCTCCTAGTGGAAAACTGTTATCAACATGACTGATTCTAAGTTCAACACAACTCTCCTTTTTAAACCGAAGGGAAAATGCCACTATTAATAGCAGAGCTGTCAAGACAGCATCATCTGTAAGACTAAGAGTGTTTTAAGACAAAGCTAGATTGTCACTCTCTCTGTAACTGGGGGGGGGGGGAGAGGAACTGATTGTTGAAAGTGAAGCAGTTTAAAAGAAAACTTAGCTAAAACTTAGTTGTGTAAAGTAGGAGTTGATATGGGGCAGTGGAGGTTTATTTAAAAAAAGCAAGCCCTTTTTGTTATGTTCTGAATGCTGGATTCCTCCCTGTTTGTTCCTTTTTCATTTGTGTTTCACTCGCCTTGAAATAGACATAGATAGAACTTGGGAGATTTCTAGTTTCACTGTAGCATCCTTAAAACAGAGGTATCTCTGCATAAAGCTAGGAGAAATTTTTTAGATAAACAACTTTTTCTTGCTGAAAAATGCAAATTTGGATTAACTGAAATATTGCCAAATTGCCAAAACTTGCTAAATTGTTTTGGTAGGAATAAAGAACAAAAAAACCCTGAACATTCTGAAAAAATGTGAAACGTTTTGTTTTGACATTTTTTAAATTAAATCATTTTGATTTTTTTTAAATTCAAAATGATTTTTTGTTTTAAAATTTACTTCAATTTTATTTTTAAAAAGGTTAAAAACTCAAAAAATGAAATATTTTGTTTCAGGTCAAACTAAATGATTTGTTTCACCCAAACTGATTTTTTTCCCTCCAATTTCAATTATATTGCCACACCTGTCACAGCAGTACTACTACTCCTCTCACTACCTTTCCTCCCCTTGCACGCGCATCACAAAAAGCTGCAAGAAGACTCAAAGCCTCTTAATACTAATATATAGCACACTTAGAAGCCCATCCTGTCACCTCCTCAGTGGATACTGAGAGCTGCTGGTAGTGGAACTGATGTGAAGGCTGAGCAGGATTTGGAGGGCTGTAGAAGGGGTGCACTCAAGCTGGGCAGGGAACACTAAACTCATTTCACAGAGGATTTCAAAATTACAATTTAGAACAAAACCCAGAAATTTCAAAATGTTCCATATAACAGAATTACAGTTCTCTGCCCAGCTCCACTGAAGCTCCAGCTCCAGGGCAGTCTGCATTGTGGGCTGGCCCACAGCCTGGGGACCCAGACTGCTAAGGAGCTGGGAGCCAGGGCTTCCAGGCTCCTAACTCCCTGATAGCCTGCCAGTTGTCCTGCTGAGGACCCAGGCTGACAACCTGGCAGGGACCGTGCAGGTTTCTGATGAAAACTTCTGTCTAAATCAAACCATATCAGAGAAACATTTGGTTTTGACAAATCAGCAAATTTTTATGAGAAAAGGTTTTGTTACAATGTGTCCGAACAGTTCAGTTGTGCATGGAGCTCAGCCCCACAGCAGCTCACTGCATACCAGTGTAACCCTTCTGCCCCTCTGAGTTGGCAGCAGCAAGGGCCGGGTTCAGTATCCAGGGGTTCCGTTTCAGTAACACAATGCAAAACTGGCTCGAGCCCCCACCCAGTGACCTGGGACACTTACATACCACCCCCCTGGGAGCCTCTAGGAGGCAATACTTCCCCTCTCGCAAGCACGCAGTCTGAGTGTAGCAAAATGCTTTTAATAAAGGAGGGAAACAATGCGGCATCACATCGGAGAAACATCACAAACAGGATTATAACACAAACCATAAGCAAAAACCCACCTCCAAGTACATTTGGCAATGTCCTTTCCCCCTTAGGGTCTTAAATCCAATCACTCCAAAGTCCAACAACCCAAAAGTCTCTGGTCAGTGCCACCGCAGAGTTCAAAAGTTTATCTGCAGGGTTTTATCACCTCAGCCTGAGTGGAAATGGGTCGGAGCCCACACAGGGTGTTAAGGGGCACCTTATGTGGGCCAGGGCCAACTGCTCCACCTCTCCGTGGAGTTCTGCTGCAGACTTCACCACGACCACCTCCACTACACCAGCTGTGCCTCTCCTCCAGCCAACCCGTGAGCCACACCAGCCATCCCCGCAAACCACTCCACTCCGCTCACTATTCCATGGTCTGCTCCAACATGCTGCAAACTGCTCCGCTCTGCCAGCCACTTAGCAATAGGTCTTCAGGCTCCCCCACTAGTTAACACAGCACTCAGTGATCTCAGCTCAGCTCAGCTCTTTTAGTGATTTCAGCTCATAGTAGGGGAGCCCCAGTGCTGGTGCACCATTGGCCCAATGTGAATTCAGCTCAGCAGCCTCTAGATGGACTCCTAATGGAATCAAAATTAGCTCTACTCTTCCACAGTGGAGAGAGCAGGATGTGAAATTGGTGTTCCAGGCCCTCAAAAGGGCCCCATACCATCAGGTACACACACCAATCCCCAACCTCTCTCAATTCACTGGGTTTTGGAACCCATGTCCCTTGTCTAGCAAGTACTACTTAATTGAGGTTGAGTCATCTCTGTCATAAAGCAGTCTCATAGTTTCGCATTCACATAATCAGGGTGATAACACTTTATTCCTCCTGCTCCAATAACAAAGAAATTGGGGATCCCAGAACTGTCAAAATAACCATCCCAGGCTGCCATGGGCTATGCTAGGTGAGGTGGGTGTGCCAATGCAAATACCTGAAATTCCTTTCCACACTCCCTGAAATTCTTTCCACACTCCCCATAATTCACCACCAGATGTCAGGGTAGAGCTCATCCTGACTCTGCTTACACCAGCATCTTGTGGGCAAGTGAAGATCTAGTTTGGGGTAAGAGATGTCTATTCCACAGCCTTCTCTCTGCTATCGTGCACATCTGCCCTAGTCCCTGACCAGCTATTCAGGCTGGATGCTAGACTCACAGTTTGGGCTAAAATTTTGAGAAGTTTCTAAGTGGTTTAGAGCCTGTTTTCAAAAGTGACTTAGGAACTTAAATCTCATTGAAGGAAAATGGGATTTAGGCTACTAACGGTCAGATTTTCAAAGGTATTTAGGTGCTGAAAGATGCAAGTAGGTTTCAGTTGGGATTTTCAAAAGTGCCCAAGCAGGTTAGACACTTAATTTGTATAGGTACTTTTGTAAATTCCACTTAGTGCCTATCTCCATCTTTAGCCACCTAAATACCTTTAACAATCTGGCCCTAAGTGCCTAAATCATTTTTGAAAATGGGTCATAGGTTGCTAAGCATTTAGGCACTTTTGGAATTTTTACCTGAAGTCTATAACTTGCATCAGATATTTTTTGAGTAAAAGCAATAGTTTTGTCCCTGAGTTCTATGTGTTATTCTCTCAAATGTTTGGCAAAGTTTTAAACTGCTTGCAGAGAGACACTTATGGCAACATGGCTGAAAGCTGAATATCTTGTTATAGATGAATTCTTATACGCAGTGCTATAGGCAGGGGCGGCTCTAGACATTTTGCTGCCCCAAGCACGGAAGCCCCAGGACCAGTGGACCCTCCGCAGGCACGCCTGCGGGAGGTCCACCGAAGCCCCGGGTCCAGTGGACCCTCCGCAGGCAAGCCACCGAAGGCACCCTGCCTGCAGCCCTACCGGCGACCTGCAGAGTGCCCTCTGTGGCTTGCCGCCCCAGGCACGCACTTGGAGCACTGGTGCCTGGAGCTGCCCCTGGCTATAGCTGGTAAACATAGTAGTAAGCAATATGGTAATGTGTGGTAGCAAAGGTGGTAATTAGCATGGTATTGCTGATTTATTTTATGTCACTATTATTGTCCGCATCTTCACTAGAACTTTTCTCACTGCCAGAGGTTATTGTTATGAACACTTCTAAGTGATTGAAAGCATAACAATCTTAGACAAAGATGCTCTTGTGAGATTGGTTACAAAAGGGATTGGAAAGGTCATCTGTTCCTGATCAAGAAAATGCAATGCCTAGATGTGCTTTTCCTTCTGGTATACAATCATTATCAATATGGACCTCATCATCAGGACCAGCTCCAGGGGTTTTGCTGCCCCAAGCAGCCAAAAAAAAAAAAAAAAAAGCCATGACGAATTGCCGCCAAATACCTGAAAGTGCCGCCCCGCTCCAGAGTTGCCGCCCCAAGCACCTGCTTGCTAAGCTGGTGCCTGAAGCCGGCCCTGCTCATCATGAGTAGGCACATGCTGTAACAAGTATCACTGGCAGTATAATGATGTAGGCAGGACTTATGTCATTTCCTACACTTAACTATTACAAAAAAATCCAGATCCAAAACAGAGTAGTGTTGGATTTGGTATCCCAATAAACTTGAAGACCACTCAGGTTTAAATGCAAACAAGAACAAACTTTATTCCAGGGGTCTTACTGGCACCCCCTCTAGGTTTCTCTTCCTCTTGACCCCCGCTGAGGCCCCTCCTCTTTCTCCTCCTAGCCCCACTTAAAGGAGCCCCAAGCAGCCAAAAAAAAAGCATAAGCAGCCATTCCCAAATACCACATTGGATGCTAGTCTTTTGGAGAATAAGCCAAGGAATCATTGTTTTATGAACTATAGTTAGCAGTGGCATTCGGACCTAGAATTCATTAGTCATTGTACTGTCAATTTTGACTTTAACAGGCACAACTGCAGGTTTTATTTCCCTTGTTTGGGCTTTTATAGATTAAGAAACCCATACAGCACCAGTGCTGCTGATCTCATCCTCATAAGAATAATCAGCATCAGCCACCCTCTTTATCATGTTTCTTATTTCTAGAATTTCCTTCTGTGGCAGCAACAACCATTCTTCCTTCTACAACACAAGTGAAGAAGCTTAGTGTGTCATACCAGTTTGTACCTAGGTTATCCTAACCATTCAAACTACCTGATTTTTCCTTCCCCCCTCTTCAATCAAAAGTTACAGGTCTTTTCATGGGGAAAAATTATTGTCTTTGCTCCCACTCCCATTATCAGGCCTGCTGCTACTATTACCAACAGCTAGGGTGACCAGACAGCAAATGCGAAAAATCGGGATGGTGTGGGGGGTAATAGGAACCTCTATAAGAAAAAGACCTCAAAATTGGGACTGTCCCTATAAAATTGGGATATCTGGTCATCCTACCAACAGCTGCTTATTAAACTGATTTGGCCTCAGTTTGGAGTCAGAAGGCACAGCTGAATGTGTATCACCACTGAAGTGATCCATGCTAAGTGAGGACAACATACCAAAATTCTGATTGCAAAAGCATGTTTGAGAGACAATACCCATAAAATCATTTATGATGCAAATACAGTTGGTGCCCTTTATAAATTAGCACCTCTATAACTTGACATTAGCTGTGTAACCCACCACAGTTACTATTAACAGAACATAACAGGTGGCCCAGCACATACATTGTTTGTGTTACAGAGGCACAGAAAAAAATACAGTCACACATACATACACCCCCACAAATAATGGGGGCACAAATTTTGGTGCCCTTTTAATAGAGCAAATATGTAAGATGAGAGCATCAGTGTATAGTACAGAATGCTCAGTCAGTGCAACAGCAGATACAGGGTTTGTCTTAGGAACACAGAGGAACTTTCCTCAAGGCAATGATGGCCCAAGAGTAACTGAGCAAAAGTGTAATTTGCTGGAAGGAGCAAGATTATGCTTCACAGCAGTACCTATTGTTACCATACATCCATATTTTCCCAGACGTGTCCGGCTTTTTGGTTCTTAAATCGCTGTCCGGGAGGAATTTTTAAATATCTAAAAATGTCCGAGATTTTGCCAGTATTATTTTTCCCCATAGACAAGTTGATCATTTGAGAAAGAGAGAGTGAATGCTGATCACCCGAGAGAATGCCCACTTTTTCCCCTTAGCTCCCAGCGCTTGCGCCACGATACAGCTGTTTTGTGCAGCTGGGAGGCAGGGTGGAGGAAGGGGAATGCAGCGCACTCAGGGGAGAAGGCGAGGCCGGGCAGGGATTTGGGGAAGGGATCCAATGGGACTGGGAGGGGGCAGAGTTGGGGCAGGGACTTTGGGAAAGGGCTTGGAATGGGAGGCGGGAAAGAGGTGGAGTTGGGGCAGGGACTTTGGGGAAGGGCTTGGAATGGGGGCAGGGAAGAAAAGTGTCCTCTTTTTTCAATGTTCAAATATGGTAACCCTAGCAGTACCTGAATCACAGACATCTATCAGAATCACAGACTTCTATGGTAGCTGTTAGCATTGTTTGGGCAAATGTGTCACTTAGCAGCTGTTAAAATACAGTCAGGGGAGTGGGAAACTACCACCAGTCACATGCTGAGACTGACATAAGGAAAGCGCTGGTTGAACAAAAGCAGGGAACCAGTCTCAAACTGGAGAGAAACTGAGGCTATAGAACTAGGTGAGAGGGATGGAGAGATGGAGCCAGCCATAGCCTAAGGACAACAGCATGTTTGAGAAAGGACTGAACACCTTGAATCCTGTTTAACCCAAACTTGGGTATGATGCTTGCTCAGCATCTCTGCAACTCATGGCACTCACTTAACACTGGGATTGGTACCTAACACTTTTAGGATCCTTTGAAAACCTCAGCCAAGGTATCTAGATTTGAATTTATGTGCACAATTATAGGCCCACAACTTTGAAAATACTGGCTTAAGTGCTAATACAAGCTCCTCTTATAATATATTCAGCCGCTTGTAAATTTGCCATGTACTTGTACGCCTGGCTTCACATGAGTAATTTGACATAGGTGAGGTCTCATTTCTTGGGAGACAGGGATAGGGAGGTAAATGAAACTGCAGGCTGGAAACAGAATGTCTGTACCAGCTAAGATAAAGGGGGAACACCCAGCAAACCATTAACAATGGACAAGATACCAATGGACAGAAGTCTGGAAAGCAAGATGAGGTAAAAAATAGGCCATTCATGGACAGTGCATGCTGAACAGGGACTGGTTCCTACAAAGTAACTAAGCCTATCCCAAAAAGTAATGCAATGCATAGTAAATGCAATGTAATGTGTAAATGTACATAAAGGAAAAGGTTTGCTGTGTAACTTTGGACATGTGATACACCCCTGTGCCCTCCCCCTACACTTGAGTCTAATCAACTCAGCCTAGGTTTGCTGTATGCCAACTAAAGAAACTCGAGAAACAAAACTAAGGTCAAACTGAGTTCTTGGGGATCCAAGAGGAAGAGGTCTCACAGGAACCCTAGTAATATTAACTATTCAGTATGAAATTTGCCATGCTTGATCTTTGCTTTATGCTGATTTAGGGTTGGTGGGAGGAAGGAATTTCAGCATGAATAGTGCAATTATTTCTGGGACCAAAGTTGAGGCAAATGGCAGTGTTGTCAATGATAACTATATATTCCAACTGTTCTTTGCTAGAACCACTCTGGTTTGTGGTGGGATCTTGAAACTTAGTTCAAGGATAGCCCTGGAGTCAGAGAGGTGCCTTTTGCTGTCACTTTGAAAATCTATCTTGGTTTGGTCAAGTTACAAGATGTGAAAACTGGCACATACATGCTCAGAAGAACTTCTGTAAGCACTCATTCCTTAATTTTCTGAACATTGCATCTGTGCTGCAAATGCACTGTAAATCTTATTGAGCTGCCCTGGCCTGCGATGCCAAAATATTGGTTGGCCTAAAAGAATATACACTGGGCTTGAGGCACCAGGAGATCCAGTTTCACCTCTTTCACTCACTGGTTTTTATATTTTTGTTTATTTCACAATCCTTGACATTGTCCAAAGCTTCATATCCCTGTGCTATGGGCAGGCAAGTATCATTCTTTCCCCCCTCCCTGGAAGGTAACAGAGATTGCACAAGGTCACTTCCAAGAGGGCTGGGAACAGAATATAGGAAAACATTTTTGAAAACCAGTGTGCTAAATCCACATTTTGGCACCTAAATAAGTGTCCTGATTTTTCAAAAGTGCTAAGAACCCAGCAGCTACCATTTAGTTCAGGATTTAGTTGCCTAACTTAAAGCATACATTTTTGAAATTTTGGTCTAGTTCTTTAGTATGGCAGACCCATCTGCACCCACTTCAACTGCTGCTTTTTCAGAATGCCAAATCTATCTTCTTGGCTATGCCACCTGTTATGACCATTCTGAGGACTAGACCACAATCCCCCTGCCCCAAAGCCAGAAATATAACCCAGGAATACTAATTCCCAATATTCTAGTGCTGTCTCACAAATAACGTAGTTGTGTACCCACTGGCAAAGTGTGTGTCCCACTCTAGTGACAATTTTTCATACAGGATAACAGTCTACAGCTGCTAATAGTTACTCCTTTAGCTCATGTAGTGGTGGTCTGTGCTACAGATCTGACAGTATCAGTTCAAACTTGTGCTGACAACTGATGTGAAAGGGTTTTTTGATTATACATTTCTAGGTTTTCAGTTTTCTTTTTTAAAAACTTAGTAAATTTTATACAAAGACAAAACACTACATTAAAAGAATGTTACAGTTGCAAAGTCAAGCACTCAGAAGTTAGGAAAGGCTGCCAATTAGAAATGTGTGTTCTCAGGTAACCTTAACTCTGCCCCATGTCGATATGCATTATAATAGTCTTCAGTTACATGATCACATGCTACTTTTTCCACAGGATCTATGGCTCAGTGCTCAGCATAGATGGCAAATAAGCTAATTTTATATAACTGATGCTGCTGTTGCCTCTAGCTATAGTGCCTTATCCACTAGAGAAACTGGAAAGTGTGTAATAAATGAAGCAGGGGGCTGCAACAAGCAAGCACAGACTTCTGAGTAAGGCACTGGGCTTGGATACAGGGGAAATGGGCAATATCTTGCATTCTGCCACAGACTTCCTGCATTAGACAAAACAGTTAAACCAGAATTTTCAGATATGACTAGTAACAGTGTAATTCTCATTTTGTTTGTGCAAAACTTGAGCTACCTCAGGCCTGATTTTTCACAACTGCTGAGCACTCACAAGTCTATTGAATGCCAGTGGGAGTTGCCACCTCTGAAGGATCAGCCCCTAAGCATCTCAAGTTGGATGCCAATTATTGAGGCACTTCAGTTCGGACACTTACATAAATTTTAGCCTTAACATCTCTGTGCTACAGTTCCCCATCTGAAAAGTGGGCTAATAATCCATTAACATTTGTAAGGCATTCACGTGCAGCAGTGATGATCACAATAGAAAATTCCAAGAGGAAATAAAATAGTTTGGAAGACTTGCACTACATATATTACATAGCCGCATAATGAATGATAAGGATAAAAAGAAATATTAAATTGTTTCTTCATTCACTGAGAACCACTCAGTACCCTGAATGGACAGAGAACCTGTAGGAAAAATATGATTAAAGGCTGTGGGTAAAATTTTCAGAAGTGTTTAAGGATATGTCCACACTGCAGTGAGACCCTCCCACCTTGCAGGCCTCCAGAGCCTGACTGCAGCCTGAGCCCAAATATCTACACCACAGTTAAACAGTCTCCTAGCCCAGTTGTTCTCAAAGCTGGTTCACCGCTTGTTTAGGGTAAGCACCTAAACAAGTGCAGGCCGAGCTGGTTTATTTACCTGCCACATCCACATGTTTGGCCAATCGCGGCTCCCATTGGCTGTGGGAAGGGCTGCCAACACATCCCTCAGCCCACGCCCCTTCCCACAGCCCCCATTGGCCTGGAGCAGCAAACTGTGGCCAGTGGGAACTGCAATCAGCTGAACCTGCAGAAGTGGCAGGTTAAACAAAGCGGCCCAGCCCACCAGGGTGCTTACCCTAAACAAGCAGCGGACCGGCTTTGAGAACCACTGCCCTAGCCCACACCCCGCGAGCCCTAGTCAGCTAGCATGAGCTAGTTGTGGGTTTTTAATTGCAGTGTAGATGTATCCACAGTGATTTAGGAGCTAAGTCCCGTTTTCAAAACAGACTTTCATAAGCTTAAGGGCTCAGATTTATGGTGTCTTTTTGGGGGGGAGTGCCTAAAGATGCATGTAGGCACTTATAAGGATTTTTTAAAGTACCTAAATAGATTAGGCTACTAAAACCCATTGATTTAAATGGGAGTTAGGGGCTTTACGTGTTTAGCTACTTTTGAAAATCCCAATAGGTGCCTATGTGCATTTTTATGCACCTAAATACCTTTGTAAATCTGGCTGCTTGTCACTTTTGAAAACAAGACTTTGTCTCCTACCCACTTAGGTACTTCTGAAAATTTTACTCTGTAGCATAATGCATAGTCACAAGGAGGCAGAAAGAAGATTGCATGGGCAACATCTATTCTATAATTTCTTAACTTTTATATGCCTGACTTTACATCCTTAACAACATTAATTTATTTTAGTTTTCATGTATGAAATATTCTATATCTAGAGAGAGAACGTACTAGCAACAGGAAAACTTACACTCAACTGAAAGTGTTATCCAACTTATTGTCTGGATGTTCAAGCTATTCCTACTGGTCAGTTTTAATCACATACTCTTTCTTCTCAGTCCTCATCCTTTCCTGTCATTTGCTCTGATTTTGGTTTTTATATTTGTGTATTTATTACAAATCTCTACCATTTTTTCTCTTTTCCATGATTTCCAGCACTTCTGTCTATTTTGTGTCTCATTTACTTTTGATCTGGTGTTTCATTTTGCTTCCTTTATAATTTTTTTCTTACCTTATTTAGCCCTTGAAAACGCCCCCAGGAAATATGACCTCAGCATCTTATTAGAACTGTAAAATTGTGGCTTTAGTTCTGTGTGCAATATAATATTACAGTAGTTTCATGAGGGCATACTGCATAGGCTAGGTTAATGTTTACTGATGTGTTAATATAATAATGACCCATCTACCTCTTCTCATCTCTGGGGCACTTTCTATCTATAGGGATGGAAATGAATGACAGAGTCTCTCTGTGCTGCCTGATGTCAGAGCTGAGAAAGGTGTGAAGGGTATATAAGAGCTCTATTACTTGCCAGCAAGGAGGGACGAAAAAAGGGATACTGCAGAGTCAGATGCAAGTGTGGAATTGTTGCATGTACCCTTCCTGCTAATACTGACTGGTGTTGAACTGCTTCAGTTAGTTCCTTGATCACTACAAGGTAAATTATTTATCCTTTCTGTTATTTCAGATATAACGCCACACACACTTTAAAGGGGGCACAATCTGCCTCATTACTAAGGAACAGTGTTATTCAAAGAAAGGCTTAAAGAAAGATCTCGGTACAATCTGTAACTGAGACCACAATCTGAAATTTAGAAACTGTTGGGAAAAGAAAGCAAGGGAGATGGGAAGAGGATTTAATCCACTAGATGCCAAAATTTACTAGAGAGCCATCTGAATTTATCTTTGTTGTGTCACTAAAGTTTGATCATGCTGCTGCTCTAATTTAATGGCAGAGATTAACTATTGCCTGTTTAGAACAGCACTGAGGTGGGATCTCTTGTATGTTGAACAGTACTTAGGATTTTAGTTTTTAATTATTATTCTTTTCAGAAACTTAGGAAGGAAAGATGTGCAACCTGAAGCTGCCAGTTGTCTTCATTGTGCTCTCTGTTGCTTTAAGCTACTTGGAGGCTACACCCATGGAAAGGTAAGTAATGAAAAATATTATTTATTTTTAATGAGAAATCAGATGTTTCAGACTGTTGCATTATTCACTTTGGCCATCAAACAATATGAGCGAAATAGGGCTATTCAATTTCACTGTGTATTTTGTTATTGTTTAAAGACTATTCTCTGTGGCTGATGATCTATCTGATGGGATTTCCAACAGACAAGGATGGCTATTACCAGTCCTGTCAAGGAATACACCCTGGGGACTTAATGGGGCATTGCCACAACCGGCTGCAGCAAAGCCAAAAAGGTATCAATTGTCTTCTGCATTCTTCTATTCAAACCAGATAGAATTAAATTACGAAGCATAATTTGTGCCAGCATTTTTTTTTCTGTTAGATCCCTTCAATTCTATTCAAATTCTCTCAAAGAGCGTTTAAATTTTCTTTTTGGTAGAAACGTAGCCATTCTGTAAAGCAAAGTATTTCAAGTTAAAAAGTGAAATATAATTGGAAAGACAATCAGTTTTACCAGATCTGTTATGGAAATCTGAAAAGCTTTCAAAATGTGTTCTCTGAATTTTCAGCACACAATTTTTAGGTTATGTTGTGAAAGGAGATTTATTCTCAAAGGGATCTGATATTTAAATGTTAATTTTTCATGCCTCAGTGATGGGGGACATATGACATTTCTTTCCATGTCAAAAGGAATTCCTTTTGGAGTGAATTTAATTATTTTAAAATATTACTTTCTTCAGCAGGTGAATAATTGCTCATTTTTGAGATAAACAGCAATTTCAGCATAGCAAGAATCAACAGAAACAGTTTGTCACGCTAGAGTTTCACTAGTTTGCAGTACATTTTACAAATGCATAAATGTAATTTTTAGTAGACTCTTGATGTATACATATAGCAATTTTAAAAGAATTTTGAGTTTATCCTAAGTGATAAACAGGATTGAATAACACTAGGAAAATTAGCTATATTATCTGGTCTGTCTGCTTACTGCATCTTTACGTGATTTTCCTTCACCAGACATTAAATAAATCTCTTTTTATAGTTACCTCTGATCACAGTATCTCTTTCAACCTAAAGACTAATTATTACAAACCAAAATGATTATCCTCCAATACAATATGGATAGTGAACACACAATACCAGAATTCTTATAGCTAGTCCTCTTTATTTTAAACAGTTACAATCAAACATTTCTCTACCAGATATTTTCTTCAAGTGTGGGATCTGATACCCTGCTCATCAATGTCCTCGTCCAACAGCCCTCTTCAAAGTGAGCAGCCCCTATTGAAACCAATGGTATTCCCCATTCACAGCCATGATGAGTTTTTGTGTCATTTTGTTCTACTGTTAGGTATTGATAAAATATATATAACTTGCTGCATCAGTTTCATAATGTTAACTATTGTAAAAGCAAAGGTCCAGAGTTTTAGGGTCTGGGCCTACACCATTTAACAGAATGGGTGCTTTGTCTTCATGAACAGATTAGCAATTTCATGAGACTAAATGATTAATTTGTCCTTCAAGGTGAAAGTACTTAGCAAATTTCCCATCCATGATATATTGTTTGCTGGCTGTGTGATAGTATTTTATGTCTTTTCTACTAGGCTTTAAGAGCCTGATCAAGCTCCCCTTGGAGTCAATAGAAAGACTCCCACTGACTTCAAAGGAAGTTGGATCAGACCCTAAATCACCATTTAACTGAAGTATGAAACGTTTAAAATATGAATCACTTATGAACTATTACCCATTTGCTAGCCAGTAGCTGTTATAGCTCAGACATTTAGCACACAGTTTCTATTTCACTAGGGCTCTGAGATTCAAAATCACACTGCTGAAACATAATGTGACAGACCCAGTCAATTAATGGGAAAATTATTAATCAGGATTAGTCAGAGTAACATTGCCAAAATTCATATTATTTGCACTAAATTATTTGACCTATTCATCAACAAAATGTAATGTACTTCATGTCACATCAGCATATAGATTACTTTGAAGAAGTAAAAGGAAATCCTTTGGAACAGATGGTCCTTATTTCAAGAACTACTGTCAACAGCAGAGAGTGTCTGTTTAAGGGCATGGCTTAATGGTCTAAGAAGGAAGTTTGAAATCCCTGAGCTCCCCAGAATCAAAAGATTCGAACTCAACTCTTCTTCTTTGTGAAGTGAGGCCCCTGCAGCTTACTATGTGTGGGTCAGTTGGATAAGACCTTAAAACTGAGGTTTTCTTTGCACACGGATGTTTCAATGACACATTTTGTAAGAAAGGTAGGGCCCTGTCCAAAAGTGGCTCTCCCCCACCACAGCAGTATTGCCATGCTGCTATGCTTCCACAGAAGTGGCTGATTTTCAGTAGTGAAGAATTACTGTTTGTACAGAGCCAAAGCTTGAGTGGTACAGAAGCCAATGGAAGATTCAGATGCTGAGCACCTCTCAGGATCTGACCCACAGCCCTAGTCTCAATCTTGCTGCCTTTTAAATTAATTGAAGATTTGCCATTGACTTTAATGGGACCAGTATGGGACCCTCTGAGATTAAGGGAGCTGAATAAATGTGAGTGAGTATTATAATGCTAATCATTCTCATGATATCAGCAAGTTCTCTAAACAGTCATAAAAGTTAATCTTGGAGCTAAATCATTGTTGTCACTTACTGACTTAACTATACTATTATTACAGTTATTCTAGGTGCCAGAAGCTACTGTGCTGAATATCAATAAAAATGACATATGAATCTTGAGGTTTTTTAATTTAACCTACACCTATCATTAAAATAGCTAATAGCATACAATGTGATTTTTTTCAGGCACAAAGTAGGAGGCAGGAATATTGTACTGTTCACATATTTGTGCTCACATTAAAAGAACTCCTACATTATCAGTTAAAATGCCTTTTAGAGGTGGCATATTTGATTGCTCATCATTGGACTTCACCGTGGTTCCGTTTGTTTTATGTTACCAGTCACCGCTTGGAGAAACGGAAATGCAACACTGCTACATGCGTGACGCAACGTTTGGCTGACTATTTAGTTCGATCCAGCAACAACATCGGAGCAATTTATTCACCTACCGATGTGGGATCCAATACATATGGCAAGAGGGACCGAGTTGGGCTTCTAAACAGAGAACCCCTAAATTATCTACAACTTTAGTGTGTTGAAATGATTACTGCTGCACTCCTCATTAGGGGTTTCTCCCCAGTTTTTATGTATAAATAATCTTTTAGTCATTTACTACCTATACATTCTTAACAGTGCCTTGTTTTCTTTGTGTGTGTGTCTGTGTATGTGACTTTCATGGTTCACATTTCACTATGCATGTATGATGACATGCATAGGGTATGGTTTTGAATTCACTAAAAGCTTCAGAAATCTGCTCATTACATTCCTTTGTGAAAAAAAAAATCACAGAAATAAACTGAAATGTAATTGCTATAGGGTTTTTTTAATTAAAAAGATTAAAAAGACAACCATGATGTGTATGTCTTTATAGTCCCAGCTGGGTGAGGGGAAAAAAATGACACCTGATCTAAACAACCAGTAAGGGAGCTAACAAAAATCAGTCAGTTAATGGAGGTTGTGTCCTAATGTAAGTGAAGCAGAATTGTACTTAGTACTTTTGGAGATACTTTAGAGGGGTTATAGTCCCTTACTGCACGTTAAGCAAGAATTATTGGGTGAAATTCTATGGCCTATGTTATGCAACTCAGATTGTATGATTATAATGCTCCCTTCTCACTGAAAAATCTTTTAGTCTAATAAGGGTGATCTTGTGTACAGGTTTCGTTGCATATTGCAATACGGTATTTTAAGGGTTTAAAATTCTTATGTCTAAATTTTAGCTCATTTAACTCTAACCACGATGAGAAACAGTAAATTATAAAGCAGAGCACAGGCTAATAGGATGACAAGAACTTTGTATTCTTCTTAAAAGCATGTCCTACAAAAGAAATGGCATCTTTCTTTGTATGCTCCCTTCTCTGAACTAAACTAATCAACTGATTAAAAAGAAAGCAAGCAAAAGCATTAAGCTCTCTATGATAGCTTTATTTTAAAAAAAATCTGCTCATGACAAAGATTTTTTCCAGTTAGTATTTACTAGTACTAAGCAATTCATTAATATCTCAGAGCAGTTTGACACCATAAGCTTTTTCTTGGTCTTATTCCTGCACAACTTCAGTGTACGTTTATGAAACGAACATGTCATTTTAATCTGTGTTGTGGGCTTTCAGAAAAACTGCCTCATCCAGTATATTACAATAGGAATTTTTGTTTCTCTTCATCATATTCTCAATTAAAAGTATAATGATATCAGGAAACCACATACTGGATAGTGGCTTCTTAAGTGTGTCAAATTATGAAAACCTTTTAGTAGAAGTTCTGTAGGCTACACATGCCTTCTCATTGAAAAGCACCGTTAGTGGAAAAGTAAATTAAACCTGAATCCTCTGCATGGGTTGATTCACTTTGTTGTGTTTTCTTTATAAAGTGTGCCTTAGATTACAAACTCTAAGTTTAAACTTTATTTTAATTTATGTTTTGCCTTCGTTTTATGAACTAATCTGAAGTACAATGAAATAAAAACTAAAGTAATGTGCAAGCTATTGCTATTATAATTGTTTGTTCATAAAAGGTTAACCTTAATGATATTGCAAAGGAGAGTTATTCATAAAGTCTTTGAAAAAGTTGTCCAAATGGTATTCCACTTGCTTAATACTTCTGGCAGCTTAAAAACAGATGTACTTTCACTTCATTCTTACTCAAGTTCTACAGCTTCTTTATGTATCCAGCTTAGTTTGATTTTTTTTTCAATTCAAGTATAACAATCACTCTCCAGAAAGCAAACAACCAGATATTCTTAGAGTTGTGGTGAGCTGTCACAGATAGGATGTAATGGTGCATTACAGTAATTGCATAGCATCTTGCAGGTGGTTGCTTCAAGGTTTATCGTACTATGTTTACAAAGAATGTTGGTAATCTCAGAATTAAAAGCTTTATCCATATTAACTATCAATGCATCAGCAGTCTCTAGATTGTCATTTGATGACCCTACCACACCGATAAAACTGATCACACTAAAACTCTGCACAGACTGGCAACACGTCCTCAGTTTCAGTGGTACCAAGTACATTTTTTTCTGTACTGTCCAATGCACCCTTCCAGTGATTATGATGGTATCAATAGTACCATTTCTTTGATTGGGAGGATACCCAGAAAGGGGACTTTTCCTCAAAGTCAACAGATCAACTAATAGCGGGTCACACCTTAATATACTTAGGACCCAACTCAGCAAAAATACTTAAGCATGTGCTTAAGTCTCTCTGAATTCAATGGGACATAAGCATATGCTTTGTTAAATCAGGGCCTTGATGCCACCCACCAAAGCTATGTCACTTTAGACTCAGTCTTGCAAGGTGCAAATACCCCCATTCCCATTAACTTCAACTGCCTGGAGATAGCCAATCCTTCACAAGATTGGAGCCTGCCATAACATATATAGAATACTATAACCCAAAATTGGACATTTCTAGTGGCCCTAGACAGTTCTCCTTTGATCACTTGGTCAATAGGAGTTTTGCCTGAATAAAGAATTTGAAATAGAACCATTGATCCAATTTGGATATAATTTATTCTTGGCAAATTGTTGCATGCCCCCTTCACCAGCTCCCTTTCTACCATGGAGATCTATCACAGTGTGGAACAGTCTCTCTCAAGCCTAATCACATGAGACATCTAAAATGAAGCTGGACAACCATAGAATGTTAGGGTTGGAAGGGACCGCAGGAGGTCATCTAAGCCAACCTGCTGCTCAAAGCAGGACCAATCCTCAGACAATTTTTTTGGCCCAGTTCCCCCAAATGGCCCCCTCAAGGATTGAACTCACAACCCTGGGTTTAGCAGGCCAATGCTCAAACCACTGAGCTAGCCCTCTCCCCTAAAACTCCTCCACTTATAGCTTCTGGAGCTGTGGTTCTGGTTCTATCTGGACTCAGTTACTGGTGTGATTTGCTCAGCATGTCACCAGTTCATTTGGTGCCACAAAAAACAAGCCAGGCTATTAAACCATCAGAATGATTGGTCCACATTGCTGGAAACATGCAAAAAAGCCATGAAGAATTAGGTGCCTGGAGGGCAAAAAAGATAAATGAATAAAGCTGTCAGCTCAAGTGTCTTTGTCTTGAGAAATGGCCTAAAGTAAGAGTTGTTCCTTTGAATTCACTATTTGTGGCCCAGTTCTGATACCCTTACTCGTTTAGGGTACATCTACACTACCTGCCGGATCAGAGGGTAGCAATCGATCTATCCGGGATCGATTTATCGTGTGTAGTGTAGACATGATAAATCAATTCCTGATTGCTCTCCCATTGACTGCTGAACTCCAGCTCGGTGAGAGGTGGAAGCAAAGTCGATGGGGGAGCTGCGGCCGTTGATCCCATGCCACGAGGACGCGAAGTAAGTAATTCTAAGTTGATCTAAGATATGTCGACTTCAGCTACGCTATTCTCGTAGCTGAAGTTCCGTATCTTAGATCGATTTTCCTCCCCCCCCACCCCCAGTGTAGACCAGAAGTAGTCCTGTTGATCGTATTGAGGCTACTTGCAGAGTTAGGTACTACTTATTTTTAGTATGGCCCTTAGATAGGGAAGGCAGGATCATATGACAGTAGTCTCTATTTTTTAAATAAAAATAGAAAACAGTAAAGGATTGGTTCTTCAAAACCCACAAATGGCATAATATTAAACATTGCAGAATAGGGGCATCATCTTGTGAAGTGCCATTGAAATCAGTGAGCATTTGGCATCGAACTTGCTTAGGTGCTTTTGAAACTCCCACTAGGTGCCTATTTGCACTTTTAGGCCCATAAAATACCTTCAAAAATCAGGACCCTCAATGCCCTTTGGGTTCAACTGGAGTTAAAGATGCTGTGTACCTATGAAGTGGTGCTTAGCAGCTTGCAGCAATGGGAATCAAGGGAAAAAATTAAGAGGGAAAAAAAAGAGAGGGAACAGAAAAAACAAGGATATAAAAATGCAATAAACAATATACAGATACGAAAGCTCTGCATTTTTTTATTAACTGACATTAAGTCACATAATAAAGGGAGAAAATATGGAGAAGACTAAAGAAGAATGCATTAAAACAATAGCAGGCAGTAAGGCCCAATGTTTCCCAGGGACTACGATATTTTCATAAAAGGTAGAATTTGCATCTTCGTGGATGAATATGGCTTAGCTAAGAAATTGGTTTCATTTTAAAGGGCTTGGTCTAAAATTTTGAAAAGCAAGCATAGTATTCATATGACATTAATAAATTTTACTAAAAAATATTTTGAATGAATGTTTTCATTTTCCCTGAAAGAAATACAAATATTTCTGCCGCCCAGAAAGATTCTGAATTAGCGCCCAGCTAAGGCTGGCCATGCTCCCATTGACGTTTAGGAAACAATTTTTAGCAACAAGTTTGGATTTTGTTGAGTGGTTTTCTAAAATCATTTGCAAGTGATCCTATAAATAAAATCAGTTTCCAGAAACGCTTTAGTTCATGACTTGGGTATCTGCAGTCTTCCCTTTTTGAAAGTGTGCTGTTTGAGTCTATTCATACATGAATATAGCTTGACATTTATGGTATATTGCTTCTGTTGACAGAACACAGTTAAGAAATTTTGTTGTCTAACTTAGTTATCATGTCAGAAAGAGACTGTTTTGCATTGCTTCTGTTGTACGCCACTAGCAAAATGCTCTGATTAGAATGACATCTCATTGCTGCGTATAGAAGCTAAAAAAAATGTTTGAAGTACCATAAAATAGAATCTTTCTAACTGAAAGACAATTTCTGCTTCAGTCATCTTATTAATAGTTCTTAATTCCCCCTGCCCACACACACACACTTAAAAAAAATCCAGGTAAGTATACTGAAAAGTTAAAACATAGATAAACTATATTTGTAGAGCAGGATATAGCTCAATACCCAGACTCAAAACCCAGAGCTGAAACCATACGTTCAGGAAAATGAAGGTCAGCCACTACCTTAGAGAATCAGGGCAGTTTCTATAAGCACCCTAAAGTTCGGATAATTTTCTGAACATTATGACTCTGTAAAACTATTCTGAAAATCCTAAGAAGACTGGTCACCTGTTTCAGAACTGCCATGAAGAAAAAAATATATCCTGAATTATATTCCTCTAAGAAGGTGATGTTTCTTTAAATGCAATCTATTTCCTTACCAGAATGATAATTCTATTCTGATAAACCTGGAAATTCACATTATATTTAACATGAGAGCAAACCAGAAATTAGTGATCTTCTGATAGTTATCACATGATGTTAGCCTGAAAAACCAATGAAGGCTGAGACAATGGTAACACTAAGACAATAGTTTAAATTCTATCCATTCTACAAGTTATTCTTCTTAATACTAAAAATTCCTAACAAAAAGAATATATGTAAATGTATTTTGATCCTAACAATGAGACTGATTTATGTAACGATTTTGCCATGAAGTCACTACTTATTTCTTCAGAGAATGCCATACAAGTCCAGATTGTTTAATTATTCAAATTAGAGATCATTCTTCTATATTCTGGTAATATTTTTGCTTCTGTGTTAATGAGACTTTTTTAGGTTCAGTGCCAGAACTATTTCTTATGTATAGTTCAGAACCTAAGATAAAATAATTAGTATCTCACTGTGCAAGTAATCCCATTATCTTCAATGAATTTATTGCAAAGTACTAATCTGCAAAAGTAAAGGTATCAGAATTTGGGCATATGACTTTAGCCCCATATTTTGCTTAGTGAATCATTCCTGGTTATTGTTTGTTTTGTTTCCAAATGATTTCATTGGGGGGCAGAGTGTCATGCCCTTACTCACATAGAATAGTACCTTACTGCATGAGTGTATTGAAGTCACTGAGACTTCTTGTAGAATAAGGTGCTACTAGGCTTGCCAACCCCCGAGGATTAGCCGGGAGTCTCCTGGAATTGACATTGATCTCTTGGTGACTATTGAAAGCAATCCAGGAGATTTTAATAGGATAATTTAAGAAAATGACAGTATGTCATGTTGGGGAAAAAAAATCTCCCAAATAGCTTCAGTCAGAGTTGGCAACCCTAGGTGCTGCTCAGCATGGGCAAGAATATCAGAGGCACCCAGTGTTTAGAGTATTTCAATGAGGGGGATCACAAATCTGGCCCTGATCAGTTGGGCTAAATAATTTTCAGACTATGGGTTGTTTGTAAACTGCTCTTTGTCCAGTGTTCATTATTTCTGTTGTATAGTTACATACCTAAGGGCACATAGCTCACTTCTGGTGAGAATTTTCTTTTCAGATCAATAATCACTCAGGTGAGAGTTCCTGTAACTTTGGGTGAAAAAAAATTGGCTAGAATAAGAACTAGAGATTAATCTAAATCAAAAAGTTTAGACTCAACTTTTGAACTTCCACAACGTTTAAATGGTGTTTGGATCAGGTACCTCTCTCTTAGGGCCAGACCTGAATCTTCATGCAAAATCTGACGCAAATCAGAAGTGAATCTTGTGGGCTGAATAATTTCTGGGAAAAATTCAGCAGCATTGGTTAATAGTATTGAGTGATGTGGATTAGTACCCTTTATGTTTTGCTTTAAGTTTCCAGGATTCCATTTCATGTCAATGGATTAATCCATTCATTGTGTATTATTTATTATTAGTAATAGTAGCAGTAGCATATTGGTTCTGCAATGCAATCTTCTTCAAACAGACTTACCTTACAATCCCCACAGCTTCCATACAGGGAATTTACAGTGCAGAATTTTGGTGTGCACTGCTTTTCACCCTCCATCCCATAGTCTGAACTGCAGGGCAGTGTAGATGTAGCCTAAGAGGAAGGAGTTAATAAATAATACTAATGAAATTACTACACCACCTCTACCTCGATATAATGCCACCCGATATAACACAAATTCAGATACAATGCGGTAAAGCAGCACTCCGGGGGGCGGGGGAGGGTTTGGACGCTCTGGTGGATAAAATCAAGTTCAATATAATGCTGTAAGATTTTTTGGCTCTCAAAGACAGTGTTATATCAAGGTAGAGGTGTACATCTGTTTGTTAGCCTTCTGGGTAAAATGGAAGGGATTTAAATGAGAAAGAGTATGGTATGATGGGACAGACATGGTTTTCCACATTTAAGGACAGCACGGAGGAAGGCATGAGTAGAAGAAAAACAGAAAGGGTATTGAGAGTAGGATCAGTAACAGAGATATTTGCATCTTTTTACATTGACTAAGGGTGAAATTCATCCCTCCGAACTCACCCCAGCACAAGACCTATTTACCACTTAAGTCTTCAACATAGGGTTTAAATTGAATATAAAAGCCTTTCATGGGTCCTCTGCACAAGGGTGTATTACATCCTTCAGAACCAAATCTTGCAGTCTTTACTGAATCCTTACTCCCAGTGGGAATTTTGGCTGAGTAAGGAGTGCAGGATTTGGCCCACTGATACTATACTTCATATTCATAGGGAAGAATGAGAATTTTATATTTTGGATGGAATCATTTTTTGTAACATATTCATAAACATAAGCAAGAGACTCCAGCTAGGTCAAACAATGCCCATGAGTTTTGATGCTTGCATACTACATTACATTCATAGATAGATAGATAGATAGATAGCACCTTCTTTACAGTTATTTGTATGGCATCAAAGGAACAGGAAGATTGGATACATCTGACTAATGCTAAGGTTGTAAACTTCACAGAGAAGAAATCAAAAACTAACTGTGAACCTCCCCCTCCTAATCCAAATGCATCCATCACTTTCTAATAATTTCAAGTGCAGTTCTAATCAAAAACCTACACCCTTCTCAGTCCACATTTCTGCTCCCTGTATCTATTTATTGATAAGAATAACCTTGTAGTATTTTTAAACACACACACACAAACACACACACACTCTCTCTCTCTTAGCTCTGCAGAGCCAACACAGATCAGAGTGAGCAAGAGTGGACTCCCTTTTGGCTCATTCATCATACAAATATATAAACAAATAACCCATGAGGTTTCCACAATTGCATCTTGTCTACACTTGAAATCAAAAGTTGCACAGGTGAGCTGCATCGGCTTTTGTCCTGTTACTTTTGTATGCTTAGTGCCAGCTTGAGCTCCTGAATCGCAGCTTTCATTTTATAACTATAATAGTAAATCTCTAATCTAATGCATGATTGTGAAAAGACCTCACTGAAGAAGTAAGATCTGCCTGAGTCTGGAAATAGACTGAAACCACAGTCCTGACAGAAGTGTGAAGTGCCGTCATTTATCACTAAGGCTGTTAACCCTGACCCCCTAATAATTGCAGCTCAAATGTGAACATTGTTAACTATTTCACTGCTTATAGAAGCATACAAGAACAAGGAAAAATCATATTACGATCTGCACAATCTGTAATTTGGTGTCACAAACAGAAGAAGCTCAGATTGTTGGTAAAGCTTGAAAAAAGCATTACTTTTTATTATAGACAGAAGTTACACTGGAAAAAAATAAGACACCTCACTTGGTCAGGGTTACTGACAAGGATGTGAGCTCCACAAAGAACAGTCTGACTTTTCAATTCCCAAGGGACGTTTGTAATGCTGGCAGGCTGAAGGAGAAAAATCCCTAACTTTGTAAATAGAGTGTTAAGTCTTTGAGAGCCACTAAACACGGAACTCCATTATGCCATTTGTCCAGAGTCACTTTTCGGAGCAGAATTGCACTTTAGGGTCCCAGGTTGAGGGCTGGGAGGGGAAGCTGAACATTAAGCATAGGTTTAAATCCCAATGAAGTTAAAGTTCAGCATGTACTTAAGTCAGGGGTTGGCAACCTTTCAGAAGTGGTGTGCCGAGTCTTCATTTATTCACTCTAATTTAGGGTTTCGTGTGCCAGTCATACATTTTAACGTTTTTTGAAGGTCTCTTTCTATGTCTATAATATATAACTAAACTGTTGTTGTATGTAAAGTAAATAAGGTTTTTTAAATGTTTAAGAAGCTTCATTTAAAATTAAATTAAAATGCAGAGTCTAGATGTGCTTTTCCTTCTGGTATACAATCATTATCAATATGGACCTCATCATCAGGACCAGCTCATCATCAGGACCTGGGCAGTGTGAGTGCCACTGAAAATGTGTGCTGCCTTTGGTGTGCCATAGGTTGCCTGCCCCAACTTAAGTGCTTTGCTGATTCATGGCCAGAAAAAGGTGGGGGGATTAAAAGTTAAAGTTCAGTTTTCTGTGTATTAAAAGTTAGTCCATGTAGAATAATGATAAATTTGGTTTCTCTCTTATCTTGTTTTTTAAGAAGCAAACTGTCCTATGCAAAATAAATAAATTAGGCCTCAACTGCGGAAAGTACTTCAGCACATACTTAATACTGTTTTTATTTAAAAAATTCACACATATGCACATGCTCAAACACCCTTAAATATCACTGACTTCAATGGAATTTAAGGACATGTTTAAGCATGAGGCTTAAGTATGTGTTTAAATTAAGCATGAGAATGATACAGATCTCCTTTGTAAAGGTGGTCTTTTGCCACATTTTCTATCTTTCCTAACCATCGGAATAGCTTGCTTTTGGGCCCTTAATAGCGTCCCTTTGAAAAACTGCCAACTCTCCTCAGTTGTTTTTCCCCTCAGTCTTGATTCCCATGGGACCTTACCTATCAGCTCTCTTAGTTTACCAAAATCCGCCTTCCTGAAATCCATTGTCTCTATGCTGCTGTACTCCCTTCCACACTTCCTTAGAATTGCAAACTCTATGATTTCATGATCACTTTCACCCAAGCTTCCTTCTACTTTCAAATTCTCAACGAGTTCCTCCCTATTTGTTAAAATCAAGTCTAGAACAGCTTCCCCCCTAGTAGCTTTTTCAACTTTCTGAAATAAAAAGTTGTCTGCAATGCAGTCCAGGAACTTATTGGATAGTCTGTGCCCCGCGGTGTTATTTTCCCAACATATATCTGGATAGTTGAAGTCCCCCATCACCACCAAATCTTGGGCTTTGGATGATTTTGTTAGTTGTTTGAAAAAAGCCTCATCCACCTCTTCCACCTGATTAGGTGGCCTGTAGTAGACTCCCAGCACGACATCACCAGTGTTTTTTTACCCCTTTTAGCCTAACCCAGAGACTCTCAACTCAGTAAAAATGGGGGATTTCAGCTATTTCCATACTGACTAGCTACATATCACCTCAGGACAGGATGCAGAGATAAAGTTTCTAGACACCTTAAATGACTGCTTCTTGGAGCAACTAGTCCTGGAACCAACAAGAGGAGAGGCAATTCTTGATTTAGTCCTAAGTGGAGCACAGGATCTGGCCCAAGAGGTGAATATAGCTGGACCACTTGGTAATAGTGACCATAGTATAATTAAATTTAATATCCCTGTGGCAGGGAAAACACCACAGCAGTCCAACACTGTAGCATTTAATTTTAGAAAGGGGAACTACACAAAAATGAGGAAGTTAATTAAATAGAAATTAAAAAGTACAGCGCAAAAAGTGAAATCCCTCAAGCTGCGTGGAAACTTTTTAAAGACAGCACAATAGAGGCTCAACTTAAATATATACCCCAAATGAAAAAAAAAACATAGTAAGAGAACCAAAAAAGTGCCACTGTGGCTAAACAACAAAGTAAAAGCAGCAGTGAGAGGCAAAAAGGCATCCTTGAAAGAGTGGAAGTTAAATCCTAGTGAGGAAAATAGAAAGGAGCATAAACTCTGGCAAATGAAGACTAAAAATATAATTAGGAAGACCAAAAAAGAATGTGAAGAACAGCTAGCCAAAGACTCAAAAAGTAATAGCAAAAAAATATTTAAGTACACCTCTACCCGGCTATAACGTGACCTGATATAACATGGGTTTGCGTACAGTGCAGTAGCAGCAGGACTCGGGCAGTGCTTTAAAGGGTCCTGGGCTCTGGCTGTTGCAGGGAGCCCCAGGCCCTTTAAATCCTGCTGGAGCCCCGCTGCCACTACCCCGGGGCTGCTGCAGCGGGGCTCACCAGAGATTTAAAGGGCCCGGGCTCCCCACAACAGTCGGAGCCCTGGGCCCTTTAAATCACTGCTGGAGCCCTGCTGCCCCTACCCCGATATAATGGGGTTTCAGCTATAACACAGTAGGGATTTTTGGCTTCCCACGACCGCGTTATAGCGGGGTAGAGGTGTACATCAGAAGCAGGAAGCCTGCTAAACAACTAGTGGGGCTACTGGATGAGTGAGATGTTAAAGGAGCACTCAAGGACGATAAGGCCATTGCAGAGAAACTAAATGAATTCTTTGCATCAGTCTTCATGGCTGAGGATGTGAGGGAGATTCCCAAACCTGAGCCATTCTTTTTAGGTGACAACTCTGAGGAACTGTCCCAGATTGAGGTGTCATTAGAGAAGGTTTTGGAACAAATTGATAAAGTAAACAGTAATAAGTCACCAGAATCAGATGGTATTCACCCAAGAGTTGTGAAGGAACTCAGATGTGAAACTGTAGAACTACTAACTGTAATCTGTAACCTATCATTTAAATCAGCTTCTGTATGAAATGACTGGAGGATAACTAATGCCATGCCAGTTTTTAAAAAGGACTCCAGAGGTGATCCCAGCAATTACAGGCTGGTAAGCCTGACTTCGGTACTGGGCAAACTGGTTGAAACTATAGTAAAGAACAAAATTGTCAGACAAAGATTAACATAATTTGTTGGGGAAGAGTCAACAAGGTTTTTGTAAAGGAAATCATGCCTCACCAATCTACTAGAATTATTTGAGTGGGTCAACAATCATGTGAACAAGGAGGATCTAGTGGATATAGTATACTTGGATTTTAGAAAGCCTTTGAAAAGGTCTCTCACCAAAGACTCTTAAGCAAAGTAGGCTGTCATGGGATAGGTCCTCTCATGGACTGGTAACTGGTTAAAAGATAGGAAACAAAGAATAGGAATAAATGGTCAGTGTTCAGAATGGAGAGAGGTAAATAGCAGTGTCCCCCAGGGATCTGTACTGGGACCCTATGCAACATATTCTTAAATGATCTGAAAAAAGGGGTAAACAGTGAGGTGGCAAAATTTGTAGATGCTATAAAAGTACTCAAGAAGGTTATGTCCCAGACAGACTGCGAAGAGCTACAAAAGGATCTCTCAAAACTGAGTGACTGGGCAACAAAATGGCAGATGAAATTTAATGTTGATAAATGCAAAGTAAAATACATTGGAAAACATAATCCCAACTATCCATATAAAATGATGGGGTCTAAATTAGCTGTTACCACTCAAGAAAGAGATCTTGGAGTCATTGCAGATAGTTCTCTGAAAACATTCACTCAAAGTGCAGTGGCAGTCAAAAAAGCGAACAGAGTGTTGGGAATCATTAAGAAAGGGATAGATAATAAGACAAAAAATATCATATTGCTTCAATATAAATCTATAGTATTCCCACATCTTGAATACAACATGCAGATGTGGTCGCCACATCTCAAAAAAGATATATTGGAATTGGAAAAGGTTCAGAAAAGGGCAACAAAAATTATTAGGGGTATGGAACAGCTTCCGTATGAGGAGAGATTAATAAGACTGGGACTTATCAGCTTGGAGAAGAGACAACTAAGGAGGGATATGATAGAGGTCTATAAAATCATGACTAGTGTGGAGAAATTAAATAAGGAAGTGTTTTTTACTCCTTATAACACAAGAACTAGGGGTCACCAAATGAAATTAATAGGCATCAGATTTAAAACAAACAAAAGGAAGTATTTTTTCACACAATGCACAGTCAACCTGTGGAACTCCTTGCCAGAGGACGTTGTGAAGGCCAAGACTATAACAGGGATCAAAAAAGAACTAGATAAGTTCCTGGAGAATAGGTCCATGGCTATTAACCAGGATGGACAGGGATGGTTTCCCTAGCCTCTGTTTGCCAGAAGCTGGGAATGGACAACAGGGGATGGATCACTTGTTGATTACCTGTTCTGTTCATTCCCTCTGGGGCACCTGGCATTGGCCACTGTCAGAAGACAGCATACTGGGCTAGAGGTCCTTTGATCTGACCCAGTATGGCCATTCTTATGTACTAACTAATGAACCTTTTTGAGGCTGTTTATTTCAAGACTTAATGCATTTTAGATTCTTTATCTGCGTATATACTTCACACATCCCTAGTACATGTTGGTCTTTTATTCCATTTGGCTACTGGGGCTGATTCCTTTTAAATGGACAACATACTACGTCTTGTCACCAAGAATAATGGGACTATGGTCACTGTGACCAATAATCTCAGGTGACACTCCCCCCTTTTCCCCCTCCTATAGATACTAGGACACTGTAGTTTAATTAGCTGACACAAGTATTAACTAAGTGACCTTAGAATATGAGCGTTCACAGCATTTTTACTAGGGTAAACAATGAGAATGAGCAAGCAATGAAGAAGTTTAACTGATATTACTTCCTGCTGCAACAAGGACAAACTGATCTGTGAAAGTTTGGATACCACTGAAGATGTGGGTTGCTGCAGGCATTTGGAGCAGGTTCTGTGGGTGCTGCTGGCCTTAGGGAACTAAATAAGCAAAGCACTTAAGGACATGAGTAATCCCACCCTATTTAGCAAAGGACTTGAGCACTAATTTATCTTTAACCATGTTCTTAAATATCATTGAAGTTAAAGTCATACTAAAGTGCTTTGCGGACTAAGAATGGGATTAGGCACATGCTTAAACTAAACATGTGCTTAAGTGCTTTGCTGAATAAATCTAAATATGGATTTGGATGTGTCACTTCAGGCACTTGAAAGCACTAGCCAGTGACTTGCCCTAGAATACAGAGCAAGTCTCTGGCAAAGCTGGGTAAAGAGTCTTGATATCTTATGTAAATATGGGTAAACTATTAATAAGAAGTAATTTATTCAACAAATTTAGCCTTTTTATCCTTTGTGAATTATTTTCACAGAACCAAATTCAATTTGCTTTAATTTTTTCATGAACATTTTGTACAAACATATTTCCATCTGTCAGATATTCACAAGTGATTCACTTTGAAAACATCCTCAGCTATTCACCATTTGAATAACGGTCACCTATATCTTATGGCATTGCTTCTGCTCTCTATTCAGGAGACAAACTTTTAAAAGCAGGAGGAGGGAAATCAGACTTCAAGACAACAGAATGAATGCACACCTATGTGACTATTGACAAGCATTTGACTTTCCACAAACATATTTGCAAACAAAGAGTCACCTAACTTGACTATTATCAGAAAATAAATAAAAAGATTGACGTTGAAGCTGTGGTTTGCATGCAAATAAGAATATAACAGCCATACTGGGTCAGACCAAAGGTCCATCTAGCCAGTAACCTGTCTTCTGATAGTGGTCAAGGCCAGGTGCCGCAGCGGGAATGAACAGAACAGGTAATCATCAAGTGTTCCATCCCTTGTTGCCCATTCCCAATGACCAATGTCAGGGTACAATTTTTTGCAGCTACCACACTCATCTCAACTCCCATACTTCCTTTCTGTTAAGTAGTATTGCTGCAAGCTGTCTAAAAGTTATTTGTCTCCTGGAAGTGACTACTTTTAGGTGATGGATGAAGTGATTGCTGGACACAGAGAGAAAGAGAGAGAACTCAAACACAGCTGTAATCACTTTGTAGAGTTTGTTGAGTGCACAGGGATTTTTGGATAAAAAAATGCTAAACAAAGGCTTATTGAGACATTAGAGCAGCTCCACCTGACAAATTGCAACTCAGAGTCTGCTAGCCAATCTGTTACAAGGAGTCAAGTACTCTCTCTTGCCTCCTTCTCACCTACTTGCTCAGCTAAGGAATATTAGGCACTGGAGTTCTTCTAAGTTTCATTTTTACTATTCCTCTACCTTCAAAATGCAAGCTTCACAACAGGAAGCCTTCCTGTGGCCACACTGCTTTACACCCCCACAAATGTCTGAACCTAAATTACACTATTACAGTATTGCCAACTTCAAGCATTGAAAATCATGACCTATGGTTCCTAAAATAGGCAATTTTTTTAATGAGTCGGGGGGTGTCTTTTCTTCGCTTTCTGGTTTGAGTGTTTAGGAGAAAACTCACTTTACATAAGCAAGCTTTTCTCTACAACCACAAGGCTAGGAACTTAGATTTTTTTTTTAAGTAAAGCTAAGATTCATAAAATCTCTTTGTTGCAGCAGGTAAAATATCATGAGACTTCGGATAAAATTTCACAATAACGGTGTTGCTAACAATTGCAAAGTACCGTAAGGAACAGACTGGTATGGAGGCCAAGTTGAGCACTTCTCTGTGTGACATTTCATGCAAGTTATTTAATGAACTAGTTGGTATATTTAAATATGATTGGCATATAACCATAAACTTACTCTTATGATCAAACACACCCTACCCCAAGCAATGGCAGAGGTAAGTTTACTAATAAGAAGATGGTTTGGGATACAGGGTGCTAGGGTGGGGCATGGGGTCATTGAACATCTACAGCCGATGTTTGTGAGTGCTGGGGTGGCTGGAGGTGAAGTGTCTGGGGAAGCCCAGTGTAGCTGAGTGAGGGGAACCTGAGGCTACTGTTAGACATCTCACCTTGTGCTGTTGCTGCTACCACCACACCACCTGAGTGCTCCTTCCCAGCTGGGAATGGAGGGATCCAGCAGCTGCAGCAGCAAAAGAGGAGGCACCTTGCTGCCTGCTCAACAGTGCCACAGCAGTTCTGGTGACCAAAAGATAGAACTGTAGATAAAAGCCTGTGGCCTTCCCGCAGCTCAGGAAAACCAGGAGATTGTGGCTGAGCTGCAGGAATGCAGACATGGTTCCCACATGAGTGAGTGCCATGTGTGAAACAGATGATACTGCGCAACCCTGAATCTTATGGAAATGGGGCATGACCCTTGAGCAAACCTCCTTGTGGTTCTGCAGGTACACAGCCCTCAGCTCCCTTCAGTCTTTAAAAACAGTATTCCCCATCTCCTGGAGTCCAATTTATTTAGTCCAATCAGTTCAGAGCTCCCTTTTTAGGTTCAGGGGACTTCCTAGCCCTCCTTCTTAGGGCTGAAGGAATTTCCTGTCAGGGTCTTCTTACATCAGGAGTTCTCAGCCCTCCTCATGGAGGTGAGTTATCTCATGCTCACCAGATAAGGAGTCCAAAGTTCTCTTTCTGGAGCTGGTTTACATTTCCAGCCAGTTGTAACCCTCAGTCAACTTCTCTCCCAGCTGGTCCCCAGTGCCATAACTAAACATTTGCACCCTCTGCTAGAGCCAGGAGTGGGACTATTTTTTTAACCCTGTTCCCATCCTTCCCCTAATTCCCACTCCCACCTGCTCCTGCATTGTTTGTTGATTTTTTTCCCCATCTTCCGCTCTACCTGGGTTGCCAGGTATCCGGTTTTCAACCAGAACATCTGGTCAGAAAGGTACCCTGGTGGCTCCGGTCAGCACCACTGATCGGGACATTAAAAGTCCAGTTGGCAGTGCAGTGGGCTTACGGCAGGTTCTGTGCCTGCCCTGGCTCTGCACAGCTCTCCAGAAGAGGCCAGCTTGTCCCTGTGGCCCCTAGGTGCAGGGGCGATCAGGGAAGCTGTGAATGCTTCCCCCCCCCCCGCCACCAGTGCTGGCTCCGCAGCTCCCATTGGATGGGAACTGTGGCCAATGGGAGTTGCAGGTGTGGTGCCTGCGAGCACGGACAGCGAGCACCACTCAGAGCCACATGGCTGCGCCTCTGCCTAAGGGCCAGACATATCAGCCGCTTTTGTGAGCAGCATGGAGCCAGGGCAGGCAGGAAGCCTGCCTTAGCCCCGCTGTACTGCCGACCGGGACCTGCCTGAGGAAAGCACTGCCCAGCCGGAGACCGCACCCTGAACCCCCTCTTGCACTCAACTCCCCCATCCCAGGTCAGAGCTCCTTCCCACACCCTAACTCCTTCCCAGACCACACACCCCAACCTGCACCTCAAACCCTGCTCCAGGTCTGAACCCCCTCCTGTACTCAAACTCCCTCCCAGAGCCCACAGCCTGCACCCCCTCCTGCACCCCAACCCCTGTCTCAGTCCTGAGCCCCTCCTGAAGACCATACCCCCTCCCACACCCCAACTCCCTACCCCAGCCCTGAACCCCCTCCTGGACCCAAACTCCCTCCAGATCCCACACCCCCTCCTGCACTCTAAGCACCTGCCCCAGCCCTGAGCCCCCTCCTGCACCCCAAATCCCTCATCTCCAACACCTTCTGCAATATTTAACCACATCACCCACCCCCTGCTACCCACCCTGAGACTTCCATTTATAAAATAATTTATATATTTATTTTATGAATTTTATGTCTATGGTACCCAGCATATGTCTGTGGGATATTATACAGTATAAGTATATGAAAATAATTTTAAAAAATGGAACAGACAGCTAGACTGATTAAAACAAATGGAATGGGCAAAAGGAAAAATAAAACTTAAGGTATAACTGTTGAAAAAAAAGAGGGAAAGTATTAGTCATGAATGAAATTAGCTGACTGAAAAAAAACTTGCACTGAATGTTAGAAACAACCGTCAAGGGAAACTAGCAGGTATATTCAGGGAGATATTTCTATAGAATGACCCTCAAAATAGATAGTAGAAAAGAAAATTTTCCAGTCTCAGTTCATCTTGAAAAGTCCTGGGAGGGAGATCATCATACATCTCTCTGTTACTTTTCAGAGGTGACCTATTCTTTTGATCTCTCAGTCTCTCTATTTGCACATTCCGGTGACAGTCCTACACCTGCACTTCTCTCAGAGTGGGATCCCACAATTCACCCAACTTTTTGACTAGATTACTAGTGACAGCCTACCAACCAAATTTACCTTAGCAGGCCCAACTCCCTTTGAGCCCTGCAATAGACTTCTCTTAGGGAGCTTGTGACAAGTATGAAATGGCAATGACTCAAGCCAGCCTCTTCAAAGCAAGAATTATTCATTTGTCCATAGGAACATAACAAATGGAGAGAAAATGGTTAAAATAATAAACGTCTAAAGATATACTGTTTTACCTAAACTTAGGCCTTGTCTACACTACAAAGTTTTGTCGGCAAAAGTTATGCTGCTTTAATTAAAATCGCTGTTGCATGGCCACATTATGCTCCTTGTGTCAGCAGAGTGCATCCACACTAGCAGCTCTTGCACCGACCCCGAGAGCAGTACACTATGGGAGCTAATCCACTATGCAACCGGCCACAAGGTGCTTTGGGAAGGTGTTTGCAATGCCTCAAGGGGCAAGTATAGCATCACATGATGCAAGTTTCTCAATCCCATCTTTCCAGAAGAATCCTAGTAAATTGTCGGCTGCTTTTCCAACTGAAGCGTGTGGGGCAGGGAGAGGAGAGTGGTGTGTCTGGGGCAGGGGAGATAGCAAGCTGACTGACTTAGCCTGAGGAAGGGGGAGGGGAACACCCACACCCCACGTTAGCCCAGGAGCGTAGCTGGGGGGGAGCCGCTCCCCCTGAGCACATTATCCAAAAGTGGTGCCTTAGGCGCTAACCCCATGGGTGCTCCAGCTCCCTGCCCCACCCTGCAGCTCCAGCTCACCTCCGCTCCATCTCCTCCCCTGAACGCCCCATCTCGCTTCTCCTCCTTCCCCCCACCTTCCCACGAATCAGCTGTTCACATGGGAAGCCTGGGAGGGCAGAGAAGCAAGTGGTGGCTTCGCGCTCAGGCCCAGGGAGGCGGAGACAGAGTGGAGGTGAGGTAGGGCGGGGGGACTGCCCGTGCCACAGCAGGTAACTGGGGGGCATGCACAGGGGAACTGCTCCCTGCCCCAGCTCACCTCCGCTCTGCCTCCGCCTCCCTGGGCTTGAGCTCAAAGCTACCGCTTGCTTCTCTGCCCTCCCAGGCTTCCCACGGGAACAGCTGATTTGCGGGAAGTGGGTGGGGGCGCGAGCTCAGTCTGACCCAGTGCTCTAGGTGCTGTGCGGCGGCAGCGCGGCCTGGCTCCTGCCGAGCAGCGTGGCTGTAGTGCCACCAGCCACCTCCAGGCTGCACAGTAAGGGGCTGGGGTGGTGGGTAGAGGGCAGGGGAGTGGTTGGGGGTGGATAGGGGTCGGGGCGGTCAGGAGTTAGGGGGCTGGATAGAGGGCAGGGGAGTTTGGGGGGATGGTCGGGTGGGGGGGTGGATAGAGGTTGAGGCTGTCAGAGGGTGGGGAACAGGGGGGTTGAATGGGGGCAAGGGTCCCGGGGAGCAGTCATGAAGGAGGGGGGATGGATGGGGCGGTGGGAGGCAGTCAGGGGACAGGGAAGGGGGGTGGATGGGGCAGGGGTCCTGGGGGGGCATCAAGGAACGTGGGGGGTTGGATGGGGTAGGAGTCCCAGGGGATGGAGGCGGGCCACGACCCCCTTGTGGAGTGAGGAGGGAACCAGTTGTTAAGATTTTGGCAGCTTATCACTGGGTATGCCCATGGGAGAGGGGGCCACGATGGATCTGTGACCATAGTGTAGGATACAGTCACTCTGGGATCTAATCGCTAACAACCCCTCTCCTTTCCAGACTACTGCCTGGCCGGGTGGAGCAGGGTATTGGGACGTGAGTGTCCGTGGGGCCAAGGGATGCCCAACCAGGAAGCGGGGATGGAGTCACAGAGAGTTCCCAGCCTGGAGGAGCAGCAGCCGCTGGAGATTCAGGGCTGAGGGAGGGGGACCCCTGCCCCCAGGGGGAGCTGCAGAGTAGAGGGGCCTTTCCCAGGCAACACATCAGTTATAGGGTGATGGGCAGAGCTGAAAGTTATAAATGTCAGTGTGTAGTAGACTGGCAGTCCCCTACAAGTCAGTGGTGGTGCTGTGCACAGAACCCAGGAGTCCTGGCCCCCATCCTCCCTGCTCTCCCCACTATACCCCACTCCCCTCCTAGAGCCAGTGACACAACACAGGAGTCCTGGCCCCTAACGAGCCCCTCCCTTGCTCTAATCACTAGCCTCCACTCCCCTCCTACAGCCAGCAATAGGACCCAGGAGTCCTGGCTCCCAGCCCTCTCAGCAGAGAAGCCAGGGAGTGAATGGACCCTGGAGACTGGACTGGCCTGTCACCCACTAGGGAGCAGAACTCTGGGCCCCCAGGGGCTGGGGTTTCTCCGTGTCTCATACTTTTAGTCCAGGGCTCACAAACTGTGGGCCTCTGTGGAAATGCATCCAGAAGCCTGTCCTCAGGGCCTCCGGGCAGAGAGCTGGCAGGGAGAATGCCCCGTTGAGAAGGGACAGAGATGGCAGGAACAGGAGGAGGCAGACAGACGAAAGACAGAAGCATGAGGGAAAAAGTTAGCAGAAGAACAGTGCAGTGAAACATGAAGAAAAAAGTGTCTCTAAGTTACCTAAGCAATTGTTAGAAAATCACAAGAGAAGTAAAGCACGAACAAAACGTGATGGAAACCAGCTCTGAGCAAAGAGAAACGGGCTTAAGAAATGAGGAGGAAGTGAGCTGTAGCAAAAGTAAAGCAAATAGAATGGGCAAAACGTCTGCCCAGCACCTTCAGGTGCAGAGACAGGAAGGGAAAAATTGTCAGAGAGCAAAGGGACTCTAAAAAAAAGCAGCGGAGGGACAGTTGTTCAGTTGAGAAGCCGACCCATTGCCTGGAGAAATAGCTGCAGATATCTGAGCTGGAAACAGCAAACAGAGACAGTGCAAACAGAGACAGTGCAAGAGGATGACTCAAGCTGCAACAAACCATCCTAAGAGATTTTCCTACAAATACCGGACATACACAGAGGCTGCAATCAGAGAATCCGTGAAGGGAACGGGGTTTCTGGTTTACTCAGCTCTGGGTCTTCAGCAGCACGACCTTCACTCGCTCCATGGGTCTTCGGTGGCATTTCACCCAGAGCCAGTGAAGGGCCTGCCACCGAAGACCCGGAGCGCTGCGCCTTTTTTTCGATCACTCCCCCTGTTCCCTCCACCTGGCTACGCCACTGCGTCAGCCCCCAGCTCTGCTCAGCACAGCTGTCATAACATATCAAGGTAGGCAACTGCATATTCGCCCAGTCCTGCTAGTAGACCATCTACCAGCCTCTGGAAGGTGGCGGGTGCATTTCGCAGCCTGAAAGGAAGGACATTAAATTCATACACCCCCACATGGGTGACGAATGCTGACTTTTCCTTGGCAGGTTCATCTAGCGGTACTTGCCAGTACCCCTTGGTTAAGTCTATTGTAGAGATGAACTGGGCACATCTCAACTTCTCCAATAGCTCATCGGTGCATGGCATTGGATAGTTGTCCGGATGAGTTACCGCATTTAGCTTATGGTAGTCCACGCAAAAGCGTATTTCCCCATCTGGTTTGGGTACCAGAACCACTGGAGATGCCCATGCACTGGTAGATGAGCGGATTATACCCATCTGTAGCATGTTCTGGATCTCCCGTTTTATAGCAGCTTGGGCATGAGGAGACACCTGGTAGGGTGGGGTTCTAATTGGGTGAGCATTACCTGTGTCAATGGAGTGGTATTCCCGTTCAGTCTGTCCTGGGGTGGCTGAGAACAATGGGGCGAAACTAGTGCACAGCTCCTTGATTTGTCGTCACTGCAGACATTCCAGGGTGGTTGAGAGGTTCACCTCTTCCACGCCACCGTCTTTTTTCCCGTCGTAGTAGACACCTTCAGGCCACTCAGCATCATCTCCCTGGACTGTAAACTGACAAACCTGTAAGTCTCTGGAATAGAAAGGCTTGAGAGAATTAACATGGTACACTCTGGGCTTTAGTGAGGAATTGGGAAATGCTATGAGGTAGTTCACAGTTCCCAGGCGCTCTTGGACCATGAATGGCCCTTCCCATGATGATTCCATCTTATGGGCCTGTTGCGCCTTCAAGACCATAACCTGGTCTCCTACCTTGAAGGAACGTTCTCTGGTATGTTTGTCATACCAGGCCTTTTGCTCTTCCTGAGCATCCTTTAGGTTTTCTTTAGCAAGGGCTAAAGAGTGTCGGAGGGTGCTTTGTAGGTTGCTTACAAAGTCCAGAATGTTAGTTCCTGGAGAAGGCGTAAACCCCTCCCATTGCTGCTTCACCAACTGTAATGGCCCCTTAACCTAGTGGCCATACACAAGTTCAAATGGTGAAAACCCTAAACTGGGATGTGGTACAGCCCTGTAGGCAAACAGCAACTGCTGCAACACTAGGTCCCAATTATTGGAGTGTTCATTGATGAATTTACGTATCATGGCCCCCAAAGTTCCATTAAACCTTTCCACCAGGCCATTGGTTTGATGGTGGTACGGGGTGGCAACCAAGTGGTTCACCCCAAGAGTTTCCCACAGTTTTTGCATGGTCCCTGCCAGGAAATTAGATCCTGAATCTGTAAGGATGTCGGAGGGCCAACCTACCCTGGCAAAAATGTCTGTTAGGGCCTGACACACAGCGTTAGCCCTGGTGTTGCCTAGAGCTACTGCTTCCGGCCATTGGGTAGCAAAGTCCACGAAAGTCAGTAAGTACTGCTTTCCTCTGGGCTGTCTTCTTTAGGAAAAGACCCAGAATATCCACAGCTACTTGCTGAAATGGGACCTCAATTATGGGGAGTGGCTGGAGAGGGGCCTTGACCTGGTCTTGGGGCTTTCCCACTCTTTGGCATACCTCACAAGACCGGACATACTTGGCAACATCTTTGCCCATCCCCTCCCAGTGGAAGGACTTCCCCAACCGGTCCTTGGGTTTGTTCACCCCAGCATGGCCACTGGGATGATCATGGGCTAAGCTCAAGAGCTTTTCCCGGTACTTAGTTGGAACCACCAACTGTTTTTGTGGCTGCCATTCTTCCCGGTGTCCACCAGGAAGAATCTCCTTGTATAAAAGTCCTTGGTCTATAACAAACCGGGATCGGTGAGAAGAGCTGAGAGGCGGTGGGGTGCTCCGTGCTGCCGCCCAAGCTTTCTGCAGGCTGTCATTTGCTTCCTGCTCAGTCTGGAACTGTTCCCTTGAGGCTGGGGTCACCAGTTCTTCCTCAGACTGTAGACTTGGGCTTGGTCCCTCTGAAAGCGATGTAGGTGATGGGGTTGTTTCCGTTGCTGGTGAACCGCTCTCCGCTGGTGCACCTGAGGGTATTTCAGGCTCTGGCTGAGCCTTTTGGGTATGGCTGTCTGTTGCTTCTGCCAGTTCTGGCTCACTGGTGCCCTCTGGCGTTGAGTTTGAAGATGTGGTTGCAATTGCTGGTGCTGGTTGCTGTTCCAGTTCCGGGCCTGGGACTGGAGGTGCTGTGGCTGTTTCAGTGGTTGGCATGGAATCCGGGTCCACTACCTCTGTCTGGGTCTCTGGTAATACAGACGAGGCGTCTGTGGACGGCTCAGGAACAGGAATGGGTCTGGAAGCTTGCCTGGTTTGGCTGCGTGTAACCATTCCCACTCTCTTGGCCCGCTTCACCTGGTTGGCCAAGTCTTCCCCCAGTAGCATGGGGATGGAATAATTTTCATAGACTGCAAAAGTCCACATTCCTGACGAGCCTTTGTACTGGACAGGCAGTTCAGCTGTAGGCAAGTCTACAGCTTGTGACATGAAGGGGTAAATTGTCACTTGGGCCTTTGGGTTGGTGAATTTGGGGTCTACGAAGGATTGGTGGATAGCTGACACTTGTGCCCCCGTGTCTCTCCACGCAGTAACCTTCTTTCCGCCCACTCTCAAATTTTCTCTTTGCTCCAAGGGTATTTGAGAGGCATCTGGGCCTGGGGATCTTTGGTGTGATGGTGGTGTAATGAACTGCACTCGGTTGGCATTCTTCGGGCAGTTGGCCTTGATATGTCCCAGTTCATTACACTTAAAGCATCTTCCATCTGACTGGTCACTGGGTCGAGGTGGGTTACTGGAGACTGGTGAGGTGGAAGAATAGGGTGTCTGTGGCTTTCCTTGGGTTGTAGGTGGGGTCTTTGGCTGTCCTTGGTTGTAGGGTTTATTGTAGGTGTGCCCTCTGGGGTATTCGTTCCCCTTGACAGTAGCTTCCTTGCTTTCTGCCACTTCCATCCATCTGGCTCCAATCTCCCCTGCCTCGGTGAGATTTTTGGGTTTTCCATCTTGTATGTACCGTTTTATGTCCTCAGGAACACCATCCAAGAACTGCTCCATTTGTATGAGGAGGCGCAGTTCGTCTAAGGATTTAACATTGTTTCCTGATATCCAGGCCTCATAATTTTTCCCAACATAGTAGGCGTGTTTGGGAAATGACACATCTGGTTTCCACTTTTGGGTTCTGAAATGCCGACGGGCATGATCCGGGGTTATCCCCATTCTTAATCTGGCCTTGGTTTGAAACAGTTTATAATCGTTCATTTTCTCCTTAGGCATTTCAGCTGCCACCTCTGCTAAAGGTCCACTGAGCTGTGGCCTCAATTCTACCATGTAGTGGTCTTCAGAGATGCTGTACCCAAGACAGGCTCTTTCAAAATTTTTCAAGAAGGCCTCGGTGTCATCACCTGCCTTGTAGGTGGGAAATTTCCTGTGCTGTGGAACAATCATTGGCGCAGGGTTGTTACGATTGGCTGTGTTTTGCTTAGCCTTTTCTAATTCCATGGCCTGTCAGTGGGTTTTCCTCTGGAGTTCTATCTGTCTTCTGTAGGCTGCCTCTTCTTCTTCTTGTTTCCTTCTGTGGGCCACCTCTTCTTCTTCTAGTTTTCTTTTGTGGGCTGCCTCTTTGGCTGCTTGTTCTCTTTTGTAGGCTGTCAGTTTGATGTTTTCTTCCTTTTCTTTCAGCTCCACCTCTTTTTCTCTTTTTTCCAGTTGTCGCCTATGGTCTGCTTCTTTGATTTGTTCTTTGGCCTCCATTTTTGCCTTAGAAGTCATGGTTCCTGTTTTCTTGTGTTGGGATGCCCTCCGGTGTTTAGTGTCTGAACTGCTGGCTCTGTTGTCTCCTGGGGTCTGCCTAGTAACAGTGTCTTTTTCCCTTTCTTCCTCTAGCTAATCTTTTAAATGTAAAGTAAACCAGAAAAACCACTTTATTTGCATGTGTATTGTGCTGAGTACTTGACTCACAATCGGAGTGCTATTGTCTCACAAAAGACCCTTAATAGTTCCTTAATGGTTCCTTGCTTAATATGCAAGCCAAAAACTGCAAGAGAGAGCAAAAAAAAAATTCTCTCTGGTTCCTTTTAAAACCAAACTGTTTCTCTCTGCTTAAAAGCCCTAGCAGAGAAAAATAAAATAATATTTCTACTGGCTTCTGGATTCTTCTACCTATCCACACTGCTGTGCCACCATGTCATAACATTTTTTCCCAGATCTGGACCTTAGCATCCAAAATATGGGTGTTAGCATGAAAACCTCCAAGCTTAGTTACCAGCTTGGACCTGATAACGCTGCCACCAGCCAGGGATTTATACAGTGCCTAGCTCACTGTGGTCTCCCCAAACCCTTCCCTGGGGGACCCCCAGACTCAGATGCCTTGAGTCTTACAACAAAGGGAAATAACCCCCCTCCCCTTGTTTCCTGGTTACTTCCTCCCAGGCTCCCCTCCGTAGACGACCCTAGGAGATTCCCTGCTTCCAGTCCTGGAAACACAAGTACCGAGAGAGCTAATCTCTCTTCCCCCTTACCCAGAGGGTATGCAAAGTCAGGCTTAGTAAATCTAACACAAAGAGATTTTCCCCCTGACTTCTTCCTCCCACCAATTTCCTGGTGAGCTGCAGACTCAATTCCTTGGAGTCCCCACTAAAGAAAAACTCCAACCGGTCTTAAAAAGAAAGCTTTATAAAAAGAAAGAAAAATACATTAAAAATAGTCTCTGTATAAGGTGAAAATATACAGGGTCAATTGCTTAAGAAAAAAAAGTGAATCAACAGCCTTATCCAAAAAGAATACAATTCAAAACACTCCAGCAACTACACACATGTAAATACAAAAAAAACAATATAAACCTATTGTCTTACTATCTTTGTACTTACAACTTGGAAACAGAAGATTAGAAAGGCAGGAGACAGAAAAATCACTCTCAGAGCCGAGAGGGTCAGACCCAAGACAAAGAACAAAGAACTCACACCCAAAACTTCCCTCCACCCAGATTTGAAAAAGTCTTGTTTCCTGATTGGTCCTCTGGTCAGGTGTTTCAGGTTACTGGTGTTACCCCTTTACAAGTAAAAGAACATTAACCCTTAGCTATCTGTTTATGACAACAGCAGTCTCTCCCGAAGCAGCCTGCTATGTCTGTCTGCCTATGGTTCTGTGAGTCCCTCCGAGTTCTTCCATAGCCTCCTTAGCTGCCAGGAGCAGCATCCTGAGCAGCTCTGTGAGCTCTCTGTGCTGAGGAATGTCAAAAAACATCACAGCAGTCTTTCTTCCCCCCCTTACCCTCTCTCCCCCCCACCCCAGCAGCAGCCTGCCTGTTGCTGTGTTCCTAGTACAGAGCAGAACAGGAGCAGTCCATGTTAATGATTTGCTCTTTGTTCCCCAAACAGGAGCATCACAGTCAGCTGTCAGATACTTCCCAGAGCTTTGAAAGGGTAGGAGCATGTGCCTGCAGGGCAACCGAGATCAGAACAATCAGCAGAGTGGTCACAACAGGCATTGTGGGATACTGGTGGAAGCCAGTTCTGTAGACAAAATAAACAGCAGTGTCTACACTGATGCTGTGTCGCTTTAATTTTGTGGCAAAAGTCTTTATGCCTCTCGTTGAGGTGGTTTTATTTTGTCGGCAAAACAGCAGTTTTGCCACCAAAAGTAGCCTTGTAGTGGGGACATCTCCTCTGTTGTGTCGGCAAAAGGCAGCTTTTGCTGACAAAACTTTGTAGCGTAGACAAGGCCTTAGCCTTTCCTTGCCATTTTAAGCTCTCACTTGACCCAAGCACACCCCAGCATGGGGGTCTGTGAAAGATAAGAGTGCAACTGGCTTTAAGAGTGCAACTGTAACCTCTACCTCTCTGACAGTCTGATCTCCAGTCCACTGCATGTCTCCCTCAGGTCATAGCCTGTGTTTTATCCATTTAAAAGTGCCTTTTTCAATAACTTTTACTTGAAGACCCCAGTGAAGTTTCGAGCAGGGCTCCTGAACTTTGCAGATCTAATTTATGCATCTCTCCAGGTGGGTCAGAGGAAGACTTTCAGCAGTGGATTAATTTTATTGTCCATTTGAGCAGCAAGCAATTGAATTAATCTATGCTGAGTTCCCAGTTACTGGGGAGACCCACAGCTGGAACTAACCCATAGGGTTCCATAGAGCTAGCTGCACTGCAATATCCAACAAGTCTACATATATCTATTTATAGTCAATGGCAAAAAAAATTGCTTAGTGGTATGTTGTTTCCTTACAGAACAATGAGTTGAGCAAAACTCAAGCTTCTGAAAACCAGAAAATGCAACCTTAACTCTGTCCTCTGTCAGCAGTGTCCCAATATACTCCATTAACATACGTACGTTTATCCTTCAAACCCCACAGTTGCTGAAGTGTACAAGTTCCTCACCTCCTTTTACAACCCATTCACTCATCAAGATTCCATCTAAAATGGTTAAGGGCAGGGGGGAAAGGTTGCCCACCCCACCTTCCCTCTATCCTCTTCAAGCAATGCCTCGATATGTACACAGCACATATTCACAGTGGGCCTTGGCGCTATCAGATTCAGAAGGTTCCAAAGTCAGTTGTCCATCCCCTCTTCCTCCAGGGGCCAATAAAATAAAGATTTTCTCAAACAATCAATCCAAAGCTCACCTACCACCTGTCCTCATGCCCACCTCTCCACAGACGCAACCCCTCTTCTTATTCCCCCATCCTCATTTCCCCCGTGCACAAAGTCCTCTGTCTCCAACTCCTCATCACCCAACATAATAAACATTTTTGTTAGACCAGCTTCTGACTATTCTGCTGTGTTCACAATGAACTTCCCATAAAACAAAAACACACTATAACAGAGGCAATTGTAGCCAGCGTCATCGTGAGTTATTAAATCTTTATTGTACAGTTCATCAAAGGTTTGGACTAGAAACATCAGTAGCAGGGTGTTCATCAGGGCAATGACATTCCCTCAAACTACACAGGCAAGGATAAAGTGGCTGCACAGAAACTCTCTCAGGGTTTTTTTCTTTATTGGTGCATGCACACTGTATTCCTTCCAGACTGCACATCTGTTCTTAAATACCATTCACAATTTGGGTTCCTTGTAAACTTAGTGAATACCGTGAACTACCTTGAGTAAAGCTCTACAGATTGAGACCATTTCAAGGTGCATCGCGTCAATAGTTTGATCTCTAGTTCTGTGCAAAATATACCCACCTAGAATCTTGTTGAAAAATGACTATGTTGTTGTGGGTTATATCTCTGTAACCCCTCAGGTCAAAGATTTGGGTCACTAATCCTACCCTCTTAGGGCACATTGTCACATCCCTATGCCCCCCTCCCCCAGGGGGTCCCCTGGGGAGCCAGATCAGCATTGCATGTTTTCTAACGCTGTTGCAAGCATCACAAGGCATTTTGGGAAAAGTTAAAGGGTTAAAGATGTATGTGTGGAGTGGAAAATTCCTTTGCAGGTTGAAAGAGGCCGAAGGAGGAGGAAGGGAGAAGAGAAAGGGTTAACGCGACGACTCAGCTCAGCTCGAAGATAAGACGCCGGCTCCAGTCCAGGGTCACTGGGCTCGAACAGACTCCGTATAGCCAAGAAGTCTGCAGCTGTGCCTGGATCTTACCCAATCCCAGAAAAATAGGGAGACGGTGAAGGCCAGTGAGGGGAAAAACAACCATTTCAGGTCCCTGAAGTCGATGAGTTTTGGGAATGCTGAGGAGACCACAGAGAGCCAGTTTGAACTGGTACAAAAAGCACGGGGAACAAAGATCCCTAAACAAAATGCCCCCCAAAAAACCCAGAACTTAAAACTCTCCTAAGAGCTGAAGCAAGTTGGAGATCAACAGCGGACCCTGGATGACCCATGCACAGGACAGAACTCCCGTCCACCTCTTCCCCTCTTCTTTGTACATTACACCCAGGCTTGGCCAGCCCCATATAATGTGTGTGTGAGTATGAAAGTGGGTTAGGGCTTGGGACACTAACACTTTCTTTCTTCCTTTGAGTGACATGGGAAATCCCCACCACTCTCTGCTGTTATTTTATTATTTTATTAATAGAGCTTTAAAACTCAGTCACTTGGTGTGCTCCTTCATCTCCTCCGCTAACGATCCTGCGGCCTCAGCCTAATCACCTGACGCCTCAGGCAGATTGGTAACATAAATCTGTCACAACATCCAATTGCAAAGGAATCTGTCTTAGCATGTAGATTTTAGAGGACCTAGAAATATAGAACTTTAAACAGGAGTCTGTTGCACAATTGTAAAATAAAAATTCATAACATTAATATAGATATCTGCCATATTTTCACATTTTCAGAGCTGGTTTTATCTATTATAAGCAAGATCTGGGTATATTAACTTTTTTAACATAACACACTTTTATAAAGAATCTTATCTTATCTTAGCCAGTGATATTTGTAAGTCAGTTATTTTTGTTCTCCCAGCATGAAAATGTTTGGATAATGTCAGATATCACTATCCAAAGTTTGATTATTTCCTCCTCAAAAGAATTTGTCTCTGTAATATATGCATTAGTGAAGTCAACTTTAGTCTTTCTGTTGACTTAGTGGGCTTTGCACAAGGCCATAGATTCACCTTTCCTTCTCCACACTCCCATGGACATATAAATGCACATTGGGAGAATGTATTGTTTGTTGAATGTATCAGTGGAGCATTAATATCAGGTAGTAAAGTCTTGCCTTTTATCTCAAATGTTAAACTTATTTACTAAAAATTTCCTGTGGGGGAAAGAGTTATTCATCATTGTGTATGAGCAAGAAAAAGGTCAAGGGCCAGATTCTGATAGCCTTACTCATTCTGAATAACCTCATGGTTAAATGGGACTACTTGTAAAGTAAACTGTTACTCAGGGTAAGTAATGCTGTCAGAATCTGTCCCCAAATGAGGATTGATTTAGTTCTTAAATAGAATCCAGTAGGACAGTAAAGAAAAGTTATAGATTATTAATGGACTAGATCTTCAGATGATGTAAACTGATGTAGCACCATTGAAGTCAATGGATCAATGCTGATTTACATAAGCTAAGAGTCTAACCCAATCCTCCCTCCCGCCTCCCCACTCGACCCCCAAATTAGTAAAGTCACCATGATTTGATATGTACTGAAAATATTCTTCAAAAAAATGTTAAAAACAAACACACTAAGACGGACATTACTTGAAACATGGTAATTTAAATCAAGAACTTGGAAGATAATGTCCTTGTTTTCTTTCATAAGGCTGCATTTTTCAGATTGCAGTAAAAAGATATTGTTAAGAACACTGTCATCCTGCCAAAGCAAATTTTGATTTTATACTTTGATTAACATATTTGTAGAATTTTACATATTCTGCCCAGAAGGTAGAGTCATGCTGACCTTTTCAGAAGAATTACACTATGGAAGAGAAACCACTTCTGATAGCCTGATGCTTTTGAAAAAGTTTTAACAATTGTCCAAAAGCTTGAGATCAAGTTGAGACCATGTATCACTATTGAATTCAACTGACAGAGCCTATATTCAAATGAATCATGCAAAGGGACTAATAACAAACCATTGCAGCTCAGTCAGTCTCTCTACAAATGATTCATAATTCTAATCTTGCATCAGAAATTAAGAAGTGGGTGAAGGTGAGTGGTAGTGCAGTTAGTGGTTGGGTCCCAGGGATCATAGCAGCTTTCTTTGAGTACCCCTTACTGGCTTTTCATTGATGTAGATTCAGAGGAAACAACCACATCATATTCTCACAAACTAAAATGTAGTACACTGTGATGATTATTACTGAACCATGTGATAAACTGCATTTTACAGGCACCTTTGTCTCCTTCGCCTGCACCTTGCCTAATGATCAGTCTCCACTGGAGCACGTTCTGATGATCTGAACTGAAGAGGTCAGCTTCCAACAGTTACTTAAAGCAAATAAACATGCACAGACCCCTGCCAGTTTCCTTTTTTTCTCTAGAATTACATTTGACAAAGGCTCAAGACAAGCAATATTCAATCCTGGTCAAGTGAAAGGTTTAGGGACCAGGTTTTGCCATTCTTGCTCCTGTTGAAATCTGTGGGACTACTTACATAATAAGATACTAGTCAATTTGAACTATTTTAGGTCATGTGTAGGGATTCCTAAAATGTTATTAGTTGTAAACTTCCTTGCCATCTGAACCCTGCGTTGTTGGACTCGTGGTTTTTAAAATTGTCTAAAACATTTCTAAAAGAGTTTTTCTTTAAGATATGTGGTTTATATGAAATGTACAGTGTTTCATTGTATACAGCTATTATTTGCACTTTTGTGGAAGAAGTTGCATTACTCAGACAAATGAAGCCACAAGTTATATGGCCGGTCCACTAAAAGCTTTAAACCACACCACTGTGTATTTAGTTTGGAAAAGAGAAGACTGAGAGGGGACGTGATAGCAGTTTTCAGGTATCTAAAAGGGTGTCATCAGGAGGAGGGAGAAAGCTTGTTCACCTTAGCCTCCAATGATAGAACAAGAAGCAATGGGCTTAAACTGCAGCAAGGGAGATTTAGGTTGGACATTAGGAAAAAGTTCCTAACTGTCAGGGTAGTTAAACACTGGAATAGATTGCCTAGGGAAGTTGTGGAATCTCCATCTCTGGAGATATTTAAGAGTAGGTTAGATAAACGTCTATCAGGGATGGTCTAGACAGTATTTGGTCCTGCCATGAGGGCAGGGGACTGGACTCGATGACCTCTCGAGGTCCCTTCCAGTCCTGGAGTCTATGAGTCTATGAGTATTCCCTATAAATCATTTTTAACCAACCATCCAAATATCACTTTTCTCTTCCCCACTGTTCTGAAGAACTCAATATATTTACCACAACAAGTCTCCAGTTTTTAAAACCCTTTGCCGTACTGGGCCAACGTTATGCACTGCGAACATTTTAGAAAAATGTTGGTGACATGCACATGTAAACCAACAGTTATGCTCCTACCTGGATTGTATTTAGTCTCCTAAGTAGCTGTTTCTGTGGTTATTCTTATTCCTTGCAACACTGAGTTCCATATAAAACAGAAGCTTTACTGGGAAGGCACACATTTTGGCTAGTACATTCCTATTTGTTAAAAGAAGAACCCTATATTACCTTCCCTGTACATGCACCACTCAGCACCAACCCTACGGTGTAACAAGCTGTCTGAAAAGACTGAAATGTACTTGTGGGGGCAGGAGAAGGTTCAAGTATAGTCCACTTCAAATGTAGTCCATTTCTGTTAAATGTAGTCCATGTGTTCCATGGGTGACCCAATCATTAGTCCCAAATATGACTGGGAGTTTGAATTCAATCCAGAAATTTGCCATAGAATCATAGAATATCAGGGTTGGAAGAGACCTCAGGAGGTCATATAGTCCAACCCCCTGCTCAAAGCAACCAATTCCCAACTAAATCATCCCAACCAGGGCTTTGTCAAGCCTGACCTTAAAAACCTCTAAGGAAGGAGATTCCACCACCTTCCTAGGTAACCCATTCCAGTGCTTCACCACCCTCCTAGTGAAAAAGTTTTTCCTAATGTCCAACCTAAACCTCCCCTGCTGCAACTTGAGACAATTACTCCTTGTTCTGTCATCTGCTACCACTGAGATCCATCCTATTGGGAACCCCCCTTTCAGGTAGTTGAAAGCAGCTATCAAATTCCCCCTCATTCTTCTCTTCTGCAGACTAAATAATCCCAGTTCCCGCAGCCTCTCCTCATAAATCATGTGCTCCAGCCCCCTAATTATTTTTGTTGCCCTCCGCTGGACTCTTTCCAATTTTTCCACATCCTTCTTGTACTGTGGGGCCCAAAACTGGACACAGTACTCCAGATGAGGCCTCACCAATGTCGAATAGAGGGGAATGATCATGTCCCTCGATCTGCTGGCAATGTCTCTACTTATACAGCCCAAAATGCCATTAGTCTTCTTGGCAACAAAGACATACTGTTGACTCATATCCAGCTTTTCATCCACTGTAACCCCAGGTCCTTTTCTGCAGAACTGCTGCCTAGCCATTTGGTCCCTAGTCTGTAGCAGTGCGTGGGATTCTATAAATCATGAGGAGAAGGGGATGGCAATGGAGTTCTCTGTGTTTGCATGCAGTCCTAACAGATGGTATTGGAAACCATGGGGATGCACTAGGCCATGCTGATACTAACACAGAATTCTGTTGATTCCCTCATGAATTCTGATCCAATCCCAGTTGCCAATAGCTGCAAACTTTTCCTGTAGCAGGAACTCCAGACAGGTAGTCACATTTCAGGGCTATCTTGGTAGCTCACCATTCCACTTCATTTGTAGATGTGCTGTTCAGTCACTATGTGTTTGAATACTTTGGTTGCATACTTTCCATCAGCAGTTTGGAATTACATCTCTCTTTGCCAATTGGAGAACTGTTACGTCCTCCAAAATGTGCAATGTCTGAAATGACAGAAGAGACTAATATAGCATGCTGTGGCCACCAACTTCTCCTCAAACTCCATTAAAAAAAAAGAGGCATAAAGGAAACATCATGATGATGATGATTATCTCAGCAGTTCTTTCACTGAGATTAACACAGCTTGTACACATTGATTCTGTGCTCTGAAGCCAATGTATTGATGTTCAGTTTTAAAAAGTAACATTTTCTATTCTTGAAAATGCAAAATGATTTCTTCTGTGCTCCTATACCAAGCTATTCAAGACAATAACCCTCTGGGTCATGTCCTATTCCAGGCACCTCGACCTCTACAGGCTGCAATACCTCCACCGTTCGCCCACACTATAGAAACTTGGCTCACTATACCTTCACGGACCATTCCAAGAGGAAGTGTGCCTGTGATGAACTTATGGTTGAAGTTCTGAACAGGGCCAACATGCAGGTTGAGCTACAAAGGCAAACAGACTTGTGACAAGAGGAAAGACATGCTGAGATGCAAGTGGAAAGGATCAGGCTATCTTCACAGCTTGAGGACAGGGTAGTGGTGCAGGAGTAGGCAATCACTTCGCAGTTCCTGGAACAAGAACAGTTGTTAAGGGAGGAAGATAAAGCACAACAGAGAGAACTGTTTCAGCAGCTGCTCGCTCTAATGGAGGCAAGAATGTAGGCTGCTGTTGTGCCAGCATCATGGGCTGCGTCCTTTCCATGGTAGCCTGGCTTGCATTTCAGGAGAAGCTTGGACAACTCTGTAGCTGGGTGGCCCATGCCATCCAGGCCCTATATGCAGCAGGACAGGCCGAATGTATCCCATGCAGTCCTTAGTGCTGAATCTCTTTCCCTTTGGATGCCTCCAGCCCCCTTCCTGAGCACCAAGTGATGGCAAACGTGGAAGGAAAGGAAAAGAGAATGAGGGGACAGGGGACACACAATACTGTGGTGGTTGCCTTGTACATAGTTTAACTGTTTGCACTTCTTTATGCAATTTGTTCCTGCTTACGTCTAAAGCTTTTTGTGTTGCTGGTGTTTTGGTGTTCTAATGGCAGCTGGCCTGCCAGGCAAAGGTGTAATATTGTACTTTTTCAATACATGTGTAAAAATAAAGGGTTTTATTTTATAAAGAAATTGTATTGCCATCACTGCAATACATCATGTAATATGTATTTCAAATAATAAAGGTACACTCATGATCAGGGACAACTGAGAGGTTGTACACAAAACCTATTGTCTCAGCACAACTATATACATCAATCCATACATCAGTTATTTACAGCAATCCGTACTGTTTTCCCGCCCTCCCCATTTCATAAGCAGTCATGTCATTCAAATTATTATGCAGGCAATCAAGGTCCCCCAAGCAATCAACACCCTCCCTCACAAGTACATTCATAAAGGTGCTATTTTCCCTCTTCCACTGGCACATACAAATCCAGAGCCACCCAGACGGGTGGGGGGCAAGTGGGGCAATTTGCCCCAGACCCAGGGCTCCACAGGGGCCCCCACGAGAATGGCTGAGGCTCCCTCCCCGGTCCCAGCCCGACGTCGCCTCCTCCCCTCACTCGGAGCCTCAGCGCATCCAGGAGCACCCCTGGACAGCTGCAGCATGACTCCGGCAAGGCCTGAGCTCCTCCCCACTCAGAGTCACGTGGTAAGGGGCCAGGGCTGTGAGCTCCAGCGGGGCCTGAGCTCCCTCCGCTCAGCCTGGAGCTCACAGCTCTGCCATCTTACCACGCGGCTCTGAGTGGGGAGGAGCTCAGCCCTCACCGGAGCCACGCTGCAGCTGTGGAGGGGCGCTCTTGGATGCGCTGAGGATCTGGGTGAGAGGGGATCTGGGGGTCAGGGGCCGGGGTCAGGGGCATTGGATAGGGGCAGGGAGTCCCAGGGACAGTCAGGGGACAGGGAGAGGGCAGAGGTTGGGGGGGCAGTCAGGGGACAGGGAACAGGGGGGGTTGGATCATGGGCTTTCTGGGGGTCTGTCGGGACTCAGCGGGAGGTGGATAGGGGTCGCGGTAGCCAGGGGACAGGGAGCAGAGGTGGGGTGGTGGTTGGGGGGGTTTCTGGGGAAAAGTGAGGGGACAAGGAGCAGAAAGGATTGGGGATTCTGAGGGGGGCGAGCAGTCGGGGGACAGGAAGTGGGTGGGGGTTGGATGGGGGCAGGGCCAGGCTGTTTGAGAGGCACAGCTTTCCCTACCTTAAAGCTCATTCAGCAGTTTGAGGCTTGCAGAAGAGCCAAGCTGTTAGCTTTTCCATTAGGGCTACCATCCCTTTCACTTCTCAAATGCCAAATTATAGTCTATATTTAATTTCAGTGCCATAGGGAGATTCATGTCAGGGGAGGGTAGCTTCATTTAAAATTAGCCACTGGGGGAGGGATCACATGAGAAGAGCAAGATCCTATACCACCTACCTCCTTCCCAACCCTACCAAGAGAGACCCCCCTCCCCTGCATTCCTTGAGGCTTCAGAGGGGTTAATTCAATGGTTCTCAAACTTTTGTACTGGTGATCCCTTTCATATAGCAAACCTCTGAGCGCGACCCCCTCCGTTATAAATTAAAAACACCTTTTTATATATTTAACACTATTATAAATGCTGGAGACAAAGCAGGGTTTGAGATGGAGGTTGACAGCTCGCAACCCCCAGTAATAATCTCGTGACCCCTGAGGGGTCCGGACTCCCAGTTTGAGAACCCCTGGGTTAATTTAATTTTAGCACCATGTGTCCATTCACATGCGTGTGCTATTTTGAGCATTTCAGTTTTCACAACATAGGCTCATCCCAGATTCTGGAACAAGCTCAAATGCTCAGTTCGTGGAGTATGTACATAAGCTATGCTAAAGATAAACCCACAGTAACCGTCTCCAGTTTGTGAGGGACCCCATGGAGCCAGTCTCTAGGAAACATAAATGCATGGAGGTTAAGTCCATTAACAGTTGTTAGCCAGGATAGGTAAGGAATGGTGTCCCTAGCCTCTGTTTGTCAGAGGGTGGAGATGGACAGCAGGAGAAAGATGACTTGATCATTACCTGTTAGGTTCACTCCCTCTGGGGCACTTGGCATTGGCCATTGTCGGTAGACAGGATACGGGGCTGGATGGATCTTTGGTTTGACCTAGTATGGCTGTTCTTATGTTCTAACCTAAATGAACCCAAAGTTATGGAAACAGATATGAGTCAAGGAAGCCAGCAGAGTATCTGAAACCTGGAAAAATCTCTGACTGGATGGGCTCAGGCGTTTGGTCACAAGCTGAGGTGGTTCAAAAGTTTTGGATTTTTTTAAGCAGAATTTTTTTATTGTTTCTTTAAACAATCAAACACAGTAAGCAGCAAATATTTGGACACACACTTCTGAAATCCCAAACCATATTCAGGTTTTGGCAGACTAATTTCAGCTTTTCAATTAAAAAAAAAACAACAAATTTTGAAGGAAAGCAGACATTGTCCGTGATTTATTTCTGCTTTTTAAAAATCCCTAGTTTTTGATCCAAAAAAAGTTTTGATGGAAAATATTTGTCCAACCCTTTTAATGAGCTTTAGTGCCTTTTAGCACTAGCTGATGCTGAGAACCAGTGATACCTTCTAAAGAAGTTTTCTCAAAACTGGGTTTGTGCTGAGATGCGGAAGGTTTATTTTTCCCAAGGCTGCCCGTGGGGGCGGGGAACAAGTGGGGAAATTTGCCATGGGCCAGGCAGGGCCCCCACGAAAATATAGTATTGTATAGTATTGCAATTTTTTTTATGGAAGGGCCCCCTGAATTCTCTGGGCGGCCATGTACAAATCCATAACGTAGGAGCACAAAGTACTCCTGATTTCTGTTGCCCTTGTGCTTCCAACTTCAGCTGTGGTAGGTACACTTTCTGTCTGAGGTGGCCCTGTTCTGTTCAGTGGCCCCTCACTGACTCAGGTCCACTCAGAGAGCAATGGCTCACCTTGGCTTCACAAAGATTGTAAAGAGGACAGAAAGACACAGTAATGAACACAGCACTGAGGACACAAACAGGCGTGTAGACCCCTCCAATGGGATTTAAATCTGCCAAACATACATTCAATCACCATTCTACACCTGCTAAGAGTGCAATTAACCCTTCCTTTACCAGGGCCTCTGATATCAGGGTGCATTTTCATAAGCAAAGGCATAAGGGGCTACCTGGTGTTACCCAGAATAACAGTGGGTAACACTGTGTATGACAATGACACAGAATAACTCTGTGTATGACAATGTCACATAGTGAGAATAGAGTCCCAGCCTGTCCATGAATGTAGACCCCCAATTGTTGCAAAATCCTGGCATCATGAACTTTTCCAATGCAGCCAACATTGACATTCATAAATCAGCCTTTGTGGTCCACAAGAGCCTCCAAAATTATGGAATAGTATCGTTTGTGGTTTATATACCCATGTGCTCCTTGAGGAGGGCAATCTATGGGCACATGAGTCTCATCAATGGCCGCAGTGCAGTCTTCAGGAATATATTTTACGTTGGCCATCCTGGGGTAAACCACACACCTGATTTCCTCAGAAACGTCAGCTATCACTTTATCCACAGTTGACTTTCCAACACCAAATAGGTTGGCAGTGAACTTGTAGCAGTCTGGGGTAATCAGACTATTACAGTAACCTGCTTCTGAATTGGCATGGCCACCCTCTTGCGAATGTCTTTATGCTGGAGGGTAGGGGCAAACTGCTCACAAAGCTCCAGAGACCTAGCTTTCTTGATGTGAATGTTCTGGACCCTCTGTTGGTCATCCCATGTCTGCTTGATGATATGGTCCCATCAGTCCATGCTTGTTGCACTCCTCCAGCAGTGCCCACCTATGTAGGGCAACAGCAGCTATACGGAGTGTCATGAGCAGCATCAGCCAGTTTCATTCTGTCATATCTATGTCCTCCTACTACTACTACTCTGTCATTAGCTCTGTCAGGTGCCTTTGGTGCGTCAGATAATACTGCTGAACTGTTCATCAGCATCTCATGGAAGCTCTGCCCATGTCCTGAAGCAATGAAAGTTCAAGCAAGAGAAGTTCTTGAAATGGTGACTTCTCCACATTGCTAGCTCTATCTGCTGGGAACATGCAGACCGAAATGACAGCTCGGCAGAATATGTTGGCAGGCTGTTCAAACTTCCTGTAACGTGTAATGTCAAGGTTTCCCACACTATGAATAAAGGGCTAGAGTGGCCACATTTTAGGAGAGTGCTAGGAAGTCTGGGATATGGGTGGTTGGACTCAGGTCTGTGTACTACAGTGTGGCCACCAGAATCCCAGGGCTCATGCCTAGGTTAAAAAATTCTTAACCATGAGTTGACAGTATAGATATTCAGTTCCTGGGTTCTCATACTCAAGTCCCACTAATCCTGGGCTTCCATTGTAGCGCAGTCATACCCTAAGTGTTAAGCATCAGAGGGATAGTCGTGTTAGTCTGGATCTGTAAAAGCATCCAATGAAGTGGGTATTCACGAAAGCTCATGCTCCAATATGTCTGTTAATCTATAAGGTGCCATAGGACTCTTTGCTACTTTTACATACCCTGAGTGTTGTCTCTTTACCAGGCCCTGGCCTAAAGCCTAACTAAGGAGGAGCTGGTTCTAGTCCCATTTCTACAAGAGCAAATCATGGAACCATTTGGTGCCACAGTTTACCCATCTGTAAAATGGGAATAAAATACTTCCCTATTTTATCGGGGCATTGTGAGTAAAATCCACTAATGTTTATAAAGCATTTTGAACTCCTCATAAGGAAGCTGCTGCAATATACAAGTGTGAACTATTATTTTTATTTTTACTGCATTAATTAAAAATGTACTTAATTCACATAAAAAGCACAGCTGAATATCTAGCTAGATAGCTACAGTATATATGTCAAATAGTACTGAGTTATACATATATTGAGTCATGTAATTTAATATAATAGATTTAAGAACATACAATATTTAAAAATAGATATCCTGTACATACTGTAATGGCAATAACAAGTCATCTGTGAAAACCAGAAAAGGAAACAAATCCACATTGACAAATATCAATATCTGTATTGCACACTACAATTGTTCATCGTGAGGCTTTGGGAAAATGATAGTAAAATGGAGGAGGCTACAAAGGAAGTTTCTGTCTCTACTCTGATGGTTTCATTTGTCAACAGATGAATTTAGCTCCATGACAAGACAACATTAAGGAAACTATTAAGCAATAGATGTGACCAAATGTTATTTGTTTAAACCATCAAAACTTATTATTGTCAGAGCCACTGGCAATGTGACAGGCTTGGAGAGAGAGAATCAAAAGTTTGTTTGCTTTTTAAACGATAACTAGTAAAAAATATGCAGTTAACATAACATAAAAGTCTGAAGAAACTTTTTCTTACCATATCTCCCTTAATGAGATACTTCTAGAAGAAAACCAAACCAATAAATGTAAAGGTAAATCTTGATTTTATATATAACTGAGGGGTAGTTATACATGTAGGTTCAAATCTCTGATGAACAGTTTACAGACTGTCCATTTTATGGATATGGTCATGCCCCAAAGCTGGCTGATCATACTCACATGGGGTCAGACAGTGTCATTAGGAAAGTTAGCTGTGGCTGGATTATAGAAATATGATGTTTGCACCTCCTCCCAATTTAGCATCATCTGCAAAATCAGATAATATAGAATTTAGTTCCTCCTCCAGATCATTAGCGAGTCAGTCATTATAAAACGAATTAAGGGTCTCAGTCCAAAGGTAGGTGAATAACTGGTATCTTTGTTCATGATCTCAGCAGAGAAGCCAACAGTAGAGCTGGTTGGGAATTTTCTGCCAATATGACGTCTTTATGGAAAATGCAGTTTCTGAAAAACTGACATTTTCTGCATAGTTTTGATTTTACTGATTTTTTTATATATATATATTTATTTACTTAAATTTTCCATTAGGAAAATCTAATCAAAACATTTCACTCTGGTGTGTTGCGCCAAATATTTTTTTTAAATTTGCAGTCAGTCTGACATTAAGCTGCATCTGCCTAAGGTGATGCAGTGCCTCATGGGAAGTTGTAGTTCAGGTGCCTTCATGGCTGTATTCCTTCCTATGAACCAGGCTCCTTGGCCTGCCTACATCTCACATAATGCATTACAGCCTCCCTTCTGACCAAGCCACATGGTGCATCATGGAAGTAAAACAGTCAGTAGTGCATCATCAAAAATGTAATTCTGCCAGGAAGCCTGGCTTATAGGGAAGAATGAGGGAATGAGGCATATGAACAACAACTCCCATGTGGCACTGAGGTACTTTAGGAACATACAGCTTAATATCTAACTGACTGGAAATTAAAAATTTTTATTTGGTTCAACACATCCAAATGAAATGTTTTAATGTAGGGAATGTTGGAATGTTTTGTTTCAATGGAAAATGTTGAAACAAATCATTTTGACACCTCCAAATTGAAATTTTTCAGGACTTTTTGCTACATGAAAATGTTTTGCTATTTCAACTTTTCTTCACAATTTGGGGCAAAAACGAATGTTGAACTATTGGAAATTCTGATTCTTGCATAGCTCTACTAAATGGTCATGAACACTGAAGAAGGGGTTATTCTAGGTCAGAGGTAAGGCACATTGGCAGGTTAGTGTAATGAAGCATGTGCTGCTGCTACCCATGCCTTACCTGTTCTGTGAATAGACATTTAGTTTCCATGACATTCAATTTAGCACCTCTCAGGAGCTATACAATTAAACAAAACATTTTCTTAAAAAATCAACTTCATCTCCAAAGGTGAAATGCGGCATGCTCTCCACTTCCAATGAGCAGGATTGGGCCCACAAGGAGGGCTTGTTCAATTGTTTATAATTTATCTATCCTTAAACTAAAGTATTTCTAGATGCTTTAAAGAGAACAGAATTTTAGGAAACTAGTTCAGACAGACTATTTGTTCTGAAAGCATGACTTCTAAGTGCCCAGTTCAATAGGAAGCCATCAGGAGGAATGCCACTTACATCTAGATGATGATGAGGGGGGGAAACTCACATAGAAACCAAAGCTATATAAAATGAAAAAAAATAAAAATGTTGTTTCCTGAAAGCAAATCACTTCCCCAGGCTGAATTACAAGCCAGTCAATTTGCTCAGATGGCCCCTTGCTTGACATGGTTGAGACCTTGCTGCTACACAGCAATCACACTCCATCCATGTATAGAAAGAGTGATAAATAGATGACAATGGCTGGCAAACAGAACAATGTCAGAAGGCACAATACTGTAAATTTACCAGCAGAACTAATTTGGACTGTCATGGACACGCACAATTAACATGAAGTGACACCACTGTGGTCTGATGATGAGTCTGATGAAAATAGAACTGTCAGAGTGCTTCTCTGTGCAATGATAAATGATGTCATCTCTACTTCAGAATGTTTCAGATGAAAGGAAAGCTTAACCACACAAATCATGGAATGAGAATGACAGGTGACTATTACATCCAACTCCAAGAATGGAAAAATAGCTTAGATTGCCCAATTCAACTTGATGTAAACACAGCAGCAAAATGAGGACAGACACATGCATGGAATTAAGCTACAGGCCACAACTTTCATTAAACTTTAACACGGGGGAGGGACTCTACTCACCCACACTCTCCTATGCCAGGCATTTAATTGGTTCTAGTGCGGGAGTTATAGGGCTCCTTGCCATATAACCCATAACTAGCATCAGCGTTACAAGGTTCCTTTCCATAGAACCCATAATATGGGGTAAATTCTCCTCAGCCTGCCCCCCAGGACTCAGTTCTCTTTGAGTGAGGGAGACAGAGAGTGCTGCAGGGTGGGGAATGGAGTCAAAAGAGGCGCTACATAGTACCCAGACCAGGTTAAATTCTGGGAGCTGGAGAATGCTGGCCACTCGGCACCTCTCTCCCCCACTTGGCCAATGGGTGCCCGAGACTCCGAAGGGCAAGAGCTACCGTGCCAAGTGTCTCCCTCCCTTGATGCTCTGTCTCCCTTTCACCACCACCCCCATCAAGTTCCCCCACCTATTGATACAAGAGCTCTGCATTTGGTTCTGGGTAGATGTCGACAACTCGGTGAGCAGCAAAAATACCTAAGCATCCAGAAGGATTGGCCTGTGAAGGATGATTAAAAATACTAATGGCTAGATTCTGCCTGACGTTTAGACAAGTGAACATTATAGGGTGTAAGGAGTTTCTCCTGCTCTCACAGCTGCCCCAGAGGTGCATGACAATGGGATAGTGAGTAGACAAAGTCATGACTTCACCCCCAGATGCAAACCAACAGAGCTACCAGCCACCCAGGTGAAGGGAGCATGTTGCACCTCATAAAGGGGTAGTAGCAATGTGCATGTCTAAACTACTAGTGAGTGTATGTTACTTACAAGTCCCCTTCTGTGCTCAAGCTGCAGAAGATATTGCTCTGTTACAATTCCACCTAGAGAGCCTTGGCTTTTTAGTTCAAGCTATAGAGTCTCACAGTTTTAGCCCTAGGATGTCCCTGTTTCAATCCCTGTTGTATCAGCCAAGATGACTGCTGTCACACAGGCTTCTCCTGCTCAGCAGGGAAGCTGCAGGAGGAATGATGGCTCCCTCTGCTGAAACGTCTCTTAGAGGTGCTTCCTCTAAGGCAGTGAAGCTTTGTACCACCCCCAAAGCAGAGTTGTGCCTAAATGGCACAAACAATCCCTAAATGACTGATGAACAGATTTTGCCACTTTTAATGAACAGATTTTGCCACTTTTATACTCAGGGAGACAGATACTGTTTAACATGGGTAAGGATGACAGAATTGAGGCTTAATTTTTTCAGTCTTCTTACTTAAAATAAAATAAAATTGAGGTTAAAGGATGAATTACAGCATCACTAGGGCAAATCAAGAGTAACTCCACTGTTTTCTTGAAAGAAATTTATATTTACATCTATGTAAATGAGTTCAGAATCTGGACAAGTTGTTTTCATTCATCAATCATGGAATCTTGTTTGCTAATTGCTTTACTTGCAGCTAATAAAATGATTATGACAACATGAAACATTCGTTTGGCTGGTGTTTAATTATCTCTCTGTTAATTTCTTTGCAAGTCCAATGTGTCAAGCAAAATTATAATATCCATCACACAGATATTTCCTAGCAAAAAAAATCAGAGGGGTAATCTTCTTGAAAACAAAGAACCAAATGCACCAATCACTGGTTATGATGTTTCAGGACATATCAAAACAAGCTAAAACATTTAAAGAGTTTTAACAGAGCACTGAAATTACAGTACAGCAAACTAGTCTATTTTAAATTCCAGGCAGACTAATAAATAGCCAGAAGCAAATTCATATTTTTAAAAGTCATTCACATTAGCCATCTTGATAATATTACATCCTCTGTCCTTTAGATGATCTAAGTATTAACTGACAAGGAATTTCTTCTTGGAACCTCAGCATATGTAACATTTTATGCTGTTTTAATGTCCTTATCACTTCTCCGGCCCACTTCCAAAGGGTCTTCAAATACAAAAAAAATTTCTGTTCCTCTTCTTTATCACTCCACAATGGGTGGAAGATCTCTTTTCACCACTGCTTTCACTCCCTGAACAATCTGTCTACCTACCTGAGGAAAGGAAGAGAAAGAAAAGCTAATGATAGTGTATGATGCTATAGCAGTTTTATAGTCATGAGCTGGAGATTAATTCATTATTAGCTGAAAGCCTGTGAAGCAGGGGGCGGCAACCTCTGGCACGCAGCTCGCCGGGGTAAGCACCCTGGCAGGCCAGGCGAGTTTGTTTATCTGCTGCATCTGCAGGTTCAGCCGATCCCGGCTCCCACTAGCCATGGTTCGCCATTCCAGGCCAATGGGGGCTGCGGGACGCGGCGCAGGCAAGGGATTGCCGAACCCTGTTGTAAAGTGCAAAAAAAGCTGAAAATGGCTGAGAACTTAAAAATTGGACCACAACAGACCATAAATCGCAATGATGATTGAACTTGGTGATATTCTAGACAAAAAGAGCTCTCAACCATACTTGTAGGTGTGTCTATCACTTCACACTGAATCAACAGACATTCTAGGCTTCAGAGTGACATACAAACAGAGTGACAATCCTGGAACCTTACTTTATAGTTCATAAGTAGTGCATTACTCATATTCCTGTTGCTCCGTGTTGCTGTCTCCTCCACAGCCATGGGGGCCCTGACCCAGATGAAAAGCCTTGATACTACTACAGCAAGTATGGGGAAGGGATCCAAGATTCCAGAACCCCATGCAAGGGATGTGGACTACCTTGTATCATGTAGCTGTGTTCTCCAGAGGTTCACTGTAGAGGTGTTTCAGTAGATGCAGCAGGGTTGGAGCAGGGCTAGTGGATCATCTGTGACTCTATGTATCTGCTAGTCATTCCCTCCTGAAAACTAAGGACACAAAACCTCCTCATTTCCCTTGTAGATCTCCCCAGTTCACCTCCCAATTAATCTGTTCACTAGAGCCAGGATTTGGCCCTCTCTGAATAGGGCTGTTACATTTCACTCTTATGGTTAGATCATGTCTGTTAGGCAGAGGTGAAAGTAAGCCGGTAAGCCCTGGTACTGCATACCAGCAAGACCCGGTGCACCATACTGGGTTGGCCCGGCTTCCCCATGCGGCAAGTTAAAGGGCCTGGGGCTCCCAGAAAAGCAGCTGGAGCCCTTTAAATTGCTGCCAGAGCCCTACTGCTGGAGCCCTGGGGTAGTGGCAGTGGGGCTGCAGCGGCTATTTAAAGGGCCTGGGGTGGTAAGGCAGGGGAGTCCCCGGCCCTTTAAATAGCCCCCAGAGCCCTGCTGCCAGAGCCCTGCGGTAGCAGCAGCAGCCGGGGACTCTGGCAATAGTTTAAAGGGCCCAGGGCAGTAGCAGAGGTCAAGCTCTGGGCCCTTTAAACTGCTGCTGGAGCCCCCAGCTGCCACTACTACCCTGGCAGGGGAGGAAGAGGGCACTTACCGGTCCAGGGTGGTCCAGGGCTGGCTCTGAGCCCCCCATCCCCGCCCCTTCCACCCGAGGCCCCACCCCTTCTGGGGACCAGAGCCATCCCCAACCCAGCCCCGTACCGGTAAGTCCCTATTTCTACCTTCATCCCTGCTGTTAGGCAAAGCCCTTCGCTGAAGGTGGTGCACTGACAATCTATCTCAGGGAGTACTGTGAGGCAGAGTGCCTTCCAGAGCTCCCCAGGGCATATGGTGAATTCATCTGCTGCTGCACCTCTTTACTGGACGCAGTTTGCTCTTCTGGCACCACCCTCTCCATCCCATGTGCGTGGGTGGGGTGGTACAGTGAATTTCTGTTTGTTTACAATCAATGCTGAGACTGAAGCTGAACTCATGACATTCTTTAAATAATTGTATAATTGTAAAAACATTATTAATATGGAAATATGTTCATAGAGCTACATTTATCTTTTGTAGTTGCTGTCAATTAGGTGCCAGATTCAGATATTGTGTGAGTGTGTGCAACTCCATTGATGCCCATGGTGTTGAACCCATTTTTACCAGATCTGATTTTGGTCCAAAGTATTTAGTAAAGTCTTTATTCAACCAATTTTGTAGATGGTGACAGTAATGAAACAGTTAACATGCAGGAGCAAACACATCAAGTTAAAAGAGAAAAGAAAATTTATTTTTATCTTGCTGTCATATGCCCATGATAAAAATATGGGGAGTGTATTTATATCTGATGACACAAGCCTATTCAATTTATTGCATTATTTAGGTTAGGTCATTTATTCAGGTAATTACTGTAGGACAGACTGTGTATGGAAGACAGCATTCAGTTTATGACCAAAATGGACAGCAATTGTCTGGATTGCGAGATTACCTTCAGCACTGGAAAAAAATGTTACTTCTTAAAAAAGACAAAGTCAAAACAAAAAAATATTTATTACTAACAATCAGCAGGTAGTCACTGCTTCCAAGACCAAGACTGATTTCCTGATATCATTAGGGATGTCTGAAAATGCATCAGTTACTAGATATTTTCAGCATCTGCATGATGAAATGCATGTAATTGGTATTTCTCACAGGACATTGCTTGGGAAGGAGTCTAGTCTAGAATAGGATTTAAAGGTAGATTTTAGAACATGTTAGTTATCACATGAACTCAGAAATACCACCTTTCTAATGGGCTGGGGGATGCTCCACCTCCCCACCTCCATTTCAACCCTTCCCCCAAGTCCCCATCCGTGCCCCCACCTTTTTCTGCCCCCGTTCTGCCCTCTCCCATGAGCGCAATTGGCCCTTGCTGCTCCCCCCGGCCCCCCAGCATCTCCTGCATGTTGTGGAACAGCTAATCTGTGGCAGCAGGGAGGCACTGGGAGGGAGGGGGAGGTGCTGTTTGGCATGGTGCCGGTGGCTGGAGCATCCATGGAGTTGGCGCCTATGCATGAACTAACACATCTGAAAAGTCTGTAGACAAGGCAGTGTATATTTTAATACATATTGAGCTGGTTGAATTAAAACCGAGGCTTCCCTGTAGGCTTTAACTCAACCGTCTAATCACATTAAAGGCAATGTGCCTTGTCTATACTAGACTTTTCAAACTTGTTAAAACACATTCACGTTCTAGTAATATACTTTTTATTCTAGTCTAGGAAAAACCAAGTAACTGCCAGAGCCTGCTGGTCTAGTCACTAAAGAGTAGTAATAAGTATTTTATATCAAACATTCATATAACACATTGTATCTGCTAAGATCCCAAAGCACATTACAAATGTAAATTCTAAACCTGCAATGTGATGTAGTGGAACCTTTGCCCAACATGTAATCTCAGATGGGTACAACACCTAACATGATTTTAAAGGTATTAAACTATATTTACAGTAGGTTCTAAGTGGGGTATCAAATAATATTAGTTAACTTGTATTAGCTAACTTGATTTTAAAAAACAAACCAACAGCATTTTTCCTAGCCTAGACAGATCCTAAGGAAGGGCTTGTGTGAGAACATGACTAATCTAAGGGTATGTCTACACTACAGAACTACTCCGATTTTACAGAATTCGATTTTTGGCAACAGATTGTATAAAATCGAATGCATGCAGACACACTAAGCACATTAATTTGGCGGTGTGCATACATAGTGCCGAAGCTAGTGTCAACATGCCTGATGGGGCAAAAAACATTGTTGCATGTGGTTCTGGGTACATAGCATCAGGCCCCCTCCCTCCCTCCATGAAAGCAACGGCAGACAACCGTTTCACTCCTTTTTTCCTGTACAGACGCCATACCACGGCAAGCATGGAGCCTGCACAGCTGACCATCACCATACGTCTCCTGGGTGCTGGCAGATGTGGGACTGCATTGCTACACAGCAGCAGCTCATTGCCTTTTGGCAGCAGATGGTGCATTAGGACTGAAAGCCATCGTCATCATACAGAGATGGGAGTGACTCAGCCAGATCATTTCCCATTTTCTGCCGAGCATCCAGGAGATGTTGAGGGCTAGCAGTCATAATGCAGCATCTTCTGGTGAGAAGCCAGGAGATGATGGTGGCTTGCAGTCATACTGCACGGTCTGCTGCCAGCCTAAAATGTAAAAGATAGATGGAGTGGATCAAAACAAGAAATCGACCAGATTTGTTTTGTATTCATTTGCTCCCCCCTCTCTCTGTGAAATCAACAGCCTGCCAAACCCAGGTTTTTGAGTTCAATCCTTGAGAGGGCCATTCTGTGTGACAATTGTTTGTGTTTCTCCTTGATGCAAAGCCTTTGCCTTTGTGGATTTTAATTCCCTGTAAGTCATGTCATCAGTCACTCCCCCCTCCTCCATCAGAGCAACAGCAGACAACCGTTTCACGCCTTTTTTCAGTGCAGACGCCATACCACGGCAAGCATGGAGCCCGCAGCAGTCAAGAACATTGTAAACACCTCGTGCATTATTGTGCAGTTTATGCTGAACCTGGAACCTGGAAAACTAGGCGAGAAGGAGGCGACGGCAATGCAGCGATGAGAGTGATGAGCACATGGACACAGAATTCTCTCAAACCGCGGGCCCAGGCACTTTGGACATCATGTTGTTAATGGGGCAGGTTCATGCCATAGAACGCTGATTCTGGGCCCGAGAAACAAGCACAGACTGGTGAGACCGCATAGTGTTGCAGGTGTGGGACGATTCCCAGTGGCTGAGAAACTTTCACATGCATAAAGGCACTTTCATGGAACTTTGTGACTTGCTTTTCTCTGTACCGAAGCGCCAGAAGATGACAGCAGCCCTCACAGTTCACAAGTGAGTGGCGATAGCCCTGTGGAAGCTTGCAACGCCAGACAGCGGTCAGGCGGGAATCAATTTGGAGTGGGCAAATCTACTGTGGGGGCTGCTGTGATACAAGTAGCCAAAGCAATCACTGAGCTGCTGCTACCAAAGGTAGTTACTCTGGGAAATGTGCATGTCACAGCAGATAGCTTTGTTGCTGTCATGGTATAACTCCCGACTCTGAACCTTAGCGTCCAAAAGATGGGGTACCAGCATGAATTCCTCTAAGCTCAATTACCAGCTTAGTACTTGTAGCGCTGCCACCAACCAGGAATTCCAGTGCCTGGTACACTCTGGTCCCCCCCAAATCTCACCCAGAGACCCCCAAGACCCAGTCCCTCTGGTTCTTAACACAAGGAAAGTAAACCCTTTCCCTCACCGTTGCCTCTCCCAGGCTTCCCCTCCCTGGGTTACCCTGGAAGATTACTGTGATTCAAACTCCTTGAATCTTAAAACAGAGAGGAAAATTCACCTTCTCCCCTCCCTCTCTCTCCTCCTCCCAGACTCTCCCTGAGAGAGAAAGTAATCCTAATACAGAGAGAAAATTAACCTTTCTCTCCCCCTTCCCTCCTTTCTCCCCACCAATTCCCTGGTGGATCCAGACCCAGTTCCCTGGGGTCTCACCAGAATAAAAAAACAATCAGGTTCTTAAACAAGTAAAAGCTTTTAATAAAAGAAAGAAAAAACAGTAAAAATTATCTTTGTAAATTTAAGATGGAATATGTTACAGGGTCTTTCAGCTATAGACACTGGGAATAACCTCCCAGCCTAAGTATTCAAGTACAAATTAAAATCCTTTCAGCAAAATACAGATTTGAACTCCTTCCAGCCAAATACACATTTGAACTCCTCCCAGCCAAATACACATTTGCAAATGAAGAAAACAAACATAAGCCTAACTCGCCTTATCACCTAGTACTTACTATTTTGAATCTATAAGAACCTGTATCAGGGAGATTGGAGAGAAACCTGGTTGCACGTCTGGTCACTCTCAGAATCCAGAGAGAACAACAACCAAAATCTAACAGCACACACAAAAACTTCCCTCCCTCAAGATTTGAAAGTATCCTGTCCCCTGATTGGTCCTCTGGTCAGGAGACAGCCAGGATCATTGATCTTGTTAACCCTTTACAGGCAAAAGAGATATGAAGTACTTCTGTTCTATTAACTCTTACTTATCTGTTTATGACAGTTGCAATGAGATTCCATAGTTGTGGTGGGGCGATAGATGGAACCCATATCCCTATCTTGGCACTGGAGCACCAGGGCAGCCAGTACATAAACCACAAGGGGTACTTTTCAATGATGCTGCAAGCACTGGTGGATCACAAGGGACATTTCACCAACATCAATGTGGGATGGCCGGGAAGGGTTCATGAAGCTTGTGTCACAGGAACACTAGCCTGTTTAAATGGCTGCAGGAAGGGATTTACTTCCCAGACCAGAAAATAACTTTTGGGGATGTTGACATGCCTATAGTTATCCTTGGGGACCCAGCCTACCCCTTAATGCCATGGCTCATGAAGCCATACACAGGCAGCCTGGACAGTAGTCAGGAGCTGTTCAACTATAGGCTGAGCAAGTGCAGAACGGTGGTAGAATGTGCATTTGGATGTTTAAAGGGTCGATGGCGCACTTTACTGACTCGTTCTGACCTCAACCAAACCAATATTCTCATTGTTATTGCTGCTTGCTGTGTGCTTCACAATCTCTGTGAGAGTAAGGGGGAGACATTTATGGCGGGGTGGGAGGTTGAGGCAAATCACCTGGCCGCTGATGACTTGCAGCCAGACACCAGGGTGATTAGAAGAGCACACCAGGAAGCACTGCGTATCAGAGAAGCTTTGAAACCAGTTTCATGACTGGCCAGGCTATGGTGCAACAGTTCTGTTTGTTTCTCCTTGATGAAAACCCGCTCCTTTGATTGACTCATTCCTTGTAAGCCACCCACCCTTCCCCCTTCGATCACAGCTTGCTTGCAAAGGAAATAAAGTCACTATAATTTAAAAACCAGGTATTCTTTATTAATTGATTATAAAAATAGGGAGAGAACTGACATGGTAGCTTGGGTGGGGTGTGGGAGGAGGGGAGGAGGGACAGAAAAGGCCACTTCAAAACTTGTTGAATGACAGCTTTCTGTTGCTTGGGTTGTCTACTGAGGTGGAGTGACAGGGTGCACGGAGTCTCCCTCCCTGCGTTCTTGGGCATCTGGGTGAGGAAGCTATGGAACTTGGGGATGGGGAGGGCAATTAAATAGAGGCTGCAGTGGCACTCTGTGATCCTACTGCTGTTCCTAAAGCTCCACCAGACTCCGGAGCATGTCCGTTTGATCCCGAAGTAGCCCCAGCATTGCATCCTGCCTCCTCTGATCTTCCTGCCGCCACCTCTCATCTCAATCATTCATCTTGTCCTCACGTTCATCCCTCCTGTCCTCACGTTCATCCCTCCTGTCCTCATGTTCATTAGCCGCTTTCCTGTACTGTGATACTGTGTCCTTCCACTTATTCAGATGAGCTCTTCCACTGCAGGTCGACTGCATGATCTCAGTGAACATTTCATCTCGTGTGTGTTTTTTTTGCTGCCTTATTTGAGATAGTCTACGGGATGGAGGAAGGAAACTTGAAAAATTTGCAGCTGCTGGAGGGAAAAAAAGGAGAGAGGTATTAAAAAGGATACATTTTACAGAACAATGAGTAAACTCTTTCACGGTGAACAACACTATTCACATTACATAGCACATTTGATTTTGGTACAAGGTCGCATTTTGCATCTTAATATTGCGTGCCTGTGGCTTTGGTGTTAGAGATCACAGATGCAGGGCCGGGCAACAGAACTCGGCTTGCATGCAGCCATGGTAAGCCATTGTCTTTCGGCTTCTGCAACTTTCATGAAAGCATCGCCCTCCTTTCCTATACCAAGCAAAGCCTGTTGAATACTGCAGTTTTCGTGTTAACATGCAGCAGCAGAAACCAACCTAACCCCCGCCCCACCCATCCAATTCTCTGGGACCATCGCTTTACCCCTCCCCCCACCACGTGGCTGGTATCAGGGAAGATCCCTGCTAGCCAAACGCAAACAGCTCAGAGCCAATGCTCCCCCCCACCCCCCCACTTGGCTAACTGTGGGGAGGATTTCTTTTCAGCCACAGGCAAACTGCCCAGCAGGAACGGCCACCTCTAAATGACCCCTTAATTAAATTCCCATATTTCAACCAGGTTACCATGAATAATATCACTCTCCTGAGGATTACACGGTGAGATAAAGAACGGATGTTGCTTGAATGCCAGCAAACACCAGGACCATATGCTGCCAGGCTTTGTCATGCAATGACACCAGATTACTTGCTACTAGAATGGCATGGTAAAGTGTCCTACCATGGAGGACAGAATAAGGCTGCCTCCCCCAGAAACCTTCTGCAAAGGCTTTTGGGGTACCTCCAGGAGAACTTCATGGAGATGTCCCAGGAGGATTTCCACAACATCCCCAGACACGTTAACAGATTTTTCCAGTAGCTGTACTGGCCGCGAATGCATCCCAAGGCCTCATGGCAAATTAATCATTAAAAAATGGTTGCTTTTAAACCATGTTTTATATTTACAAAGGTACACTCACCAGAGGTCCCTTCTCTGGCTTCAAGGTCCAGGATACTGCCTTGGGAGGGTTGGGAGGCTATTTCAGTCAGGCTGAGGAAAAGATCTTGGCTGTTGGGGAGAATGTGTGCTGTGTGCTCTCCGCAGGCTCCTCCTCCTCCTCCTCCTCATCTTCTCCATCTGCAAAATTCTCAGGTATGGCTGAGATTACCTGCTCCTTGGAATCCATGCTCGGGGTGGGGTAGTGGTGGCGCCCTTCTCAGAATTGCATGCAGCTCAGCGTAGAAGTGGCATGTCTGTAGCTCTGCCCTGGAGCATCCATTTGCTTCTTTGGCTTTCTGGTACGCTTGTCTGAGCTCAACTTTCTCAATTGTGGCCTCTCTCCATAATGCCCTTGGAGATTTTTTCAAATGTTTTGTCATTTTGTCATTTGGAACGTAGCTCTGCTAGCACGGAATCCTCTCCCCATACAGCGATCAGATCCAGTACCTCCTGTATGGTCCATGCTGGAGCTGTTTTTCGATTCTCGGACTGCATGGTTACCTGTGCTGATGAGTTCTCCACGCTGGGCAAACAGGAAATAAAATTCAAAAGTTCGCGGGGCTTTTCCTGTCTACCTGGCCAGCACATCCGAGTTCAAATTGCTGTCCAGAGCGGTCACAATGGTGCACTGTGGGATAACTCCCAGAGGCCAATACTGTTGAATTGAGTCCACACTAACCCTAATTCAAATCTGCAATGTCAATTTCAGTGCTACTCCCCTCGTCGGGGAGGAGTACAGAAATCAATTTTAAGAGCCCTTTATGTCGAAGTAAATGGCTTTGTTGTGTGGACGGGTGCAGGATTAATTCGATTTAACGCTGCTAAATTCGACCTAAACTCATAGTGTAGACCAGCCTTAAAGAGTCATGTCAACTAACGTGATGTTAAACAAAACTTGCTGTTGGTGTAGACAGGGACAGACTGTATCCTATCAGCTGTTTGTCATTAAACCTATAGTTACAGTAGGACTAGTCATGATCAGCTGGCACAGTGTCATGACTTGCCCCATCTACACTGAGTACAAAGTCATATTTAATGTCATGTTCATTAACATGACACTTCAAAGTCATGTTCCAACACAAGCAAATTTTCTACTGAAGACAAACCCTACTGCGTATTTACACTACAAGCGCTATAGCACAGCTAATGTGCTGCATATTTGCTACATTAGGGTAGACGCTTCCTATATCGATGCAAGAGGTTTTTTTGTCAATTTAGTTAATCCACCTTTCTGAGACGCAGTAGCTAGATTGATGGAATTATTCTTCTATCAACCTATCTGCATCGGGGGTTAAGTGGGGGTTAAGTCAACCTATGTATAGCGCTCAGAGCACAACATTTTTCACAGCCCTAAGCACCGTATCTAAGAGAGATATAAACAGGATGTCTGCCTCCAGTTTTAAATAATCAAGCAAGAGTTTCCTTAGAACAAAGACCTCATGTGTTACAATTTTGAAGGTACTAGCCTAACACAAAATAAGTTCTCTTGAACACAAGATCACTCTCTGGCTATTTATGGCCATTTCTTCTTAGAAGTACATAATGTACGAAATTGTATATTTAGTAGCACTAGGTGAGGCAAACCCACAGCAAGACCAGGGTTGGTCAATCAGGTACTCTAATTTATCCCTCCAGCAGAGCCTGTAGTGACTCAGCCCTCAGACATGCTGCAGCAGCCTTATTCCTGGACTGAGCCCAGATCAGATGATTAATTTTTTGATGAGGTATTAAGGTGTAGACAGGAACTAAATGTATATTTATTATTCATCAACGTCAACTTTATTTATTACAGGGCCCTTTAAAGCTCTGTTGACAAAATGGGGCAAACATGCTTTATTCAGTGTCTCTTCTACAGATAGCACAATTGTTATATAGCTTGGCTGGATTTTGCTGACTGACAAGGATGCTGAGTCCAGTAGTATCAAGATGACAAACACAATTAGGAGGGTATCAGTTTCCTGCAGAGACCAAAATGTCAATAACAGACACATGATTTTCCCCAGTATGGGCAGCGGTGGTGCTGTGTGCCAGCTTTTTGAGCTGTGCTTTTCATTCAATCTGAGATATAAGAGGGGCAAGCTACTTTGTCAGGCGAGTTACAGACAACCCCGCCAGTTGCTATTTCTGTTGTTTGATCACTAGTCTCATGGTAGTTGGTATTTTCCTCAGAGGCCCCTTTTCTTTCTTTAATATCCCTGGGGTGCTGTAAGTGCTTACATCTCTCAGCTTTTTTTCTTTCTCGTGCTCAAGGCTGTGGAGGACACCGAGCTTTAATGGGTTGAAAACCAGAAGGCAAAGCCCCCAAATTTAGATACACTGGAAGGCTTTTACATCTCCGGATTTGGGGGTGGGGTGGGTGACTTGGTATTTTTTAACTCCCAGGGATGACACTACTGTGACTAGATGTCCTGAGTTTATGGCCACAGTCCTGATTTTTGGGTCTTTTTCTTATATTGGCTCCTATTCCCCCATCAGGATTTTTCACATTTGCTCTCTGGTCACCCTGTGACCCTGCCCCCACAGGCAAATAAGGGGAGCTCGCCTCTGACGGCTGCCGGGGGCAGGATTCAGCAGACTTCACCCTCCATGCCCGGCCCTCGCTCAAGGGCTGGTCCTGCCCCAGCAGCGGCTCCGCGGCCAGGTTGCCATTAGCGTCACGTGTGCGGAGCTATTGGGCAGGAGGCGCCGCAAACGCGAAGGGCGGAGATTTGAGCTCCGCCGCGCACCGTAGCCAGGGCTCCTCCCACCCTCTGCTGTTGCCGGGTCCGGGCGTCGAGATGGCGGCTCCCCTCCCTGCGTGGAGCCGGTTTGTGGTGGTGGGAGGGGGGATTGCAGGAGTCACCTGCGCCGAGCGGGTAGGTACCGCTCCTCACGCCTCACGCGCGCGCGACAACCACCACTTCCCGCCGGTCCCCAACTGCCCAGTGAGTGGGGCGCGCGCGCCAGCCCGTCTCGTCCCCTGCGGGCACGGGGGAGCGCGGGGCGGGCCGGGCCGGGAGAGCCTGTTGGGGTCTAAACACCTGCTCCCCGGTTTGCACTGGAATTGCAGCTGCCTGAGCTGTCGGGTCCACCAGACCACGCCTCGGCCGTGCCCACACAGCCCCTCTCCCCTGTACACACCTCTTCCTCTGTGCACTTCCCTCAGCTGTGCACACGGCTTCCGTCACCAGTGCACAGAGCCCCCAGCTGTGCACGCAGTCCCCCTGCACTGTGCAACCCCCACTGTTGTGCATACCCTCCCTCCCACCCACCTGTGTGGCACAGTCCCCCTCATCCGTGCACAGCCCATCTGGGCATCCTGTACAGCTGTGTGTCCACACTGCCCATCTGTGCACCCCCTTCAGTCAAGCACACAGACCACCCTTACCTGTGCACCCCATCACAGCTGTGCACACAGCCCCCCCCCTCACCTGTGAACCCACACAGCTGTTCATACTGCCCCCCATTGTGTTCCAAAATGTTTGCTTTTTTGCTACAGTGTGCCATAGTTGACTCATATTAATTTTATGATCCACTATAGCCCCCAAATCCTTTTCTGCAGTACTCCTTAGCAGTCATTTTCTAGTTTGTACTTATGCAATTATTTCTCTCTAAATGTAGTACTTTGAATTTGTTCTTACTGAATTTCATCCTGTGTATTTCAGACCATTTTTTCAGTTTGTCAAAATTATTTTAAATTCTAATCCTGTGCTCAAAAGCACTTGCAACCCCTCCCAGCTTGGTATTGTACACAAACTTTATAAGTGTACTCTCTAGGCTATTATCCAAATCATTTATGAATATATTGAATAGTGCAGGATCCAGGACAGGGGCCTGCAGGACCCCACTCCATATACCCCTCCAGCTTGACTCTGAATGATAGATAACTGCTTTCTGAATATGGTATTCCAACCAGTTGTGCACCCATCTTATTATAGGCTTATCAAGGCTATATTTCCCTAGTTTGTTTATCAGAACATCATGTGAGACAGTTTCAAAACCCTTACTAAAGTTGAGCTAAATAATATCTACAGCTTTATCCCATCTGCAAGGCTTGTTACCATCTCAAAGAAGGATAGTACGTTGGTTTGACATGATTTGTTATTGACAAATCCAGGTTCACTGTTACCTCTCTGTAAACATCTGCTCATTTTGCAGCAGCAGTCAAAAAAAGCAATATCATATGCCACTGTATAAATCCATGGTACATCCACACCTTCAATACTGTATGCAGTTCTGATCTCCCCATCTCAAAGAGATATATTAGAATTAGAAAAAGTTCAGAGAAGGACAATGAAAATTATTAGGGGTATGGAACAGTTTCTTATAGGAAGAGAGCAGAAAGATTGGCACTGTTCAGCTTAGAAAAGAGGTGATGAAGGGAGATAAGATAGAATTCTAAAATAATGGAGAAAGTGAAAAAGGAAGTGTTATTTCACTTTTCATATAACAAAATCAAGGTGACACCCAATGAAATTAATAAGCAGCAGATTTAAAACAAACACAAGGAAGTACTTTTGTATACAACACACAATCTGTGGAATTCATTCATTCTCTGGGTGACCCTAAGTCTCTGACTGCCAGAGCTGGGACAGGGTGACAGGAGACAGGATGACACTCGCTAATTGCCATGTTCAGTTCATTCCCTCTGAAGCACCTGGCAGTGACCACTGTCAGAAGACAGGATACTGGTCTGATCCAGTATAGCCATTTTTATGTTCTTATTATCTTCTAGTTGCTTTCAAACTGATTGTTTGATTATTTGCGTCATTAACTTTGAGTACCCAAGTTAGGCTGTGTGGTCTATAATTCTCTGAGTTGTCCTTGTTCCCCTTTTTATCGGTAGCTACTATATTTGCCCTTTTCCGGTCCTCTGGGATGTCCCAAAACTTCAGCATGAATTCATGAGACAAGGTTAACTACGACTTTGCCAAAGGATTAGATTGCATCATGGGGATGTGCTCACCATCCTGGGATGCAGTTCTTTCCATCCCATCATTCCTTGGGCTTCCTACTTCCATTTTATGCCATTTTTCAAAAGCCCTTGTAAACTGTGCACTTGGCAACTGTGCCTAACAGCATGGATCCTGAGCTTCTGACCATTCCGGTGATGAGTCTGATGAACACAGTGTGGCTGGTCTTGCAGTATTTCATGAGCTGTGAAACAGAGAGTGAACTAGTGATGCCTGCCCTGCTGTCTGCAGTGGAAATAAATAATTCAAGATTGCTGCTGGCATTCACAGATCAGCTTTCCACAGTGGACCATTGATACTGGGATCGGGCAACAAGCACTGAGTGGCGAGATCGCATTGTAATGCATGTATGGGATGATGAGCAGTGGCTGCAGAACTTTTGGATGCGCAAAGTCACCTTTCTGGAACTGTTTGTGGAGCTCGCTCCAGCACTGCAGCTTAAGAACACCAGAATGAGAGCTGCTCTGACTGTGGAAAAGCAAGTGGCGATTGCTGTGTGGAAGCTGGCAACTCCAGACTGCTTCCAATCAGTTGTGAATCAGTTTGGAGTTGGAAAGTCCACCATGGGGGCTGTGGTGATGCAAGTGTGCAGGGCCATTAACCACCTCCTGCTACAAAGGACTGTGACTGTTAGTAATGTCCAGGAAATAATTGATGACTTTGAGGCAATGGTATTCCCTAACTGCGATAGGATGATAGATAGAATGCATATTCCCAACCATCTTGCGACAGAGTACATCCACCGAAAGGGCTACTTCTCCATGATCTTGCAGGTGCTGGTGGATCACGGGAGCCATTTCACTGACATCAATGCGGGGTGGTCAGGGAAAGTGAATGATGCACTTTTGGAACAGTGGACTGTATAGAAAGCTGCATGCTGGGATTTTCTTTCCAGACCAGAAGATTCCAGAGGGAATATGAAAATTCCCATAGTGATCCTTGGAGAGCCGGCATACACCTTGCTCCTGGAGCTCATGAAGCCTTACACAGGAAACCTAGACAGCAGCAAGGAGCAATTCAACAACAGGCTTAGCAGATGCCGAATGACCATTGCATGTGCCTTTGGCTGGCTCTGTCTTTTTTTTTCCAGGTAGACCTCAATGAGGAAAATATTCCGATGGTCATTGCGGCCTGCTGTACTCTCCATAATATTTGTTAATTGAAGGGGGAAAAGTTTCCCCAGGGTGGGCCACTGAGGCTGATCAACTGGCTGCTGATTTTGAGCAGACAGACAGTTGGCAATTAGAAGAGCGCAACAGGAGGCTATTCAAATCAGGGAGGTCTTGAAGAAGCTTTTGACAGTGATTCTCGGTATTGTGTCTGTATGTGATGCATTCAGCCAGACAATGTTTACTTACCCCTGTAGTGCTTGCTTCTTGAGGATTTATTGCAAGGAGCAAATATTCCTACCTATAGCCACTGTGTTTCAGTGTTAGTACTGAGTGATGTATGTATGACACAAATAAAGACTCCAAGTTTAATAACGGGATAAAACACAAACTTTTGGACAAACAGAACATGAAAATGAACATTCTTGAGGTTAGGACTTTCATAGCTGGGTGTAATTCCAGTTTTCATTGGAAAATCATTCTCAAGCGTGGCGTGCACAGGTTACTGTGAGGGACTGGAAACACGCAATGAATGCAGTGGGGGAGTTGGGAGAGGGATGGACCAGAGTTCTGTAGTGGCTGGAGGGAGTTTGGCGTGGATTTGCTCTGATTGCAGGCTAATGAGGGACTTCAACATCTCTGTCTGGTCCAGGAGGTTTATCATCCACTCCTGCCAGTGTCTCTTCCTGGCTATCAAGCCTCAGTCTTTCATTAATTCGTCTCCCTCCATGCTCTTGTTTCACTATGTGCTGCATCTATTGACTGCAGCACTTGTCAAAACATTTCCTCCTCATTCCTCCTGGGTTTGCTCCTTTATTTGATGGAGGCTCTCTGCCAGTGTGGAGGATTGTGTTCTCAAGGCACATGTGCAGAAGGCAAAAGAACAGTGAACAGAGACAATATTGTGAGTGCGTTCACAGACGTGAATCACAAAAGTTACACATACCTCTTTCTCACAGTCCCTTGGATAGCACACAGTTGGCCAAGAGTCCCAATTATGAGGTGAGTTCATGGGGGGAGGAAAGGAAAGGGCAAGAAAGTACAAAGGGTGATTTTTGAAGGGATTACTATTAGTGGCTAGGGAGCCTGTTCTGAATACTTGTACCCTTTTCCACAGGCTAGGGCAATCAAACCCGATATCTCACTCCTCAGGGTAATTCAGGATGCAAGGGAACATCTGCCTGCCTGCATGTGGTTTCAGACCAGCTCTGTATGCTGCTTGTCTGTGTGCCACTTTGGTTCCTGCAAAAATAATTGCCGGGTGGCACTGTAGAGTTTTCATACACTGGGGGTAGAAACAAGGCAGCTCTACCAAGGAACCTTTGGCAGTGAATTGCAGAGTACCTACAAGAAAGTTTCCTAGAGATCACTGTGGAGGATTCCAGAGACATACCCATGTACATTAATAAATTTTTCTGCTGTGGCCCCACTACATAGATGAACAGACTCTGTTGTTAATTTCTGTCCCTTATCCCACCTCCAACATCTAACAAAGTACATGAGAGCTCAATCTCCTGTCACCATGCGGTATGAAAGCAAAATGAGCACTTACCAGAGCTCTCCTCTCCTGCATCCTCCGTGCCAAAGCCAGAGTGCTGGGATTAGTTATACCCCTCCGGATTGGAAAAGAGATCCTGACTCACTGTGCCACTTGATGACCCTGCCTTGTGCTCTACATCATCTTCCAGCTCCACCTCCATCTCCTTGTCCACCACTTCCTCACTGGAGTTGAGTCTGATGGCCGTTGCCTCCATGCCCCTGAAGCATCCATGGGGCTCTTGGTGGTGAAGATGGGGTCGCTGCCAAGGATGTCGTGCAGTTGCTTATAGAAGCAGCATATCTTTGGTGCTGCACCAGAGCGACGATTGGCCCCCCCTTGCCTTCTGGTACGCCTGTCTCAGCTCCTTGATTTTAGCACAACACTGCTGCGTGTTCCTTTTGTGCCCCTTCTCCTGCATGCCAATAGCAATTAGCCTGTAGGTATTGAAATTCCTACAGTTGGTGCAAAGCTGTGACTGCACAACCTCGTCTCCCCATATATCAGCAGATCCAACAGCTCCCGTGTGTTGCACATGGGAGCGCATCTGTTGCGTCAGCTGTGTGAACTGTGCACACGGAGCAAACAGGAAGAGGAATTTCAAAAATTCCCAGGCCTTTAAATGGGGGATGGGTGCATATCAGAGCAGCAGAGTTCAAACTGCTGACCAGAATGGTCATGATGGGCATTGTGGGACACTTTCTGGAGGCAATTAGGGTGACATAACCAAGTAAGGTGCCTACACTGATGCTGTGTTGCTCTAATTATGTTGCAAAAAGCTCTGTCGCTTGTTGAGATGGTTTTATTATGTCAGCATAGCAGGGGAGTTACATCAGTGGAAGGAGCATTTCACTATGTATACCTCCAGTGTTTTGTCGATGAAAGCTGACTTTTGTCAACAAAATTGTGTAGTGTAGGCAAGACTAAAGAAATAGTGTAATTTAATATTCTAAATGTTGGTTAATTGGCCTGTCTCAAGACAGCTCCTTAAATGGCTTTTTCTAATTGATTTAATTTTTTTTATTTCATAGGATGTGGTTAGGATTGCCTCCTTTGCGAACTATAAACTGTTTGTTTATTAACAAGTCCACCTCCCATGAGACTAAATTATAAAACATTCGTCGGTATCTAAACAATAGATTCACAATAATTTGGGGAAACCATATGCTTGAGTCTTATCTTACAAGACAAAGTATCCACCAGAGGCTGTTCACTCTTAAAAGTGTAATTCCTGTCAAAAACTCTCCTCAGAGAGACATACAGAAGAAGTTGTAATGGAAATAACTGGTTTATCATTTGTATTTGGTCATTTGTGGTGTTTAATATTTTCTTTTCCTTTTTTCAGTATTAAAATAGCCATGGTTAATAACAGTGATTATTTTGCTTAGTCTTTCTCATGGATCCCTTAATGAACCTGTGACTAAATAATGGGAGCCACACCCCTCAGTTGACAGCAAGAGAAACAGTAAGATCTGGCCTACCATTTCTTATTTCTTGAAACTAAAGAATTATAGTAATTTTTAAAATAAAATTACTTCGCATCCAACAATTTTAAATTATTCCTTTCAACCCTCCCTGGCATTAGTCAATAATAAAGGTAGTGAATTGCATGAGAATTTATACTGCGCTTAGAAGAGGTGAGAACATCTGAACGTCTGGGCTCCTTGTTCCTAGCTAAGAGAACTTTCCCTTATGAAGCAAGCCCACATGCCTCTCCCTCTCTTTATAACTGACAACATTCTTGCTGTGGCACAGTTTTTTGTCATCAAATTAAAAATCAGTGGCTTCAGATTAACGCACAACTTGCTGTTACCACTTTAAAGTACTTTTGTTTAAAAAATTGTCGTTCACTTACCCGAAGATCGTATTCTAGGAACCTGTGTTACGGAAACAACGATATTTGCAAATTTGAACCAAATCTGTTGTTGTATCTTTCTGCTAGAGGACTACAGAAGCCAATGAGACCCTCCCTGGCAAAAATAGCAAAAACATGAATTTTTAAACAGCTTAATTATATAACCAAGACATCAAAAAATCCATAATTAGCCAAAGATTATAATCCATTTTCCATAAAACTCATTCAGAGATACTAGGTATTCACTGTTCTTTCTATAGTCAAAAGTCTTTAATATAATTTTAACTGAGTTACCACTGCCCACTAATAATTGGACTCCAGGCATACAGGCTCTTCAGATCTCAATGGATGTGACTTTACACCTCCCAGTTTGGCTTGTGTGATGGTATGAAGGGTCATCTTGTGGTTAGGTATTCGTGCCATGATGTGAGTCTTATGGAAATGTCTGTAAATAAAGAAAGCCTTGGACCTGGGAGTCAGGTTCGCTTCCATTGTATCACCCAAGCCAAGTTTACCCTTCTGTAAAATGG